>NC_141006.1:59775414-60400232 GCF_052327205.1 Somniosus microcephalus | reverse complement strand
TGCCAGAGCAAGGCCATATTTCAACAGCTTGCAGAGCTAGATCGAAAGCAGGAAGTAAGAACCACTCTAGTGGCAATGCAAAGCAGCAACAACAAAAGGGAGGAATTCACAATATTGAAGTGAACATACCTGATGTTGAAGAACTCGGCATCTACAGTGTCTACGCCACTAGCGGCAAGGCTAGCAGTCGTGAGAAAGACTTTTGTACAAAACTTTTGATCAATGACCAATATATTGATATGTGTATTGACACAGCGGCAGACACATATGAGAGTAAGTTTAACCAAATACCACTTACAAAGAGTACTGTAGAGTTAAAAACCTACTCCAGAGAAATCTTAGAGACATGTGGACAAATGGAATGTACAGTTCAGCACAATGACCAGTCAGTAAAGCTGCCTATTATTGCAGCGAGCGACACCAACAGGCCAATCCATATGGTCAAAGACTGGTTGAGCAAGTTAAAATTAGATTGGAAAAACATCTTCAGTGTAGATGCTTCAAAGAAGCGACTTGACACAAAGCTGAACAAGTATAAAAGCATGTTCACAGACAATTATGGGGGCATCACTGGATATGACGCGCATGTCCGCATCAAGTCCAGTGTGAAGCCTGTCTATTGTAAGGCAAGGCTGCTTGTCTATGCATTGAAAAGTCAGGTGGAGGAAGAGCTAGAGAAACTGAGAGAGAACGGAATGCTAGTAAAAACTGACAAAAGTGAATGGGTCACCTCGATTGTGGTAGTGCCCAAAGCAGACAAAACTGTACACTTATGCGGTGACTAGAAAGTTACTATCAACCAAGCAGTTGACAATAAGCAATACCCATTACCTGCATCGATTTGTATGTAGCTCTCTCTAAGCTTGACCTGTCGCAAACTTACGCTCAGCTGAATGTTGACAAAGAGAGTCAACAGTATCTCACCATCAACACACACAAGGGACTGTAATTGTAATGTATATACCTTTAAGGGGGGAACTACTTTTTACAGCTCATGTATACTGTAGTACCGGCAGTGACCACACCTGTATATAGCACTGAGTAGTAATCTGTACAGTTCAGTTCCAGAGTGAGCCACGTTGAGTAAACACCTGTTGTACCGTTCTCCTGTAGTCTTGTGTCTTACTACTGATGGACACAACATTGGCGACGAGGCAAATTCGATCCTACCTGCAACTCTGCATCACCTCCCAGGGATTCGTTCCTGGAGACCAGTAGATTGGAGGTCAAGGCCAGAGACACGGGCGTCGACCACGGGCAACCGCCCAGTCATCCAGCGGAGACTCGAGAATTGCGGGGGAGGCTGTTGAGAGCCAGGCTTGGCTTTCCAGTCGTGGTGGTCCAGCGAAACGGGCTGGCAACAGGTAGTGCGCAGACCCTTCCTGGACAGCGGCGGGCTAGAGCCCGACCGAGCGGCACAGCAAAGGGCCGAGCAGCGTCGACGGGAGAGACAGAGAGAGGGCAGAGCGCACGGGGCACAGCCGGTGTTCAGGGGCCGAGCAGCGTCGAGGAGAGGGAGAGAGACGCGCAGAAACCTGCGAGGCGCCGCCATTGCCACGAGGACCGCCGAGAGCGGCGTTGGCAGCAGCGCAGGAGAAGCGCGCGAAACCTACAGTGCGCCGCCATTGCCACGAGGACCGCCGAGAGCGGCGTTGGCAGCAGCGGGGGAGGAAGGAAAGTGCGGGAGATGCCATTTTAAGCCATTTTAAACCACACCCAAAATGCCGAAGAGCTGCAGTATCACCGCATTTGACAATGAAGTCGAAGATTGGACTACATATGTCGAACGAATAGAGGTATACTGCAAGGCAAATGAGGTGTCAGATGACAAGAAAGCACCGGTATTGTTAAATTTAATGGGTGCAAAGATGTATGGCTTATTATGAAATCTAGTAACCCCAGCGAAGCCAATGGAAAAGAGTTTTGGAGACATAGTGACGATACTACAGGAACATTTAAACCCCACACCGCTGCTGATAGCAGAAAGATTCAAGTTTCACAAACGGAACCAACATAAGGATGAAAGCAATGCTGAATATTTAACAGAACTGCGCAAACTATCGAAACACTGCCAGTTTGGAACGGAACTGGCAGATACCTTAAGGGACAAGTTTGTGTGTGGGCTTCAAAGTGAAGGAACCCAGAAACGGCTTTTATCTGGAAAGGACCTTACGCTGGACAAGGCTTTCAGCATTGCGGTATCATATGAAGCAGCAGCACGGGGCGCTGCAGAGATACAACAGAGACCGCAAGAATATGGCACAAACGAAATGTCATACAGAACAGAGAAGTGCTATCGCTGCGGCAGAACAACACACGACCACAATGATTGCTGGTTCAAAGACAAAGTGTGCAGAGAGTGTGGAAAAGTAGGACACATAGCACGAGTCTGCAGGTCGGGAAAGAAAACCAGCAATAAGAAATCTCCAAAAGAAAAGTACAAGAAGGTACATAAGGTGACGGAGAATAGTTCAGACGAACAAAAGAGTGATACCGACTCTAAAAGCAGGGAGCTGAGTTGTCTGAAACTACATAATGTGATCAAAACGGAGGATCAGCGAACCACTTGGGTCACTCTCAAGATAGCAGGAGTCCACGTAAAAATGGAATTGGACACAGGATCAGCCCTAACAGTCATAAACCGACGGGACTATGAACGGCTATTCTCACACATACCCTTGAGAGACAGAAAAATTATTTTGAAGACGTACACGGGGCAAAAAGTCTACCCCAAAGGAAAAATAAGGGTGACCGTTATATATAACGGGAAGGAAACACCAAAACTAGACTGTAGTGATGAGGAGAGGGAGGACCACCATTACTGGGATGTGAATGGATCCGGAAAATACAGCTGGATTGGCATTCCATACAAGCACTGACTGTGGCTGCCAAAAAGGATGACGACGTCACACCTGGGCGACTGTCAAAGATCCTAACCAACGCGCAAGAAGTGTTCCAGCAAGGACTCGGAACATTAAAAGGCATGACAGCAACAATTAAAATCGAAGAAAACGCAAGCCCAAAATTTTTTAAGGCCAGACCGGTATCTTATGCGATCCGCCCAGCCGTCGAAGCAGAGCTGGAGAGTTTGGAACGTTCAGGAGTACTGTCCAAGGTAGACTGGAGTGAGTGGGCTACACCCATCGTCCCTGTGATGAAAAAGTCGTTGAGCAGCACGCCTGGGGAACCAAGGAAGGTTCGCATCTGTGGGGACTTTAAGGTAACAGTAAACCCAGTCCTTCACACCATGCAATATCCACTTCCGCGGATTGAAGATATTTTCGCCTCGCTATCTGGAGGGAAACGCTTCACTAAGATTGATCTGGCCCAGGCGTATCTGCAAATGGAGGTAGAAGAAGCATCAAAAAAATACCTCACAATCAACACCCATAAAGGTCTCTACCAATACAATCGGCTGGTATTCGGGGTAGCATCAGCTCCGGCTATTTGGCAAAGGGCAATGGAACAAGTCCTGCAAGGGATCCCAGGGACCCAGTGTTATTTGGACGATATCCTGGTCACGGGCAAAAATGACAGTGATCACCTCGCCAACCTGGAGCAGGTGCTCACTAGATTGAAGGAATATGGGCTCCGAGCTAACCGCCCCAAATGCGAGTTTTTTAAAAATCAGATCTCGTATTGTGGCCACGTTATCGATAAAGAGGGGTTACATAAGGCCCCAGAAAAGATTGAGGCAGTAGTCAAGGCTCCAGCACCGGAAAATGTGTCACAACTGAGGTCGTTCCTCGGGCTGGTAAACTACTACCATAAGCTCTTGCCAAATTTGTCTACAATACTACACCCACTGAACACCCTACTGCAAACTGGAGTGCCGTGGAAGTGGAGTGACGAATGTAAACGAGCTTTCCAGAAGAGCAAAACACTAATCACATCGAAAGAGGTATTGGCCCATTTCAACCCAGCACTACCAATTCGGTTGGCGTGTGATGCGTCACCCTACGGCATTGGAGTGGTGCTGTCGCACAAATTCTCGGACGGCTCAGAGAGGCCAATAGCCTTTGCGTCACGATCACTAACCTCAGCCGAGCGTAACTATGCCCAGATTGACAGGGAAGCCTTCAGCCTAGCGTGGGGAGTGAAAAAGTTCAATCACTGTCTACACGGGCAGAAATTCACCTTGCTGACTGACAACCAGCCTCTTGTCTCCATTTTTAATCCGAAGAAGGGCGTTCCGGTGATGACTGCGCAACGACTGCAAAGATGGTCTCTCTTTCTAGGGGCGCACCACTATGAGATTGAATATAAGGGCACGAAACAGCATGGAAATGCTGATGGGCTATCACGCCTGCCACTGCCTACTGCGGAGGAAGCACCAGCAGTGGATCCTGTCGAAATATTTCATTCGACTATAGTTGAATACCTACCGGTAACTAACGCTAGTATAGAAAAGGAGACCCGAAATGACCCGACACTGTCTCGGGTATATGATTTGACAGTGAAGGGATGGCCAGCACATGGCGACTCACTGGTGCCAGCATTCTCGACAAGAAGAGAACAGCTGTCAGTGTGCCGGGGGACCTTGATGTGTGGATCCCGAATGGTAATTCCACCCAAGTTAAGGGATAGAGTGCTCAATGAGCTTCATGAGGGTCATCTGGGAGCGGTAAAAATGAAAAGCCTTGCCAGGGCTTATGTGTGGTGGCCAGGAATCGATAAACAAATCGAGGACCTGACCAAGAGCTGCTCAGGATGCCAGAAAGTCCAAAATGCACCACCACATGCCACTCTACACCCATGGGAGTGGCCCTCATCTCCATGGCAATGGGTGCATATTGATTTTGCTGGTCCATTCATGGACTCAATGTTTTTAATAGCCGTGGATGCGCACTCAAAATGGCCTGAGGTCATCAAAATGTCCTCCACCACCACGGAGAAAACTATTGCAGTCCTACGGACCATTTTTGCCAGGAACGGCTTGCCAGAACAGATTTGCTCCGATAACGGACCACAGTTTGTGTCCGAAGAGTTCCGGAGGTTTATGAAGAAGGATGGGGTAAGGCATTATACATCCGCCCCGTATCATCCAGCCACAAATGGATTGGCTGAGAGGTTCGTACAAACCTTTAAGAAGGCAATAAAGGCTATGTACAATGACAACATTCCGTTGCAGCATAAGGTGGACAATTTCCTGTTCGCCTACCGGAATGCGACACATGCAGTCACCAACCAGGCCCCGGCCATGATGTTCTTTAACCGAAGGTTAAGATCTCGCCTGGATTTGCTCAGACCAAACGTACGAAGAGATGTTGAGAGTAAGCAATTCCAGCACATCCATGAGAAGCCAACAAGGAGCTTCAATGTAGGGCAACCAGTCTTGGCCCGCGACTACCGAACAGAAAAATGGCAGCCAGGAACGATATGCACACGGCAGGGCCCACTAATGTACACAGTGGACGTTGGGGAGAACATCGTGAGACGCCATGCTGACCAGATCCTAGAGTCACAGGAACAAGTCAACCCCATGCCTCGCCCATACGTACCTGGTGAGGAACCCGACGTACAGGTCGCATCTACCCCAGAAACAGTAGCATCAGAAGCTGATGACCCAACCGACGACAGGGTGCCAGAATCGCCTCCGCACCAAGAGCGAGACACTCGGGAAAGGCGCTATCCAGAAAGGATCAGGAAGCCTCCCCAAAGACTGAATATATAAATGGACTATTTTCAGCTAATGTTGTATGTTAAAAGTGTTAATTGTAATTAGTTTGATATTTAATTGTTAAATGAGTGTTATGGTACTGTTAATCTAAAAGGGGAGGAATTGTAATGTATATACCTTTAAGGGGGGAACTACTTTTTACAGCTCATGTATACTGTAGTACCGGCAGTGACCACACCTGTATATAGCACTGAGTAGTAATCTGTACAGTTCAGTTCCAGAATGAGCTACGTTGAGTAAACACCTGTTGTACCGTTCTCCTGCAGTCTGTGTCTTACTACTGACGGACACAACAGTACTCATACACCAAGCTGCCATATAATGTAAAGTCCTCCCCCAAAATCTTCCAGGTTACGATGGATAAGACTTTGCAAGGAGATCCAAATTGCTTATGCAATCAAGACAATGTGCTGATCGTAACAAGCAGCAAGGAAGAAAATCTAGAAATGTTAGATTTCATGCTTCAGAGGTTGAATTTCCACAATGTTCAATTGAATAGGAGCCATTGTGCTTTTATGCAGCCTGAGGTTGTGTACCTTGGTCTGAAGGTTGATGCAAATGGCTTGCAACCAGTTAAGGAAAAGTTTGATGCTGTCATCAATGTTCCAAAGCTACAGAATGTGTCTGAGTTAAGACCGTTCCTTGGAATGGTCCAGTACTACGCACGTTTCTTACCTAAGTTAGCGACCTTGTTAGCTCCATTGCACGAGCTCCTCAAGAAGGATGTCCAGTGGAAGTGGACAAAAGCACAACAGGAAGTTTATGATGCTTGTAAGAGAAGTCTCTCTAGCGATGCTCTACTTGTGCACTACGACACAGAGCGTGAGCTTAAGTTAGCGTGTGATGCTTCCAGCTACGGTGTGGGAGCTGTCATAAGCCACGTTATGGATGACGGCTAAGAGAAACCAATCAGGTTCGCATCGCAAACCCTCACAAAGAGTGAAAGAAACTGCACGCAAATTGAAAAGGAAGCACTCGCCATAGTATTTGGAATCAAGAAATTCCAACAGTTCCTGATTGGCAGAAAGTTTACCCTGATAACCGATGACAAACCGCTCCTAGCAATATTGGGGCCCAAATCTGCCAACCCTGCAATGGCTGCATCAAGAATACAGTGCAGACCTGAGCAGGAGCGGCAGCAGCGGAGGCGGCGGCTTAAAGGGAGCTGAGCAACGACTTAAAAAAAAAGGAGAGACATCACAGGACAGCAGGAGGCAGAATATAAATCGAGCGGGAGGCCCAGAGAGTGCGCAGATTGGAACAGCGAGGAGGCGGAGGACCTCCAGTGGAAACTAAAGCAACAACTGAAACAGCTAAAGTGACGTCACAACCAGGAGCTGATTGGTGAGTAGCTGTAAGTATTTCTAGTTAATAGTCTATTAAGTAAAGGCATGGCAGGGCAACACAGTCCCGTGGAATGCACATCCTGTGCCATGTGGGGACTTCAGGATGCTTCCCGTGTCCTGAACAACCACATGTGCAGGAAGTGTCGTCAGCTGGAGGAGCTCGAGCTCCGGGTTTTGCAGCTTGAGCAGCAGCTGGCGTCACTGCGGTGCATCCGTGAGGCTGAGAGCTTCGTGGATAGCACGTTTCAGGAGGTGGTCACCCCGCAGATAAAGAGTGTGCAGACAGAAGAGGAGGATCAGGCAGGTAGTGCAGGAGTCCCCTGAGTGCATCTCGCTCTCCAACCAGTATTTGGTTCTGAGTACTGGTAAGGGCGATGGTTTCTCTAGGGAGTATAGCCAGAGCCAAGTCTGCGGCACCACGGGTGGCTCAGCTGCACAGGGGGGAGGTGGGGGGTGGGAGGAAGAAGAGTGGGAAAGCAATAGTGGTAGGGGATTCGATAGATAGGGGAGCAGACAGGCGTTTCTGCGGCTGCAGACGTGACTCCAGGATGGTATGTTGCCTCCCTGGTGCCAGGGTCAAGGATATCACCGAGCGGCTGCAGAACATTCTGAAGCGGGAGGGTGAACAGCCAGGGGTCATGGTCCATATCGGTACCAACGACATAGGTAGAAAGAGGGATGAGGTCCTGCCGACAGATTTCAGGGAGTTAGGAAAGAGATTAAAAAGCAGGGCCTAGAAATTCAGTTGCGTTCGCCAGCCGTTAACGCCATAAGAGGGGTAGATTTCCAGCGCTAGGCACTTAGCGCCCGGGCGCAGGCCGATCTGCGCCTACGCCCAACTTCAGTTGACATTTAGCGCCGGCGCAAAGTGTTTGCGCCCGCTCAGCTGCGCGCGCAGCTTATGACGTCATTTCGTCGTGCAACGCTGTTTGTGCGCCCCAAACCGGAAATTCAGCGGCGCCCGCCCAATGTGGGCGTGGCGCTGTTAAGAACTATGAAGTGGAACGCAGCAGAGGCCCTGCGGGCCTCGGGGAGCGCTAATTAAAGGGCACTTACACTGAACTATAAAGGCCAGCCATTTTGCTGCAATGACTTCAGTGCTTTGGATTTCTGTACAGAGACCAAGGAACAGACCTTCCTGATTTGGGACAACATAGGAGAGGTATTTTTGGCTTCTGGCCAGAGCTTGGAAATTTGACTCTTGTGATTTCACTGTTTGCAAGTTTATTATGGGGGCTGCATGGGGTTCCAACCCTCAGTTCCAGCATTATGTGTGAAGGGCTCGCAGACGCTGTGTGAGAGGGGCAGCCATGCCTAGACGCAGAGGGGCTATCAGGCGTCGGCAACGTAGGCCTTACCCACTCAGGGAATACCGGCAGCAGGTGTCCTATCTCACCATGACTGCCGCGCATTGTGTTAAGAGGCTGCGCTTCAGAAGGGAGGTGGTTGCAGAGATCTGCCAGCTGCTTCACAGAGATCTGCGTCCACAGCTGATGTGCAGGACCTCTCTGTCGGTGGAAGTGAAGGTCACGGTGGCTCTGAACTTTTATGCAAGCGGCTCCTTCCAAGCCGCTGCTGGGGACATAGCGAACATCTCCCAGTTCGCCGTGCATCGCTGCATCCGGCAGGTCACCGATGCCCTTTTCGCAAGGAGACACCAATTCATCTCCTTCCCCATGACCCTAGAGAGGCAGGAGCAGTGTGCAGTCGGATTTGCCAGGATCGCTGACTTCCCCATGGTGCAGGGTGCCATTGACTGCACGCATGTGGCTATGCAGGCACCTATCGACAATGCCGAGGATTACCGCAACCAGAAGGGCTACCATTCCCTCAATGTACAGCTGGTGTGTGACCACAGGCAGCGCATCCTAGCTGTCAATGCCCGCTTTCCAGGAAGCAGCCACGATGCATTTATCCTGCGCCAGACTACTGTGGCTGACATGTTCGAGGCACAGCCTCCACCAAGGGGATGGCTTATTGGGGACAAGGGCTACCCTTTGTGTACATGGCTCATGACCCCGCTCCGCGTGCCCAGGACCCCTGCGGAGGAGGCATACAACGAAAGCCATCAAGCCACAAGGAACATCATAGAGCAAACGATTGGCATCCTCAAGCAACGGTTCCGCTGCCTGGATCGTTCCGGCGGATCTCTACAGTATTCGCCGGATAGAGTCTCCCAGTTCATCGTCGTTTGCTGCATGCTGCACAACCTGGCTATCCGCAGGACTCAGGCACTGCCACCTCACGTTGGACCACCACCTCAGGAGGACGAGCAGGAGGACCATGAGGAGGAGGAGGAGGAGGAGGAGTACCAGCCCAGGAGGGAGCCACAAGGTCCAAGGGCCGTCCGCCGGCGGCTTATTGAACGGCACTTCTAGGCCCCCTGTCAGGGAATGGCTTGTGGCAATGAACGCACTTGAATGCAGCCGCTCCGCAAGCCCTCAGCCGGTTAACGCAACAACCACTTGAAACATGACACATGGACAAGCTGAATAAATAAAAAGCTTTATTTAACAAACTCAGGGCCCTTCCCACATGAAACAGAGAAACAGACAAGACCCCCAAAAAACAGTCAAAAACATCTCTCACTCCCACAACCTGGGGAGGAATAACAAAACTTGTCAATAACATTTGCCTTCATCCTCGGCCTTCCCAAAATAAGCCCCCCCCACTCCAGAACACAACCACCCCCATATAAAAAAACATTTGCCTTCATCTTCGGCCTTCCCAAAATAAGCCCCCCCCCACCAGAACACAAACACCCCCATATAAAAAAAACAGTTGGCAACACACTCTACTTGGTGTGCCGAGAGGGCGAGTCCTTGTGCAGGCTTCTCCGGCCCCTGCCCGACCTGTTGCTCTGCCTCAACCTGGGCCCTGTGGGTGTGGCAAGGCTGGGGGAAGGCTCCTGAGAGGCACACTGCGTGACGGCAGATGCCCTTGGGGGTCGGCCTAGACGAGGTCCGGCCCTGGAGGGGCCGGCTGCTGACTGCTGCAGCTGTGGCTGGGCAGCATCAGTCTCTCCAGCAGCTCATCGCAGCTTTGCTGGGGGAGTGGCAGTGGCGGCTGCAGCAATGGGGGCAAGCTGGCTGATGCCAGGCGCTCGCTGGTCGCCAGAGACACTGGCACTCGGCCGGGCTGGCACTGCAGCAAGCGCAGCAACCTGGTGGAGGCCAGACCGCTGTGCTGCAGCAGGGCGGCGGGTGCCCTGGCGATGCTTCCGTGACACCGCAAGTGTGGCAGAAGTGAGTGCCCGAACTGCCCTGGTCTGTGCCCGCATCAGATCAGCCAGTGTCTGGACGGCACCACTCATGAACTCGCGACTCGCGTCCTGTGCTGCCGCGAGTTGGTTGACACCCCTGGCCTGTGCTGCCGCGAGTTGGTCGACACCCCTGGCCTGTGAGTCCCCGAAAGCGGCCACACTATGAGCCAGGGACTCAATGGCCTGAGGCATCTGTCCCACAACCCCCATGAACTCGTTGTGGCGCCGCTCCGAGGCCGCGGACATTTCATCAAGGAGGCGCACCTCCTGGGCGAGGACCGTCTCCGGACTGGAGGGCGGACTCTCCCTCTGGGGAGAAGGCCGCCGAGCTGCCCGACCCTTCCCGCGTGCCTGGACGCCACTGGGCCCAGCAACTGCCCTCCCCTGCAACACTTCCCCCCTCTGGGGAGAAGGCAGCCGTGCTGCCCGACCCTTCCCGCGTGCCTGGACGCCACTGGGCCCAGGAGCTACACCCCCCTGCAACACTTCCCCCTGGCTCTCCTCCAGGCAAGACGTCTCCCCTCCATTGCCATCCCCTGGCGCGGATGAGGGTTCCCCCGATGTGCCGCCTTCCTCTTGGTCCTCGTCGTCCTCCTCTTCCGAGGGACTGGCACTCTCAGCTTCATGGACCTCCTCCTCACCAGCTGAAAGCAGGAAGGCACAAGAGTAGCTTTAGAGTGAGGACAGGGCGTCAGCGAGGGAGGCATGAGTGGTGGCATTATGCGCATTGGTCGGACAGTGGCAAAGGATGTAGATCTGAAGCGCAAGGGGAACGAGAGAGATCCAAACGGTCATGTCCTTACCATTGGGGCCCAGCACAGGGTCCGCATCACCAATAGCAACGGGGCCAACCACCCGGCCACGCATGAGTCGAGCCACGCGCTCCTCCAGCTCACTGAGCTCCTGGAACTGGGCACGGCCTCCCCCGGTGACATTCCGGCTCTTCATATTCTGGGCCAGCTTGGCCTGCAAGAGAAAGGATGGCCTCTAAGTACAGTGTGGTGCCCTGTTGTTGTGTGCACTGCCTCCCATGGTGGAATAGCTTGGCCAGTGTGGTGCCCTGTTGTTGTGTGCACTGCCTCCCATGGTCGAATAGCTTGGCCAGTGTGTAAAGTGCAGAAAGTGCTATTGATGATCATGCCAGTGCCCTAGCTGCGGGAGGAGGGATGGCCATTAGGCCTTTGAGGTCCCTTTGCCCATAATGTGAGGTGCACATGCAAGGATGAGGAGGACACTGGAAAGGCTACTCACCTTGACCAACCGAGTGAGGTCGTTGTACTTCTTGCGGCATTGGTCACCAGTCCTGGGGACATCGCTGGTGGCTGACACCCTGTGGGCGATTTCCCTCCAGGCTCTCCTGAACTGCCTCCTGGGAGCCTTCTTGCCACTGTCCGGGCACAAGATCTCTCTTCTCTTTTCCAAACCCTTAAGCAGCACCCACAAAGCAGGCTCTGCGAAGCGCTGTGCTCGTTCACGGGCCTTCTGCATGGCTTCAGGCGCTATTTGGGTCCACCAGCAGTGTTGAGGCCTAGCTGCAGGGCCCCACTATCCAGGGCGTGGCAGCAGACAAAGTCGACCCTTCCCCCTTTAAGAGCTGGCCGGCGTCAGGGTGTCTGCTGTCAATCAAAACATGACCGCACCTGCGCTGCGCCCGGCCTCGGCGTTATCAGTCCGCACCGCCGGCTTAGCGCCTAAAGATAGGAGTGCAACGCCAGTTTCAGCACTCGCCCAAACTCCTTGGCCAAATCTACTGAATTTCGGCGAAGTGGCCTACACTTTCCGGCGGGCGCTAACTTTAGCGACCGCCCGACTTTAGCGCCCCAAAAGTGGCGCGACTGAATTTCTAGGCCCAGGACCTCAAAGGTAGTAATCTCCGGATTACTCCCGGTGCCACGTGCTAGAAATAGAAATAGGAGGATAGCACAGATGAATGCGTGGCCGGAGAGATGGTGCAAGAGGGAGGGCTTTAGATCCCTGGGGCATTGGGACCAGTTCTGGGGGAGGTGGGACCTGTACAGGCCGGATGTGTTGCACCTCAACTGGGCCGGGACCAATATCCTCACAGTGCGGGGGCGGGGGGGGGGGGAAGTTTGCTAGTGCTGTTGGGGAGGGTTTAAACTAGTTTGGTAGGGGGATGGGCACCAGGATGTAACATTAGAAAGGGAAATAAAGTGCTCAAAGGATTAGGAGAGGCAGAGAGCACTACAGTAAGAAATAGTAAGGTATTTGGTGTATTAGGTCAAACTAAGAGATAATACAGGATGGTCTAAGGTGGGTTTACAGTGTATGTATGTGGCAATAACTGAGACCTGGCTCAAAAAAGGACAGGATTGGGTATTAAATATTCCTGGTTATAAAGTGTTCAGGAAGGATAGGGAAGGAAAGATAGGAGGTGGTGTGGTAGTATTGGTCAAGGAGAATGTTACAGTGCTGAAGAGGGAGGATGTCTTGGAGGGGTCAAGGAAGAATCTATGGCCTAGAAATTCAGTTGGGCGCGCCAGCCGTTAGCGCCTTAGGAGGCGTAGATCTCGAGCGCTAGGCGCTTAGCGCCCGGGCGCAGCGCGATCTGTGCCTCGCCCCAACTTCAGTACACATTTAGCGCCGGCGCAAAGTCTTAGCGCGCGCCCTGCTGCGCGCGCAGATCATGACGTCATTTCCTAGTGCAACGCCCTTTGTGCGCCCCGAACCGGAACTTCACTCGCGCCGGCCCATTGTGCGCCGGGCGGCCCTAACGACTGTGAAGTGGAACGGTACACAGCCGAGGCGGGCCGCGGGGAGCGCTAATTAAAGGGCACTTACCCTGCACTATAAAGGGCAGCCATTTTGCAGCATTCACTCTTGTGCAACGGTTTTTTGGAGAGAGACCAAGGAGGAGAGCTTACTGGTTTGGACCAACACTAGGACAGGTATTTTTGGCTCAGGCCAGAGCTTAGCAATTATCTTTGCCTTCATTGAGAGCTCAGTGTTTGCCAGCATATAATGGGGGCTGCATTGGGTGCCAACGCTGACTTTCAGCCTTCTGCCGGAAGGGCTTACAGACGCCGTGAGAGAGTGGCAGCCCTGGCTAGACGCAGAGGGGGCAACAGGCGTCGCCAACTGAGGCCTTACCCACCCAGGGTATACCGCCAGCAGTCCTCCTATCTGATCGTGTCTGCCGTGAAGTGTGTTAGGAGGCTGCGATTCAGAAGGGAGGTGGTTGCAGACATCTGCCAGCTGCTTCACAGAGATCTGCAGCCACAGCTGATGCACAGGACGTCTCTGTCGGTGGCAGTGAAGGTGACGGTGGCTCTCAACTTCTATGCCACCGGCTCCTTCCAATCCGCTGCTGGGGACATCGCTAACATCTCCCAGTTTGCCGTGCATTGCTGCATCCGCCAGGTGACCGATGCCCTTTTCAGAAGGAGACATCAATTCATCTCCTTCCCCATGACCCTGGACAAGCAGCAGCAGCGTGCAGTGGGATTTGCAAGAATAGCGGGCTTCCCCATGGTGCAGGGCGCCATTGACTGCACGCATGTGGCTTTGCGGGCACCTCTTGAGCATGCCGAGGATTACCGCAACCGGAAGGGCTACCATTCCCTCAACGTACAGCTGGTGTGTGACCACAGACAGCGCATCCTAGCTGTCAATGCCCGCTTTCCAGGCAGCAGCCACGATGCCTTTATCCTGCGACAGACAACTGTGGCTGACATGTTCCAGGCACAGCCTCACCCAAGAGGATGGCTTATCGGAGACAAAGGCTATCCTTTGTGTACCTGGCTCATGACCCCGCTCCGCGCGCCCACGACCCCTGCTGAAGAGGCATACAACGAGAGCCATCAAGCGACTAGGAACATCATAGAACAAACAATCGGCGTCCTCAAGCAACGGTTCCGCTGTCTCGATCGCTCCGGGGGAGCCCTCCAGTATTCGCAGGAGCGAGTCTCCCAATTCGTCGTCGTTTGCTGCATGCTGCACAACCTGGCTATCCGCAGGACTCAGGCACTGCCACCTCACGTTGGACCACCACCTCAGGAGGAGGAGCAGGAGGAGCATGAGGAGGAGGAGGATGAGGAGTACCAGCCCAGGAGGGAGGCAGAAGGTCCAAGGGCCGCCCGTCGGCGGCTTATTGAACGTCACTTCTAGGCCCCCTGTCAGGGAATGGCTTGTGCCAATGAAAGAACATGATTGCAGCCGCTCCGCAAGCCCTCAGCCGGTTAAGGCAACAAACACTTCAAAGATCAAACATGGACAATGTTAATAAATAAAATGCTTTATTGTACAAACTCAGGGCCCTTCCCACATGAAAAACAAAAACAGACGAAACCCCCAAAAAACACTCAAACACATTACTCGCTCCCACAACCTGGAGAGGATTAACAAAACAGTGCAACTAAAATGGCCGTCATCCTCGGCCTTCGTAAAAAACAATCATCACATCCTCGGCCTTCAAAAAACAAACATCCAATTCTCGGCCTTCAAAAAACAAACATCCAATTCTCGGCCTCAAAAAACAAACACAACTGGCCACACATTCGACTTTTTGGCCTGCTAGGGCGATGCCTTGGCCATCTTTGTGTGGCCTCTGCCCGCCCTGCTGCTCCTCCTCAAAGTAAGGCCATTGGCTGCTGCAAGGCTGGGGGCAGGCTCCTGAGGGGCACATGTCGTGATGGCAGATGCCCTTGGGGGTCGGCCTAGTCGAGGTCTGGCCGTCGAGCGGGCGGCTGTTGAATGCTGCAGCTGTGGCTGGCCAGCATCAGTCGCTGCAGCAGCTCCTGGCAGCTCCACTGGGGGAGTGGCAGTGGCGGCTGGAGGAATGGGGGCAAGCTGGCGGATGGCAGGCGCTCGCTGGTCGCCTGAGACACTGGCACTCGCCCGGGCCAGCACTGCAGCATGCGCACCAATCTGCCGAGGGACAGACCGCTGTGCTGCTGCAGCGCGCCGGGTGCCCTGGCGATGCCTGGCTGACACAGGGAGTGTGGCAGCAGTGAGTGCCCGTGTTGCCCTGTTCAGTGACCTCATCAGAGCACCCAGTGACTGCATGGCACCACTGATCAGCTGCCCACTCGCTGCCTGAGCTGCCCCGAATGCCACCCGACTCGCTGCCTGATCTGCCCCGAATGCCGCCCGACTCGCTGCCTGCTCTGCCCCGAATTCCGCCAAACTGATGGCCTGTGAGGCCCCGACGTCGGTCACACTCCGAGAGAGGGACTCGATGGCCTCAGGCAACCGTGCCACTACCCCCATGAGCTCCGTGTGCCGGCGCTCCGAGTCCGCGGACAAGTCCTCGAGGCGTTCCATCTCCTCGGCGAAGACCATCTCCGGACTGGAGGCCGGACTCTCCCTCTGGGGAGAAGGCCGCCGAGCTGGCCGACCCTTCCTGCGTTGCTGGACGCCGCTGGGCCCAGCAATTGGACTCCCCTCCGACCCTTCCCCCCTCTGGGGAGAAGGCCGCCGAGCTGGCCGACCCTTCCTGCGTTGCTAGACGCCGCTGGGCACAGCAATTGGACTCCCCTCCGACCCTTCCCCCCTCTGGGGAGAAGGCCGCTGAGCTTCCACCCCCCTCCCGCGTTTCTGCAGGCCGCAGGTCCCATGAGCACCCCTCCCCTCCGACACTTCCGCCACGCTCCCCTCCAGGGAAGACGTGTCCCCTACATTCGCATGGGTTGCCGCGGCTGAGGGTTCCCCTGATGGGCCGCCTTCCTCTTGCTCCTCCTCCTCCTCCTCTTCTGAGGGGCTGTCACTGGCAAGTTCAGGGACCTCCTCCTCACCATCTGAAAGCAGGAAGGCACAAGAGTAGCTTTAGAGTGAGGAGAGGGCGTCAGCGAGGGATGCATGAGTGGTGGCATTCAGCGCATTGGTCGGACAGTGGCAAAGGATGTAGATCTGATGCGCAAGTGGGACGAGAGAGGTCCAAAAGGTGATGTCCTTACTATTGGTGCCCAGAACAGGGTCGGCATCTCCACATGCAACGGGGCCAATCACCCGGCCACCCATGATGCGCTCCACGCGATGTTGCAGCTCGGTGAGCGGCTGGATCTGGGGTCGGCCTCCCCCGGTTGCAGTCCGGCTCTTCTTATTATTGGCCAGCTTGGCCTGCAAGAGAAAGGACGGCCTCTAAGTACAGTGTGTAGCCCTGATCTTGTGTGCACTGTCTCCCATGGTGGAATAGCCTGGCCAGTGTGTTAAGTGCAGAATGTGCAATTGATGTTCATGCCTGTCCCATAGCTGCTGCATGAGGGCTGGCCATTAGGGCTTTCAGGTCCCTTTGCCCATAATGTGAGGTGCACATGCAAGGATGAGGAGGACACTGGAAAGGGTACTCACCCTGACAATCCGAGTGAGGTCATTAAACTTTTTGCGGCATTGGACACCGCTCCTGGGGACCTCGCTGTTGGCTGACACCTTGCTGGAGACATGCCTCCAGGCTCTCCGGTAGACGTGGCCTGGCGCCTTCCTGCCATTGTCCGGGTACAAAATATGGCGCCTCTTCTCCACAGCACCAACCAGCACACTCAGATCAAGCTCTGAGAAGCGCTGCGCTCGTTCACAGGCCTTCTGCATGGCTTCAGGCGCTATTTGGGTCCAGCAGCAGTGTTCAGGCCTAGCTGGAGGGCTCCACTATCCAGGGCGTGGCAGCAGACCAAGTCGACCCTTCCCCCTTAAGAGCTGGACGGCGCCAGGGTGTCTGCTGTCAATCACGAAATGGCCGCACCTGCGCTGCGCCCGGCCTCGGCGCTCTCGCTCAGCACCTCTGGCTTAGCGCCTAAAGAGAGGCATGCAGCGCCAGTTTTAGCGCTCGAGCAAACTCTTAGGGCGAAGCTAATGAATATCGGAGAAGTGGCCTCGATTTTGCGCCGGGCGCAAACTTTAGCGGCCGCCCGACTTTACCGCCCCAAAAGTGGCTACAATGAATTTCTAGGCCTATATGTCTACAGTTAAGAAATAATAGAGGTTCCATTACACTACTTGGTATATTCTATAGGCCACCTACTAGTGGGAAGGATATAGAGGAGAAAATTTGCAGGGAAATTACAGTGAAATACAAGGGGCTAGATTTTCAGTTGCTTGCGCCAGCAGTTAGCGCCTTAAGAGAAGTGATTTCCGGGCGCTATGCGTGTAGCGCCCGGGCGCAGCGCAGTTTGCGCCCCGCCCCAAATTAAGTTGCCCGTTAGCGCCGGCGCAAAGTTTAGCGGCCGCCCGGATGCGCGCGCAGAAAATGACGTCACATCCTCGTGCAACGCCCTTTGGCCGCCCCGATTGCAAACTTCAGTCGGACCGCCCCATTGTGCGGCGGGCGGCCGGAGCGTTTGGAAAAAGGAACGCAACACAACCAGCGCGGGCCCCGGGGGGCGCTAATTAAAGGGAACGTCCTCTCCAGTATAAAGGCCATCCATTATTTCAGAAAACAGTCTTGTGCAACGCATTTCTGGAGACACAACAAGGAGGATAGCTAACTGGTTTCAAGCAGCAAGAGCCAGGTATTTTTGGACTCAGGCAACAGCGCTGCAAGTGGCCATTTGGAAATTAGAGTGTTTGCCAGGATTTGATGGGGGTTGCATGGGGTGCCAACGCGGAGCTGCAGCTCCATGTCCGTAGGGCTCGCAGACGTATTGTGAGAGGGGCAGCCCTGGCTAGAGGCAGAGGGGGCTACAGGCGTCGGCCACATAGGCCTTACCCAGTCAGGCTATACCGCCAGCAGCGCTCCTACCTAAACATGAGTGCCGCGCGATGTGTTAAAAGGCTCCGATTCCGGAAGGGGGTGATTGCAGAGATCTGCCACCTGCTTCGCCGAGATCTGCGGCCAAAGCTCAGGTGCAGGACGTCTCTGTCGGTGGAAGTGAAGGTGACAGTGGCATTGAACTTCTATGCCACCGGCTCCTTCCAATACGCTGCTGGGGACATAGCAAACATCTCCCAGTACGGCGCGCATCGCTGCATCCGCCAGGTGACCGAAGCACTGTTCAGAAGGAGAAGCCAATTCATCTCCTTCCCCATGGCCCTGGAGAGCCAGCATCAGCGCGCATTGGGATTTTCCAGACTCGGGGAATTCCCCTTGGTGCAGGGCGCCATTGACTGTACGCATGTGGCTTTGCGGGCCCCTCTGGAGCATGGCGAGCAGTATCGCAACAGGAAGGGCTACCATTCTCTGAATGTGCAGCTGGTCTGTGACCACAAGCAGCGCATCATGGCAGTCAATGCCAGCTTCCCAGGCAGCAGCCACGATGCCTTTATCCTGCGGCAGAGTACTGTGCATGACATGTTCCAGGCACAGCCTCCCCCAAGAGGATGGCTACTCGGGGACAAAGGCTATCCTTTGTGCACCTGGCTCATGACCCCGCTCCGCGCGCCCAGGACCGCTGCTGAAGAGGCCTACAACGAGAGCCATCAAACCACCCGCAACATCATCGAGCTAACTATTGGGGTCCTCAAGCAGCGGTTCCGCTGCCTTGATCGCTCCGGAGGAGCTCTCCAGTATTCGCCGGACCGGGTCTCCCAATTTGTGGTGGTTTGCTGCATGCTACACAACCTGGCTATCCGCAGGACTCAGGCACTGCCACCTGACGTTGGACCAGCACCTCAGGAGGAGGAGCAGGAGGAGCATGAGGAGGAGGAGGAGGAGGAGGAGGAGGAGCAGGAGTACGTTCCCAGGAGGGAGCGACCAGGGCCAAGGGCCGCACGACGCCACCTTATTACACGGTACTTCTAAGCCCCCTGTCAGGGAATGGCCAGGGGCCATGAGGGAAGATGAATGCAGCCGCTCCGCAAGCCCTCAGCCGGCGAAGCCAACAAACACTAAGAAGAACAACCATGGAGACTGCATGAATAAAGATAATTTTTTATTACACAAAAATGAAAAGCCCTTCCCACATGAATCCCCAAAAACAATAAACGGGCCCCACAAAAAGCCCAACAAACGACTCACTCCCACAAACTGGGGAGGAGCCACTCCACCTTTATTGAAACCGGGCCTCAACGTCGGCCTAACGCAAAAAAAAAGCCCTCCAAAAGCACAACCATGGGCAAAATAAAGATGGCCACCGCCATATTAAAGGAAAGCTGGCCACACCCTCTACTGAGTGGCCCGCGAGGGCGAGACCTTGGCCAGCATTTTGCCTCCCCTGCCCTGCCTGCTGCTCCTTCGCAAGCTCTGCCCAGTGGCTGCTGCGAGGCTGGGGGAAGGCGCCTGAGGCTCAGATGCCCTTCCGCCAGATGCCGCTGGGGGGCGGCCTACACGGCGTTTGGGCCTCGAGGGGCCGTCTCCTGAGTGGCGCGCCTGAGCCTGGCCACCATCAGCTGCAGCCGCTTGCCCTTGACGCCCCAGAGGGGGAATGGCGGCGACGGATGGTGCAATGTGGGCCAGCTGGCGTCTGGGATGCGCTGGCTGGTGCTGTGGCGCGGTGGCACTCGGCCGGGCCCGCACTGCAGGATCCGCAGCAATCAGCCGACGGCCGGCTTGCTGGGATGGTCCAGCGCGGCGCCTGCCCTGGCGATGCCTGCCTGAGACAGCGCGTGTGGCAGCAGTGAGTGGCCCTGTGGTCCTGGTGTGCGCGTGCATCACATCCGCCAGGGTCTTGACGGCATCAGTTAGCATGCGGCCAGTCGCGGCAGTTGCTGCCCCGAACTCGCGCACACTGGTCGCCAGCGACTCGATGGCCTCAGGCATGCGCCCCACCACGCTCATGAGCTCCGTGTGGCGCCGGTCCGAGTCGTCGGCCATCTGATCGAGCTTCCGCACCTCCTCCGAAGTGAAGGTGTCCGGACTGGAGTCGCGACTCTCCCGCTGGGGAAGAGGGGGCCGAACTAGGGGACCCTTGCCGCGTTGGTGACGGCGAGTGTGCCGAGCAGCAGCACTCCCCTCTGATCCTTCCCCCCTTTGGGGGGAAGGCCGCGGGCCACGCGCACGGCTGCTGGGTGGCTGGACGCCACTGGTCCCAGAAGCTGCATTGCCCTGCGACAGTTCCTCCAGGCACTCGTCCAGTGAGGAGGTGTCGAGCATTTCCTCCTCTCCTGCGGGACGTGACTGTTCCCCCGAAGGTCCGGCTTGCTCCTCCTCCTCCTCCTGGTTGGAGGTGCTGTCACTGGCAGCCTCAGGGTCCTGGTCGTCACCAGCTGAAAGCAGGAATGCACAAGAGTAGCTTCAGAGTGAGGAGACGGCGTCAGCGAGGGAGTTAGGACTGGTGGGATTCAGCGCATTGGTGGGACAGTGGCAAAGGAGGTAGCTCGGATGGGCCAGTGCGACGCGAGAGGGCCAAAAGGCGAGGTCCTTACCATTGCCGGGCAGTGGAGGGTCGGATACACCGCACGCTGTGGGGACAATCACACGTGCTCCCATGAGCACACACACGCGCTCCTCCAGCCGAGTGAGCTTCTGCAGCTTGGCGCGGCCACCCCTGGCACGGGCCTGGCGATTAAACGCTACTTTAGCCTGCAAGAGAAAGGACGGGCTGTAAGTGCGCAGTGAAGCCCTGATGTAGTGTGCACTGCCTCCCATGGTGGAATAGCTTGGACAGAGTGAAGCCCTGATGTAGTGAGCACTGCCTCCCATGGTGGAATAGCTTGGACACAGTGAAGCCCTGATGTAGTGTGCACTGCCTCCCATGGTGGAATAGCTTGGACAGAGTGAAGCCCTGATGTAGTGTGCACTGCCTCCCATGGTGGAATAGCTTGGACACAGTGAAGCCCTGATGTAGTGTGCACTGCCTCCCATGGTGGAATAGCTTGGCCAAAGTGTAGAGTGCCGAATGGCCATTTGATGCTCATGACTGTCCCAATGCTGCTGGCTGAGGGCTGGCCAAAAGGACTTTCAGGTCCCTTTGCCCATCATGTCAGGTGTACATGCAAGAATGAGGAGGAGACTGGAAAGGCTACTCACCCTCACAATCCTGGTCAGATCGTTGTACTTCTTACGGCATTGTGTGTGGGTCCTGGGGGCCTCGCCGGTGAACGTCACCCTCTGGGCGATCTGCTTCCAGGCTTTGGTGTAGTCGTGGTGGGTTGGATTCCTCCCACTGTCTGGAAACAAGATCTTGCGCCTCACCTCCAGAGCTGTGAGCATGATGTCCAGATCACCCTCTGAGAAGCGCAGGGCACGCTGACGGGCCTTCTCTGGCGTTGCCATGACTCCCTGGGGCTGAGCAGTAGTGTTGAGGCCTCTTTGCAAGGCTGCAGTGTGCAGGGCGTGGCAGCAGACCAATTCGTCCCTTCCCCCTTTAAGAGCTGGTCGGCACCACGGGGTCTGCTGTCAGTGCAAAAATGACCGCACCCGTGCTGCGCCCCGCCTGGGCGCTATCCCTCTGGACCGCCGGCTTAGCGCCTAAAGAGAGTAGTGGAACGCCTCTTTTAGCGCTCCACCAACCTCTTAGGGCGAAGCCACTGAATTCCCGGCAACGGGGCGCTACTTTGGGGCGGGCGCTAACTTCGGGCGGGCGCTAAGGTTAGCGCCCCAAAACTGCCTATACTGAAAATCTAGCCCAAGGACTATAGAGTAGTGATAATGGGGGACTTCAACTATCCTAATACTGTATAGACTGGGATAGTAATAGTGTTAAGGGCAGGGAGGGGGAAGAATTTCTGAAGTGTGTTCAGGAGAACTTTCTTGATCAGTACATTTCCGACCCAACAAGGAAGGAGGCATTGCTGGATCTGGTTCTAAGGAATAAGGTGGGTCAACTGGAGCAAGTTTCAGTAGGTGAACATTTAGGGAACAGTGATCATAGTATTATAAAGATTAGACTAGCTATGGAAAAGGACAGGGGCAATCTAGAGTAAAAATGTTTAACTGGGGGAAGACTAATTTCAGTGGGATGAGAACAGATCTGGCCCTGGTAAACTGGAATCAAAGATTGGCAGGCAAAGCTGTAATGGAACAATGGGCTGCCTTTACAGAGGAAATAGATCAGGTACAGTCGAGGTACATTCTCACTAAAGGGAAAGGCAGGGCAACTAAAGTCAGGGCTCCCTGGATGACCAAAGAGATAGAGAATATGATGAAGCAGAAAAAGAGTGCATATGTCAGATATCAGGTTGCAAATACATCTGACAATCAGGCTATATATAGAAAGGTCAGAGGAGAAGTGAAAAAGAAAATAAGAGGGGCAAAGAGAGGGTATAAGAATAGAATGGCGGCCAACATAAAAAGTAATCCAAAAGTCTTCTATAGGCATATAAATAGTAAAAGGGTAGTAAGAGGAGGGGTGGGGCCGATTAGGGACCAAACAGGAGACCTATGCATGGAGGCAGAGGGCATGGCTGAGGTACTAAATGAGTACTTTGCATCTGTCTTCACCAAGGAAGCAGATGCTGTCATAGACATAGTGAAGGAGGAGATACATGATGGGATAAAAATTGATAAAGAGGAGGTATTAGAAAGGCTGGCTGTACTTATAGTAGATAAATCACCAAGAGTGGATGGGATGCATTCTAGGATGCTGAGGGAATTGAGGTAGGAGATCGCGGAGGTACTGGCCATAGTATTCCAATCCTCCTTAGATACAGTGGTGGTGCCAGAGGATTGGAGAATTGCAAATGTTACACCATTGTTCAAAAAAAGTGTGTAAAGATAAACCAAAAAACTACAAGCCAGGAAGTTTGACCTCGGTCGTGGGGAAGAAACATAGAAACATAGAAGATAGAAGCAGGAGTAGGCCATTCGGCCCCTCGAGCCTGCTCTGCCATTTAATGAGATCAAGGCTGATCATCCAAATTCAGTACCCTGTCCCTGCTTTCTCCCCATATCCCTTGATCCCTTTAGCCTTAAGAAATATATCTAACTCCTTCTTGAATATATTTAATGAATTGGCCTCAACTGCCTTCTGTGGTAGAGAATTCCACAGGTTCACCACTCCCTGGGTGAAGAAATTCCTCCTCATCTCAGTCCTAAATGGCTTACCCCTTATCCTTAGACTGTGACCCCTGGTTCTGGACTCCCCACCATTGGGAACATCCTTCCTGCATCTAGTCTGTCTAGTCCTGTTAGAATTTTATAAGTTTCAATGAGATCCCCTCTCATTCTTCTAAACTCTAGCGAATATAAGCCTAATCGACCCAATCTCTCTTCATACGTCATTCCTGCCATCCCAGGTATCAGTCTGGTGAATCCTC
This sequence comes from Somniosus microcephalus, assembly GCF_052327205.1. NCBI lineage: Eukaryota > Metazoa > Chordata > Chondrichthyes > Squaliformes > Somniosidae > Somniosus > Somniosus microcephalus. Next base: position 60,376,861 of record NC_141006.1, on the reverse strand, counting down.
GCTGCACTCCCTCCATGGCAAGAACATCCTTCCTCACAGCACACACACCCATCCAGCTTTGTGTCGTCTGCAAACTTGGAGATATTACATCTAGTTCCCTCGTCTAGATCATTAACATATATTGTGAATAGCTGGGGTCCTAGCACCGATCCCTGCGGTACCCAACTAGTCACTGCCTGCCACTCGGAAAAAGACCCGTTTATTCCAACTCTTTGCTTCCTGTTTGCCAAGTCAGTACCTTACCCCCAATCCCATGTGTTTTCACTTTGCACGCTAATCTCTTATGCGGGACCTTATTGAAAGCCTCCTGAAAGTCCAAATACACCACATCCACTTATCTATTCTACCAGTCACATCCTCAAAAAATTCCAGTAGATTAGTCAAGCATGATTTACCTTTTGTAAATCCATGTTGACTTTGTCCGATACTGTCACTATTTTCCAAGTGCTCTGCTATTACATCTTTTATAATGGACTCTAGCATTTTCCCCACTACCGATGTCAGGCTTACCAGTCTATAATTCCCTGTTTTCACTCTACCACATTTTTTAAATAGTGGGGTTACATTAGCTACCCTCCAATCCATGGGTACTGTTCCAGAGTCTATAGAATTTTGGAAGATGACCAGCAATGCATCTACTATTTCTAGGGCCATTTCCTTAAGTACCCTAGGATGTAGATTATCAGGCCCTGGGGATTTATCGGCCTTCAATCCTGTCAATTTCCCTAACACCATTTCCCTACAAATACTGATTTCATTCAGTTCCTCCCTCTCATTAGACCCTATGTTCCCCGACATCTCACACAGAATCACAGAAACCCCACAGTGCAGATAGAGGCCATTTCAGCCCATCGAGCCTGCACCGACACATATCCCACCCGATCCCCATAACCCCTACACCAACACATATCCCACCCTATCCCCATAACCCCACGTATTTAATCCCCCTAACACTAAGGGTCAATTTATCATAGCCAATCAACCTAACCCGCACATCTTTGGGCTGTGGGAGGAAACCGGAGCACCCGGAGGAAACCCACGCAAACACGGGGAGAATGTGCAAACTCCACACAGACAGTCACCCGAGGCCGGATTCGAACCCGGGTCCCTGGCGCTGTGAGGCAACAGTGCTAACCACTATGCCACCGTGCTCTCTGGGAGGTTATTTGTGTCCTCCTTTGTGAAGACAGAACCAAAGTATGTATTTAATTGGTCTGCCATTTCTTTGTTCCCCATTATAAATTCCCCTGATTCTGACTGCAAGGGACCTACGCTTGACTTCACCAATCTTTTTCTCTTCACATATCTATAGAAGCTTTTACAGTCAGTTTTTATGTTCCCTGCAAGCTTACTCTCATGCTCTATTTTCCCCTCTTAATTAATCCCTTTGTCCTCCTTTGCTGAATCCTAAACTGCTCCCAATCCTCAGGTTTGCTGCTTTATCTAGCCAATTTATATGTTCTCTCCTTGGATCTTATGCTATCCCTAATTTCCCTTGTTAGCCACGGTTGCGCCACCTTTTTTGTTTTATTTTTATGCCAGACCGGGATGAACAAATTCTGTAGTTCATCCATGTGATCTTTAAATGTTTGCCATTGCCTATCCACCATCAACCCTTTAAGTAACGTTCCCCAATCCATCCTAGCCAACTCGCGCCTCATACCATCGTAGTTTCCTTTATTTAAATTCAGGACCCTAGTCTCTGAGTCACTACTTCACTCTACAGCTTAATGAAGAATTCTATCATATTATGATCCCTCCTCTCCAAGGGGCCTCGCACAACAAGATTGCGAATTAATCCTTTCTCATTACATAATACCCAGTCTAAGATGGCCTGATCGCTAGTTGGTTCCTTGACATATTGGTCCAGGAAACCATCCCGTATACACTCTAGGAATTCCTCCTCCACAGTATTATTACTAATTTGGTTAGCCCAATCTATATGTAGATTAAAGTCACCCATGATAACTGCTGTGCCCTTATTGCATGCGTCTCTAATTTTAGAAACAGTAATCAGGGACAAAGTTAACAGTCACTTGGGCAAGTGTGGATTAATTAAGGAAAGCCAGCATGGATTTGTTAAAGACAAATTGTGTTTAACTAACTTGATTGATTTCTTTGATGAGGTAACAGAGAGGGTTGATGAGGGCAATACAGTTGACGTAGTGTACATGGATTTCTAAAAGGTGTTCGACAAGTGCCACATAATAGGCTTGCCAGCAAAGTTGAAGCACATGGAATAAAAAGGACAGTGGCAGCATGGATACAGAATTGGTTAAGGTATAGGAAACAGAGAGTAGTGGTGAACGGTTGTTTTTCGGACTGGAGGAGGGTATACAGTGGTGTTCCCCAGGGGTTGGTTCTAAGACCACTGCTTTTCTTGATATATATTAATGACTTGGACATGGATATACAGGGCACAATTTCAAAATTTGCAGATGACACAAAACCTGGAAGTATAGTGAACAGTGTGGAGGATAGGGATAGACTTCAGGAAGACAAAGACAGGCTGGTGGAATGAGCGGACACATGGTAATTTAACGCAGAAAAGCGTGAAGTGATGCATTTTGGTAGAAAGAATGAGGAGAGGACATATAAACTAAATGGTACAATCCTGAAGGGGGTGCACGCACAGAGAGACCTGGCGGTTTGTGTGCACAAATCGTTGAAGGTGGCAGGGCAGGTTGAGAAAGCGGTTAAAAAGGCTACGGGATCCTGGGCTTCATAAATAGAGGCATAGAGTTCAAAAATGTGGAAGTTATGATGAACCTGAATAAAACACTGGTTCGGCCCCAACTGGAGTACTGTGTCCAATTCTGGGCACCACACTTTAGGAAGGATGTGAAGACCTTAGAGGGTGCAGGAAAGATTTATGAGAATGATTCCAGTAATGAGGGACTTCAGTCACGTTGATAGATTGGAGAAGCTGGGGTTGTTCTCCTTGGAGCAGAGAAGATTGAGAGGAGATTTGATAGAGGTGTTCAAAATCATGAGGTGTTTGGACAGAGTAGAGAGAGAGAAACTGTTCCCATTGGCAGAAGGGTCGAGAACCAGTGGACACAGATATAAGGTGATTGGCAAAAGAACCAAAGGCGACATAAGAAAAAAAAATTTACGCAGCGAGTGGGTAAGATCTGGAATGCACTGCCTGAAAGGGTGGTGGGGGCAGATTCGATCATGGTTTTCAAAAGGGAGTTGGATAAGTATCTGAAGGAAAGAAATTTGCATGGCTACAGGGAAAGGGCGGGGAGTGGGACTAGCTGAAGTGCTCTTGTAGAGAGCCGGCACAGGCTCGACAGGCCGAATGGCCTTCTTCCGTGCTGTAACCATTCTATGATTCTCATGTTAGGCAGTGTTGTCACAATATGACTACACGATTGAATATCACACTTCAAAGCAAAACGCAACCGCAGATGCTTTGTCCAGGTTGCTACATGAAGACTCATGCGTTGGGATTGAAGGTGAGATTTTCACGCGAGGTGCAGTTGACAAAGATTTTCCCGTGAATGCAACTGAGATGGCAGATGAGGCTCAAAAGGACTCAGTATTGAAAAGAGTGCATGAAAACACCTTGAATGGATGGACTGATCAGTGTATGGACACAGAATTGAAACCATTCCATAACCGTCATACTGAATTGTCCTGTGAGCAAGGTTGTATCAGTGGGGAAACAGAGTGGTGGTACCTACTTCTTCGAGAGATAGAATTCTGGCCGAACGTCATACTGAATTTTCAGGGATTGTCAATATGAAATCAATTGCAAGAAGCTTTGTTTAGTAGCCTGGATTGGACAATAATCTTGAATCACTTGTCAGTAAATGGATTGAAGTGAAACACATGGGTTCAAATACTACAACTGAATGTACCATAGATGAGTTGAGGTCTATCTTCGCATGTCATGGCTTACCTGAAGAGCTTGTTTCTGACAATGGCCCTCAGTTCCGTTCTGCTCTCTTCCAAGAGTTCATGAAATGGAATGGTATCAAACACACTCTTGTTCCACCATATCATCCAGCTTCAAACGGAGCAGCCGAAAGGTCAGTCAGAATAGTAAAAGAAGCTCTCAAAAAGCAAGTGTCGCAGGGTTGTTCGGGACTCAGCATGAAGCAACGTTTGGCAAATTTCTTGCTGAAGTACAGAACTACTCCGTACACTACAACTGGATATACCCCAGCAGAACTCTTGATGAAGAGGAGATTGAGAACACGATTGAGTCTTGTTCAAACAAATTTGGCCTCAAGAGTTGAATAGAAACAGTTGAGTCAGAAACTTTATTATGACAGCAATCAGAAAGAATGCAGTTTCAAACAAAATGAGTGTGTTCGTGTTCTCAGTCCCCCTGGCAAGTCGAGTTCATACAAGTGGGATAAAGAAACCATAGAAGAGGTTGGTGGATCCAAGAGATATTTAGTTGAGATTGGTGACAACATCCGAAGTGTTCATGTAGATCAAATGATCTCTGCCAGAGATGAACCAAGACGTGATCTTGAACCACATAAGAGCATAAGAAATAGGAGCAGGAATTGACCACTTGGCCCCTCGAGCCTGCTCCGCCATTCAATAAGATCATGGCTGATCTAGGGCTCAAAGCCACTTCCCCGCCTGCTCCTCATAACCCTTCACTCCCTTATCTTGCAAAAATCTGTCTATCTCCACCTTAAATGTATTTAATGGCCCAGCCTCCACAGCTCTCTGGGGCAGAGAATGCCACAGATTTACGACCCTCTGAAAGAAGAAATTCCTCCTAATCTCAGTTCTAAAAGGGCGACCTTTTATTCTAAAATTGTGCCCCCTGAGTTCTAGATTTCCCCACGAGGGGAACATCCTCTCTGCATCTACCTTGTCGAGCCCCCTCAGTATCTTATATGCTTCAATAAGATCACCTCTCATTCTTCTAAATTCCAAAGAGTATACGCACAGCCTGCTCGACCTTGCCTCATAAGTCAACCCCCTCATCTCTGGAATTAACCTAGTGAATCGTCTCTGAACTGCCTCCAATGCAAGTATATCCTTCCTTAAATAAGGAGACCAAAACTGTACGCAGTACTCAAGGTGTTGTCTCACCAATACCCTGTACTGTTTTTATACTCCAAACCCCTTGAAATAAAAGCCAACATTCCATTTGCCTTTTTGATTACCTGGAAGTAAGGTGTAGAGGTGAGTGATGGGTGCAAGTGTGGAGTGGTAAGTATGCAAGGTGAATGATAAGTTTAAAAAAGTGTTCACTTACCTTTTTTTACTTCTGTAGCCTTTAGCAGTGCTGGATCGGGAGAGTGGACATCCACCTTGTCAATTTCAGGTAATGGCTGATGGACCCTCCGATCCATCAGATATCTGAAATTTACTTTTTTACAACGTTTTTTCAGTCCTCACCACAAAAACGAATCAAACTCAAGAGAATGTCAGTGTTTGACAGCTTCACAGAGCTGTCAAACGCTGTCATTTCTTCTTTCAAGAAGTCTTGACAGATAGCATGTCTGACGTTGACGTGATCTGTCAGTGACTTCTTCCCTAATTGGCTTGCTGAGCCCGCCAGGCGGGCTTGACAAGCTCAATCAGAGGAAAATCCCTCTGAATTGTCAGGCGAGGATGGAGGCGGGACATTGACATGACAAGCAGCAGTCCCGCCTCCAAGTCACATCCATTGACAAAATCCAGCCCTTTGTGTTTCATGGACAAGGACCTCCAGATTCCTCTGAACTGTAGCATTTTGTAATCTCTCTCCATTTAAATAATTATAGTAATCGGGGATGTAATGTTTAAGTTATCCACCAGATGGAGCCAAATATTAAGGGTTCACATTCACCAGTTTTTAAGGTAATGGGTCATGTCTTCAATGTCCTGGTACACCAGTTTATATGGTAATGTGGCATTGCATTATGGGTATGACTCAGAGGTGAATCCTCCATCTTGCCATCATGCAGTAAGAATTGGGTGCTTTGCTTGCAGCCTGTAAGAGATGTTTCTCTGCTACACCAGGTAAATAAACAGTTGGGTTTTGTTCCTAATATCTCGCTTCTCTCAGTTTCTGGCCTTACCACTCAGATATCACATATTGGCGACGAGGATAAACAGATCACATCTTGAAGAAGAAACAAAAAGAGCACTGAATAGAGGATCATGGCTGCTACGGTAGGAAAGGTCTCTGCTTTTGATGTTCAGGCGCAGACCTGGGATGAGTACTGCGAGTTGCTGATGCATTTCTTTGAAGCAAATGATATAATTGATGTCGGAAAAAGGAGAGCTATTTTGCTCACTTCCATGGGAAGTCAGACGTATCGTTTAATGAGAAACTTATGCAGTCCTGAAAAGCCTGGAGACAGATCATTTGCTAACTTAGTGGCCTTGCTGAAGGACCATTTCAATCCCAGACCGAGTGAGATTGTACAGCGTTTCAAATTTAATTCACGGAACAGAAAACTGGGAGAGACTATTGGATTATGTAGCGGTGTTGAGGAAATTGGCACATGATTGCAATTACGGGAACAACCTGAAAGACATGCTGAGAGATAGGCTAGTTTGCAGGGTAATGGATGATCGAATGCAGAGGAGATTATTGTCCGAGACTGGGCTTACGTATGAAAAAGCGTTGGAACTTGCTCAAGCCATAGAGACAGCGAACCGAGATGTAAAAGGAATACAAGGTTCCGACTGGGCTACTACAAAGCAAGTTGCAGGTCAGGTTGTTGTGCACAAGTTAAATATGCGTCACAAACCACAACGTGAGCATGTGAAGGCATGTTATAGATGCAATGGCGATCACCTGGCGAGGGAATGCAGGTTTCTGGAGGAAAAGTGCCACAAGTGTGGGAAAAAAGGACATATAAAACGTGCATGCAGGGCAAAAGCAATCGTGGAGGAATACAAACCAAAAGGGGGAGGAAAGCAAAACCTAGGACGAGAAGTGAAAAAACAGGGAGCACATCATATTAGCGGAGAAGCTGAGAAAGAAGACGACATGTTCATAATGCATAGTATGGTAGAGAACATTCCAAAAGTGGATCCTATCACTTTGCAACGGACAATAAATGACTCTAAGGTCAACTTTGAAGTGGATACAGGATGCGGCGTAACCATAATGAACAGGGAGGAGTACTCAAAATTGTGGAACCGTGCAAAAGTTCCAGAGTTAAAGTCTTGCTCTATGCAGCTTAAAACATATACCGGTGAACGAGTGGTGACATTGGGTACAGCTACTGTAACTGTGCAACACAGGGACACCGTGGAACAGCTACCTGTAGTGTAGTATTGGGTTCCGGACCAAACTTGTTAGGTCGGGGCTGGATACAAGAACTTAAATTAGATTGGGGAGCAATAAATCAAATAGAGGGAGGCAAACAGTTGTCTTTGCAAGAAGTGTTGATTGAACATGAGAACGTGTTCAAGGAAGAACTTGGCACATTTAATGGCCCCCCAGCTAAGATTTATGTAGACAAGGAGGCACTGCCAAGGTTTTTTAAACAACGACCTGTGCCGTATGCCATGAAACCGAAGGTAGAGGCTGAGCTTGACCGTCTTTTGAGAGAGAACATTCTGGAACCCCTGAAATGTTCAGAATGGGCAGCTCCCATTGTACCTGTTTTAAAACCGGACAATTCGGTAAGACTCTGTGGAGATTATAAATTGACATTAAATAGGGTGTCTAAACTAGAACAGTGTTGAGGCTGCCACGGAACACGAATGGAGGCCGAACCGATCTGAGGAACACATGGCTTTTTATTACATTCTCTTGAGAGATGGCTGCCCCAGCTCTTCTCTCTGCTAAACCCGAAAACAGAATGAGGGCGACGCCCGCGCTTTTGTGTACACACTGAGGGCGACGCCCGCTCCTTTGTCATGCCTTAAAGGCAGCATGCTTCTTAAAGGCAAGGTGCCCGATTTATTGTCCACAGACGGAAAAGTGGATTGCGCCCGTTTAGGTGGCGATCCGCCACACAGCTCCCCCCAGAATCCGCTTAGGAGGTGTGGACGAGACGGTGCGGCTGTCTGATGGGCCGGCCGGAGCGGCTCTTGTAGAATGCGCGTGGACATGGAATGGCCAGGTGTGGAGCAGCCGGGTGTACTGGCTTGAGGGCAGGTCGGCCGCGTGGCGGTGGACGAGCTACTGGGACCTGCTCACCGGGCTCCGAGTGTGCTGGCTTGAGTCGGTCAACCGACACTTTTTCAGTCCTGTCACCCACTTGTAGGGCAAAAAATTTGTCCCCAGCCTGTAGCACTTTGTAGGGCCCGTCGTACGGGGGTTGAAGGGGTCCGCGGTGGGCGTCGTGCTGGACGAAAACGAACCGTGCCTGGTGCAGGCTTAGTGGGATGTGTGAGGTGGATTCGCCGTGCCGGGCAATGGGCACCGGGGCGAACTGTAGCGCCGGTGAGGCAAAGTCATGGCGTTGCTGGTCGGCTGACCAGGGTGTCGTGGCGGTGGGCAGGAACTCGCCGGGTACGCGCAGCAGCTGGCCGTACACGAGCTCTGCTGCCGATGCGTGGAGGTCTTCTTTAACCGCGGAGCGCAGGCCGAGGAGGACCCACGGGAGTCGGTCGGTCCAGGCGCTGTCCTGGAGGCTGGCTCGAAGAGATGCCTTCAAGGATCTGTGGAACCGCTCACACAGTCCGTTGGCTTGGGGGTGGTATGCTGTGGTGCGGTGAATGGTCACCCCGAGATTGCGTGCGATGGCGGTCCAGAGTTCAGAGGTAAATTGCGGACCTCTGTCCGACGTCATGTCGGAGGGGACGCTGAACCGTGTGACCCAGGTGCTGACGAAGGCTCTGGCGATGTCGGCGGTGGTGGTAGAGGTCAGTGGAATTGCCTCGGGCCAGCGCGTGGTGCGGTCGACGATCGTCAGCAAGTGCGTGTGGCCTTGCGACGGCGGCAGGGGCCCGATGATGTCCATGTGGATGTGGTCGAATCTACGTGAAGGGACAGTGAACTCCTCGATGGGTGCTTTCATGTGTTGCTGCACCTTGGCCCGTTGGCAGGCTAGGCAGGAGTTGGCCCAAGTACGCACATCCTTGCGAAGGCCGCGCCAGACAAAGCGGTTGGCTACCAATTTGATGGATGCGCGGGCGCCGGGGTGTGAGAGGTTGTTGAGAATCTCGAATACCCGGCGGCGCCAGGACGCTGGGACGACAGGCCGAGGTTCAGATAGGGATATGTCGCACTTGACCATGACTGCGGTCGGGCCACAGGCGATGTCGGCCAGGCGTAGCCCTGGTAGGTTGGTAGGTGTGGAGAGCAGATCAGGGTCCGTGAGCTGGTCTGCTGCGAGTTGAGCATAGTCGACTGCCAGGTGTGCGGCGTGGATGGCGGGGCGGGAGAGGCAGTCGGCTACCACGTTGTCTCGGCCAGAGACGTGTTGGATGTCCGTGGTGAACTCGGACACTGCCGCGAGCTGGCGCTGCTGCCTGGCGGACCAGGGGTCGGTTGTCTTTGCATTGCGAATGTCAGGGGTTTGTGGTCGACAAATGCAGTGAAGGGGTGGCCCTCCAGCAAAAACCGAAAATGGCGGACCGCCAGGTACAGCGCGAGGAGCTCGCAGTCGAAGGTGCTGTACTTGACCTTCGGGGGGCGTAGTTGGCGGCTGAAGAAGGCAAGTGGTTGCCAGGCGCCGTCGACCCACTGCTCGTACACGGCGCCGACCGTGTGGTCGGAGGCATCCGTGGTGAGCGCTACTCTGGCATTGGGCCGTGGGTGCGCGAGCAGGGTGGCGTCGGCGAGCGCGGTCTTGGTGGAGTTGAAGGCGGCTGATACGTCTGCCGTCCATTCGACCGCCATCTTGCCGCTCCTGCCCCGGAGGGCTTCATACAGGGGCCTCATGAGGGACGCCGCTTTGGGGATGAAGCGGTTGTAGAAATTCACCATCCCGAGGAACTCCTGGAGTCCTTTGATGGTGGTGGGGCGGGGAAATTGCTGGACGGCCTGCACCTTGGTGGGCAGGGGAATGGCCCCAGCATGGGTGATGTGGTGGCTGAGGAAGTCGATCTTGTCCAGGCCGAACTGGCACTTGGCTGGGCTGAGGATGAGCCCGTGGTCGCTGAGGCGCCCGAACAGGATGCGAAGGTGTTCGAGGTGTTCCTGCTTGGAGGAACTGGCTACCAGGATGTCGTCCAGGTAGACAAACAGGAATTTCAGGTCCCGAAGGACCGAGTCCATGAGCCGTTGGAATGCCTGGGCCGCGTTTTTGAGGCCGAAGGGCATCCGCAGGAACTCGAAAAGCCCGAAGGGGGTGATTACGGCCGTCTTGGGGACGTCCGCGGGGTGGACGGGGACTTGGTGGTAGCCGCGCACCAGGTCGACTTTGGAAAAGACTGAGTGGCCGGCCAGTCTAGCCGAGAAGTCCTGAATGTGCGGCACGGGGTACCGATCAGGGGTGGTGGCGTCGTTGAGGTGGCGGTAATCCCCGCAGGGGCGCCAACCCCCGCCTGGTTTGGGGGCGATGTGGAGTGGGGAGGCCCAGGGACTGTTGGAGCGGCGGATGATGCCGAGCTGTTCCATAGTGGCAAACTTGGTCCGCGCGATCTCCAGTTTGGCCGGGTCCAGCCTGCGGGCGTGGGCATACACTGGGGGGCCTGTGGTGGGGATGAAGTATTCCACCCCGTGTTTGGCGACCTCCGCGGAGAAGGTCAGGTTGGTGAGGGCCGGGAATTCGGCCAGGAGTGCCGAGTAGTCATCCGTGGCCCGGGCGTGGCACTGTGATGCCATGTCGGTGGGTTGACGGGGGGCCATGGCGCCCAGGATGGGGGACATGGTGTTCATGTCCATGAGGCGGTGCCGAGGGATGTCTACCAGTAGGCTGTGGGCGCACAGGAAATCTGCGCCGATGAGAGGGGAGAGTACCTTGGCAGTGATGAACTCCCATCGGTAGCGGCGACCAGCGAGGTCAAGGGTGACTGTGCGGGTGCCGTACGTCCGGATGTCCGAGCCGTTAGCAGCAGCCAGCGCCTGTCCTTGTTCGCCCTTTTGGATGTCGAGGGCGGAGGCCGGGATGATGCTGTGCTGAGCTCCAGTGTCGCACAGGGACCGGCGGCCGGTTTTGTCATCCGTGACGTACAGCAGGGAGCCCGCGTGGCCCACGGCCATCGCAGGGACTGGTACGGGGGCGGACTTGAAGGAGCAGGGAGGTGTGCACCGTTGTGCCCTGGCGCCGAACCGTGCGTGGTAGTAACAGTAGCCCGGGTTTGTGGGGCGCAAAGGCCCCGTGGGCCCCGTGGCTGGGCCTTGTGGCTGCGTGGTGGCCGGTGAGGGGCGTGCCCAGGCTGTGGCTGCCAGGTCCGGAGCGACGTCGCAGCTGGAGTGAGCGGACAGCAGCTTGTCGGCCTCGTCGGCCAGGGCTTCTAGGTCCATGAGGTCGGACGCCACGATCGCTGGGCGTATGCTGGGAGGTAGCTGGCGGATGAACAGCGTGCGGAAGAGGGACCCGGGTGGGCTCTCGTCGGTGAGTGAGAGCATGTGGGAGAGGAGGTCTGACAGTGAGGCGTCACCGAGGCCTGGAAGGTCGAGGAGGCGGCAGTTTCGCTGGTATGTCGAGGTCGTAAATTTTTTAAGGAGCGCGGCCTTAAGATGTGCATACTTGCCCTCCTCTGGTGAGTTCTGCAGCGCTATCCAGACCTTCGTGACTGTGGAGCTACCGAGTGATGCGACGAGGTAGTCATACTTCGTCCCATCTGTGGTGATGTGTCGCAGCGGAATCGGGACTCAGCTTGGAGGAACCAGGCTTCGGGCTGGTTTTCCCAAAACTCTGGCAGTTTCACGGAAACTGCGTTCGTGTCCGCCATTGCAGTGCTCGGAATACGTTCTGAGCGTCGGGGTCACCAATGTTGAGGTTGCCGCGGAACACGAATGGAGGCCGAAACGATCTGAGGAACACATGGCTTTTTATTACATTCTCTTGAGAGATGGCTGCCCCAGCTCTTCTCTCTGCTAAACCCGAAAACAGAATGAGGGTGACGCCCATGCGTTTGTGTACACACTGAGGGCGATGCCCGCTCCTTTGTCATGCCTTAAAGGCAGCATGCTTCTTAAAGGCAAGGTGCCCGATTTATTGTCCACGGACGGAAAAGTGGATTGCGCCTGTTTAGGTGGCGATCCGCCACAACAGTATCCTATTCCCAAAACAGAGGATCTCTTTGCAAACCTGGCTGGAGGGAAGAAATTCACGAAGCTGGATATGAGTCATGCATACTTGCAGATTACACTAGATGAGGAATCCAAGAAGTATGTAACCATAAATACACACAAGGGTTTGTTTACCTATAACCGCTTACCATTCGGTGTCTCATCTAGTCCAGCTATTTTCCAAAGGACTATCGAGGGTGTACTGCAAGGGATCCCACATGTTTCACTCTATCTGGATGACATTCTGGTGACGGGAAAAACCGACCAGGAGCATCTGAGCACTCTGAGAGAGGTACTACAAAGATTGGATAAGGCTGGGTTACGGCTCAAGAGGAGTAAGTGCACTTTCCTGGGGAATGAGGCCGTGTTCCTGGGACACAGAGTGGACGCCACTGGGCTCCATCCAATCAAGGAGAAGTTACAAGCACTGCAGGAGGCCCCAGCTCCTACCAATGTGACTGAGTTAAAAGCTTACCTGGGACTGCTAAACTATTATAACAGATTTTTACCAAACTTGGCAACAGTGTTAGCACCTCTTCACAAACTTCTGCGCAAGGAGACACAGTGGCAGTGGGAAGAGGAACAGAGGGTTTCATTTGAACAGTCCAAGAAACTGATGCTGTCCTCGGATGTGCTGGTTCACTACAGTGCAGAGAAATACATCATTCTCTCTTGTGATGCTTCACCTTACGGGGTGGGGGCGGTTCTTTCACACAGCTTGGAAGATGGATCAGAAAGACGAATAGGGTTTATGTCTCGAACTCTGACACCAGTGGAAAAAACTATTTCCAGTTAGATAAAGAGGGGTTGGCAGTAATGTTTGGGTTACAGAGGTTTCACAAGTATATATATGGCAGAAAATTCACCATATGCACCGATTATAAACCTCTTCTATCTCTTTTTAATGAAATGAAAGCAGTACCACAGATGGTATCACCCCGGATCCAGAGGTGGGCAGTGACGTTAAGGGCATATGAGTATGTCATCGTTTACAAGGCGGGCAAGTACCATGGGAACGCAGATGCCTTCAGCCGTCTTCCACTGCCAGGTACACCTATCCGTGCAGCTCCAGAGGACAGAGTTTTGGTGTTGGAGGACATGGACATGGCAATTGTGACCACAGAACAAGTAAGGACATGGACCGGTAAAGGTCCAGTACTGTCTAGAGTCCGAGAATATGTGATGAGGGGTTGGCCACAGCATCCGGAAGGGACTGATTTCATACCTTACAGTGTCAGGAAGACAGAGCTAGGTGTGCAGGATGGTTGCGTGTTGTGGGGAGCACGAGTGATTATTCCACAGCCAGCACGACAGTCTATCCTAGGGCAACTACATCAGTGTCATCCTGGAGTTTCGCGTATGAAAGCCTTGGCAAAGAGTTACTTGTGGTGGCCAAAGCTAGATGAGGAGATAGAAAATCTAGTCAAGACATGCAGCACTTGTCAAGTACACAGGAAGGCACCAGCAGCGGCTCCTCTCCACCCCTGGGAGTGGCCGGATAAACCATGGAGAAGATTACATGTAGATTATGCGGGTCCATTCATGGGAAAGATGTTCCTCATAATCATTGATGCCCATTCCAAATGGATGGATGTTTATCCTGTAAATTCTGCTTCATCTACTGTTCCTATAGACTGCCTGCGTAGGAGTTTTAGTAATCAAGGGCTACCGGAGATCATAGTAAGTGACAATGCCACGTGTTTTGTGAGTACAGAAACAAAAGAGTTCATGAGAAACAATGGCATAGTGCACGTGACCTCAGCTCCATATCATCCGTCTTCAAATGGACTTGCGGAGAGAGCCGTACAAACATTTAAGGAGATGATGAAAAAAAGTGCGGAAGTGAGTTTGGCAACCAAGGTGTCACGAGTTCAGTTCAGCTACAGAATAACACCTCAATCTACCACAGGACTCTCTCCTGCTGAGCTGTTGTTAGGACGTCGACTACGCTCCACTCTTGACCTGGTTCACCCAGATCTAAAAAGGAAGGTGGACAACCGACAAATCAAACAAAAGGAGAACCATGACAGAAGGACAAAGAGCCGCAGTTTTGGAGAAGGAGATGCGGTCCTTACCAGGAATTTCAGTTATGGTCCAAAATGGATTCCTGGCGTCATAGACTCAATGACCGGTCCAGTATCATATACGGTCATGGTGGGAACTGGTCAGGTAGTGCGCAGACATGTAGATCAGATACTGACCAGACAAGGGGAAATCGAACTGGAGGTTCCAGAGGAGATGTCGGAGGACAAGTTGGCCCCTAGTTATCCAAATGCATCGGTGGTACCACCACCACAAACAGAGCCAGTTCCACCTGGACCCCTTAGTCAAGAGGAAACCATTGTAGCAGAGTCAGATACTCTGAGTACTGCTCAGGAGCAGCAGGTGGCTCTACCACAACCAAGCAGGGACTTGACTGTAAGACGTTCACCAAGGTCTCACAAGCCACCAGAGAGATTGATAACGACCTGCTAGATTCGTTCAGTATGGACTATCGTTAAAGGAGTTTCCTTATGGGATTTTTTAAAGAATGTTGTAAAGAAATTATTGTTCAACTTAAGAGGGGAGGGATATAGTAATCGGGGATGTAATGTTTAAGTTATCCACCAGATGGAGCCAAATATTAAGGGTTCACATTCACCAGTTTTTAAGGTAATGGGTCATGTCTTCAATGTCCTGGTACACCAGTTTATATGGTCATGTGGCATTGCATTATGGGTATGACTCAGAGGTGAATCCTCCATCTTGCCATCGTGCAGTAAGAATTGGGTGCTTTGCTTGCAGCCTGTAAGAGATGTTTCTCTGCTACACCGGGTAAATAAACAGTTGGGTTTTGTTCCTAATATCTCGCTTCTCTCAGTTTCTGACCTTACCACTCGGATATCACAATAATAATTTGCTTTTTTATTTTCCTGCCAAAGTGGATAACCTTGCACTTTCCCACATTATACTCCATCTGCCAAATGTCTGGCCACTTCACTTAGCCTGTCTATATCCCTTTGCAGATTCTTTGAGTCCTCTGCACAATTTGCTTTCCCACCCATCTTTGTATCATCTGCAAACTTGGCTACATTACACTTGGTCCCTTCATCCAAGTTATTAATGTAGATTGTAAATAGTTGAGGCCCCAGCACCGATCCCTGTGGCACCCCACTAGTTACCGTTTGCCAACCGGAAAATGAGCCATTTATCCTGACTCTCTGTTTTCTGTTAGTTAGCCAATTCCCTATCCATGCTAATATACTACCCCCAATTCCGTGAGCTCTTATCTTATGCAGTATCCTTTTATGTGGCACCTTATCGAATGCCTGCTGGAAATCCAAATACACCACATCTACTGGTTCACCTTTGTCCACCCTACTCGTTACATCCTCAAAGAACTCCAGCAAATTTGTTAAACATGATTTCCCTTTCATAAAACTATGCTGACTCTGCTTGACTGCATTATGATTTTCCAAATGCCCTGCTACTGCTTCCTTCATGAAGGACTCCAGCATTTTCCCAATTGCAGATGTTAGGCTAACTAGTCTATAGTTTCCTGCTTTCTGTCTCCCTCCTTTCTTAAATAGGGGTGTTATATTTGCGGTTTTCCAATCTGCTGGGACCTCGCCAGAGTCGAGGGAATTTTGGTATATTGCAACCAATGCATCCACTATCTCTGCAGCCGCTTCTTTTAAGACCCTGGGATGCAGGCCATCTGGTCCAGGGGACTTGTCGTCTTTTAGTCCCATTATTTTACCAAGGACTATTTCCCTAGTGATAGTGATTGTCTTTAGTTCCCCCCCTCCCTGTGGCCCCTTGATTATCCATTTTTGGGATGTTATTAGTGTCTTCTACAGTGAAGACAGATGCAAAATATTTGTTCAGAGTCTCTGCCATTTCCCCGTTCTCCATTATTAACACATACATGTGTTTGACTCCGTTCAGACGTCAGTAACTGAAGTACCAGGTTCAAACAAATCTGAGATAGAAACAGGATCATCTTCGAGTTCAGAACCAGAACAAAAACAGCTCGAAAATTGGTTCAACACCAAAACCTTCTGTAAGGAGATCAGGAAGGCTCCGCAAACCTGTTATTAAACTGGATTTGTAGTTCATTTAACAGAAAAACAGCCAGGAGTTTTTGTTATGTGGTACATGTAATGCTGGGAAAGGTGGGACCATAGTTTTGTTGTATTTGAGAGGAGAATATGTACATTTTTTTAAGGGGAAAGCAGTGTGGTGTATTATCACATGGTTTGTCACATGGTTTAGTATGAGCATGCTCAGTTTGTTCTGGCCTAGTAAAGCAAGTACACAGACTAGCAATTCATCCTGTCTCTGTCCTTCATTTGTTCTACCCACATATATTACAGAAGTGATTCCAGATTGAAATCTTCATAGACCTGTCACGATGACTCAGTAATTCTCACTCAATGCTGCCGTGCAGAAGGTCCTTCAAAGTGTTCAGAGGGCACACCAATTGGGATGGAGGCAGACAAACAGACGCGGAATGCAGTTGTAGCCCTGCATTAGGGGGTGATTTTTACCGAACTCACTGGGTGGGAAACCCATGGGATGGGGTGGAACACCGGTTTTACACCCTGCCCAATATTGCTCGCCACTGGCTTCAACCAGGAGTACAATCGGGCAGGGTATAAAACCAATGTTGCACCTGATCCCGTGAGTTTCCCAAGAGGCGGGTTAAGTTAAAATTACCCCCTCAACTGGGGAAGCACTTAAATCGTGACCAGAAGAAAATTCCCTGTTTTTTTTTAATCAAAGGATTAAAGAGATTAAAAAGACAGTGGCAGCATGGATACAACATTGGCTAAGTGACAGAAAGCGGAGTTGTAGTGAACATTTGTTTTTCAGACTGAAGGGAAGTATACAGTAGTGTTTCCCTGGGGATCAGTATTAGAATCCTTCCTTCCTTCCTCCCTTCCTCCCTCGGAACCTGGGTATAATTTCACAGTTTGCAGATGATACGAAACTCAGAAATGTGAGGAGGATAGCAATAAACTTCAGGAGGACATAGACAATCTGGTGAAATAGGCAGACACATGGCAAAAAAGTGTGAAATGATACATTTCACTGGGACGAATGGGGAGAAGCAATATAAACTAAATTGTACAATTTTTAAGGGGGTGCAGGAACAGAGAGACCCCGAGGTGTATGGACACAAATCTTTGACAGTGGCAGGACAAATTGAGAAGGCTGTTAAAATAAATATGCGATTCTTGGCATTATTAATCGAAGAATAGAGTACAAAAGCAAGGAAGTTATGCTGAAATAAAACAACTGGTTAGGCCCTAGCTGGAGTATTGTGTTCAATTCTGGACGCCACACATTTTAGGAAGGATGTCAAGGCCTTTGAGAGGGTGCAGAGGAGATTTACTAGAATGGTACGAGGGATGGGGGACTTGGGTTACGTGGAGAGACGAGAGAAGCTGGGGTTGGTCTCCTTAAAGCAGAGATGGTTAAGAGGGGATTTGATAGAGTTGTTCAAAATCATGAACAGTTTTGATAGAGTAATTAAGGAGAAACTGTTTCCAGTGACAGAAGGGTCGGTAATCAGAGGACACAGATCTAAGGTGATTGGCAAAAGAACCAGAGGCGACATGAGGAAATATTTATTTACACAACGAGTTGTTGTAATCTGAAAGGGTGGTGGAAGCAAATTCAACAGTAAATTTCAAACGAGAATGGGATAAATACTTGCAGGGAAAAAAATTACAGGGCTATGGGGAAAGAACAGGGGAGTGGGACTAATTGGAAAGGTCTACCAAGGAGCCGGCACAGGCTCGATGGGCTGAATGGCCTCCTTCTGCGCTGTAACGTTCTATGATTCAATAATCTCAAGAAAACAATGAGACAGGAAACTCAGAAAATCAGTGTAAGAATTGTTCAGAATATAATTGATGGCTTCCCTCTTTCGGGACAGAGAGAGAAGTTCTGATCTGTCATTATGTCAGCCTTCAAACATCAAAAGATGTAATGAAGGCAGGTTTCACTTTGGTGCATTGTTTGTGCTCTGTATGCACAAAGATCACTCGCACAGTCAATCGTTCAGCTCCACTCTCTGTAAATGCAGTGTCTTAAATTGACTTGCTTATGTGGGAGTTAAGTGCTCAACAAACTCATGTTTACCAGCTTCTAAGGTTTAGCAAGTGTAAATTTTATTCAAAGACGATCCTTTTTTCAGCTATAGCCTTCAATCTCGCTTTGTCCTTTGCAATGTTTCTGGTCTCTATTTATTGATGCTACCATTGCTGCTCTGAATTTTCTTCTCTTGTTCCTTCTAATGCACAGTTATACCATCCTCTACCTCCTCACTACATTATCACTGCGATCAACTCAAGACTGATGCATTCTTTCCCAGACCCTCAAGACTGTCACTTCCTTCAACCCACAGACAGCTAAACACCAAGATGGCTGTTATCAAACTAGTCCTTTCTCTTACTCTTTTGAATCTTAGCAGTGTCCTGCATTGCAGGTGTTGAAACTGAAGTCGCTAGGCTCCTACGAATCTAAAGAGGTCCTGCAAGATCATCGAATTTCCAAGGAACAACAACAACTTCCGTTTATATAGCGCCTTTAACATAGCAAAACGTCCCCAGGTGCTTCACAGGAGTATTATTAAACAAAATTTGACGTGAGCCACATCAGGAGATATTAGGACAGGTGACCAAATGTTTGGTCAAAGAGGTAAGTTTTAAGGAGCGACTTAAAGGAGGAGAGAGTGACGGAGAGGCGGAGAGGTTCAGGGAGGGAATTTCAAAGCTTAGGGCCCTGACACATCTGAAGGCAGCTGAAGGCATTTCACGTTTCTCTTTTTACGTCTCAAGTTCAATAAAGTTAGTCGGAAGAACAACCATGCTCTCAATGAATGTGGTAAGTGTGCCTGTAGGAATGTGCCAGCTAATACTAGAGTCTGAGACAGCCAATGACAAAAGCAATCTAAAACTGAATGACACGGCTCGCACTCAACACAATAAGGTCAGAGCATCCCGGCTTAATCTCCAACATAGATTATGGTCCATCTGAGGCGAGCATTCCATGCAACACGAGCACATTGTCTTGACGATTCTGTATTCTATACTGTATTTTCCGCCATTTATTTAAGAAAAGTCACCAATTGGATAAGCCATAAAAGAAAGAAACAAATCCAAGTTTAAAGCACTTTATCACAGCTCAAAGCTTTTCACACAATGAACTACTATCGCAGTTACTGTTAGGAGTGTTGTGCTGGCTGGAGCTGGGATTGGTGAAGATTTCACCCCAGTTACCCCAGGTCTGAACTTGACTTACAGGCAAGGTGTTTGCAGGCTTATCCAGTGACTGTAACCTACAGCATGGTCCGCTCTAATTGGATCCCAGGCCCCACGTAATGAGCTTAATGATGCATTTAAGAGGAAGCTGATGTATTTAAGGGGAAGCACATGAGGGCGATAGGAATAGAAAGATATGCTGATGCGGCTAGATGAAGTAAAGTGGGAGGAGGCTCGTGTGGAACCGACACCGGCATGGACCAGTTGGGGCCTGTTTCTGCGCTGTAAATTCTATCTAATAGATGTTTTTTTGTGACCACTTCATGTGTCCATTATTGACTGGCCAATGTCGGAAACTAGCAACTTACACCCATTTTGACCGTCTGCTCGATGGGCAGAGCAGCGCTGCTCGCCGCTGCCATTGACCATCAACAAAAAACCACAGCAAGGCTCAGAAAAGTGAATCCATTTTTCTCAAGCCCCTTCTGTTGGGTCCAGGGTTGCAACAGACTCCTGAGAAACCAGAAAGCCAAACTGACCCTTTGCAGTGTGATAATGGATACTGCACTCTATTTTTTTATGAAGGCCCTTAACGTAGTTGCTTACAGCAGCAGTGAAATTGATTCTGACTCTCCTTTAGACCCCAGTTGTCAACTTCTTTCCCATTCATAGGCTCCCTGACCAGATTATTAAACTGTTTCCATGACTGACGCTATTGAACCCATTTCATACGTTTTATTCGAACTAGATGCATACACCTTCCTCATGTGATCTTAGAAGTGAGATATCTTGTCATATCACTTGCTAATTTAGTAGGAAGGATGTCCCTCTGGGTGTTGCTGAGATCTTGAAGTTCAGCAAAGGCAATCAATCATGCATATAGAATTAAATTACACTCATACATCACACTCACTCACTCATTCCAAAAATGATCCACTCCCCATCAATCTGTTCAGCATTAGTATGTTGCAGCTGGTAATCTAATTCCACCGTGATACTGTGGAACTAGGTTAATGAACTCTGTGCTCGTCATATTTTTAACCTTCAAACTGAAGTGTAATTGTTTGTGGAACGGCTTGCTGATGGAATACAGCTGTTTGATTTTAACTCCCTTTCCGCCCATTTTCCAGCAGGCGGAGGGTGTTATAATTCCTCCAATAGAATTTTACAGCAGAGAAGGAGGCCATTCAGCCCACCTTGTCTGTACTAGCTCCCTGAAAGAGCTTCCCCAGCCCTTTCCTCGTACCCTTTTCGAAGTTTTCTTTTCCAATTATTTACCCACCTCTCTTTTAACAGCTATTGTAAATTTTACTTCCACCAAAGTTTCTAGGAAAGCATTCCCTGTAGAATCATAGAATCATACAGCAGTAAATTGACTTGCTTATGTGGGAGTTAAGTGCTCAACAAACTCATGTTTACCAGCTTCTAAGGTTTAGCAAGTGTAAATTTTATTCAAAGACGATCCTTTTTTCAGCTATAGCCTTCAATCTCGCTTTGTCCTTTGCAATGTTTCTGGTCTCTATTTATTGATGCTACCATTGCTGCTCTGAATTTTCTTCTCTTGTTCCTTCTAATGCACAGTTATACCATCCTCTACCTCCTCACTACATTATCACTGCGATCAACTCAAGACTGATGCATTCTTTCCCAGACCCTCAAGACTGTCACTTCCTTCAACCCACAGACAGCTAAACACCAAGATGGCTGTTATCAAACTAGTCCTTTCTCTTACTCTTTTGAATCTTAGCAGTGTCCTGCATTGCAGGTGTTGAAACTGAAGTCGCTAGGCTCCTACGAATCTAAAGAGGTCCTGCAAGATCATCGAATTTCCAAGGAACAACAACAACTTCCGTTTATATAGCGCCTTTAACGTAGCAAAACGTCCCCAGGTGCTTCACAGGAGTATTATTAAACAAAATTTGACGTGAGCCACATCAGGAGATATTAGGACAGGTGACCAAATGTTTGGTCAAAGAGGTAAGTTTTAAGGAGCGACTTAAAGGAGGAGAGAGTGACGGAGAGGCGGAGAGGTTCAGGGAGGGAATTTCAAAGCTTAGGGCCCTGACACATCTGAAGGCAGCTGAAGGCATTTCACGTTTCTCTTTTTACGTCTCAAGTTCAATAAAGTTAGTCGGAAGAACAACCATGCTCTCAATGAATGTGGTAAGTGTGCCTGTAGGAATGTGCCAGCTAATACTAGAGTCTGAGACAGCCAATGACAAAAGCAATCTAAAACTGAATGACACGGCTCGCACTCAACACAATAAGGTCAGAGCATCCCGGCTTAATCTCCAACATAGATTATGGTCCATCTGAGGCGAGCATTCCATGCAACACGAGCACATTGTCTTGACGATTCTGTATTCTATACTGTATTTTCCGCCATTTATTTAAGAAAAGTCACCAATTGGATAAGCCATAAAAGAAAGAAACAAATCCAAGTTTAAAGCACTTTATCACAGCTCAAAGCTTTTCACACAATGAACTACTATCGCAGTTACTGTTAGGAGTGTTGTGCTGGCTGGAGCTGGGATTGGTGAAGATTTCACCCCAGTTACCCCAGGTCTGAACTTGACTTACAGGCAAGGCGTTTGCAGGCTTATCCAGTGACTGTAACCTACAGCATGGTCCGCTCTAATTGGATCCCAGGCCCCACGTAATGAGCTTAATGATGCATTTAAGAGGAAGCTGATGTATTTAAGGGGAAGCACATGAGGGCGATAGGAATAGAAAGATATGCTGATGCGGCTAGATGAAGTAAAGTGGGAGGAGGCTCGTGTGGAACCGACACCGGCATGGACCAGTTGGGGCCTGTTTCTGCGCTGTAAATTCTATCTAATAGATGTTTTTTTGTGACCACTTCATGTGTCCATTATTGACTGGCCAATGTCGGAAACTAGCAACTTACACCCATTTTGACCGTCTGCTCGATGGGCAGAGCAGCGCTGCTCGCCGCTGCCATTGACCATCAACAAAAAACCACAGCAAGGCTCAGAAAAGTGAATCCATTTTTCTCAAGCCCCTTCTGTTGGGTCCAGGGTTGCAACAGACTCCTGAGAAACCAGAAAGCCAAACTGACCCTTTGCAGTGTGATAATGGATACTGCACTCTATTTTTTTATGAAGGCCCTTAACGTAGTTGCTTACAGCAGCAGTGAAATTGATTCTGACTCTCCTTTAGACCCCAGTTGTCAACTTCTTTCCCATTCATAGGCTCCCTGACCAGATTATTAAACTGTTTCCATGACTGACGCTATTGAACCCATTTCATACGTTTTATTCGAACTAGATGCATACACCTTCCTCATGTGATCTTAGAAGTGAGATATCTTGTCATATCACTTGCTAATTTAGTAGGAAGGATGTCCCTCTGGGTGTTGCTGAGATCTTGAAGTTCAGCAAAGGCAATCAATCATGCATATAGAATTAAATTACACTCATACATCACACTCACTCACTCATTCCAAAAATGATCCACTCCCCATCAATCTGTTCAGCATTAGTATGTTGCAGCTGGTAATCTAATTCCACCGTGATACTGTGGAACTAGGTTAATGAACTCTGTGCTCGTCATATTTTTAACCTTCAAACTGAAGTGTAATTGTTTGTGGAACGGCTTGCTGATGGAATACAGCTGTTTGATTTTAACTCCCTTTCCGCCCATTTTCCGGCAGGCGGAGGGTGTTATAATTCCTCCGATAGAATTTTACAGCAGAGAAGGAGGCCATTCAGCCCACCTTGTCTGTACTAGCTCCCTGAAAGAGCTTCCCCAGCCCTTTCCTCGTACCCTTTTCGAAGTTTTCTTTTCCAATTATTTACCCACCTCTCTTTTAACAGCTATTGTAAATTTTACTTCCACCAAAGTTTCTAGGAAAGCATTCCCTGTAGAATCATAGAATCATACAGCAGTAAATTGACTTGCTTATGTGGGAGTTAAGTGCTCAACAAACTCATGTTTACCAGCTTCTAAGGTTTAGCAAGTGTAAATTTTATTCAAAGACGATCCTTTTTTCAGCTATAGCCTTCAATCTCGCTTTGTCCTTTGCAATGTTTCTGGTCTCTATTTATTGATGCTACCATTGCTGCTCTGAATTTTCTTCTCTTGTTCCTTCTAATGCACAGTTATACCATCCTCTACCTCCTCACTACATTATCACTGCGATCAACTCAAGACTGATGCATTCTTTCCCAGACCCTCAAGACTGTCACTTCCTTCAACCCACAGACAGCTAAACACCAAGATGGCTGTTATCAAACTAGTCCTTTCTCTTACTCTTTTGAATCTTAGCAGTGTCCTGCATTGCAGGTGTTGAAACTGAAGTCGCTAGGCTCCTACGAATCTAAAGAGGTCCTGCAAGATCATCGAATTTCCAAGGAACAACAACAACTTCCGTTTATATAGCGCCTTTAACGTAGCAAAACGTCCCCAGGTGCTTCACAGGAGTATTATTAAACAAAATTTGACGTGAGCCACATCAGGAGATATTAGGACAGGTGACCAAATGTTTGGTCAAAGAGGTAAGTTTTAAGGAGCGACTTAAAGGAGGAGAGAGTGACGGAGAGGCGGAGAGGTTCAGGGAGGGAATTTCAAAGCTTAGGGCCCTGACACATCTGAAGGCAGCTGAAGGCATTTCACGTTTCTCTTTTTACGTCTCAAGTTCAATAAAGTTAGTCGGAAGAACAACCATGCTCTCAATGAATGTGGTAAGTGTGCCTGTAGGAATGTGCCAGCTAATACTAGAGTCTGAGACAGCCAATGACAAAAGCAATCTAAAACTGAATGACACGGCTCGCACTCAACACAATAAGGTCAGAGCATCCCGGCTTAATCTCCAACATAGATTATGGTCCATCTGAGGCGAGCATTCCATGCAACACGAGCACATTGTCTTGACGATTCTGTATTCTATACTGTATTTTCCGCCATTTATTTAAGAAAAGTCACCAATTGGATAAGCCATAAAAGAAAGAAACAAATCCAAGTTTAAAGCACTTTATCACAGCTCAAAGCTTTTCACACAATGAACTACTATCGCAGTTACTGTTAGGAGTGTTGTGCTGGCTGGAGCTGGGATTGGTGAAGATTTCACCCCAGTTACCCCAGGTCTGAACTTGACTTACAGGCAAGGTGTTTGCAGGCTTATCCAGTGACTGTAACCTACAGCATGGTCCGCTCTAATTGGATCCCAGGCCCCACGTAATGAGCTTAATGATGCATTTAAGAGGAAGCTGATGTATTTAAGGGGAAGCACATGAGGGCGATAGGAATAGAAAGATATGCTGATGCGGCTAGATGAAGTAAAGTGGGAGGAGGCTCGTGTGGAACCGACACCGGCATGGACCAGTTGGGGCCTGTTTCTGCGCTGTAAATTCTATCTAATAGATGTTTTTTTGTGACCACTTCATGTGTCCATTATTGACTGGCCAATGTCGGAAACTAGCAACTTACACCCATTTTGACCGTCTGCTCGATGGGCAGAGCAGCGCTGCTCGCCGCTGCCATTGACCATCAACAAAAAACCACAGCAAGGCTCAGAAAAGTGAATCCATTTTTCTCAAGCCCCTTCTGTTGGGTCCAGGGTTGCAACAGACTCCTGAGAAACCAGAAAGCCAAACTGACCCTTTGCAGTGTGATAATGGATACTGCACTCTATTTTTTTATGAAGGCCCTTAACGTAGTTGCTTACAGCAGCAGTGAAATTGATTCTGACTCTCCTTTAGACCCCAGTTGTCAACTTCTTTCCCATTCATAGGCTCCCTGACCAGATTATTAAACTGTTTCCATGACTGACGCTATTGAACCCATTTCATACGTTTTATTCGAACTAGATGCATACACCTTCCTCATGTGATCTTAGAAGTGAGATATCTTGTCATATCACTTGCTAATTTAGTAGGAAGGATGTCCCTCTGGGTGTTGCTGAGATCTTGAAGTTCAGCAAAGGCAATCAATCATGCATATAGAATTAAATTACACTCATACATTACACTCACTCACTCATTCCAAAAATGATCCACTCCCCATCAATCTGTTCAGCATTAGTATGTTGCAGCTGGTAATCTAATTCCACCGTGATACTGTGGAACTAGGTTAATGAACTCTGTGCTCGTCATATTTTTAACCTTCAAACTGAAGTGTAATTGTTTGTGGAACGGCTTGCTGATGGAATACAGCTGTTTGATTTTAACTCCCTTTCCGCCCATTTTCCGGCAGGCGGAGGGTGTTATAATTCCTCCAATAGAATTTTACAGCAGAGAAGGAGGCCATTCAGCCCACCTTGTCTGTACTAGCTCCCTGAAAGAGCTTCCCCAGCCCTTTCCTCGTACCCTTTTCGAAGTTTTCTTTTCCAATTATTTACCCACCTCTCTTTTAACAGCTATTGTAAATTTTACTTCCACCAAAGTTTCTAGGAAAGCATTCCCTGTAGAATCATAGAATCATACAGCACAGCAGGAGGCCATTCGGCCCATCGTGCCTGTGCCGGCTCTTTGAAAGAGCGATCCAAATAGTTTCACTCCCCCTGCTCTTTCCCCATAGCCCTGCAAATTTTTCCTTTGCAAGTATTTATCCAGCATTATAACAGCTCCCTGTATAAAAAATAAAAGTTTAATCTTTTGCTTTGTTCTTTAGGTGGCAGTCGTAAATGAATGCTCTCTAGTTATTGACTCATTGCCGATAGACATTGTTTTTCCCCTGTTTACCTCATCAAAGGCCTCTCATAACAGTGCACCCTCCTGTCAGGTCGCCTCTTAACCTTCTCTGTTCTAGCGCAATCAATGCAACTTCTCATCGGCAATGAATAAAGAAGTTTTCACAGTGTGTTCAACAAAGCAAACATAACATTAAAAAAATGAAAATCCATTGTACTTGCTGTTTTTTTCCCAGTATTCTGACAGCTGAAGGAAAAACCCTTTCATTTCAGTCAGTGGGACATCAGCAGCTACTGGAAGACACTCGACCGACCTGTTAGAGAGTTGCTGAGGCAGTTTGTGCGGTTGGCGGTACCAATGTGATGGGGCGGGGGGGGGGAGTCACTTGCTGTTCCCCCACTGGCATTCTTTCTTTTTGCCAATCGTGCCATTTCACAGTTGCAAAAAAAACACCCCAGCATGCTTCCTCGGTGGTGTTAGTGGTAATATAACAGGGGATAAATGATTAGAGCATCATCAATTGATTCCCAATGGAGCGTGGGCAGATGTTAGACAGAAATGCTGGCGATATAATGAGATCACTTGACTTGGGAAGAAGTCAGTGCTGCTGTTTAATTCTGTGGTGATAAGTGAAGGTAGCGCGTAACATGAGGAGACACTAATAGGAGAGTTGACAATATTAACAGACTCATAAAAGACTTCATCCAGAGCCATTATCCACATGCTTAGCCTATTGCATTACTGCAAATGCTTCACTAAACCTCAGTGCCATGCAACCACTCAGTTTAATGAACCATGCATCATGTCCCATTTACCTAATCATTGACTGATCTAATAATTATACTTCCAAGTCATTTACTCACTACTTCTAAAGAAACTAACACAACATTCTTTCTCAAACCCTCATGAATCGGGTATTCTGATACCTGATCTGCCTCTTATTTCTAGCCTCCAACTTCTCTTCCAATCCTTCTCCTCTCTCTAGCATATCAACGCCATTATGGTCATTGCTCCCAGATTCTTTGCAATCTCAGTGTCCTATTTGACTCTGACCCCATATCCTCTCTGTCACCAAGACCGCATACTTCCAATCCACGACATCGCCCGTCTCCACCCATCTATTGCTGAATCTCTCATCCATTCCTTCTTCGGCTGCAGACTCAACTATTCCAACGCTCTCCTGGCCAGCATCCCATCTTCCTCCCTCCGTAAACGTCAGCTCATCTAATAATCTGCTGCCCGTATCAAGTCCCGCTCAGCCCTGTGCTCACTGACCTAGGTTGGCTCCCAGTCCACACAACACCTCCAATTTAAAATTCTTATCCTTGTGTTTAAATCCCTTCATGGCCTTACCCCTCCCGATCTCTGTCCCCTCCTCCAAGTCTACAATTGCGACCCCACCCCCTACTCCCACCCTCAAGTTTTCTGTTCCTCTGACTCTGGCCTTTTGTGCATCTTCTATTCCCTTCGCCCGACTATTGGCGCCATGCCTGCAGCCACCTAGGTCACACGCTCTGGAATTTCCTCCCTAAACTCCTCCTCCATAGTTTAAACTATGTAAGAGTAGGAATAGACCGGATGTTAGGCGGTTCTTCTTTACCTGGAGAGTAGTGAGCCTCTGGAATAGATTGCCGGCTGGTGTGGTCAGTGCTGACTCGCTACATGTCTTCAAACCCCTGACTGGGGCAGAGATGGCATCATATAGAAGGTAAGTGTCTGTATAGAGAACACTTGGTCCATGGGATCTCCTGGATGGGTTATAATCGCTGAGAGAGTCGGAGATGAATTTTCCAGAGTATTTTTTCCCTTAAAGAATCGTAGCATAGTACAGCACAGAAGGAGGCCATTTGGTCCATCAAGTCTGCATCGGCTCTTTCAAAGAGCAATCCAGTTAGTCCCACACCCGCGCTCTTCCCCCATATCCCTGCAATTTGTATCGCAGCAAGAATCAGCACCTTCTGGGACTGAGGAGGAGAAATTGGGAAGAAGATACAAATGATCAGTCTTCTCTTTCAGCTGATTTGCTTTTTCCTGACTTAGGCAGAAGGCTTTAATTAACTAAATATCTATTGCCTGCACTATTCTGTTGACAGAATGAATTTATGTTTAAACTATATTCATACAATTAATCTGACAGTTGCGTAAATGATAACATTTTAGCAGTTCCATAAAATCTGCAGTCCTCATTAAAAATGACAATTATAGGAATTAGTTCCACAGTCAATGTGTTACTAGGATCATATAACATTGCAGACACATTATTACTTTCATTTGTCATTGTAAAAGTGGAACAAAATGTGTGCTATTTCTCCATAAAGATAGCTTATTACATCAAATGACATTGCAATGTGGGTCTGGTAGTGTAATGTTTATGTTACTGGACTAGTGACCTAGAGGCCTGGACTACTAATCTAGAGATAAGTGAATTCAAATCCCACCATGTCAGCCGTGGCTCACTCTTGCCTCTGAGTCAGAAGGATTGTGGGTTCAAGTCCCATTCCACAGATTTAAGCATGTAAATCTTCAGTGCAGTACTGAGAAAGCACTACACTGTCAAAGATGCCATCTTTCACATGAAACATTAAACTGAGGCCCTGTCTGCTCTCTCAGCTGGATGTAAAATATCCCATGGCATTATTTCAAAGAAAGTTCTCTGTCCTGGGCCAGTATTTATCCCTCAACCAGCATCACAAAAAAAAACAGATTATCTGCTCAAAATCACATTGCTGTTTGTGGGAGCTTGCTATGTGCAAATTTGCTGCTGACTGCACTTCAAAGGTACTGCATTGGCTGCAAAACGCTTTGGGATGTCCTGAGGTTGTGAAATGCCCTATATAAATGCAAGTCTTTCTAGAAAATATTTTTTTTTAGAGAAAGGGGCAAATAAATCATGCTAAGTTTATACATTCTCAGAGTACAAGTTCCGGTTTTGTTCAGTTTATTATTTTAGTCCATCGTTTCGATGTTTTTTCCAAGCATCCCCAGCTGCTGTTTGTGTGAATTGTGACCTTGTACTGGAGCAATTTACGCCCATTTTATTTTTCATCCTTGTAATAAGCTGCGTCAAACACCACACAGCACTGACTCCCTCGGGTATCTTCTGTGCTGTACAAGCACTCTTTGCTATTTGCTTAATGATACAGTCATTACTGTGCAGCGACAGGGGAGAAGTGCTCGGAACACGAGAGCCACTCTGACGCTAATTACTGCAAAATAACCAGAAATGCTGCTTTTACACAGCCTGCGATTGGCTGGCCCTGCCGCCCTCACATCGCACCAGGGTGTACAGTAAAATCCATTTCAGCTTCTTTGCATTGCAGTCAATTAGGGTACGGGTAGCGCAGTGGTTATGTTACTGGACTAATAGGGGGGAATTGGGTGGGTTTGGGTCGGGCGGGAAATAAAAATGTAAAAAATCTCAAACCGTGTCAAACCCGCCCACTTCCAGTTTAAAGAAAGCGGAATGTTGGGGGGGCTGGGGGGCAACCAGCCCGCTCCCAGGAGGCAGTTTGCTCATTTACATATTTTAATAAGGCTGTGTGCTGAAGATTATAGGCTGGATTTTGTGAATGGAGGCGAGTTGGAGGCGGGACTGCTGCTTGTCATGTCAATGTCCCGCCTCCATCCTCGGCTGACCATTCAGAGGGATTTCCCCCTGATTGAGCTTGTGAAGCTCGCCCTGCGGGCTCAGCAGGCCAATTAGGGAAGAAATCACTGACAGATCATGTCAACGTTGTGGTGTATGTAACCTGTTCCACCTTAAGAGAACTACCTTAAGAGATGTACTACTTTCTCTTGGCTGCTGTATACTGTAATACCGGTGGTGACCACACCGGTATATAAACGTTGTGTAGTGATTTGCTGGGCAGTTCAGCCCTGACCTCCGAATAGTAAAGACCTGTTAAAGTTATTCTTGTTGTCTGTGTCCAGTGATTTATAATAAACATAACTGGGACACACAGACTCAACAGTGGCGACGAGTCCGATCTTACCCTGCGGCAGTTTTACATCCAAGGCAGCTTCGTCCTCAGAACGGGCGTCGAGAAGAGGCATCCGCCCTCATCATCCTGCTGAGCACCACATCGCACGGGAGGCATCGAGAACCCGGGTTAAAAAGAAAAATTCTGACCACGAAGCCCTCCATCAGCGACAGGCAGTGATCATCCCTTCTACCACGGTGGTGGGTAAGCCGATCAGCGACACGAGCAGAAAGTCGGCCGCGTTGGCTGTGGAGTAGGGGAGGGAAAACGGAGGAAAAAGGGCGGAGAACTCGACCGCGGCCGGTGAAAAGGGCCGGGCTGCAATCGGGGCCGAGAGGCGCAGCGACTGGGGCAGCGTTAAGGCCACGAGAACCGCGGAGAACTCAACCGCAGCCGGTGTAAAGGACCGGCCTGCAAGTGGGGCTGAGAGGCGCAACAGCAGGGGAAGCGTGAATGCCCACGGGAACCGCGGGGGAGCAAAAAAAAGCAGCGTCGGGGAACTGAGAACCGCTGGGGGGGGGGCGAGAACGGCAGCAGCACGGCAATCGCCATTGCAGCCAGCGGGGGAAGAAGGCAAACGCGGGAAGCCACCATTGTAGTCGGCGGGGGAAGAAGACGAGCGCGGGAAAAACCGCCAAGCGCGGGAAGCCGCCATTTTAGTAGGCGGGGGAAGAAGACAAGCGCGGGAAGCCGCCATTTTGGGAAAAAGAAAATTTAAAGAAACTTGCAAGGATGCCTAAACATGGTAACATCAATGCTTTTGATAGCGATGTCGAAGATTGGGCCACGTATGTAGAACGCATGGAAGTTTATTGTAAAGCAAATGAGGTACCAGATGATAAGAAAGCACTAACCTTATTAAACTCAATGGGTGCGAAGACGTACGGGCTATTGAAGCACCTTGTATCACCAGATAAACCGGCGGATCAGACTTTCGCGAATATTGTTACTGTCCTGAAAAATCATTTAAACCCCACGCCGCTGCTAATAGCGGAACGATTTAAATTTTACAGAAGAACGCAGCTGAAAGAGGAAAGCAACGCTGAATTCTTAATTGAACTGCGTAAGCTATCAAAGTACTGTCAGTTTGGAACAGGACTAGCAGATGCGCTGAGAGATAAATTTGTGTGTGGATTGTTAAAAGAAGGAACACAAAAGCGACTGCTAGAAGAGAATGATCTTACGCTTGATAAAGCTGTCACTATTGCAGCATCGCACGAAGCCGCAGCGAGAGGCACTGCGGAAATGCAGCTAAGGTCATCGGAACTCAGCACCAATCAAATGGCCTTGGGTGCAGTAAAGTGTTATCGTTGTGGAAAGACAACGCACGCTCAGAACCAGTGCTGGTTCAAAAATCAGGAATGCAGAAAATGTGGCAGGCTTGGTCACATAGCTAAAGGTATGCCGGTCAGGAAAGAAGACCAGCAACAAAAAGTCACCGCAGGAAAAGTGCAGAAAGGTACACAAGGTGACAGAGAACAGTTCGGATGAACAGAAGTCAGATTCAGACTCCAGCAGTAAGGAACTGGGTTGTCTAAGAGTACACAATGTGGGTAATGAAGCAGACCTCCAAACTATCTGGGTCACACTTCAGATAGCAGGAGTCCAAGTGAAGATGGAATTGGACACTGGATCGGCATTGACGGTCATGAATAAGCAAGATTACAAAAGGTTATTCCCACATATTCCCCTACGGGATACGGAGATTGTATTGAAAACATACACGGGGCAAAGAGTATACCCCATCGGAAAGATAAAGGTAAAGGTGGTCCACAAGGGCAAAGAAAGCCGAGGAATGGACTTATATGTGCTACCTGAGGGAGGTCCACCACTACTGGGACGGGAGTGGATCAGGAGAATAAATATGGACTGGCATTCCTTAAAAGCACTAACGGTAGATTCCGGTAAAAAAGAAGATGTCAAACCTAAACGATTGTCCAGAATATTGGATGATGCTAAAGAGGTGTTCCAACAGGGACTGGGAACACTGAGAGGAATTACGGCAACCATCAAGGTTGAAGAACATGCAAACCCGAAATTTTTCAAAGCCAGACCGGTACCTTATGCGATACGACCTGCTGTGGAAGCTGAGCTGGAAGGGCTAGAACGTTCAGGAGTACTGTCTAAGGTGGACTGGAGTGAGTGGGCCACGCCCATTGTTCCCGTCATGAAGCGTTCATCGAGCAACAAGCCGGGGGAACCGGGGAAGGTTCGCATCTGTGGAGATTTCAAGATCACTGTTAATCCGGTGCTTCACACGGTGCAATATCCGCTTCCGCGGATTCAGGATATCTTCGCTTCGTTGTCTGGCGGGAAACACTTCACCAAGATAGACCTGGCGCAGGCGTACTTACAGATGGAAGTTGAGGAAGAGTCACGCCAGTATCTCACGATCAACACGCATAGAGGCTTGTATCGGTATAATAGACTGGTTTTTGGAGTGGCATCGGCTCCAGCAATTTGGCAGAGGGCCATGGAGCAGGTGTAAAGTCTGTGTGTTCTAGTTGTAATTAATAACACACAGGCTACAAGATTAAAGTTCAACAGGTCTTTACTGGTTGGAGGTCAGGACTATCTGAAATACATCTTACTACACAGTGCTTATATACCGGTGGTCACCACCGGTATTACGTATACAGCAGCCAGAGAAAGTAGTGCATCTCTTAAGCCTGTTCCACCTTAAGTTCTCTTAAGGTGGAACAGGTTACATACACCACAGCAGGTATTACAGGGAATTCCAGGCACACAATGTTACCTGGACGATATTCTGATTACAGGAGATGATGATGAGGAACATCTTGCAAATTTGGAACTGGTGCTCACCAGATTGAAAGAATATGGACTTCGAGTTAATCGCCAGAAATGTGAGTTCTTTCAGAAGCGGATCTCGTACTGTGGTCATGTCATTGACCAGGAGGGGCTTCATAAGTCTCCTGACAAGATCAAAGCTGTTGTGAAGGCTCCAGCTCCGGATAATGTATCCCAGTTGAGGTCGTTCCTAGGGTTGATTAACTATTACCATAAGTTTCTGCCAAATTTATCCACGGTGCTGCACCCGCTGAACACTCTTTTGCAGAAGGGAGTACCATGGAAGTGGAGCGAGGGCTGTAAGAGGGCCTTTCGCAAAAGCAAGGCATTGATCACCTCAGAGGAAGTGTTGGCTCACTTCAACCCAACGCTGCCTATTCGTTTGGCTTGTGATGCTTCTCCATATGGTATTGGGGCAGTACTCTCACACAAGTTGCCAAATGGCTTGGAGAGGCCAGTCGCGTTTGCATTCAGATCATTGACCTCCGCTGAGCGCAACTATGCTCAGATAGATAGGGAGGCTCTCAGCCTTGTGTGGGGAGTAAAGAAGTTTAATCATTACCTGCAGGGCCAAAAGTTTACGCTACTGACAGACCACCAGCCGTTGGTATCCATTTTTAACCCTAAGAAGGGTGTTTCGGTGATGACAGCACAGAGGCTCCAGAGATGGTCCCTTTTCCTAGGGGCACATCAATATCAGATTGAATTCAAAGGTACAAAGCAGCATGGTAATGCTGATGGGCTGTCGCGCCTGCCACTACCTACAGAGGAGGAGGCACCGACGGTTGACCCTGTTGAGTTATTTCACTCGACCATCATCGAATGTTTACCAGTCACCAATGCAAGTATTGAAAGAGAAACCAGGAATGACCCGACACTGTCCCGGGTCTACGAATTGACAGTGAAGGGATGGCCAGCACATGGTGATCCACTGTTACCGGCATTCTCAGCAAGATGAGAACAGCTGTCCGTCTGTCAAGGAACATTGATGTATGGAACAAGGGTGATTATTCCTCCTAAGTTAAGAGAGAGAGTTCTAAAGGAACTGCATGAAGGTCATCTGGGGGGAGTCAAGATGAAAAGCCTTGCTAGGACTTGTGTGGTGGCCGGGTATCGACCAACAGATAGAGGATCTGACGAAAAGCTGCTCAGGGTGCCAAAAAGTTCAAAACGCACCTCCGATTGCACCGCTGCATCCATGGGAATGGCCTTCAACCCCATGGCAACGTGTACATATTGACTTTGCTGGTCCATTCATGGACTCCATGTTTTTAATTGCGGTAGACGCACATTCTAAATGGCCAGAAGTGATTAAGATGACTACCACTACCTCGGAAAAGACGATCGCGGTGCTAAGAACGATATTTGCAAGAAATGGATTGCCAGAACAAATATGTTCAGACAACGGACCGCAGTTCGTGTCAGAAGAATTCCAGAAATTCATGAAGAAGAATGGGGTGAAACATTATACCTCTGCCCCATATCATCCGGCTACAAACGGGTTGGCCGAGAGATTTGTACAAACGTTCAAAAAAGCAATAAAGGCCATGAGCGAAGATCAGATTCCACTACAACACAAGGTAGACAATTTCCTACTGGCATATCGAAACGCCACTCATGCAGTGACAAACCAAAGTCCTGCCATGATGTTCTATAACAGGAGGTTGCGGTCCAGGTTGGACTTGTTAAAACCAAATGTGCGGAGGGAAGTCGAAAACAAACAGTTCCAGCATATAAATAACAAGACCACTCGGAGTTTCGAAATAGGACAACCAGTGTTAGCCCGGGACTATAAAAACGAGAAATGGCAATCTGGAACAATTCGGGCCAGACAAGGACCCCTGATGTACACGGTAGATATTGGTGAAAATGTAATACGACGTCATGCTGACCAACTGGTAGAATCGAGAACAAGGGTCGAACCCAGGGTTACGGCAGAGACAACCATGGAAGAAGTTAGTGAACCTGAAGCATCTACCTCAGAAGTGAATGTACCTGATGATGATGTCCAATCCATAAGAGATCAACTAGATGAGTCACCCCAGCAACGAGAATCAGAGACCCCTGAAAGGCGTTATCCAACTCGGATCAGGAGGCCTCCTCAGAGACTGAATCTTTGAACTGTTTTGCATGAAGTTGTATATATATATATATTTTTATGTTATTATGTTATGTTAAATGGGGATATACACTGTTAAGCTAAAAAGGGAGGGTTGTGGTGTATGTCACCTGTTCCACCTTAAGAGAACTACCTTAAGAGATGTACTACTTTCTCTTGGCTGCTGTATACTGTAATACCGGTGGTGACCACACCGGTATATAAACGTTGTGTAGTGATTTGCTGGGCAGTTCAGCCCTGACCTCCGAATAGTAAAGACCTGTTAAAGTTATTCTTGTTGTCTGTGTCCAGTGATTTATAATAAACATAACTGGGACACACAGACTCAACAAACGTCAGATGTGCTATCTGTCAAGACTTCTTGAAAGAAGAAATTACAGCGTTTGACAGCTCTGTAAAGCTGTCAAACACTGCCATTCTCTTTAGTTTGATGAGTCTTTGAGGTGAGGACTCATCAAACATTGCAAATTTGTAAATTTCAGATGTCTGATAGAAACATAGAAACATAGAAGATAGGAGCAGGAGTAGGCCATTCGGCCCTTCGAGCCTGCTCCGCCATTCAATGTGATCATGGCTGATCATCCAAATTCAGTACCCTGTCCCTGCCTTTTCCCCATATCCCTTGATCCCTTTAGCCTCAAGAAATATATCCAACTCTTTCTTGAATATATTTAATGAACTAGCCTCCACCGCCCTCTGTGGCAGAGAATTCCACAGGTTCACCACTCTCTGGGTGAAGAAATTCCTCCTCATTTCAGTCCTAAATGGCTTACCCCTTATCCTTAGACTATGACCCCTGGTTCTGGACTCCCCGGCCATCAGAAACATCCTTCCTGCATCCAGTCTGTCCAGACCTGACAGAATTTTATAGGTTTCGATGAGATCCCCTCTCAATCTTCTAAACTCCAGTGAGTATAAGCCCAATCGACACAATCTCTCCTCATACGTCATTCCTGCCATCCCAGGTATCAGCCTGGTGAACCTTCGCTGCACTCCCTCCATGGCAAGAACGTCCTTCCTCAGGTAAGGTGACCAAAACTGCACACAATACTCAAGGTGCAGTCTCACCAAGGCCCTGTACAACTGTAGCAAGACATCCTTGTTCCTGTACTCGAACCCTCTTGCTACGAAGGCCAACATACCATTTGCCTTCTTAACCGCCTGCTGCACCTGCATGCTTACCTTCAGCGACTGGTGCACAAGGACACCCAGGTTGCTTTGCACTTCCCCTTCTCCCAATCTATTGCCATTCAAATAATAATCTGCCTTCCTGTTTTTGCCACCAAAGTGGATAACCTCACATTTATCCACATTATAGTGCATTTGCCATGTTTCTGCCCAATCACCCAACCCGTCCAAATCGTACTGGAGTTTCCCGACATCCTCCTCGCAGCTTACCCTCCCGCCCAGCTTTGTGTCGTCTGCAAATTTGGAGATATTACATCCAATTCCCTCGTCCAGATCATTAATAGATATTGTGAACAGCTGGGGTCCTAGGACCGATCCTTGCGGTACCCCACTAGTCACTGCCTGCCACTCGGAAAACGACCCGTTTATTCCCACTCTTTGCTTTCTGTCCGCCAACCAGTTCTCTATCCAAGTCAATACCTTGCCCCCAATCCCATGTGCCTTAATTTTGCACGCTAATCTCTTATGTGGGATCGGAGGGTCCATCAGCCGTTACCTGAAATTGACAAGCAGGATGTCGGCTCTCCCGATCCTCCGCGGCTAAAGGCTATGGAAGGAAAACAAGGTAAGTGAACACTTTTTTAAACTTATCACTCACCTTGCATACTTACCACTCCACACTTGCACCCATCACTCACCTCTATACCTTACTTCCAGGTGCCTCTGACTACCGCAGACCTCCTCCACGTCTCCTCCAACCCGGCGGGGTTCTCCAAGGTCGGGAAGCCTTCACCTGTGAAGGTAAAATGGCACTAATCCTTTTTTCTGCCTGTTAACTACCTGTTAACAGGCAGTTAAAAGGAATAAATGCCTTTCCCGTCTCCAGGAAATGGGACCCGAAGCTGCACATCTTCCCGCCTCCAGGCAAATGGGCACGGAGGCAGGATGGGGGGCAGGTTTGCCATCCGCCCCCAATTTCTCCGAGTTTACCGGCTGTCCCGCCTCCATGCCCGCCTTCTCGTGGCTTTTAAAAATCGAGCCCTTTATCTGTGTTTCAGGCTTAATGCTGGCTGGCCTGGTTTCCTGGGCCTCGGGAAACCTGGCAGCTAAAGGATGCGAGGCGAGGACTGCTGCACAGAAGAGGTAAGTGCTTTTCCAGTACTGCTTGTGGGCCAGGAGGAGGAGAGCTTCCCCCCCCAACTCCTTAAGCCAATTGGATCTCTCCTCACGATTAGACTCCCCCCGACCCCCCATCTATTCCTCTGATCTCTCTCCAACCCTCTCCCCCAATATCTTTCCGATCTTTCTCCGACCCCCTCCCCCCCCCACCCCCGGCCCCGATCGCTCTTCGCTATCTCTCCCCGACACCTCCATCTCTGCCCCCAGTCTCTCCCCGACCCCCCACAGTCACTCACAGACCCTCCAAACTACTCTGTATACAACCCCCACCACCCCTCCACCGTGATCTCTACCCCAGCAGAATGAACTTACCTGCTCCTGGGCTGCGGCCTCTTCTGGAGCGCTCCCCGCCAGACAGGGAGCTAAGCCTGTCAATCAGGCTGGCTTCCAGGCGGGGATCCTGTTGGGAAACAAAAAACCACGCAGGCCATGGGACCCGACCAGAACTGCTCCCGCACCCCCGGCTTGGAAATCCCACCCCAGTAAATATTGGTTCCGTAATCTCAGAGACCACAAATCCCACAGTGGCAGTTTGTGAATTAGAATTCAGTTTTGTTTTAAATTGCAAATAAAAAGCTGATATCAGTAAAAAAGTGACCATGAAGCTGTCGGATTGTCATTTAAAACCTAACCCATTCACTAAAGTCCTTTAGGGAAAGAAACCTGCCGTCTTTGCCCGGTCTGGGCCTACTTGCGACTCCAATCCCACACCAATGTAGTTGGCTCTTAACTCTCCCCTGAAGTGGCCTGAAGAAGGTCCACCACCACCTTCTCAGGGCAACTCGGGATGGGCAATAAGTGCCAGCCATGCCAGTGACCCCCACACCACGAGCATGAAAAAAAGTGTCCTTCTTTCTACATTTGCTGGTCTTGCTCACTGGAAAATACATCGGTTGTGTAATGTATGTACCTTTAAGGGGGGGAACTACTTTCTACAGCTCATGTGTACTGTAGTACCAGCAGTGACCACACCTGTATATAACACTGAGTAGTAATCTGTTATTTCAGTTGCAGTTTGAACCACGTTGAGTAAACACCTGTTGTACCGTTCTCTGCAGTCCTTTTCTTATTGTTACACGGACGTAACAGTGGCAACGAGCAAGTTCGAACCTACCTGCAACTCTGCATCACCTCCCAGGGATTCGCTCCTGGAGAACAGTGGAAGAAGGTCGAGCCCAGAAGCACGGGGGTCGACCACGGGCAACCACCCAGTCATCCAGCGGAGATTTGAGCATCGCAGGGGAGGCTGTCGAGAGCCAGGCTTGGCTTTCCACTCACGGTGGTCCAGCGAAACGGGCTGGCAACAGGTACTGCACAGACCCTTCCCGGACAGCGACGGGCTAGAGCCCAACCGAGCGGCACAGAAAAAGGCCGAGCAGCGTCGACGGGGGAGAGAGAGAGGGCAGAGCGCACAGGGTGCAGCCGGTGTTCAGGACCGAGCGGCATCAACGGGGGAGAGAGGCGAGAGGGAGCAGAGCGCAGCCGGTGTTCAAGGGCCGAGCAACGTCAACGGGGGAGAGAGGCACGCAGGAAAACACGAGGCGCTGCCATTGCCACGAGGACCGCAGAGAGCAGCGTTGGCAGCAGCGCAGGAGCAGCGCGCGAAACCCACAGGGCGTCGCCATTTGCCACGAGGACCGCCGAGAGCGGCGTTTGGCAGCAGCGCGGTAAACGCCATTTTAAGCTGCAGCGGGGAAGAAAGGAAAGCGCAGGAGACGCCATTTAAAGCCAGTCTAACCACACCCAAAAATGCCGAAGAGTGGCAGTATCACAGCGTTCGACAATGAAGTTGAAGATTGGATGACATATGTCAAACGCATAGAAGTATACTGCAAGGCGAATGAAGTGCCAGATGACAAAAAAGCGCTGGTATTGTTGAATTCAATGGGTGCAAAAACGTATGGCTTACTACGAAAACTAGTTGTAGTGTCCGAGTATATAAATAATACATGGACTGCAGGAGAACAATAATAACAGGTATTTACTGAACAGAGGGTACTCTTTTATTTGGACCCAAAAAAAAACAATTCGACTGTAAATAAACAAAAGTTCAACTAAAGCTTAACAAATCAAATTAAAATTTGGTTTTCCGTGTTGATGATGCACTCCAGTCCCCGCGGCGCCCACTGGTCGCGGAAATACTCAAGCGCACCGGCGGACACCGCGTGCTCCATCTCCAGGGCCACCCGGGCGCGAACATGGCCGCGGAAGAGATGCAGGCAATCCGGCTGGACGACCCCCTCGACCGCCCGCTGCCTGGACCAATTGATGGCTCTTTTAGCCAGGCCCAGGAGCAGGCCCACAAGGAGGTCCTCCAACCTGTCCGCTCCCCTCCGCACCGGGTGACCGTAGATCAAGAGCGTGGGACTGAAGTGCAACCAAAAATCGAGGAGCAGCCCCTTCAAGTAGTGAAAGAGGGACTGCAACCTCTCACAATCCATATAAACGTGAAACACGGACTCCTCCAGGCCGCAAAAAATGCAGGCGGCCTGGGAGTCCGTGAACCTACTTAAAACCTTATTGCACGGGACCGCTCCATGCAACACCCTCCAGGCCAAGTCCCCGATGGAACAGGGGAGGACTCCCGCATAGAGAGCCCTCCATTGGGGACCTCTGCTACCGCCGGTCGGCAAAACGCCACGCCAAGGCGTGTCCGGACGGTAGACGAAGATGGCAAAGTGGAGAGTGTGCAGGAGCAGCCCGTACAGGAAACCCCTCCGCGCGGAATGAAAAGGCACGGAGGGTATTTCCTCGAGACGGCTCAAGTTGTGAGGCGCCGGTTCCCGAGGGGAGTTTCGGGGCCGGGCGCCGATGAGGAATTCCGTCCGAACGGGGGTAAGCTCGGACGGGATCGCCCCACGTGCTTGAGCCGCCTCGATACACCTAGTGGAGTCGGGGCCCAGTGCCGCTTTTACCGATTCGATAGTTTCGACCGCGAGCTGGACGTTGGCCCAGGACAGGCGCCGCGCCAGCTCCTCCGGCGCCATCCAGCCCGCTCCTCTGCCATCGAGCAGGTCCCCGACTCTGGTCACCTTGCCAGCCACAGCCCTACCCTCCGCCAGCCGCCCGAACCCGTGTTCGTGGAGGTGCGGATTCCTGAGCAGCGGCTCCCGAAGGAGAGCCGCCGCTCCTGACGGGGGAGAGCTCCGCCTGGAAGCGACGTAGTTCCAAACCCATAGTAGTTCCTGGTAGAAGACAGGCAGCTCTCGCAGGCCGGCACGCCTGCTGCCCACTTTCGCAAACAGGAGCTGCGTGTCGTAATTGAGGCCATGCAGCTGGCAGAAGAAAAACGTCGCCAGCGCACACCATCTCGGAGGATTCTCGACGTACAGGTATCTCTGCAGCGTCTGAAGACGGAAAGTCGCAGCCTGGGTGCGAAGGCACACCAGCGCCTGACCGCCCTCCCTAAGTGGGAGACACAGAACCGCGGCAGAGACCCAGTGCTTCCTTTTGTCCCAGAAGAAGTCGATGAGCTTCTTCTGAATCTTGGCGACAAACGCAGGGGGAGGGATCAAAGTGACCAACCGGTACCACAACATGGCGGCCACCAGCTGGTTTATGACCAGCGCTCGACCCCTGTAGGACAACACTCGGAGCAGTCCTGTCCAGCGTCCTAGGCGAGCGGTGACTTTGGCCTCCAGCTCTTGCCAGTTCGCCGGCCAAGCGTCCTCGGCAGGGCTAAGGTAGACTCCCAAATAGAGGAGGTGCGTGGTGCTCCAGGCGAAAGGCCTGAACTCCTCCGGCAGGGAGTCCACCCGCCACTGACCCACCAGGAGTCCGGAACATTTCTCCCAGTTGATCTTGGCGGAGGATGCGTCCGAGTAAATCTGCTGGCATTCCCGCATCCTCCGCAAGTCAGCGGGATCCGTGACCGTGAGGAGCACGTCATCGGCGTAAGCCGAGAGGACCACCTCCACGCCCGGCCCTTGCAGAGCCAGTCCCGTCAACCTCTTCCGCAAGAGGCGCAGGAAAGGCTCCACGCAAATGGCATATAACTGACCGGACATGGGGCATCCCTGACGCACCCCCCTCCCGAAGCGAAGGGGCGCCGTCAAGGACCCGTTAACTTTAATCAGACACTCCGCGGCGGCGTACAGAAGTCGGATCCGGGCGACGAAATGCGTCCCGAACCCGAATGCGCGCAGAGTCCCGAAGAGATACTCGTGATCCACCCTGTCGAACGCCTTCTCCTGATCCAGGGAAAGGAAGGCGACCAACAGACCAGCCCTCTGGGAGTGGTGGACCAGGTCCCGGACCAGATGGATGTTATCGTGGATGGTCCGGCCCGGGACCGTGTAGGACTGGTCGGGGTGGATCATGTGGGCCAGCACGGTGCCAAGGCGAGCAGACATGGCCCTGGCAAAGATTTTATAGTCCGTGCTGAGGAGGGAGACCGGGCGCCAATTCTTAAGGAGGCGGAGATCGCCCTTCTTAGGCAGCAGGACAATGACCGCCCTGCGCCAAGAGAGGGGCATCTCCCCGGTCGCCAAACTTTCCCCCAGGACCCGCGCGTAGTCGCCCCCCAAGACGTCCCAGAACGCCCTGTGGAACTCCACGGTCAGCCCGTCCAGCCCCGGGGACTTTCCCCTAGAGAGCTGGCGGAGGGCGCCGGTCAGCTCCGCCAGACTTAGCGGAGCGTCCAATTTTTCGGCGCCCTCCGGGCCAACCTTCGTCAGGTCCTCCCACAAAACTCTGCGCGCATCCTCGCTGGACGGATCCGGAGAGAACAGAGCCCCGTAATAGGCGCGGGTCTCCGCGCTGATTCCCTCCGGATCCGAGACCAGAGATCCGTCGTCGGCCAGCAGCCCCAAGAGCTGCTTACGGACCCCCCGTCTTTTTTCCAGCGAGTAGAAGAAGGGGGAGCCGCGGTCCAGGTCCCGCAGGAGCTGGATCCGCGACCTCACGTACGCGCCTCGGGACCCGACGAGCTGCAGGTCCTTCAGCGCGCCCTTCTTCTCTTCGTACACCTTCCGCAGGGCCGGGTCCTCGATGACCTGACCGAGACGGGACTCCAGGTCGAGCACCTCCTTCTCCAACCGCCCGACCCGGGCCTCCCGCCTCTTGGTCGACCCCTTCGCGTACTCCTGACAGAAGAGACGGATGTGAACCTTGCCCACATCCCACCATAGCCTCAAGGAGGGGAAGCCCCCCTGCTTCCTTCTCCAGTCGGCCCAGAATCGACGAAACGAATCCCGGAACCGTGCGTCCTCCAGCAGCAGGTTGTTAAAATGCCAGTACACGGACCCCCCCCCGCGCGCGCGCAGCGGAGCGAGCTCCGCCCACACCAGGTGGTGGTCCGTGCACGGCACCGGCCGCATGGAAGCTGCCGGAACGCAGGAGACGAACGCCCGGGAAATGTAGAGGCGGTCGATTCTGGACCTTCCTCCCCCAGACCTCACGCTAGTGAAGGCGCTGGAGTCGGGGTGGAGATTTCGCCAGACGTCCACCAAGTCGAAGGACCCAACCAGGTCCCTCAACTTCTCCATCGCCGCCGGGCTTCGCGGGGGACCCGAACGGTCCCTCGCCTCGAGGGTGCAGTTAAAATCCCCCCCGAGGATGACGCACTCACCCACGTCGATGGAGCCCAAGAGAGCGGACACTTCTTCGAAGAAGCGCACTTGCTGCGCACTGGTCTGAGGGGCGTACACGTTCACTAGATGGAGCGGCACGCCCCCCAGGCGAACAGTGACATGGAGCAAGCGGCCCGGCACGTGCTCCTTGACCCCCAAGATCTCCGGCTGAAAATGCGGGGCCAGCAAGATAGCCACCCCGCTGGAATTGTTGGAGAGGTGACTCATGCTGACCCCTCCTTGCCACTCCAGGAGCCACGTGGCTTCGTCTCCCGGAACGGTGTGGGTTTCTTGCAGGAAGCACACCGCATACTTCCCGTCCCGAAGGACCGAGAAGTTATTGAATCTGCGGCGCGCCTCCCTGCTGCCGTTGATGTTGAGGCTGGCTATGGTTATCTTCATGTCAGAAGCATAGTGCAACCTCTACCTACACCTAACGGGGCGAGGAAGCGCAGCCGCTGGTCCGCCGCCACTTCCTCAGCAGCCCAGTGAGAAACGTTGTGAGCCGACGCAGCTCGAGCGGGTTCACACCCTCGTCCGCGCCCAAGATCTTAACGGCGGCGCGGACGGAATCGATGAGCAGCGCCAGCTCCGACCACCTGTTGAGGGCCAGCCGGACCTTATTGCGCTCATCACCGGAACGCCCTTCTTTGGGTTAAAAATGGAGACCAGGGGCTGCTGATCAGTCAGTAGGGTGAATTTCTGCCCATGCAGATAGTGATTGAACCTCTTCACCCCCCCACACCAGGCTGAGGGCCTCCCTGTCAATCTGGGCGTAGTTACGGTCGGCTAAGGTTAACGAGCGCGACGCAAAGGTTATTGGCCTCTCTGAACCGTCAAGGAATTTGTGTGACAGCACCACTCCGATGCCATAGGGAGACGCATCACATGCTAACTGAATCGGTAGTGTTGGATTGTAGTGGGCCAATACTTCTTTTGAAGTGATTAGGCATTTACATTTTTGAAAGGCACGCTTACACTCATCACTCCATTTCCATGTTACTCCAGTTTGCAGTAGGGCGTTCAGTGGGTGCAGAATTGTCGATAAATTCGGCAAGAACTTATGGTAGTAGTTCACCAACCCGAGGAACGACCTCAGTTGCGACACATTTTCCGGTGCTGGAGCCTTGACTACAGCCTCAATCTTGTCCGGCGACTTATGCAACCCTTCCTCATCAATCATGTGGCCACAATATG
The DNA here is from genome assembly GCF_052327205.1 of Somniosus microcephalus. NCBI lineage: Eukaryota > Metazoa > Chordata > Chondrichthyes > Squaliformes > Somniosidae > Somniosus > Somniosus microcephalus. Next base: position 60,332,874 of record NC_141006.1, on the reverse strand, counting down.
AGATTTGTCTCCTGAAGAACTCGCATTTGGGGCGGTTGGCTCGTAGCCCATATTCCTGTAATCTCGTGAGCACCTGCTCCAGGTTGGCAAGGTGCTCACTGTCATTTTCGCCCATAACCAGGATGTCGTCCAAATAACACTGGGTCCCCGGGATCCCTTGCAGGACTTGTTCCATCGCCCTCTGCCAAATAGCCGGGGCTGATGCTACCCCGAATACCAGTCGATTGTACTGGTAAAGGCCTTTGTGAGTGTTTATCGTGAGGTATTTCCTATATGCTTCTTCCACCTCCATTTGTAGATACGCTTGGGCCAGATCAATCTTTGTAAAGCGTTTCCCTCCAGATAGTGAGGCAAAAATATCTTCTATCCGTGGAAGTGGATATTGTACTGTGTGCAGGACTGGGTTCACAGTTACCTTGAAGTCCCCACAGATGCGAACCTTCTTCGGTTCCCCAGGCGTGCTGCTCAATGATTTCTTCATTACAGGAACGATGGGTGTGGCCCACTCACTCCAGTCCACCTTGGACAGCACACCCGAACGCTCCAGACTCTCCAGCTCTGCTTCAATGGCTGGGCGGATCGCGTAAGGTACCGGTCTGGCCTTATAAAATTTTAGGTTTGCGTTATCTTCGATTTTTATCGTTGCCGTTACTCCTTTTAGAGTCCCAAGTCCTTGTTGGAACACCTCTTTCGCGTCAGTTAGAATCTTTGACAGTCGTCCAGGTGTGACGTCATCATCCTTTTTATCAGTCACAGTTAGCGCCTGAATGGAATGCCAATCCAATTGTATTTTTCGGATCCATTCATGTCCCAATAATGGTGGTCCTCCATCTGGTAGTATATATAGATACAGTTTCTGTGTTTCCTTGCCGTTGTATTCAACTGGCACCCTTATTTTTCCACTGGGGTAGACTTTTTGCCCCGTGTATGTCTTCAATACAATGGGCGTATCCTTCAAGGGTATGTGTGAGAATAGCCGCTCATAGTCTCGTCGTTTCATGACAGTTAGGGCTGATCCTGTGTCCAATTCCATCTTTACTGGGGACCCTGCTATCATGAGGGTGACCCAAATGATTCGGTGATCCTCCTTTGCGATCACGTTGTGTAACTTTAGACAACTTAGTCTCCTGCTCCCGGAGTCCTTATCACTCTCCAGATCTTCCGAACTACTGTCTGTCAATTTCTTTACTTTCTTGTACTTTTCCTTAGTAGTTCTTGTAGTGTTGGTTTTCTTTCCCGACCTGCAGACTCTTGCTATGTGTCCCATTTTCCCACATTGCCTGCATACTTTGTCCTTAAACCAGCAGTCCTTCTGATCATGGGTTGTTCTGCCGCAGCGATAGCACTTTTCTGCTCCATACGCCATTTCGTTAGTGCTGTATTCCTGTGGTTTCTGTTGTATTTCCACAGCTCCCCGTGCTGCTGCTTTGTAGGATACTGCCACGCTGAAAGCCTGTTCTAGCGTCAGGTCCTTTTCCGAAAGTAGTCGTTTCTGGGTTCCTTCACTCTGGAGCCCGCAGACAAACTTATCCCGTAAGCTGTCTGCCAGTCCTGCTCCGAACTGGCAGTGCTTCGATAACTTGTGTAGTTCCGTAAGATAGTCAGCATTGCTCTCATCTTTGTGCTGGTTTCTTTTATGGAACTTGAATCTTTCTGCTATCAGCAGCGGTGTAGGGCTTAGGTGTTCCTGTAAGATATTAACAATCTCTTCAAAACTTTTCTCCATTGGTTTAGCTGGGGTAATTAAATTCCGCAATAGGTCGTACATTCTCGCACCCATCAAATTTAATAATACCGACGCCTTCTTTCCATCGGCCACCTCATTTGCCTTGCAGTTGTGGTAAACCACTGTTATACCTGTCTGTAAGTGTATGTGTATTCCACTAGGTACAGGTCTGGACATGCCTCGGATGACTCCTCCCACTATTCCAGGTATATAAGTGACTACCTCCCAGTCCCTTAGTATTCTGGACGGGTCGACCACTCGAGACAAGACCTTCATTCTTTAGTTAATAAAAGCCTGGTTGTTACTCGCTTAACCTCAGTCTTCTGAGTAATTGATGGCGCATCAATTTTATTAACTAAATTTTTTATAATGGAGAAGATCCTCACACCAGCATGCCTGGACCTGGACAGCTGGGAAGCGGACGCTTCCACCAAGTTTGCTCACTGGCTCATGTGCTTCGAGACATTCCTGACTGCCTCCACTGCGGTCGTAACGGATGCGAACAAACTGTCTGTCCTGATCTCCAAGGTGAACCACCAAGTGTACTCAGTCATCCGGGACGCGACCTCGTACACAGCCGCCCTCCAGCTCCTCAAGACCAAGTACACGCGCCCTGTGAACGAAGTATACGCCAGGCACCTACTGGGGAGTCGCAAGCAACAACCTGGGGAATCGACTGAGGAATACCTCCAAGCTCTGTCCGTGCTTGGCCGGGCCTGTGGGTGTAAGGCGGTAACGCCCACTACGTACACGGAGGAACTGATCCGGGATGCCTTCGTAGCGGGCCACAGGCAGAGTGACCTCACCCTCGACAAAGCCTCCGAAATTGCACTAACGCTGGACGCAGCCTACCGGGGCATGGATGCCTACTCCTCTGCACTGTGGACGCCGCGGGGAACGACAACCTGGGACACGGTAGGACAGCTCCATAGCACCGTGCCACCCCAGCCACAGCCCAACGACGGCCCAACTACCGCAGCAGTGTCCCAAAGCCAGACAGCAGTATCCCAAGGCCAGAAATGCTACTTCTGTGGCCAGGCCAAACACCCCAGAGCGCGCTGCCCGGCGAAGAATGCGACCTGCTCGGGCTGCGGGAAAAAGGGACACTACGCCAGCGTCTGCAAGGCCAAAGCCACCCCGAACGCCAGCAGCGCCGCGTGTGGGCCGTACGAGCCGCCATCTTGGGCCCCCAACAGTGCCGCGTGTGGGCCGTGCGGGCCGCCATCTTGGGCCTCCCCAGCCATGTGCGAACCACCGCAGCAGCAGCCATCTTGGACGACTCCAGCCACATGGGAATCATGGACGCCGCCATCTTGGACACCAGCCGGGACGCAACAGGCCGCCAACCCCCCCCCATCTGATACCCGCAGCGACACACCAACCCCTACGCTGGCCTCTGTTACGCTGGACCAAACGAGACCGCACCAACTAGCTCGGTCCAAAATGGACGTTAAGGTAAACGGCCATGCAATAAACTGCCTTTTTGACTCCGGGAGCACAGAGAGCTTCATCCACCCCGACACGGTGCGGCGTTGCTCTCTCCCAGTCCTGCCTGCGCACCAGCGGATTTCTATGGCCTCCGAGTCCCAGTCAGCGGACATTGGCGGCTACTGCGTGGTGACACTAGTAGTAGACGGGACTGTGTTCAATAATTTTAAACTCCTGGTCCTGCCCGACCTCTGCGCTGCCGTTCTACTGGGGTTGGATTTCCAGTGCCACCTCAAAAGCGTTACGATGGCGTACGGTGGCCCCCTCCCCCCACTCACAGTCCGCAGCCAGCAGCCTCCAAATTGCCCGCCGCGCACCAGATGCAACCTCTCCACACTCAGAGTCCCACCCCCCCCCACTGTTTGCTAACCTCACCCCCGACTGTAAGCCCATTGTCACAAAGAGCAGGCGATACAGTGCCGGGGACAGGGTTTTCATCAAAACCGAAGTGGAGCGGCTCCTGAAGGAGGGGATTATTGAGGGCAGCTCCAGCCCCTGGCGAGCCCAGGTTGTGGTTGTTAAGACCGGCGAAAAACAACGCCTAGTCATCGACTACAGCCAAACAATAAACCGCTACACCCTGCTGGACGCCTACCCACTCCCCCGCATAGCTGACATGGTCAACCTGATCGCGCAGTATCGCGTCTTTTCGACCATTGACCTGAAATCAGCGTACCACCAGCTCCCCATCCACCCTGAAGACCGCCAGTATACTGCTTTTGAGGCAAACGGCCGCCTCTATCACTTCCTTAGGGTTCCCTTTGGCGTTACCAACGGGGTCTCCGTCTTCCAAAGGGAGATGGACCGGATGGTCAATCAAAACGCGCTGCAGGCCACTTTCCCTTACCTAGACAATGTGACCATCTGCGGCCATGACTTGCAGGACCATGACGCAAACCTCAAGAAATTCCTCCACACCGCCCAACTCCTGAACCTGACATATAACAAGGAGAAGTGCATATTCCGCACAGACCGCCTCGCCATCCTTGGCTGTGTTGTGGAACACGGGGTCATCGGTCCCGACCCGGACCGGATGCGTCCCCTTATGGAACTCCCACTGCCCCACTGCCTAAAAGCTCTGAAGAGGTGCCTAGGGTTTTTTTCCTACTACGCTCAGTGGGTCCCCTACTATGCAGACAAAGCCCGTCCGCTGATCAAGTCCACCTCTTTTCCCCTGACGGCAGAGGCCCGCTTGGCCTTCCACCGTATCAAGGAGGACATTGCCAAAGCCACCATGCACGCAGTGGACGAATCCATCCCCTTCCAGGTGGAAAGCGACGCGTCCGACTTTGCCCTGGCCGCCACCCTTAATCAGGCGGGGAGACCTGTGGCCTTCTTCTCACGAACCCTCCAGGGCCCGGAGACCAGACACTCCGCGGTCGAGAAGGAGGCCCAGGCCATTGTGGAGGCTGTGCGCCATTGGAGGCACTACCTGGCCGGAAAACGATTTACCCTGCTCACTGACCAGCGTTCAGTTGCTTTTATGTTCAACAACAAGCAGAGGGGCAAAATCAAAAATGACAAGATCTTGAGGTGGAGAATCGAACTTTCCACCTACAATTACAAGATCTTGTACCGGCCTGAGAAGCTCAATGAACCCCCAGATGCCCTATCGCGTGGCACCTGCGCCAGCGCGCAGATCGATAGGCTGAGGGCCCTCCACAATGACCTCTGCCACCCGGGGGTCACCAGGTTCTTCCACTTCATCAAGGCCCGCAACCTGCCTTACTCCATCGAGGAGGTCAGGACCATGACCAAGAACTGCCAAGTCTGCGCTGAGTGCAAACTGCACTTTTATAGACCAGACAGAGCCCACCTGATAAAAGCCACTCGCCCTTTCGAACGCCTGAGCGTCGATTTTAAAGGGCCTCTCCCCTCCTCCGACCGCAATGTGTACTTCCTCAACATCATTGACGAGTACTCCCGTTTCCCGTTCGCTATCCCCTGCCCGGACATGACCAGTGCCACGGTCATTAAATGTCTGAACAGCCTCTTCACCCTGTTTGGTTCCCCCAGCTATATCCATAGCGACCAGGGCTCATCGTTTATGAGCGACGAACTCCGCCAGTACCTGCTCGCTAGGGGTATAGCCACAAGCAGGACCACCAGTTACAACCCCCGGGGGAACGAACAGGTGGAAAGAGAGAATGCAACAGTTTGGAAGGCCGCCCTACTAGCCTTAAAGTCGAGGGGCCTTCCGACCTCCCGCTGGCAGGAGGTGCTCCCCGATGCGCTCCACTCGATTCGGTCACTGCTCTGCACTGCCACCAATGCCACCCCTCACGAGAAAATGTTTGTCTTCCCAAGGATGTCCACATCGGGGACATCGTTACCGCCATGGCTGACGTCCCCAGGGCCGGTACTACTGAGAAGACACGTGAGGACCAATAAAACGGACCCCCTGGTCGAGAGGGTCGACCTCCTCCACGCCAACCCCCAGTACGCTTACATTGCGTACCCGGACGGGCGGGAGGACACAGTCTCCATACGAGACCTCGCACCCTCGGGGACGGCTGTAACCCACTACCCATTACCACCCCCCCCACAACCCGATATCCAACCCCAGCAGCCGGCACGCCTGAGCCCGTCACACATGAGGACTACACTCCAGTGCACCAGCCTACACGGGACGCGACGCTGGAAGCTCCACCACCCCTGCCGTCGCCACGTCAATCACAGCGGCAGATAAGACCTCCGGAGAGACTCCAATACACGAACTTTTAAATACACTTCACCCCGCCGGACTCATTTTTAAACAAGGGGTGAATGTGGTAAACCACTGTTATACCTGTCTGTAAGTGTATGTGTATTCCACTAGGTACAGGTCTGGACATGCCTCGGCTGACTCCTCCCACTATTCCAGGTATATAAGTGACTACCTCCCTGTCCCTTAGTATTCTGGACGGGTCGACCACTCGAGACAAGACCTTCATTCTTTAGTTAATAAAAGCCTGGTTGTTACTCGCTCAACCTCAGTCTTTTGAGTAATTGATGGCGCATCAGCAGTACACTTCAATTCTTTCCACATACCTGGTCCAGTCTTCTACCTCATTGTCGAAAGCAGTGATACTGCCACTTTTCGGCATCTTGGGTGATTTAAAATGGCGCCTCCCGCGCTTTTCCTTCTTCCCCTTGCTGCCACGCTGCTCCTAGCGTTCTGCAGGGCACGTCTCACTTTTCCTTCCCCTTGTTTTATTTTTGCTACGCTGCCCGGTTCTTGAGCACCGACCGCGCCCTGTGCGCTCCACCCTCTCTCTCTCGTTTCCTCCCGACGACGCTGCACGGCCCCTTTGCAGAGCCACTCGATCGAGCTCGAGCCCGCCGCAGTCCGGAAGGGTCAGCGCACTACTTGCTACCAGCACGATTTGCTGGAACACCTTGACTAGGGAGCCAAGCCCAGCTCTCCACAGCCTCTCCTGCAACTCTCCGAACTCCGATGGACCTTTGGGCGGTTGCCCGCTGTCGACGCCTGTTGTTCTAACTTCGACCTCCAAAAGCTTCTTCTCAGGGAAAGATCCCCGTGAGGTGATGCAGTACTGCAGGTGAGTTCGAACCTGTTCGTCGCCAATGTAGTGTCCGACTATAAATAATACATGGACTGCAGGAGAACAATAATAACAGGTATTTACTGAACAGAGGGTAACTTAAGACTGACGTACAGAAGCCTGCTATGGCTTTATATACAGGGGTGGTCACTGCCGGTACTGCAGTATAGAATCAGTTCTTCTCTTAAAGGTACATACACAACACTAGTAACCCCAGAGAAGCCAGTAGAAAAGGATTTTGAAAACATAGTGTCAATCCTACAGGACCACTTAAACCCCACACCGCTGCTGATAGCAGAAAGATTTAAGTTTCACAAAAGGAACCAGCATAAAGATGAAAGTAATGCTGAGTATTTAACGGAACTGCGCAAGCTATCGAAACACTGCCAGTTTGGAACGGGACTAGCAGATACTTTAAGGGACAAGTTTGTATGTGGGCTTCAAAGTGAAGGAACCCAGAAACGGCTTCTATCAGAAAAGGATCTTACGCTGGACAAGGCTTTCAGCCTTGCAGTATCACACGAAGCAGCAGCACGGGGCGCTGCAGAGATACAACAGAGACCACAAGAATATGGCACAAATGAAATGTCATACGGAACAGTGAAGTGCTATCGCTGCGGCAGAACAACACACGACCATAATGATTGCTGGTTCAAGGACAAAGTGTGCAGACAGTGTGGAAAAGTAGGACACATAGCACGAGTCTGCAGGTCGGGAAAGAAAACCAGCAATAAGAAACCGACCAAAGGGAAGTACAAGAAGGTACATAAGTTAACGGAGACTAGTTCAGACGAACAAAAGAGTGATAATGACTCCGAAAGCAGGGAACTGAGTTGTCTGAAACTATATAATGTGATCACAACGGAAGGTCACCGAACCATTTGGGTCACTCTCAAGATAGCAGGAGTCCAGGTAAAGATGGAATTGGACACAGAATCAGCTCTACCAGTCATAAACCGACGGGACTACGAGCGGCTATTCTCACACATACCCTTGAGAGACACAAAAATTATTTTAAAGATGTACACGGGGCAAAAAGTCCACCCCAAAGGAAAAATAAGGGTGACCGTTATATATAACGGTAAGGAAACACCAAAACTAGACCTGTATGTATTGCAAGATGGAGGACCACCATTACTGGGACGTGAATGGATCCGGAAAATACAACTGGAATGGTATTCCATACAGGCACTGACTGTGGCTGACAAAAAGGATGACGACGTCACACCTGGGCGACTGTCAAAGATCCTAACTGACGCGAAAGAAGTGTTCCAGCAAGGACTCGGAACACTAAACGGCATGACAGCGACGATTAAAATTGAAGAAAACGCAAGCCCAAAATTTTTTAAGGCCAGACCGGTACCTTATGTGATCCACCCAGCCGTCGAAGCAGAGCTGGAGAGTCTGGAACGTTCAGGTGTACTGTCCAAGGTAGACTGGAGCGAGTGGGCTACACCCATCGTCCCTGTGATGAAAAAGTCGTTGAGCAGCACGCCTGGGGAACCAAGGAAGGTTCGCATCTGTGGGGACTTTAAGGTAACAGTGCCCGGTCCTTCACACCGTACAATATCCACTTCCGCGGATTGAAGATATTTTCGCCTCGCTATCTGGAGGGAAACGCTTCACTAAGATTGATCTGGCCCTGCAAATGTAGGTAGAAGAAGCACCAAAAAAATACCTCACAATCAACACCCACAAAGGTCTCTACCAATACAACCGGCTGGTATTCGGGATAGAATCAGCTCCGGCTATTTGGCAGATGGCAATGGAACAAGTCCTGCAAGGGATCCCAGGGATCCAGTGTTATTTGCACGACATCCTGGTCACGGGCGAAAATGACAGTGATCACCTTGCCAACGTGGAGCAGGTGCTCACTAGATTGCAGGAATATGGGCTCTGAGCTAATCGCCCCAAATGCGAGTTTTTTAGAAAACAGATCTCGTATTGTGGCCACGTTATCGATAAAGAGGGGTTACATAAGTCCCCAGAGAAGATTGAGGCAGTAGTCAAGGCTCCAGCACCGGAAAATGTGTCACAACTGAGGTCGTTCCTCGGGCTAGTAAACTACTACCATAAGTTCTTGCCAAATTTGTCTACAATACAAACCCACTGAACACCCTACTGCAAACTGGGGTGCCATGGAAGTGGAATGACGAATGTAGACGAGCTTTCCAGAAGAGCAAAACACTAATCACATCCAAAAAGGTATTGGCCCATTACAACCCAGCGTTATCAATTCGGTTGGCTTGTGATGCGTCACCCTACGGCATTGGAGCGGTGCTGTCGCACAAATTCTCGGACGGCTCAGAGAGGCCAATAGCCTTTGCGTCACGATCACTAACCTCAGCCGAGCGTAACTACGCCCAGATTGACAGGGAGGCACTCCGCCTAGTGTGGGGAGTGAAAAAGTTCAATCACTATCTGCACGGGCAGAAATTCACCTTGCTGACTGATCACCAGCCTCTTGTCTCCATTTTTAATCCGAAGAAGGGCGTTCCGGTGATGACTGCGCAACGACTACAAAGATGGTCACTTTTTCTAGGGGCGCACCACTATGAGATTGAATATAAGGGCACGAAACAGCATGGAAATGCTGATGGGCTATCACGCCTGCCACTGCCTACTGCAGAGGAAGCACCAGCAGTGGATCCTGTTGAAATATTCCATTCGACTATAGTTGAATACCTACCGGTAACTAACGCTTGTATCGAAAAGGAAACCTGAAATGACCCGACACTGTCTCGGGTATATGATTTGATGATGAAGGGATGGCCAGCACATGGCGACTCACTGTTGCCAGCATTCTCGACAAGGAGAGAACAGCTGTCAGTGTGCTGGGGGACCTTGATGTGTGGATTCCGAGTGGTAATTCCACCCAAGTTAAGGGAGAGAGTGCTCAATGAGCTTCATGAGGGTCATCTGGGAGGGGTAAAAATGAAAAGCCTAGCCAGGGCTTATGTGTGGTGGCCGGGAATCGATAAACAAATCGAGGACCTGACCAAGAGCTGCTCAGGATGCCAGAAAGTCCAAAATGCACCACCACAGGCCCCTCTACACACATGGGAGTGGCCCTCATCTCCATGGCAACGGGTGCATATTGATTTTGCTGGTCCATTCATGGACTCAATGTTTTTAATAGCCGTGGATGCGCACTCGAAATGGCCTGAGGTCATCAAAATGTCCTCCACCACCACAGAGAAAACTATTGCAGTCCTATGGACCATTTTTGCCAGGAATGGCTTGCCAGAACGGATTTGCTCCGACAACGGACCACAGTTTGTGTCCGAAGAGTTCCGGAGGTTCTTGAAAAAGAATGGGGTAAGGCATTACACATCCGCCCCGTATCATCCAGCCACAAATGGATTGGCTGAGAGGTTCGTACAAACCTTTGAGAAGGCAATAAAGGCTATGTACAATGACAACATTCTGCTGCAGCACAAGGTGGACAATTTCCTGTTCGCCTACCGGAATGCGACACATGCAGTCACCAACCAGGCCCCAGCCATGATGTTCTTTAACCGAAGGTTAAGATCTCGCCTGGATTTGCTCAGACCAAACGTACGAAGAGATGTTGAGAGTAAGCAATTCTAGCACATCCATGAGAAGCCAACAAGGAGCTTCAATGTAGGGCAACCAGTCTTGGCCCGCGACTACCGAACAGAAAAATGGCAGCCAGGAACGATATGCACACGGCAGGGCCCACTAATGTACACAGTGGACGTTGGGGAGAGCATCGTGAGACGCCATGCTGACCAGATCCTAGAGTCGCAGGAACAAGTCAACCCCATGCCTCGCCCATACGTACCTGGTGATGAACCCGACGTACAGGTAGCATCTACCCCAGAAACAGTAGCATCGGAAGCTGATGAACCAACCGACGACAGGGGGCCAGAATCGCCTCCGCACCAAGAGCAAGACACTTGGGAAAGGCACTATCCAGAAAGGATCAGGAAGCCTCCCCAAAGACTGAATTTATAAATAGACTATTTTCAGCTAATGTTGCATGTTAAAAGTGTTAATTGTAATTAGTTTGATATTTAATTGTTAAATGAGTGTTATAGTACTGTTAATCTAAAAGGGGAGGAATTGTAATGTATGTACCTTTAAGGGGGAGAACTACTTTCTACAGCTCATGTATACTGTAGTACCGGCAGTGACCACACCTGTATATAATGCTGAGTAGTAATCTGTTGTTTCAGTTGCAGTTTGAACCACGTTGAGTAAACACCTGTTGTACCATTCTCTGCAGTCCTTTTCTTATTATTACACAGACGTAACAGGTTGTGGGTGGGGGTGCTGCTAAATGAGCAAAGCAATGGCTAGAGCGAGACTTCCACCCCTTGCCCACTTGAATACCACCCAGAAAATGGGCAGTTAACACGGGAAAATCCAGTCTATATCCTACTTACATCCAAAGTAAGTAGGATATAGACTGGATAGACTAAAGTCCAAAGATGTGCAGGTTAGGTTGATTTGGCTATGATAAATTGACCCTTAGTGTTAGGGGATTAAATACGTGGGGTTACGGGGATAGGGTGGGATATGTGTCGGTGCAGGCTCGATGGGCCGAAATGGCCTCTATCTGCACTGTAGATTCTGTGATTCTGTGATTCTGTGATTCTTACTCACATGTAGCATTCTATGGCGGTGAAACTCGCCCTGGTCATTAGTGCAAAATGGGCAATAGTGCATCCGTAGCGCTTGAAGGTCAAGGTAAAAGAAAACCGGGCGGAATGTAAATTGGGCTGCTGATGCTCTATCGCCTGTTGTCCATTGCCATCCAAGACGTCTCAATGTAGAATCCAGTCCATGTGTAAGTTTTCTGTCCACAACAATGGAGCAACATTGTTTGAGAACCTAACAAGATGTGGAGGTGATGGCTGAGCTTATATTTATTTGACTAGCATTTTGCCCCGGGCCTCACCGCCCCCCACACCCACTTCCTCTGGCCGGGGAATTCTCCTCCCAGAGAACTAACCTTGTGCCCCTGGGTCCTCTCGCCCGGTTTTAATGGCAGGGCGTCCCGCTTTGGTCGGGAAGCCGCATGCTAATGATGCCCGTCCCTTAAAATTGGATCAAGCCTCCCTACTACCACTCGCTATCGGGGGCTCTGCCCGCTTTCAAAAATTTCAGCCTAGGGGTTTAAACTCAGCCCCCTGCTTCAATTGATCTCTCAGTAGTTTCGCTTTGGAGATTCTTAAGGGTTTCCATGTCTGTCAGACCCTTGGCGGGGCAAAAAAAAAACGGTCAGAGCCCTTCTCGAAATGAACAGATCCTGACATCACATCGCACTGGGTCCCTACGTCTTATGTGCCCTACCAGTACTCGTAGTTATTTACTTGATGCTACAATCATTATTATGCAATGACATGGGGGAAAGTCTGGAGCTGGAAGAAGTTCAGTTGCAAACTAATTAGTGAAAAAATAACCAGAATTGATGCATTTACACAGCCTGCCAATGGCTGACCCCAGTACTCTCATAGCAGCTATTGCATCCTCATGAAGTGGATTTAAAAGCAAAGCTCATCTTGTAATCTCTCAGCCTTGTTCTTACAACATACATGATGTAACTACTAAGCACTTGGTTTGAGTATAAAGCAAGGCTTTAATCAACTGTTTCACAGCCATGAATTTCTAGTTACATCACTAGTTCCTGGTTACAAAAAGGTCCTGAGCAAGCTGGGCCCACGCCTGAGTATTTATACTTTCCTTGGACGGCGCCACCAGCTGGCCGCCCAATGTTATCTCATGAGTCATTTCTACATGAACGGTAAGATTCATGACAATACACATTTCGTAACCCAAGGTTGACGTCACCGAGTCAATTATTTTAATCTCAAGGTACAGATGAGCCATTCGGCCCATCTAGCTAATCCGTCCTGAGAAACTGCCGGTTCCCCCATTGCAATATCTAACTGCCTGTCGAATGACTCCAGACTTTCTGCCTTCATTGTCCTTCTCAGCCTTTTCCATCAAGGCAGGGAAAGAACCAAAAGAAAGAAAGACTTGCATTTCTATAGTGACTTTCATGACCTTAGGACGTCCCAAGGTGCTTTACAGCCAATGAAGTGCTTTTGAAATGTCATCACTGTTGTAATGTAGGAAACGGGGCAGCCAATCTGTGCACAGGAAGATCCCACAAACAGCAATGAGATAACGACCAGATAGTTTTCAGTGATGTTGGTTGAGGGATAAATATTGGCCCCAGGACGCCGGGGCGAACTCCCCCGTCTTCTTCAAAAAGTGCCGTGGGATCTTTTACATCTACCTGCGATCGGGGAGACCATTTCAGGATTCAGAAACTCTAAGCGGCCAATTGTAAATGCCTCGGCTTGGTGTAAACGAGACGGTAGCGACCTGAAAATGGCCTTGGGTCATTCACCGCACGGTTTCCATTGGCACTGTGGCTGTCACCATCTTGGGCTCTGAGAAAGGCGGCAGCAGTGCAGTTTCTCACGCAAATCGAGGTTCTATGATGTACAGATGGGTGGAGTGTGCACCACGCGCACCCTACTCATTTGTACCAGTGTTAAGCGGCCTACCCAGCGATCCTTAAAGGGACTTCTGGAAGCGGCTCAGTAAACGACTGGTATTTCTTTGAAACATGGGCCCTGATATTAACGAGGAGGCGGGGACAGTGCAGGGAAAACCCAGCATTTAAATAATCTACGGTGGACTCCCACCCGACAGCCGGCTAGGTCGACAGCCTGGCCGGCGGGTGGCAGCGAGAATTTGCAACAGGAGGCCGCAGCCGGGGAGCCGTGGTGACGTGCCCCGGCAGTTAGTGGGGGCTCTGGCCGCGATCGGGGATTATTGCCGCGATCAGGATGGGACCTTGCCGTGATTGGGGTGGGGGGGAGGGGGATTCTGGTGCAAGGGATGCCCAAAGCTTCCTCGTAAGGCCAGGAGGAGCTCCTCCTGCCCCTCTTGGCCCACAGGGAAACCTGAAAAATACATTTACAACTTACCATCTGGGTCTCTTCTGGGCCAGGATCCGGCTCCCGGCAGGTTTTGCCCAACGGGGGAGCCAACATTGCTCCGCCCACTCAGGCCTCAGGTTAAAATTGCAGCTCGGGTCCTGATGACACCCGTTTCCTTGCTGCAGGTGTCCTGCTCAGCTGCTCAAAAGAGCAGGTTAATATGAGGACACGGCAGGAAGGAAGTAGGATCGGAGGGGGGGTAAGTGACTCGCGTTATTTTAACTGCGCCCCCTTGCCTGGTTTCCACCAGGTCGGGGGGGGGGGAGGGTAGCAGTTAAAATCAGGCCCATAGTCCGACAAACAGCAATGAAATAAATGACAAGGTGCAATATGTCCATACGTTACTTATCACAGACTCCTTGAAGCAACACCGCTAACGAGGAGATAAAGACAGCAGTTATGCTGTGCTACTAGTCTGACAGCTGTCTCTGTGGAGTGACATTCACAACTGCCAACACATGTGTGCCCTGACCTGGCTGTTAATCAAAGTTTGGGTGCCAGGAGAGGGGCCTGTATAGGACCGCTTGCAGAATTGGAGTATTCGCTTTCCCTAAACATGAATTGAACCTCTGTTAACAGGCAGTTAATTGGCACTAATCCCTTCCCACCTCGGGGAGGCGGGTCCCAGTGCGGGGTGTGATGAAATATGCCTTCATCAACCCATGTGTTTTACCTGCTTGTATTTTACCTGCTTGTATTTTACCTGCTTGTATTGTGAACCGCCCCCTTTTGTTCCTATTGTGTGTATTGGCTACGCCCCTGTCTTTTGCCATATAAAGGTCTCAGGAGCTGTATGAGTCATTTACTACCAGACGAACCCGATGTGGGAAGACCTGCTATACTGCTATGTTCTTAGTGATTAAAAGCCTTCAGTTGAATCCTTGTCTTTGAGTCATTGATGGCATATCAATTTTAATCACTAAAACACCAAGATGGATCGACTCTTGAAACCAGAGCGCTTGGATCTGGACCCCCATGCCTCAGACGCAGCCACACAGTTCGGACACTGGTTCCAATGCTTCGCATTTTTCATTGCAAACTCATCCACTGCCATAGCCGCAGCCGAAACCGCTACCGGAGACATGAAACTGGGAATCCTGCTAAACTGGGTGAGCCATCGGGTCTCCCCTCTCATCCAAGATGCCACCAGCTACGAGGAGGCCTGCACCATCCTGAAGGCCCACTACGCGCGGCCAATAAACGTGGTGTACGCCAGGCATCTTCTGACTACTCGCACGCAGCGGCATGGTGAGTCACTAGAGGACTTTATACTAAACCTAAAAGTACTGGGCCGAGACTGTAACTGTAAGGCCGTGTCTGCCATCGTGTACACAGAGGAGCTGATTCGAGACTCCCTTACTGCGGGCCTCAGTTCAAATTATATTCGGCAGAAACTGTTTGAAAAGGAGGGACTGGACTTAAAACAGGCTATAGATATAGCGCGATCGCTGGATATGGCCCAGAGGAACTCTGAATCCTGTTCCTCAGGCCACGCGGCCCACTCCGCCTCGTGCGCGCCGTAGGGGCCGCCATCTTGGAAGCCATCTTCACCTCCCAGGTCTCAGGCCAGCCCAGCACCATCGGAGCCCCAGCCCCCACCCAGGAGCCCCACTACTGCTGCGATGCATCGGGGCCCGAAATGCTACTTCTGCGGCCAGGACAAACACTCCAGGCATCTGTGCCCAGCGAAGGGCACCACCTGTTTTAAATGCGGGAAGAAAGGACATTTCAGCAAAGTCTGCAGAGGGAACCCCGCCTCCAACACCACCACCGCCGCGTGCGCGCCGTGGGAGCGGCCATCTTGGAAGCCATCTTGTCCACCCTCATGGAGTCCACCATCTTGCCCCGACTACACAGACCTCCAGGACCCACTGGTGGCCTCGATCACAGTGGATCAATCCAGGCCGCATCCGTTGTCTAAATCGATGATGGACATAGAGGTAAACGGGAACAAGGTTAAATGCTTGATTGACTGCGGGAGCACCGAACGCTTTATTCATCCTAGCCTGGTAAAACGACTTTCTCTAACGATAGTCCCCACACAGGGCAAAATCGCCATGGCCGATAAGACTCATACCTCAAAAATTACAGGTTTCTGCGCGGTTATGTTGTCGGTAAAAGGCAATGATTACAGAGATTTTAAACTATTGATAATGCCAGATCTCTGTGTGAGCGTGATCTTGGGTCTGGACTTCCAGTGCCACCAACAAAGTATCACGCTTACCTACGGTGGGTCCCAGCCACCCCTCACAGTGTGCGGTCTGGCTACCCTGAAGGTCAAGCCGCCCTCTCTGTTCGCTAACCTCGCACCCAACTGTCGACCCATAGCGACCAAGAGTAGGCGGTACAGCTGGGAGGATAGACGGTTCATTGCGTCGGAAGTAGAAAGACTCAAGCGGGAGGGTATCATCGAATGCAGTACCAGCCCGTGGTGCGCCCAGGTAGTAGTAGTTAAGGGTAGCGAAAAGAAGCGGATGGTGATAGATTATAGCCAGACGGTTAATCTATACACCCAGCTAGACGCCTACCCTCTGCCCCGCATAGCGGATATGGTTAACCAAATCGCGCAATACCGGGTGTTTTCCACCATCGACCTAAAATCGGCATACCACCAGCTCCCCATTAGGCCGGAGGACCTTCCATACACCACCTTCGAGGCGAACGGACGTCTCTACCACTTCCTCAGAGTCCCCTTTGGGGTAACGAACGGGGTCTCGGTCTTCCAGCGGGAGGTGGACCGCATGGTTGATGAGAACCAGTTAACAGCCACCTACCCATACCTAGACAACGTCACCATCTGCGGCCACGACCAGCAAGACCACGACTCGAACCTCGCGAGATTTCTGAAAACCGCCCTCAGACTCAATCTCACCTACAACGAGGATAAGTGTGTCTTTAGCACCACGCGCCTCTGCATCCTGGGCTGCGTGGTGGAAAACGGGGAAATCGGTCCGGACCCCGACCGATTGCGCCCCCTACGGGAGCTACCCCTACCAAACACTCCCAAGGCCCTGAAAAGGTGCCTGGGGTTCTTCTCCTATTACGCCCAATGGGTCCCCAATTATTCCGACAAGGCCCGTCCCCTCCTGAAATCAACGTCCTTCCCGCTCACGGCCGAGGCCCACGCCGCCTTCAACAGCATTAAACACGACATTGAGAAGGCCGCGCTGTGGGCAGTGGATGAAAACATCCCTTTCCAGGTCGAAAGCGATGCGTCCGACTTCGCCTTAGCAGCCACCCTCAACCAGGATGGGCGGCCCGTAGCCTTTTTCTCAAGAACCCTCCAAGGGCCCGAGATCAGGCACTCCTCGGTAGAGAAGGAGGCCCAGGCCATAATGGAGGCAGTGCGGCACTGGAGGCACTACCTAGCCGGCAAACGCTTCACCCTGCTTACTGACCAGCGGTCGGTAGCCTTCATGTTTGACAACAAACAGAGGGGGAAGATCAAGAACGACAAAATTCTCAGGTGGCGGATCGAACTCTCCACGTTTGAGTACGACATAATATATAGGCCGGGGGCCCTCAACGAATCCCCTGACGCCCTATCACGAGGGATGTGTGCCAGCATCCAGGGGGACAGGCTACAGGGCCTCCACAATGGCCTCTGCCACCCGGGGGTCACCCGGCTATTCCACTTTATAAAATCCCGTAACCTGCCCTATTCCATCGAGGAGGTCCGGTCTATGACCAGGGACTGCCGCACCTGTGCGGAATGCAAGCCCCGTTTTTTCAGACCCGACCGAGCCCACCTGATCAAAGCTACATGGTCATTCGAGCGCCTGAGCTTAGATTTCAAGGGACCACGCCCCTCCACCGACCGCAATGTGTACTTTCTCAACATTGTGGACGAGTACTCCCGCTTCCCATTCGCCTACCCCTGCCCAGATATGACCATTGCCACGGTCATCAAGTGCCTCGGCAACCTGTTTTGCACGTTCGGCATGCCTAACTACATCCACACTGACAGGGGGGCGTCGTTCATGAGCGATGAACTGCGCCAATACCTGCTGTCGAAGGGGATAGCCACGAGTCAGACCACTAGTTATAACCCCCGGGGTAATGGGCAAGTGGAGAGGGAAAACGCGACAGTGTGGAAGGCGGTCACCTTAGCACTAAGGTCTAAAGGCCTCCCCACCTCCCGCTGGCAGGAGGTCCTCCCAGACGTACTCCACTCGATAAGGTCGCTACTGTGTACTGCTACTAACGCCACTCCTCACGAGAAGATGTTTGTTTTTCCCCGCAAATCAACCTCAGGAGTATCCCTACCCTCGTGGCTCTCCACCCCAGGGACAGTCCTGTTACGGAAGCATGTGAGGGGCCACAAAACGGATCCCCTCGTGGAGGCAGTACACCTACTCCACGCAAACCCACAGTACGCGTACGTCAAGCACGCCGACGGGCGTGAAGACACCGTGTCCATAAAGGACCTCGCCTCGGCAGGAAGTGACGACGACGACCCATCACCACCACCCCCAGAAGAACCTCCACCATCCCCAGAGGTATCCTCACCACCCCCAGAAGTACCTGCAACACCCCCAGCACATGGGTATGCCCAGGAGGGCACCACGGACTCCCGGTTGGAACCCGAGGTACTGTTGCGACGTTCAGGAAGGACTATCACACCCCCGGACAGACTAAATCTGTAGAAGGGGTGAATGTGATGAAATATGCCTTCATCAACCCATGTGTTTTACCTGCTTGTATTTTACCTGCTTGTATTTTACCTGCTTGTATTGTGAACCGCCCCCTTTTGTTCCTATTGTGTGTATTGGCTACGCCCCTGTCTTTTGCCATATAAAGGTCTCAGGAGCTGTATGAGTCATTTACTACCAGACGAACCCGATGTGGGAAGACCTGCTATACTGCTATGTTCTTAGTGATTAAAAGCCTTCAGTTGAATCCTTGTCTTTGAGTCATTGATGGCATATCACGGGGCGGGTACCCGCCTCCTTTGAAACTGGCATGGAGGCGGGTTGGGAGCGGGATGGGGTCGGGACCCCCGATTTCAGGAATTTAACCCCCTGCACGCCTCCAATCCTGCCTCCAAGGCACACTGAAAATTGAGCCCCCTGTATCGTCAGAACTGGAAAACGTTAGAGATGTAACCGGTTTTAAGTGAGTACAGAGGCAGGGAAAGGGCGGAGGGAGGAAAGAACAAAAGGGAAGGTCTGTGATAGAGTGGAAGGCAGGAGAGATTAAATGACATAAGGGATGATGGTGCAAGGCAAAAGGAGGTGGTAATGGGACAAGAAAAGAAACAAAAGATGAGTCTAGAGGAGCTTAAATGGCAACAGCAGAATCATTACCAACACCTGCTGTCCGAAAAAATGGGAGCAGTGGTTATGATCTAAAGTTGTTGAACTCAATGTTGGGTGTGGAAAGTTAAAGTGCCTAATTGAAAGATGAGGTGCTGTTCCTCGAGCCAATATATGGTATCATTTTATTTAATACATTTGAAAGTCAGACTGAGCTTCCGAATATTTAGCATTTGGAGAACATTCTGAGTTCTACGATGGCAGATGTCAAATTCATCACAACCTGGGGACTTTGAGGAGAGCCACCTGGTATCAGTGTCCTTGACATTTAGTGATCGGTGAGTTAGATGACCAGCTGTCAATAGGTACCATATTTAGTGGGAAATTTAGTTTGAGGCATAATATCTGATGGTACCATCTGTATTCATTTGGATTTTGGACCATGTTATGAAGGTCATCATCGGACCCAGTGCAGAGTCCTGAGGGATTCCAATTTATGTCTGTGATTAATTGGAATATGCATTTTCCTGTCTCACCGTTAGACAGATAGTAATTGGTCCAATGAATGAGCATCTGTTGCATTGGAACCAACGTGCTCCCTATGACTCCACCAACCTGAATTCACAAAATACCTGTAGGATTACGGGGATTAGATTTTACGAGTTAGCACGCACTCCTGGGGGGTGGGGGGTGGGGGAGCAGAATTGGCGCTCGATGCGTGACCGGCGAATGGAGCGCACCCGCTGTAACCACCAAGAGGTCCGAGGTTTTTTTAAGACCCGGGCCTCAATTGCAGGCAGCTGGCAAGCTGTGCATGCCGAATCAGCACTCTGAGCCAGCTCGCGACTGGGGTGGTGGGGAATCAGCTGGCTCCTACATGGAGCACCAACAATAACTTGCATTTTTATAGCGCCTTTAACGTATTAACAAAGTCCCGAGGCGTTATCAGATCAAATCTGACACCGAGCCACATAAAGAGATATTAGGACCGGTGACCAAAAGCTTGGTCAAAATGGTAGGTTTTAAGGAGTGTCTTAAAGGAGGAGAGAGAGGTAGAGAGGCGGAGAGGTTTAGGGAGGGAATTCCAGAGCTTAATCACCCTTTCAGGCAGTGCATTCCAGACCATAACAACTCGCTGCGTAAATATTTTTTCCTCATGTCGCCTCTGGTTCTTTTGCCAATTACCTGAAATCTGGTGCCTCTGGTTACCATCAATGAAATAAAAAATCAGACAGGGTGTGATATACTGACCTGAAACATTGGGGGAATTTTAGCTCCCAGAAATGGGTGGGTTTGGGTCAGGTGGGAAATGAAAATGTTAAAAATTTCAACTCCGACCCCAACTTTCATTTTTTACATTTTATTTATTCATTCAGGGGGTGTGGGCGTTGCTGGTAAGGCTGGTATTTATTGCCCATCCCTAGTTGCCCTTGAGAAGATGGTGCTGCGCCACCTTCTTGAACCGCTGCAGTCCATGTGGTGAGGGTACTCCCACAGTGCTGTTAGGGAGGGAGTTCCAGGATTTTGACCCAGCGATGATGAAGGATCGGCGATATACTTCTAAGTCAGGATGGTGTGTGACTTGGAGGGGAACTTGGAGGTGATGGTGTTCCCATGCGCCTGCTGCCCTTGTCCTTCTAGGTGGTGGAGGTCGTTGGTTTTGGAGATGCTGTCGAAGAAGCCTTTAACAGAGGTGGTGCGGGGTGGGGGGGGGAACCAATCCGCTCTCAGGAGGTGGGTCAGTCGGTAGAACCTCTTTAGGAGGCTACGTGCCTCCATTTTAACAAGATTTCTACTTTTAACTATTGTCGGCCATTTTTCTCAGGCCTCGGGAAACCGGCAGGTAAAAAGAGACGAGAAGGGTCGGATCCATCAGGTAAGTACCTTTACAGCACTGCTTGTGGGTCAGGAGGAGCAGGAGTGCTTCCTCCAGGCCTAACAAGCTAATCCCGTAAGCCCCCCAACCCCCGCACCCCACCTCCATGATATCCCCCCACCACGAGATCTGTCCAACAATGGATCTCCCCCACCAACCACAACCGCCTCTCTCCCTCCTCTCCTTCCTCCCCTCCCTCCTTCCACTCCAAACCCCCTGTCCCCCAACCCTGCGATCTCTCTCTCCCCCAACTGCTATCGCTCTCCTCCACCGCCATTTCTCTCTCCCCCGCCGCCGTCTCTCTCCCTCCAGCACCATCTCTCTCCCCCACCACGATCGATATTTCTCCTCCCTGCAATCTCTCTTTCACCCTCCAGCGATCTCGCTCCCTCCCCCGCGATCTCTCTCCCTCCCCCGCGATCTCTCTCTCCCTCCCCCGCGATCTCTCTCTCTCCCCCGCGATCTCTCTCTCTCCCCGTGATCTCTCTCTCTCCCCCGCGATCTCTCTCTCTCCCCCGCGATCTCTCTCTCTCCCCCCGCGATCTCTCTCTCTCCCCCACGATCTCTCTCTCTCTCTCTCCCCCGCGATCTCTCTCCCTCCCCCGCGATCTCTCTCTCTCTCTCCCCCCCGCGATCTCTCTCTCTCTCTCCCCCGCGATCTCGCTCCCTCCCCCGCGATCTCTCTCCCTCCCCTGCGATCTCTCTCCCTCCCCCCGCGATCTCTCTCTCTCCCCCCGCGATCTCTCTCCCTCCCCCCGCGATCTCTCTCCCTCCCCCGCGATCTCTCTCCCTCCCCGCGATCTCTCTCCCTCCCCCCACGATCTCTCTCCCTTCCACCACGATCTCTCTCTCTCCCCCGCGATCTCTCTCTCTCCCCCGCGATCTCTCTCCCTCCCCCGCGATCTCTCTCCCTCCCCCGCGATCACTCTCCCTCCCCCCGCGATCTCTCTCCCTCCCCCGCGATCTCTCTCCCTCCCCCCGCGATCTCTCTCCCTCCCCCGCGATCTCTGTCCCTCCCCCCACGATCTCTCTCTCTCTCCCCCGCGACCTCTCTCTCTCCCCCGCGATCTCTCCCTCCCCCAGCGATCTCTCTCCCCCCCCCGCGATCTCTCTCCCTCCCCCCGCGATCTCTCTCTCCCCCGTGATCTCGCTCCCTCCCCCCGCGATCCCTCTCTCCCCCCACGATCTCTCTCTCCCCCGTGATCTCTCTCTCTCCCCCCGCGATCTCTCTCTCTCCCCCCGCGATCTCTCTCCCTCCCCCTGCGATCTCTCTCTCTCCCCCCGCGATCTCTCTCTCTCCCCCCGCGATCTCTCTCCCTCCCCCCGCGATCTCTCTCCCTCCCCCGTGATCTCTCTCCCTCCCTCCGCGATCTCTCTCTCTCCCCCCGCGATCTCGCTCCCTCCCCCGCGATCTCTCTCTCCCCCTGCGATCTCTCTCTCCCTCGCGATCTCTCTCTCTCCCCCCGCGATCTCTCTCTCTCCCCCCGCGATCTCTCTCTCTCCCCCGCGATCTCTCTCCCTCCCACGCGATCTCTCTCTCTCCCCCCGCGAACTCTCTCTCTCCCCCGCGATCTCTCTCCCTCCCCCCATGATCTCTCTCTATCCCTTGTGATCTCTCTCTCCCCCGCGATCTCTCTCTCCCCCCGCGATCTCTCTCCCACCCGCGATCTCTCTCTCCCCCCGCGATCTCTCTCCCTCCCCCGCGATCTCTCTCTCCCCCCGCGATCTCTCTCCCCCCCCGCGATCTCTCTCCCTCCCCCGCGATCTCTTTCTCTCTCCCCCGCGATCTCTCTCTCCCCCGCGATCTCTCTCTCTCCCCCGCGATCTCTCTCTCTCCCCCGCGATCTCTCTCCCTCCCCCCGCCATCTCTCTCCCTCCCCCGCAATCTCTCTCCCTCCCCCGCGATCTCTCTTTTTACCCCGCGATCTCTCTCTCCCCCGCGATCTCTCTCCCCCCCCGCGATCTCTCTCTCCCCCCGCAATCTCTCTCTCTCCCCCGTGATCTCTCTCTCTCCCCCGCGATCTCTCCCTCCCCCCGCGATCTCTCTCTCTGCCCCGCGATCTCTCTCTCTCCCCCGCGATCTCTCCCTCCCCCCGCGATCTCTCTCCCTCCCCCGCGATCTCTCTCCCTCCCCCGCGATCTCTCTCTCACCCCCCGCGATCTCTCTCCCTCCCCCGCGATCTCTCTCCCTCCCCCCGCGATCTCTCTCCCTCCCCCGCGATCTCTCTCCCTCCCCCCGCGATCTCTCTCCCTCCCCCCGCGATCTCTCTCTCTCCCCCGCGATCTCTCTCCCTCCCCCCGCGATCTCTCTCCCTCCCCCCGCGATCTCTCTCTCTCCCCCGCGATCTCCTTCCCTCCCCCCGCGATCTCTCTCTCCCCCCGCGATCGCTCTCCCTCCCCCCACGATCTCTCTCCCTCCCCCCGCGATCTCTCTCCCTCCCCCCGCGATCTCGCTCCCTCCCCCCGCGATCTCTCTCTCCCCCCACGATCTCTCTCTCCCCCGCGATCTCTCTCTCTCCCCCCGCAATCTCTCTCTCTCCCCCCGCGATCTCTCTCTCTCCCCCGCGATCTCTCTCCCTCCCCCGTGATCTCTCTCTCTCCCCCCGCGATCTCTTTCTCTCCCCCGCGATCTCTCTCCCTCCCCCCGCGATCTCTCTCTCTCCCCGCGATCTCTCTCTCCCCCGCGATCTCTCCCCTCCCCCCGCAATCTCTCTCCCTCCCCCGCGATCTCTCTCTCCCCCCGCGATCTCTCTCTCCCCCGCGATCTCTCTCCCTGCCCCGCGATCTCTCTCTCCCCCCGCGATCTCTCTCTATCCCCCCGCGATCTCTCTCTCCCCCCGCGATCTCTCTCCCCTCGCGATCTCTCTCTCCCCCGCGATCTCTCTCCCTCCCCCCGCGATCTCTCTCTCCCCCCGCGATCTCTCTCTCTCCCCTCGCGATCTCTCTATCCCCCCGCGATCTCTCTCCCTCCCCCCGCGATCTCTCTCCCTCCCCCGCGATCTCTCTCGCTTCCCCCGCGATCTCTCTCTCTCCCCCTGCGATCTCTCTCTTCCCCCTGCGATCTCTCTCTCCCCCCGCGATCTCTCTCTCTCCCCCGCGATCTCTCTCTCCCCCCGTGATTTCTCTCTCCCCCCGCGATCTCTCTCTCTCCCCTGCGATCTCTCTCTCTCCCCCCGCGATCTCTCTCTCCCCTCGCGACCTCTCTCCCCCCGCGATCTCTCTCTCTCCCCCGCGATCTCTCTCTCCCCCCGCGATCTCTCTCCCTCCCCCTGCGATCTCTCTCCCTCCCCCCGCAATCTCTCTCTCTCCCCCCGCGATCTCTCTCTCTCCCCCCACGATCTCTCCCTCCCCCCGTGATCTCTCTCCCTCCCCCCGTGATCTCTCTCCCTCCCCCCGCGATCTCTCTCCTCCCCCCGCGATCTCTCTCTCCTCTCTCCCCCCGCAATCTCTCTCTCTCCCCCCGTGACCTCTCTCCCTCCCCCGCGATCTCTCCCTGCCCCCGCGATCTCTCTCTCCTCTCTCCCCCTCAATCTCTCTCCCTCCCCCCGTGATCTCTCTCCCTCCCCCGCGATCTCTCCCTGCCCCTGCAATCTCTCTCTCTTTCCCCGCCACCACCATCTCTCTACTGCCCCCACCCCCACCCTCCACAGATGCTGCCTGATGGACTGAGTGTTTCCAGCATTTTCTTTTTTTATTTCAAGCCCAGGGCTGCCTGTCATCCACGCATGCTGGTTTCAGTGGGTGTGTTGTGTCAGCAGGACTGAATTCTGTGTGGCAGAATGGAAAGGCAGGCCTTTCCAAATGACAGGACTTGCCAATCAGTTAGAGAATGGTGCAGTGACCCCTGTCAGTGACTCAGTCCTCCCCTTCTGGCTGGAGAAGGACATACGTGAGAGGCGGATCCCTGCATGGGAAGAAAGGAGGGAGGACAATACATCCTGATTTTACTTCTGCCATTTTCTCTCTCTCGGCATCTGCAGATACCTACTTCGTTCCTGGGGATGAGAGAAGGCAGTTACAGTTGTATAAGGTTTTAGGTCGAGCCCATCTAAAGAGTCCTGTGTTCAGTTCTGGGCAGCGCACCTCAGGAAGAATATATTGGCCTTGGAGGGGGTGGAGTGCAGATTCACCAGGAATTAACTAAAACCTAAAGGGGGAAAAATTTGGTTGGTTTGCACCTCCCATTAGCGCCTTAAGAGGGCGCTACTGGGGCGCAAAGTAACTAGCTCCCGAGTGCGGCGATGTTTGTGCCGCTCACGAAATTGACTAGACATTTTGCGGCGGGGCTAAACACTACCGCCACGATCTCCTGCGCCGGCAGATCGTGATGTCAGTCGAGCATGCAACGCCCCGGTAGCGCCCCAGACAGGATATTGAGTGACGTCCCCTGTCTTACCACCTGCCGCTAGCAACAACAGGTTGAGGGGAGCATTTTGCAGTCAGGAAGGGACTGGGGAGCGCTATTTAAAGGCAACCACTTCCTGCCATTTTTTGTCTGCGAAATTTTTGTACCACGCATTCTGAGAGAGAGAGATCCTGCAGGAGATATTCAAAGCTGTGTTGAGGAGTTTTGGGTACTGAGCAGCACTTTGCAGTTTCTTTTTGATTTTGTAAAGTCTGTGGGTTGTTTAGTTAATTAATACACAGACTCCAAGAGTAACTTAAAACAGGACTTTACTATTCGAAGGTCAGGGCAAATCTGCCCAATAAATCCTGACACAACACTTATATACTGGTGTGGTCACCATCGGTATTACAGTATACAGAAGCCAAACAAAGTAGTGCCACACCTAAAATAGTTCTCTTAAAGGCGAACGGTTACATACAATAGTTCTCTTAAAGGTAGACGGGTACATACACTACAATCCACCCTTTTTAGCTTACAACATACTTATTCCCCATTAAACATAACATATAATCAACTTCATGTAAAACAATTCACAGATATAGTCTCTGCGGGAAACAGTTCACAGATTCAGTCTCTGCGGGAACAGTTCGCAGATTCAGTCTCTGGTCTTGACTCGGTCCGAACAACATCTCTGTGGTGTAGCCGGTTCACATTTCTAGCATGACTCATCCAATAGTCTTTCCCTTGGCTTAACAGCTTGAACTTCTGTCCTGCTGAACCAGCAGTGCTGACTTTTAGAAACAGCTGGACTGCCTTGGTAATTTTTCCTACTTTCCAACTGATTTGGCCCCCTTCGTAGGGCCCACATGCATGATCTGATAGAAGTGATAATGATTTAGATGGTTATCGTCTTCTGCTTCGTCTTTTTCTTTTCTGCTTCTTGGAGACTCTCGGGGCTCCCTTATCCGCTGCCAGCTGTAGCGCCACCATCTCCCTATGTTCCTTAGACTTTAAGTGCTTCATCCTGATTTCTGCACTTTGGGAGTTTTCATCACAAGCTGGGCAGACCAAGTCATCGTAATATTCCGTGTCACTCAACAGGTCATGGTAATATTCGGTGTCGTCCTGAGCTAGTCTAGCGAGAGGGCCTGCTACTTCTTCCTTACCCAACTGGACGTTAGCCGACTGTTGTTCCCTCCCTAGACATCTTTCCTGAAGAGACTTCTTCATGCGTTCATATTCATCCTGCTCTTCCTGGGTTTCCTGCCAATCCTTCACTAATGACCTCCCTAGACACCTTTCCTGAAGAGACTTCTTCATGCGTTCATATTCATCCCGCTCTTCCTGGGTTTCCTGCCAATCCTTCACTAATGACCTCATTTGTGATTCCAATACTTCCCCTTCCATCGGGGATTGATTGATCGGGCTATTCAATCCTTCTACTGGAGCAGCTGTTTCAACATTCTGTAGTTCACATTGACGTGATTCAGCGTACTTTCGGCAGCCCCGTAAAATCTGTGTTGCAACCTCAACTATTCCCCAAACTTTTGAGAGCTCCGAACCCCTTCCCTTTGAAGATTGAAGCTCGTGTTCAAATGGTTCCCATTGCAGAGTCTTGTCTCTCAGCATATGAAGGAGTTGGCTGACCGTTAACTCTTCCACGGGGACCCTGTGGATCAGAGTCTTCTCCATTTCATCCACCTTTTCCTCCAATGCTTTCACCTTTTTTTCCTCTTGTACTTTGGCTTTAAGCGCTCGGAGAAGTTGCGCCTTGATGCTCTCTAGCTCATGTTCAGGGGCCATTCTTACAGTCTCTGTGTTTCTTACAGTTGCCTTTTCTTTCACTGAAAGAATTCCCAGTTGAATCTGTTCTTCAAGTTGTTGAACCTCGGTCATTGCCGCCTCATATTTGTCTTGGGTTTCCTTCAATATTTTTATGAGTTCTTGGACATCTTGACTTTCATGTTCTGCCATGTCTTTCACCTCTAATTTCTCATCGATGGATGGAACTTCTACCGATGAGTCTGTCTTGGCCTTGAGCTCATCAAGAATTTCCTGCAGCCTTTGGACTTCTTGCTCATGTTCAACCTTTAGTTGCTCATAAGCTTCCACTGAAACTAGCTTTCCGGAGGTTGCCGAGTTAACCCCCTCCAGGATTGTAGCCTGGGCCTGTTCATACTGTTCCTTCAACTTCTCAAACTCTGCTTGTAAGGAGTCGTAGAGAAGAACTGGAATAAAATCCTGGCTTCCTGAAGATTCCTCTTCATTTGCTTCTTTCTGCAAATATTCTAACTCCTGAACATCATAAGGGAGATGTGATCGGTGATTGGTCACGATGGCTCTCTGCTTGAGCTAGCTGCTTCTGTTGTCTTTCCAGATTCTCCCATTCGGTGTCATAGAACTTTTTCATTGTTTTCATCTCTTGTACGAGACGGTAACTCAATTGTTCTAATTGTTGTCGTAATTTGAAATAAAGTTGAGTCCGAGCTCGGTGTTCTTCCGTCATGGATATGTCCTTAAACTGAACAGACTCAGAATTCTCTGTCAACTATGTTGTCGTTGTTCGGTGGTGATCTGTTCTGAAACTTTGTTCTTCTCTGGAGCATAAGCCTTTCTGCATGCCTTCGTTTTTCCAACCTTAGTCGGCAAGTCCATTTTAGCCTTGTCTTTCACATTTGGGTTGGTCTTATCGTCATCCGATTCAGAATCTGAGCTGATTGTCTGCACCGAGTCCTCACTCGTTATGGCTTTTAGATAGTGCCATTCCATGTCTATTTTCTTGATCCACTCCCGTCCTAGAAGTGGTGGTCCTCCCTCAGGTAGTACGTATAAGTTCATTCTTGGGTGTTCTTTACCCCTATCTCTCACCTTGACTCTTATCTTTCCCATGGGGTATACTTTATGCCCCGTGTATGTCTGTAATATGAACTTGGTATCTCTTAAGGGTATATGTGAGAATAGCTGGTGGTAATCCCTTCAATTTATGACTGATAGAGCTGATCCAGTGTCCAACTCCATTTTCACTTGGACTCCAGCTATTTTTAGCATGACCCAGATAGTTTGTAGGTCAGCTTCCTTACTCACATTGTGAATTCTCAGGCTACCCAGCTCCTGGCCGTTTGGGTCTGAGTCTGAATTCTGTTCGTCTGAACTCTTCTCAGCCACCTTGTGTACCTTGTTGTACTTTTCCTGTGATGGCTTCCTTTGGTTGTTGGTCCTTTGGTTGTTGGTCTTCTTCCCTGACCGGCATACCTTAGCTATGTGACCCAGTTTGCCACATTTCCTACATTCCTGGTTCTTAAACCAGCATTGGTTCTGGTCGTGTGTTGTCTTCCCACAACGATAACATTTTGTTGTTGTCGAGGTAATTTGATCCACACTGAGTGCCGCTGTCTTTAGCTGCATTTCCGCAGTTCCCTTCGCTGCGGCTTCGTGCGATGCTGCAATAAGGACAGCCCTGTCAAGTGTAAGGTCGTTCTCTTCGAGTAGTCGCTTTTGCGTTCCTTCCTTTGCCAATCCGCACACGAACTTGCCTCGCAATGCCTCTGTCAGATTCCCTCCAAACTGGCAGTATTTCGCTAGTCTACGCAGTTCGACCAAGTATTCTGCGTTGCTTTCGTCTTTCCGTTGCGTTCTCGCATAGAATTTGAATCGTTCCGCCAACATCAACGGTGTGGGGTTCAAGTGATCCTTCAGAACAGCCACAATATCATCGAAAGTCTGATCCGCCGGTTTAGCTGGTGATAGTAGATGCTTCAAGAGCCCGTATGTCTTCGCGCCCATCGAGTTTAGCAAGGTTATAGCTTTGTCATCTTCTTCTATTTTGTTGGCCTCACAATAGATCTCAATGCGTTCCACATACGTGGCCCAGTCTTCTACCTCGGAATTAAAATCATTGATGTTACCACGCTTAGGCATCTTCCTCTCTTCCTGATAAACACCACGAATTATTTCTTAAATTTTTTTTTTTTTTTTCAAGATGGCGGTTCCCGCGAAAATGGCGGTTTCCCGCGCTTATCTTCTCTCCCCGCCCACTTCAATGGCAGTTTCCTGCTTCTGTCTTCTTCCCCGCCTAATGGCGGCTTCCCGCGTTTCTTCCCTGGCGGGAGGGGTACACTTTCCCCACGGGCGACGGCCGCTGGCTTTCAGGTTCACAGCCTGCGCGTCAGCTTCAGTGCTTTCCCTTTTCTCGGCAGGGCAACCGGCGCTGGGTACACCCCGTTGACGGCGAACAGTTTCAACCGCTGGACTGGCTCTCGCTCAGTCTCCCTTGGTCGGCTCTGCCTCTCCCACTCGCTCGGCTCCCAATCGCGCCTCCCAGCCCTCTCGCAGTCCGGTGCTTCCCTCCCCGGCTGTGGCTGAGTTTATCTCTTCCCGCGCCTACGTTCCCGGTCGCAGCGCTTCGTGGCTTCGGTCGCTGCCCGGCCTTTTTCACCGGTCGCGGTCTAGCTGTCTCACGACGCCGTTGCGTCCCCCAGCCTGTCTGTACCGCGGCTTCCTTGCTCCACGCTGCCCCAGTCTCAGCGCCTCTGGACCCGACTTCTGTCCGGCTCCTTTCCCCCTCGACCGTGGTCGAGTGCACCGCCCTTATCCTCCGGTTATTCTTTTTACTTTCCCTTACTCACAGTCACCGTGGCCGCCTTGCTTCTCGTGCTGATCGGCTCACTCCTCACCGTGGCAGAAGGGACAGTCAGTGCCTGTTGCTGATGGAAGTCTTTGTCTCTGAATTCTTCCTCCTTTCCAGCTTTGCAGACTCGAGTTTTCTCCCAGCAGAATGACGAGGGCGGTTGCCTCTTCTCGACGCTCGTTAACTGCTTCGGAAGTATTGTTGCCGCAGGGTACGATCGGACTCGTCGCCACTGTAAAGTCTGTGGGTTGTTTAGTTAATTAATACACAGACTACCAGAGTAACTTAAAACAGGACTTTACTATTCGAAGGTCAGGGCGAATCTGCCCAATAAATCCTGACACAACACTTATATACTGGTGTGGTCACCGTCGGTATTACAGTATACAGAAGCCAAACAAAGTAGTGCCACACCTAAAATAGTTCTCTTAAAGGTGAACAGTTACATACAATAGTTCTCTTAAAGGTAGACGGGTACATACACTACAGATTTGATCTTCCTTGCATCGATTTAGAAGAGACTATGGGGGCTGCACTCTGAGCTCTTTCTCTGGGTTTCTCCATTGTTCTTTCCAACAGATTTGATCTACAGGTCTCTCCAGGCTGAGATTCAAGGCTTCAATGAGCAGGGTGTGGATGGAGAGCAAGATCGACCCTCCCCTTTAAGAATTGGCCGGCGCCAGTATGTCTGTGTTCCATTGCTGACTGACTTCACATGAGCTTCGCCAGTGCTCTGAGGTAGCGCCTCACTCCTCGGCGTTAGCGCCTCAAGAGAGGTGTGTAGGGCCTGATTTAGCGTTCCAATCACCTCATGGGGCGATAGAAGCCAAGTTTGAGTCGGAGGTGATAATTAGCGCCAGGCGCTAAACTTTGTGCCCGGCTGATAATTTCTCTTGAGGAGCGATGGTCAGCTATTGAGCAAACAAACCAGACCTTCATGCAAGTCCTCGGGAGTAGGACTTCCAGTACAGAAACGGGGCCCCATGGCCCCCCTGAAGTGCAGCAAGGTGCTGTCAAGTCACTTGCTAGCTCTGAAGTGGGGCTGACCCATGAGAGGGATGTTGGTGGCAGACAACAAGTAAGTGGGGGCTCCTCTCCAAGTGCTCACACGACCATGCCACTGCAGAGCCCTCGGTCAGAGTCCCCACCCAACTGAGATCGGCGTCTCAACCCCTGCACAGCCGCAGGAGCAGCTGACTGTTGCCTCACAGGTTCGCAACCCCAGAGGACGCCCGCCAAAGGTGTCGAGACAGGAGCAGCAAGAAAGTGAGCAAGGGGCCTCCACATCTGCTGAAGCCACAGGGGAAGCATCACATAGGAGCACGCGTAAGAGGAAGATACTGCACAAGTAGTCACAAGGGTAGTCACTTGGGTGTAACATTATGTTTAATTTTGAAAAGCCATCAGTTGGTTATTGTCATTAAAAATTCTGATGGCAAACTGTTGCAGTTGTGGCGTGTGTCATTTTGCTAATGGGACTTCCACATTGAGGGCTTAGGATGACTTGCAATTGTCAGTATGGTGGTCAGAGTGATAGGAATCCACAGGTTCCTGGCCATTGTCAATGGTCTGATAAGAAGGTGCGAGGCAAAAGTGTTTGATTGTGCAGGATAAGCAAATCTGGCCAAGATGAGAGCGTGCCTTGCATCCTGGGCAGCAATGTGCTCGCATGCTGCTGCCGCTGGTTGATGCGCCTCTGCAAGCTGTTCGTTGTCGCTCTCCTCCTCCTCCTCATCTGAGAAGGCTATGTGATGAGCCACTTGTTCCTCAGGCATCTGCAAGCCACGACGCTGTGCCATGTTGTGAAGTGCACAGCAAACCACGACCATTCTGGAGACCCTGGCTGCTGAGTACTGCAGGGCTAAACCTGACCTATCAAGGCATCTGAAGTGCATCTTCAGCAAGCCGATGGTTTGCTCGATTATGGATCTGGTGGAAATGTGGCTGGAGTTGTTGCGCTCCTCAGCTTCGGTGAATGGGCTCCTCAATATGTCATTAGCCAAGTCTTCAGGGGATAGCCCTTGTCTCCAAGTAGCCATCCACAAAGTTGGTCTGGCGGACTGAAGAGCGGAGGCACACTAGACTGGCGCAGGATGAAGGAGTCATGGCAACTGCCAGGGTACTTGGCACAAACATGCAAAATTTCCTTCTTGTGGTCACACACCAGCTGTACATTGAGGGAGTGGAAGCCCTTGCGGTTGACAAAAATACCTGGATTGTGATGGGGGTACCTTAAGGGCCACATGTGTGCAGTCAACGATGCCCTGCACCCTTGGAAAACCTGCCAGATTGTCAAACTCAACCGCACGCGCAGTTACACTAGCTTGATCCTTGGAGAAATGGATGTAGTTGTGCACGATGGCAAAGATGGCATCAGTTACCTGCGTGATGCAAGTGTGTGCGGCCGCCTGGGAGACGCCGCTGATGTCTGCTGCTGATCCCTGGAATGAGCCTGAAGCTAAAAAGTTGAGTGCGGTGGTGACTTTGACAGCCACTGGTAAAGGGTGTCCACCTGCTCCTCTGGGCTCCAGGTCTTGCTGCAGCATTGCACAGATGTCACCCACTACCTCTCGCGAAAGTCGGAGCCTCCTTTGGCACTGCTGCTCAGTCATGTTGAGGTAGCTGATCCTCTATCTGTAGACCCTGTTTTGGGGTATCTCCTGCGCCGATGTGCTTCCATGCGCTGGCGCCTT
The DNA here is from genome assembly GCF_052327205.1 of Somniosus microcephalus. NCBI lineage: Eukaryota > Metazoa > Chordata > Chondrichthyes > Squaliformes > Somniosidae > Somniosus > Somniosus microcephalus. The sequence continues at coordinate 60,300,336 of NC_141006.1, read as the reverse complement.
CTGGCCTGTACAGCTTCAGGTGGGTGAGCAGCAGCTTGGAGCTCCTGCTGTTGCTCCTGCAGTTGGTGCTGCTGTTGGTCAGGGTTCTGCTGCTGCCGCGGCTGGTCTTCGTCCGAAGCTGATGTCCAGGAGGAAAGGAAATAAATGGTTCCCATGCTTCTGGTATATACCTCAGTTGAGGAAGCGTTCATTCAAGATGGGGAGAGGAGTTTCCCAGGGGGTCACACTGGAGATGGGTGTCAGGCTTCAAACTTCCACAACAATGAGTATGCCTGCTAAAAGTTCCCCAGACCTGAGACAACAAAGTTCTGCCACCTGCAAATGATGATTGCTGAAAACTCCTTTTTAATGGTGGAGCTGCAGCTGTTAGTAAGCAATCCACTTGTGATGCCACCAGGATTAACTGGCGTGTTCCAGAGGAGGCGTGCAGCACGTGGGAAAAGTGTTAAAATCAGAAAGGCCTCTCAAAATGGGATTATAGAGGCAATTAAGTGGTTGTTAAGGGCCTCTTGGAGGCGGGATGGAAACGGGATCGGAAAACTCGCATGTGGGAAAATTGCTCAGAGGCGGGATCGGGCCCACACGCCATTTTTTGCGATTTTACCACCTCAAACGCCTGCAATCCCACCTCCTCGGGCCTGGCAAAATCGAGCCCTGTAGGTCCCACATTGGACTCATCAGTCACCTGAGAACTCATTTTTAGTGTGGAAGCAAGTCATTCTCGGTTCTGAGGGACTGCCTAAGAGAAGGAGAAGAAGAAGACCCCCTTTAAAATTGTACCATTTAGCATGTATTGTCTTTCCTCATTCTTCCTACCAAAATGAATCACCTCACACTTTTCTACGTTGAATTTCATCTGCCATGTGTTCGCCCATTCCAGCAGCCTATGTCCTCTTGAAGTCTATTACTACCTGCCGCATTGTTTACTATACTGCCAAGCATAATCCAAAATAAACTGTCAGATCACGAAAGCTTCGAAATTTGGTTGTAATCAACCTTTCGGTGAATGCTGACAAAGCCGAACACTTAATCCTGAAATATCAAAGTCAGTAAAATGTTAATTTGTAAGCCAGCATTTAGTAGTTACATAAAGATGACCTGATTGACATTGAGTATTGTTTAATATTCCAAGCTCTGAATTAAATACTAATCTGAGGCATCTCAAAGCAGCCTTTAATAGAGGGTTATTTCTATGCATTTTAATTGTGATGGGGAATTTGCCTTGTGACAGCATCTATGTTACTTCTGGTCACCTCAGTTGGAACTTGCTCTACTTCTGACACCAGCTCATGTTTGCAGATGAAAACCAGAAACCTACTTCCGGTGGAACCAAATGTAATCCGAATTTGGATTCATGATATTGGAGGCTTCTCACCCCTGTTAATCAATCGCTGCCGAGGCACACTGCAGCTAGAGGGGCAGAGATTTGCCAACAAGACAAACAGGAAGTAGGTTATTTAAGCTTGCTCTTTTTCTAATAATTTATTGAGGCTATAAAAATCGTGCAATGTGCTACGTTCATATCTCAAGTGGAATTACTCGCCACCAAAGCTGTAGATAACAGCTGAGAATTATATGAGCAAGTGATATTATATTCATTCAATGTCATTTAAGAGCTAGCTCAAACTTAAAATAAACCTTCAACCTCAATACCTACATTGAAAAGTGTGACAGCCAGTGGCCCACAAGACAGCTGTGGATGAGGAAGCCCATTCAGTTTATACACACAGAAGAAACCTACATTTCTTCCCATCCGTCTCTTAGATAATTCCAGTTTTCTTGCCTCCTGCTCACGCATCATCTTGGAAATGGCACCATGATGCACAATCATTGCACAGTTAATTCGCAGCCGATGTACGAGTCGTGGCTCAGTGGGTAGCACTCTCGCCTCTGAGTCAAGAGATCACGGGTTCAAGCCTCACTATAGAGACTTCAGCACAAAATCAAGGATGACACTCCAGTGCAGTACAGAGGGAGCCCTGCACTGTCGGAGGTGCCGTCTTTCGGATGAGACATTAAAACTGATGCCCAGTCTGCCCTCTCAGGTGAATGTAAAAGATCCCATGGCACTTTTCAAAAAAGAGCAGTGAAGTTCTCCCCAGTGTCCTGCCCAATATTTATCCCTCCAACAATGTCACTAAATAAGTCTCAGAATAAGGGGTTGGCCATTCAGGACTGAGATGAGGAGAAATTTCTTCACTCAGAGGGTGGTGAACCTTTGGAATTCTCTACCCCAGAGGGCTGTGGAGGCTCAGTCGTTGAGTATATTCAAGACAGAGATCGATAGATCTTTGAATATCTAGGGATATGGGGATAGTTCAGGAAAGTGGAGATGAGGTAGAAGATCAGCCATGATCTTATTGAATGGTGGAGCAGGCTTGAGGGGCCAAATGGCCGACTCCTGCTCCTATTTCTTATGTTCTTAAAACAGATTGTCTGGTCATTATCTCATTGCTGTTTGCGGGACCTTGCTGTGCGCAAATTGGCTGCCAAGTTTCCTACATTTCAACTGTGACCACATTTCAAAAGTACTTAATTGGCTGTAAAGCACTTTGGGATGTCCTGAGGTTGAGAAAGGCGCTGTATAAAAGTTCTTTCCTTCTATTGAATCTGGCAACTTTTCATTGGGTCACATCGGGCATGGGTGACCCATGTGTCGGGAGCCTTGACCACGAAAATGCTTTAAAGCCAATGTAACAGCCGCTTCCGGTTTTCACCTCCGCTACACTAACCAGGAGACCATTTCCAATGCTGATTATTCTTTGTGTGCAGCTCATCCCGATGTCAGCCCTAAACTGGCTTGAGTGCTAAGTGCCCTAAAATCATAAGAGGAAGTGAAAGCTGATGGAGACAACTGTGAAATCCCAGTGCATCACATCGATTGGTTTCACCATGAAGCAAAGCCATAAGAACATAAGAAATAGGACATTCGGACCTTCGAGCCTGCTCCGCCATTCAATTGAACCATGGCTGATCTTCTCCCTCAACTCCATCTTCCTACACTATCCCCATATCCCTTGATTCTCTTAGTATCGAAAAATCTATTGATCTCTGTCTTGAATATATTCAACGACTGAGCATCCACAGCCCTCAGGGGTAGAGAATTCCATAGATTTACCACCCTCTGAGTGAAGAAATTTCTCCTCATCTCAGTCCTAAATGGCTGACCCCTTATTCTGAGACTGTGACCCTTAGTTCTAGACTCCGCAGCCAGGGGAAACAGCCTCTCAGTATCTACAGTGCAAACCTGTTCCTAATTTGGCAATGTTACTCAGCTAGGCCTATGGGTGTCTAGTGTGGAAAATGGAACAAAAACGCTAGACTAGTGCACTAAGGGTTGAATCCGAGGTATAATGTTGGCGCAGAGTAGAGCGAGCTTTACTGGCTATTCAGTTGTGCTGTATCTCACCTGGGAGTAGGGTTGCCAACCCTCCAGGATTGCCCTGGAGTCTCCAGGAATTGAAGATTAATCTCCAGGACACTGCGGCGAGCAAACCTCAGAAGAAAAATCATAGGGGCATTAAAAAAAATTGTTTTTTTTTTCATTTTCTTTGAACATTTTCATTTATTAGTTGTAAAAATATTGGAGATGTGGGAGGGGTGGGAATGCAGTTTGACTAACAGTCAAGATTAATCCAATTGGGTAAGAAAGAGTCCATTGGCTTTCCAATTGGCTGTACGAAGACAGTGCGCCCAGAGGATGGGCCAATGGCGGGAGTGTGTGGGGGGCGAGCCGATTCGAGGTCAGAGGTCATGTGATGAAACCTCCAGCAATACATCCAAACAGAGTTGGGAATGCTTGAGGCTGATACTGGAACCTTGAAGGGAAATTGCTCCGTTACCTAGCACTGAAATGTCCATCACCTCAATGAGCACAACTTTAAAAACAAAAAGAAGAAATGTATTTTGTTGTTGCCGCCGATTGATGGTAAAGATCAGGCCGTGGGTCCATATGACCTTTTTTAGTCATCGAGTGTGAGGCTTTTAGCAATCTTGGTGCCCCTAAATAAGATAAAAAGCATAGGGAGCAGAGGGCAAACTGGCCTTCAGTCAGACTGTGCAATGAGTCTCGATTTCAGCACATATACAGAATATCAGATTGGCAGGTACTTCGGTAAGAGATAGATTGAATCATAGATTGATAGAATGGTTACAGCACAGAAGGAGGCCATTCTGCCAGTCGAGCCCGTGCCGGCTCTCTGCAAGAGCACTTCAGCTAGTCCCACTCCCCCGCCCTTTCCCCGTAGCCCTGCAAATTTTTTTCCTTCAGGTACTTCTCCAACTCCCTTTTGAAAGCCATGATTGAATCTGCCTTCACCACCCTTTCAGACAGTGAATTCCAGATCCTAACCACTCGCTGCGTAAAAAGTTTTTCCTCATGTCACCTTTGGTTCTTCTGCCAATCATTCCTAAATCTGTGTCCTCTGGTTTTCGACCCGTCCGCCAATGGGAACAGTTTCTCTCTATCTACTCTGTCTAGACCCATCATGATTTTGAACACCTCTATCAAATCTCCTCTGAACCGTCTCTGCTCTAAGGAGAACAACCCCAGCTTCTCCAGTCTATCCACGTAACTGAAGTCCCTCATCCCTGGAACCATTCTTGTAAATATTTTCGGCACCCTCTCTAAGGCCTTCACATCCTTCCTAAAGTGCGGTGCCCAGAATTGGACGCAATACTCCAGTTGAGGCCGAACCAGTGTTTTATAAAGGTTCATCATAACTTCCTTGCTTTTGTATTCTACGGGGGAAAAATTCGGTTGCTTTGCGCCTCCCGTTAGCACCCTAAGAGGGCACTAACGAGGCGCAAAGCAACTAGCGCCCGGGCGCAGCGATGTTTGCGCCACTTGCGAAATTGACCAGAGATTTTGCAGCGGCGCTAAACACTCCTGCCACGATCTCCTGCGCCCGCAGATCGTGACGTCAGTCAAGCGTGCAACACCCCGGTAGCGCCCTGGACCGAATATTGAGTGGCGCCCCTTGCCTTTCCACCTGCCGCTAGCAACGACAGGTAGAGGGGAACGTTTTGCAGTCGGGAAGGGACTGGGGGAGCGCTATTTAAGGGCGGCCACTTCCTACCTTTTTTTGTCGGCAACATTTTTGCACCACGCATTCTGAGAGAGAGAGACTTCTGGAAAGATTAAACGCTGTATGAAGGAGTTTTGGGTACTGAGCAGCACTTTGCAGGTTCATTTTGATTTGACCTTCCTTGCATCGATTTAGAAGAGACTGTGGGGGCTGCACTCTGAGCTCTTTCCCTGGGTCTCTCCATTGTTCTTTCCAGCAGATTTGATGTACAGGTCTCTCCAGGCCGAGATTCAAGGCTGCAATGAGCAGGGTGTGGATGGAGAGCAAGATCAACCCTCCCCTTTAAGAACTGGCCGGTGCCAGTGTGTCTGTGTTCCATTGCTGACCGACATCACATGAGCTTCGCCAGCGCTCTGAGGTAGCGCTTCGCCCCTCGGCGTTAGCCCCTTAAGAGAGGTGTGCAGTGCCTGATTTAGCGCTCTGATCACCTCCAGGGGCGATAGAAGCCAAATTTGTAGTTGGAGGCAATAATTAGCGGCAGGTGCTAAACTTTGCGCCCGGCCGATAATTGCGCCCCAAACGGGCCGATACCGACTTTCTCCCCCTACGCCTCTATTTATGAAGCCCAGGATCCCCTATGCTTTTTTAACCGCTTTCTCAACCTGCCATGCCACCTTCAACAATTTGTGCAAGAATGCTTCATTTCTCTTTGAATTTTTATTGACGATGTGATACGAAACACTCTAGCTGTTATTATGTTCATTTGCAACACAAACTGCTGTATCAATCCAGCTCCGCTTCATTGCGGCTCTTGTGGCCCATTGGTACAATGCACATTCCTGCTTGCATACAAATTGATATGTTATGATAATAATTGCGAGTGCCATGGGTTTGTTTTTGGATACATAATTATAATTCAGCACCAATTAATTGAATTGCACACAAGGTTTGCATGCATTTATGTTGCAAAGTAGCACTATCATTAGAATGATAGACCTCTTCCCTTAGCCCTCCCCCACCCGGGATTCAGGGAAGCCTTTTGACTCACCATCTGGAATTGGGATATTAGTGATTGCCAAGGCAACGATGGATCCGAAGATGAGGACTTCCCTACAAAGGAGTCAAAGTAGGTTGCGGAGTTGGAAAAAGGATCACGTTATGGATAAAGTTAGAGGTTGTTTCAAATGAATAATTACGGACACATGAACAATGACTGACAGGAAAAGACCCTCTGGTCCAGCCTGCCTGTCCCGCACAACTGCGTTGTTTTGTGGCTCACACAATATAGACATTCTCCAACCCAGCCCAAAGCCAGGTGATCTCCTGGGAGAGGTTAAAAAAAAACAAATAGAAATTCAGGCCAAGTACAGAAAAAAAAGTCTGGAAATTCCTCTCCGATCTCCCGACCACCGCAAACTCCGCCACAACCCCCCCCCCCACCCCCCGCTGCCCCACTACCTCCACCCCCACCACCTAAGGCAGTCAAAACTAGTCCAGGAGACCACTCTGGCCATGATTTATGTCATACTGTAGCTATCTCTTGACCTCCGCCTCATCAGAAACAGGCCCAGCTCTCGCTTGAAGGAATTAAGTGAATCAGTGTTCACCGCAACTCACCGCGCCGCCTCCCACAACCCCCCACCATCACCACAAGAAAAATAGAATTAAAAAATAATTTTTCTTACACTGAGAAGCCAAGGCAACAGGCCGAGACCAGCAGCGTTCGGTTCCTCAACGGTTGAATGTCAGTAAGAGAGAAGATGAAGTAAATTAAGATGTAGTGGTAAGGTGATGTCAAGTTTGAGATTTAACATCCTCGAGATCACAGGGGTTGGAAGGGTGTGTGGCGGGGGTGGTGAGGAGAGACTGAAGGAGGCGAGGAGTCCCACAGTTTTGAGTTCAAGTAGGGAGCCTCATCAGTCTTGATTTCAACACTGTAAGGATGAAAAGCATAGACAATGCCATATTTGGAGCTTGGGAACTGGTAAGTTTGGAGGAGTATAGTAGTACAGATAAAATAAAGACCAAAAAGGTTGTGCTGGAGAGGGGAGATGGAGCTATTTAATCTACAATATTCATATGCAAATGTTATTCTTTGGCAAGATGGCATCAGAATATTAATTGGTATTAAGATTTACTTTGTAAAGGCTGGAATATATAATTAAGCATACAAATCTAGTTACAACTCATTAATGCTAATTATATGCTCATTATATACTTTTTCCAGTCACAGCCTACTCTTACATGCTTAGTTTTAAGTCAATTTGACACCTTCTCCCAGTCCTTTATTTGCAATGTTAGAAAGTAACCACGGGTTGAGTTTCCTCTGTAGTTCGCACACTGATCTAAAATTCTTTCCATGAACCAAATGTTAACATTTTTAACAACAAAGAGGTTAAAAGAGTACAACAATGAATTTTTACCACAAATAATTGGAAAATAAGTGTCTAAATGGAGTAGAGGAGCAGAGGGATCTGGGGATATAGATACGCAAATCACTAAAAGTAGCGACGCAGATTAATAAGGCCATAAAAAAAGCAATTAAGCACTGGGGTTCATTTCTAGAGGAATAGAATTGAAAAGCAGAGAAGTTACGTTAAACTTGTATAAATGCTTGGCGAGACCACACTTGGAGTACTGTGAACAGTTCTGGTCTCCATATTATAAAAAGGAAAAAGAGGCACTGGAGAAGGTACAAAAAAGATTTACAAGGATGATACCAAACTGAGAGGTTAGATCTATCAGGAAAGATTGAACAGGCTGGGGCTCTTTTCTCTAGAAAAGAGATTGATAGTGTAGACGTAGAGAAGATGTTTCCTCTTGTGGGGGAGACCAGAACTAGGGGTCATAAGTATAAGATAGTCACTAATAAATCTAATTAGGGAATTCAGGAGAAACTTTTTTACCCAGAGAGTGGTTAGAATGTGGAACTCGCTACCACAGGAAGTGGTTGAGGTGAATAGCATCGATCCATTAAGGGGAAGCTAGATAAACACATGAGGGAGAAAGAAATGTTGATGGATGTGTTGATGGGGTGAGATGAAGAAGGAGGAGGTTCATGTAAAGCATAAACACCGGCAAGGACCTGTTGGGCCAACTGGCCTGTTTTTGTACTTTAAATATTATAATACTATGTAAAAGCCCCACCAGAGTTAATTAAAGGCTATATATTTTTAGACACAGTATGACCCGTCATGCAAATACACAACGAGAGTTAGTAAATTGGGAAAATAAGCCTGAAGCCTACTCTGTGGTTGAATCGTTCAATCCACTATTTTTAGATGAGGCTGCATTGGAATTGTTGGGTAGTCTCAGTACTGGTTGCATTAAACCTACATAAAATCATGAAAGGTTTTGATAGAGTAAATAAGGAAAAACTGTTTCCACTGGCAGGAGGGTCGGTAACCAGAGGACACAGATTAAGATAATTGGCAAAAGAACCAGAGGAGAGATGAAGAGAATTTTTTTATGTAGCGAGTTGTTGTGATCTGGAACGCACTGCCTGAAAGGGCGGTGGAAGCAGATTCAATAGTAACTTTCAAAAGGGAATTGGATAATTACTTGAAGGGGAGAAGATTGCAGGGCTATGGGGAAAGGGCAGGGGGGAGTGAGACTAACTAGATAGCTCTTTCAATGAGACAGCACAGGCACAATGGGCCGAATGGACTCCCTCTGTGCTGAAAGATTCTATATAGAAATGTTTTCTTTGTCATAAAATATAATTTCAATCAAAAGATGTCTTTGTGCTTTTATTTAATTAATGAGAAATTTTGGCAAACAGAGCTGTTTTGATTTGCAACTTCACTCCTTTTAATACATCCTAATTTGTCTTTTCTGAAACATTGCCTCCTCCAGATGATCCAGATAAGTCATCACTGAGCAGATTTCTCATATTGCAGGGAATGATTGTCATAGTGTCTCAGGACTGTGTGGGCAAACACCACAATTACAGATTTGTTGAAGAAGCTGGAGCACATCAGACTGTGTTTTAACAGCTAAAGAACACACACTACACACGTAGGAACAGGAATAGACCATTCAGCCCTTCAAGCCTGTTTCGCCATTCAATCAGATCATGGCTGATCTGTATCCTAACTCCATCTACCCCACCCCGCTTCCCCACTCACTCAAGCACACATAAAGGGCTGGATTTTGATACTGGAGGCGTGTAGGAGGTGGGAGTACAACTTTTGGGGTTGTAGTCCCGCCTCCATCGAGCTGTGGCCAACCCATGCGATTTTCACTTGATTGACCTTGTTGAGCCCGCCCAGTGGGCTGAGCAGGCCAATTAAGGGCCACCCGGCAACAGGTGACGTCACAGATTGACATTTCATCTGTCAAGAGCTTTTGACAGATGAAATATCAGCGTTTGACAGCTCTGTGAAGCTGTCAAACACTGACAATCTGTACACTAAGTTAATTCCTTCCTCTCAGGCTGAGTTAGAGATCTCTCCGGAACAGAAAGCTGAATGCTGCAACTTTTGACAGCTCGCGGCCATTCTGCTTTCTGTGCCGGTGAGATGAGGGACTCCCGAGACGTGAAGGAAGGCTGTAAAGGTAAGTAAAGGTAATTAAACTTCTTTAAACACTTTACACACACCAAACACACTTACCTCTGCACTCATGCACCCATCACTCACCTGAACACCGGGCATACATAGATACATAGATACATAGAAGATAGGAGCAGGAGTAGGCCATTCGGCCCTTCGTGCCTGCTCTGCCATTCGATGAGATCATGGCTGATCCTTTAATTCAGTATCCCGTCCCCGCCTTCTCTCCGTAACCCTTAACCCCTTTTGCCCGTAGAAATATATCTAATTCCCTCTTAAATATATTTAATGAGCTGGCGTACACTGCCCTCTGTGGCAATGAGTTCCACAGGTTCACCACTCTCTGAGTGAAGAAATTCCCCCTCATCTCTGTCCTAAATGGTTTAGCCCTTATCCTTAAATTATGTCCTCTAGTTCTGTTCTCACCCGCCAAGGGAAACATTCCTTCTGCATCCAGTCTGTCTAGACCTGTCAGAATTTTATACACTTCTATGAGGTCCCCTCTCAATCTTCTAAACTCCAGTGTGTACATCCCTAAACTACATAGTCTCTCCTCATAGGTCATTCCCGCCATTCCTGGTATCAGCCTGGTGAATCGCCGCTGCACCCCCTCCATGGCAAGAACATCCTTCCTCAGATGAGGCGACCAAAACTGTACACAGTACTCGAGGTGTGGTCTCACCAGTGCCCTGTACAGCTGCAGCAAGGTATCCCTGTTCCTGTATTCTAACCCTTTTGCTATGAAGGCCAGCATACCGTTTGCCTTCTTGACCGCCTGTTGCACCTGCATGCTCGCCTTCAGTGACTGGTGTACAAGAACACCCAGGTCTCTCTGTACTTCCCCCTCTCCCAATCTATTGCCATTTAAATAATAATTTGCCCTCCCGTTCCTGCACCCAAGGTGGATAACTTCGCACTTGTCCACATTATAGTGCATCTGCCATTTATCCGCCCAATCGCCCAGTCTGTCCAAATCGCTCTGGAGCTTCCTGGTCTCTTCCTCTGAGCCCACCCCCCCTCCTAGTTTAGTGTCGTCTGCAAATTTGGAAATGCTGCATCCGACTCCCTGATCCAGGTCATTAATGTAAATTGTGAACAGCTGGGGGCCCAGGACAGATCCCTGTGGTACCCCACTTGTTACTGCCTGCCATTCAGAAAATGAGCCGTTTATTCCAACTCTCTGTTTTCTATCTGACAGCCAGTTCCCTATCCACGCCAAAACTTTCCCCTTTATCCCATGAGCCTCAATTTTCCATGCTAATCTTTTATGTGGGACCTTATCGAAGGCCTTTTGGAAGTCCAGGTACACCACATCTACTGGCTCTCCCCCATCTATTCTACCAGTTACTCCCTCAAAAAATTCCAATAGATTAGTCAAGCACGATTTACCCTTTGTAAATCCATGTTGACTCTGTCCTATCCTGTCCCCATTTGCTAAGTGCTCCGCTATTTCATCCTTAATGATGGACTCCAGCATTTTGCCCACAACTGATGTAAGGCTTACAGGTCTGTAATTACCTGCTTTTTCCCTACCCCCCTTTTTGAATAGTGGGGTAACGTTAGCTACCCTCCAATCCATCGGCACTGTTCCCGAGTCTAATGAATTCTGAAAAATCATCCTTAGTGCATCCGCTATCTCTAGGGCCACCTCCTTCAGTACCCTAGGATGCATGTTATCAGGCCCTGGGGATTTGTCCACCTTCAATCCCTTTAGCTTCCTTAACACCATATCCTTAGAGATATTGATTTGCGTCAGTTCCTCCTTTGCCAATGTCCCTATTTTTCCCGATATCCCAGGGAGGTTTTTTGTGTCTTCCTTCGTAAAGACTGACCCAAAGTATGCATTTAGTTGATCTGCCATTTCCTTATTTCCCATTATATATTCCCCCGTATCTGACTGCAATGGACCAACTTTGGTTTTCACCAGTCTTTTCCTTTTGATATATTTATAAAAGCTTTTGGAGTTAGTTTTTATATTTTCCGCCAGCTTGTTTTCGTAAGCTATTTTGCCCCTCTTGATCATGCCCTTTGCCCTCCTTTGCTCTATCTTAAACTGTTCCCAATCTTCCGCTCTGGCGCTTTTTTTGGCTATTTTATACGCCCTATCTTTGGATTTTATGCTGTCTCTAATTTCCCCTGTTATCCACGGTTGAGTCACCTTTTTAGATTTCCTTTTATGCCAGATTGGTATAAACAATTTTTGCAATTTTGTCATTCTATCTTTAAATGTTTGCCATTGTTTATCTACCTCCAGTCCTCCCAGGAACGTTGTCCAATCAGACCTACTCAGTTCCCGTCTCATGGCATCATAATTCCCCTTGTTTAAATTCAGGACCTTAGTCTCTGAGTCAATTTCTTCGCTCTCCATTTCGAGTGAGAAATCGATCATGTTATGATCGCTCTGACCCAAGGGTCCCCGTACAACAAGATTACTGATTAGTCCCTTCTCATTGCACAGTACCCAGTCCAATATAGCCTGTTCCCGAGTTGGTTCCTCGACATATTGATCCAGATAACCATCCCTTAAACACTCAAGGAATTCCTCCTCCTCATTATTTTTACTGATTAGGCTAGTCCAATCTATATGTAAGTTAAAGTCACCTATGATGACAGCTGTGCTCTTATTGCACGCTTCTCTAATTTCCCTCGTGATGCCCTCCCTAACCTCTATTTTACTATTTGGAGGCCTATATACCACTCCTATTAATGTTTTTCGCCCCTCGCTATTTCTTAGCTCCACCCATATAGATTCTGTATTAACTGAGTTAATATCCTTCTTTTCAATTGCATTTATCCCCTCTTTTACTCGAACCCTCCAAGCCCTTCAGCCCGACGGTCCGCCTCGCTAACTTGGCGTGGTTTGGAGCCATCGGGAATCCCACACTTCAGGAATAAAAATAGGGATTAGGCTAAAAACTGCCTGTTAACTACCTGTGAACAGGCAGTTAATTGGCACTAATCCCCTTCCCGCCTTGGGGAGGCGGCTCCCAGCACGGGTCGGGTACCCACCTACTTTGAAACTGGCATGGAGGCAGGTTGGGGGCAGGATGGGTTCGTGCCACCCGATTTCGCGATTTTAACCCCCCACACGCCTCCAATCCCGCCTCCATGACCCAATGAAAATCCTGCCCAAAGAGTTATTTGCAGCATTAACAATGTACACACAGCCATATCTGGAAGCTAGGAACATTTCTCTGATGGAAAACGTTTTCAGTTCTTTGCTGTATTAATGATTGTTCTGCTCTTTGGGGTTTAATTTCCACCCTGTGTTATTTTTTACAGCAATATTTGGGATTTTGTTTGCTTAAAATAAGTGCGTTAACGACTGTGTTCAATAGCACAAGAAGGAACTTGACTGGAACTCGCTAACCAATGTGCCGAAATTTCGCACTCAGAGGAAATTAACCCTTGTCGTCAACTCTTTATTCTGTCTCCGTTTCCCGTCCCATTAACCCTCGAGGTCTCTCCATTCTCATCCTGCTCCAATTCAGAGAAGCAGGTGGCGGGTGGGGGGCTGGAAATTCCAGAGGGGTCGCAGCGCTCCCAGAGGTGTGGTGGGATGGAACTTCCACCCACTAGTCTGCAGACCCCGTCCCAAAGCCCAGGGTCAGGGTCATTAGTGTAAATGGCCCCGCCTCATTTACACCACTTCAGAGAAGCGCCTGGCCATTCTGCAAGGACAGGAGGAGGAGCTGGTTTGGGCTAAACTGGCTGAAGAGCAGAAGCAAGAGTTTCTGTTTTGGGCACAATTGGCGATCTGGATGCAAACTGCGCTCAAAATTGCGCTAGTTTAAGAATTTGTTTGCTCTCATTTGCTTATCGGTAAATGGAAAATCTGTCATGAAGCAGCGTAATCAGGTAGCGTTTTAGAACGTAACTTTAAAAAAAAAACTTAGCATTAAAAAATATTCCTTGATATATTCACAGAATCACAGAATCACAGAATCTACAGTGCAGATAGAGGCCATTTCGGCCCATCAAGCCTGCACCGACACATATCCCACCCTATCCCCGTAACCCCACGTATTTAATCCCCTAACACTAAGGGTCAATTTATCATAGCCAAATCAACCTAACCTGCACATCTTTGGACTGTGGGAGGAAACCGGAGCACCCGGAGGAAACCCACGCACATGGAAAATGGGTTTATCACAAAAATAAACATTTCTAATCAGAGTTAAAGACCAATTTCCCCTCAATGTATCTTATCCATGACATGAGTGAACCAGTTGGGTTTTTATAACAATCCAACAGTTTCATGGTCACTTTTACTGATGCCAGTTTAAAAAAAAAACTGAATTCAAATTTTCACTGTGGGATTTGAACTTATGCTTTCTAGAAATAATAGTAGCAAGTCTTTGGTTAACTAGCCCAGTAACATAACCACTATGCCAATGTACCCCTATTGACTGAGTTCAATGGAAAAATAAATTGGGCATGGTGTAAAATGGGCTACCGATTCACTGAGCATGTTTCACACCTCCCCCAATGTATCTTATCCCTGGTAGTCTATTAGATTGGTAGGTGGATTCTGTAGCAGTAAATTCATCTGATTTCTGATAATCTGCTGGGGTGATTTCATAAATAGGTCACTGGGGTGTAGAGAGAAGGGAGCCATCAAATAGCCTCATTGGAGGACAGCCTTCCGCGATCTCTGTGCGCCTCCAATTCAGGCCTCTTGCACATCCCTGATTTGAATCACTCCACCATTGGTGGCCGTGCCTTCAGCTGCTTGGGCACTAAGCTCTGGAATTTCTTCCCTAAAAGTCTCCATCTCTCTACCTCTCTCTCCTCATTAAACCCTACTCCTTTGGCCAAGCTTTTGGTCACCTGTCCTAATATCTCATGTGGCTCATGTCAAATTTTTTTCAGTAACGCTGCTGTGAAGTGCCTTGGGACGTTTTGCTACTTTAAAGGCGTGCTATGTTGTTGTTGTAGGTGTATCCAATCCAAGGAACTCAGTTCAAACTAGCAGGAGATCGCGATTCAAATTCATGGTCAGAATTTTTTGTACCTAAAACTTGAAATTAAAATTAAAAGAAATTTGACTTCTAACTGGTTCTTCAGCAGTTGCAGCAATTATTTTACACATTCTCAATCTTAACATATTCTTGTTGTGGGTCAAAAGAGACAATTTGTTTTGCTTCCCTTTCAGACGGGAGGCAGCTGAGAGTCCACAAACCACTAGCACAACTGATGGATTTGAGTGTGGGCCGATAGAAAAAAATAGAAAGACTTCCATTTATAAGATGCAGAATTATCAGCCCCAAGCTGTGAAGTGAGATGCCCATGATGCTATTACGAGTCTTTTTTGCATGTCAGCGAATTGACCAGTGGCATCTCATTCTCACACTCGTTATTAGTAAAGGGATGTTTTAGGCCATGGATCGCAATATTACAGTGTCTGTTGCTGCTGAACAATGCATTAGTTTTTGCTTTCTGTACAATCAATAGCCACCTCCCCATGTGTAGTTAACAAGGCAATTCAAAAGCTGCAGTCAAATTATTCCTTTCCTCCAATGGATTGGGAAGTATGCAGAGTACATCAAATACATGCACTTTTCCTCAACCCTTGCTACATCCACTCCTATATTGGCAGCTGCTCAATCAGCCACTACGTTCCTGCCTTCTGGAACTCTCTCCCTAGTTCCCTCTTCCTTGTTACCTCTCTCTCTCTCTGCTTTCCAAAGCCTCCCCAAAGCCCTCCTCTTCCACTGCGCATCAGTTCTTCATTCCCCTACCCTATGTTTGGTGCCCACTCTATCCCTTGCTTCCTTGTTGTAAAGTGTTCTGAGACATTTTCCTGCAGGTCAGGATCCAAGCACTATATAATTGCAAGTTCTAATTAAAGAAAGAAAGAACTTGCATTTCTCAGGATGCCCCAAAGTGCATTACAGCCAGCGAAGTACTTTTGAAGTGTAGTCACTGTTGTAATGTAGGAAACACGACAGTTAATTTGTGCACAGCAAGCTCCCACAAACAGCAGTGAGATAAAGACCAGATAATCTGTTTTGCTGATGTAGGTTGAGGCGATAGTGTTACGACTGAGCCAAGGCTTTAGGGAAGGAAACCTGCCTACCATACCCTCTCTGCCCTATTTGTGACTCCAGTCCCACTCCAACATGGTTGACTCTTAACTGCCCTCTGAGGCGGCCAAACAAGTCGCTCCGTTGTATCAAACCGCCACCAAGAAGAAGACCCACCACCAGCTTCTCAGGGCAACTCAGGATAGACAATAAATGTCAGCCTTGCCAATGATGCCCTCTTTCTGAGAATGAATTCACAAAAAGCTTTTTATGTTGATGCGCAGCCAATGTACAACTGTATGCTAAACTGCTTTCATGAAACATTGGTACAGACAATCTGGCACCATATTTAGTTAAATGCCTGTAATTCCTGAAGAAATTAAAGACATTTTATGAGACTGGAGTACAGCGGAAATTTTTCTTGCAGATTATAACAAAGATGAATTAGATCCTTGATAGAAAAGGAAGAATTTCTATCCATTAAACCTCAATTGGTTTCCAGTGACTGATCTCCTGATTAGACCAACCAATATATAATATATAGGTAACATCAAGAGAATCTGCAGTTCACCATCATCTCGCACACATTGCTTTCAAACTTCAGATGGCAGATTAATCTGCAAAAATCCTCATCCGTTCGACATGATCAGTTTTGCTATTGCAAAGCTCTTCAGGCTCCTCCCTAAGCATTTCAATGCATCAGATTAAAATCTCCTTTAGAAAATCCATAGGGGGAAAAATTCGGTGTCGACCATTTTGGGGCGCTAACATTGCCTGGTCGCCAACTTTAGCGCCCGGTTCTAATCAGCGCCGGCGATCGTGAAATTCAGTTTTAGCGCCCAAGAGGGAAATGGAGCGCAAATTCAAGCACTCCACTTCCTTCTTAGAGCGCTAACCCCGAATATCGGGGCGGTGCGTGCTGCAGCGCTATGCACTGGGCCACGCAGCGCTGCCGCATGGAAGAGCTCCCCCCTCATTAAAGGGGAGGGCCCAGGCCCACAACTCTGCGGGGCCCTACCTGGACCACCGGGGAGCGGGGAGCCGTGCCAGCAGCTCGGCACACAAGAGGAGTGTCGGTCTGCCAGATCGCGGCACGGACCCCGCGTTCAAAGACGCAACAAGTAGGTCGACCGATTTTTTTTTCCCCGCCTGCCACCTCCACTTTACTTATTGCCCTGTGAGCCTCCTGCCGCTCCGTTCTTGCACCCTGAATCGGTCGCTGTCATCGCCCGACGCAGATTCAGGGAGCGCGGGCCAATTTTGCAGGCGGGGTGAAAACGGGACACTGCGCACGGTGATGGCGTCGTCAGTACCTGTGCAGTGGAGTGGGGTGCCACTAGTTACCACCGCCGCTAAACTCCCGCTGAATTTAGCGGGAGTCGTTAATGGCACCACGCCAGGGTGAAAACCGTTTGCGCCCCGTTAGCGCCCCCCAAAGGCGCTAACGGGAGGCGCTAAGGTACCCAATTTCTAGCCCATTGAGTTTAAATATCATTTTGATGTGGAATTCAATTGATCTTTTCTACAAGGTAGATACCAAATTGATACATGACCTTTAGGCTCCAAATTGCACTTGGCATCATTAGTTATCTCTCCATTTTCACCTTTTCTGGAACCTGAAATTGAGAGCACTTTTATAACACAATGGTTCGACTTTAGATGAATTTAACAGTAAGGTAGGCTAACATAAGAGGAGTTTCATTATTTGAATGACTTACAACCAGGAGGCAGAGGGGACTAAAAATTCTCTCCATGCATTGGCTCCCGGTGCGGCAACGCCTCAATTTTAAAATTCTTATTCATGTGCTTAAATCTCTCCATGACCTCGCCCTTCCCTATCTATCTCTGTAACCTCCTCCAGCCCTCCAACCCTCCAAGATCTCTGCATTGCTCCAATTCTGGCCTCTTGCACAGCCCTGATTTTAATCACTCCACCATTGGTGTCCATGCCTTCAGTCACCTGGGCCCTCAGCTCTGGAATTCCCTTCCTAAATCACTCCACTTCTCTACCTCTCTCTCTTCCTTTAAGATGCTCCTTAAAGCCTACCTCTTTGACCAAGTTTTTGGTTACCTGTCCTTATATCTCCTTATGTGGCTCGATGTCAAATTTTGTATGATAATCGCTCCTGTGAAGTGTCTTGGAATGTTTTTACTACGTTAAAGGGCTATATAAATGCAAGTTGTTGTTGTAAACCTGTCATAATTTCCATTATTCCCACAATCCCAATGTCAATTTTCCTTGGTGACATGATGCCTATATAGTCTCTGATGAGAAACTTAAATCTGGTTTTATTATTATTAATTTTTAATAGTACCCTGTCCATTCTGGGATTTCTGACAATTTAACAGGGTGTCCTGGTATGGTAGTAGTAAACATGGTATGATGGGGGAGGTGAAGAGAGACAGGTCTGACCTCTCGGGCGGGTTACCTTCAGCTTTGCCGACTGCTTGATTTCAGTAGACTGAAAATTAGGCGGGTTCTACACCAGGGGAGCAATCCCCTCAGCCACATCACTGCCCACGCCTGGCCCCGCTCCCAGTGTCCCCATTCAGAACATTTGCCCAGAAATTCGGGTCCCCATGGGTGAGTACGCGCAGGGTACTCACACGTAGGGCCAACGAAAGTGCCGGTTTCGTGCATGCACTGCGCATGCATAGGAAAACGGAACTTCCGTTCCTTTCAAGGAAGGGGTTCACAGGTCGAACGCGTGCGCCGGAGAGGCAGCGTGCGCCTGGAACTTCCGTTTTTTTTTGCAGGTTTCTCCGGGAGGGTAAGTCTCCAGGAGCTATGCTTGTAAAAAGCAGTCGCAAGGCCTGCTTTTAACAAGGTAAGTGGTGAATTAAGTAAAATTAAAACATTTTTTCCATAGGTCTATTATTTTTAAATACTTTAAAGAAAGATAAGTTTATTTTTAGCCCTGTTAGAAACTGTAATTAATTTTTCAAAAATTTAAATTATTGTTTAAAATAGTTATTTTATGTAATTTATAGTTATTTTAAAAATGTGATTTAAAAAAAAAATTATTTGAAGTTTTAGTTATGTTTTGGGGCTGAATTGTATTCATAGATTTGACAGGTCTTCCTGTCAAATCTATGAATACAGATTCCCTGCTACCATTGGCTCTCCATGGCCCACGTGATCCCAGGGGATGCTTCGAACTAACTGCTCCCCTGGGATACGCAAGCACTGCGCACCGCCAGTTGGAGGAGGCCCAGGATCGGAATCCCACGGGAGCCCACAGCACAACAGCCGGCACGCTAGGTAAGTGCAGGTCGGAGGCTTGCACCCGCGGGAAGCCCCCGACCCGAATGTTTGTAGAAAGTATGGCCCCGATTTTCGGCTTGTGTGGGAAATGGTCGGGTTTCCCCAAATGTGGGGTTTCTGACACGCATAAAAAAGTGTCACCAAGCTCCACGCAATTTTTCCTCAATTGGCCAATTAATTCCCAGCACGTGGGAAGCCTTGCTAATTGTCCAATTCGAGTCAGAAATCCCCAAAGTATGATGTCATCATTCGTGGTGCTTTCAAGGTAGCATCCTCTGAAGACTTCCAAACAAACCATACAGGATGGCAGAGGAGCCTGCAGCAGCTGTGGCCAGTGCCAGACCCCGAGCTGCCTTCAAAATCGATGAGGCTTCACTGCAGGCATTATTGGATGCGGTTAGGGCCCACAGGGAGGTCCTCTTCCCTAGGCCAGGGAGGAAGAGGCCTCCCACTGAGACCAATGCTGCATGGATGCAGGTGTCAGCAGATGCCAACTCGCTGGGAGTCACCAGAAGAACCTTGGCATTACATCTCTAACTCCTTCCTTTACTCCCCTACAGTACCATCCAGAGCCCCCGTCCTCACTGTGGAGGAGGAAGAGGCTGTACAGCCAGACTCCTCAGAGGAAGCTCCAACCTCTGAGGGCACAGCGCACCCAGCACCAGCGCAAACACTCACACCTCGGGGGGACCTTCGGGACATAGAGTAGTGTTGTCACCTGGTGTTTCACAGCTCACAAGTGAGCCTCAGCAGATTCTGGAGACAGGGACAGCAGTGGAGAGTCCTCGTCAGAGGGCGCAGGACTCTGCCAGCTCAGCTCAGCTGCGCTGCATGTCGACCCTCTGCCTCTGGGTCCATCCGCAAGAGAAGAGGTGTTGGATTTCCATGCACAAATGCAGGAGTCTCTGGCAGGTTTTGTCTCCAGGGTCGCTGCGAGTGCAGAGCGAATGGAGGAGTCCATAGCGACCATGAGCAGAGCCTTTGTGGCGTCATTGGTGCATGAACGCATCACCATGGAAAGGTTGGCAACCTCCATGGAGGAGATAACTCGCCAGGGTATGGAAAATATGGTGAGTGCTCATAAGAGAATGACATCAAGAGGAGCGTTGGCCATCTGTTGAACAGAGAAACCAAACCTTCATGGAAGTCCTTCTGAGTAGGACTGCCAGTGCAGAAACGGGTCCCCATGGCCCCCTAAAGTGCAGCAAGGTGCTCTCAAGCCACTTCCAAGCATTGGCCCCTTCTGGCCTGTGCAGCTTCAGGTGAGTGAGCAGCAGCCTGGTGCTCCTGGTGCTCATCCTGCTGTTCCTGGTTCTGCGGCTGCCTCCTCTGCTGCTGGAGATCCTGTAATGGCAAGAAGGGAAGGAAAAAAAGGCGTCCCATGCTTCTCGCAGATGCCTCCACTGAGGAAGCGCTGAGTGAGGGTGGCGAGAGGGGCTTCCCAGGAGATCGCATTGGAGAAGTGTGTGAGGCTCCAACCTTCCACAGCTGTGCCTAAGCCTTGAAGAAGTAGCCCCAAACCTGCAACAACAAGGTCCTTCAACATACAAGTGCTGTCCCTTTAAATCGCAGCTTTCCATGACCTGCAGCTGACAGCAAGCAAGCCGGCAAGCTTCACGCCAGGTCTCATCAGCGGAGTTCCCCGCAGGCGTGTTTGATGTGGGGAAAGCCCCAAAGTCGCAACGGCCCTGGAAAATCTTCTTCAACAAGGTAATTATTGGTCATTAGTGTGCCGACGACCAGTCCCGCCAGTGGCGGCCAGGACTGAAGCGGGTCATGGAGAAACGGCGGTCCGAAAGTCGGAGGGGGCGGGGAATCAGGCGGGGGGGTGGGTCCCGACCCACTTTTTCGGCAATTTTCGGCCGCTGGCCGCCTGAAAAGCCGCCCGACGGCGGCCAGAAAATTGACCCCTATGATCCAATTTAACAGACAAATACAGCCAATCCCTGATGATTTAGAAGGTTTTTTTTTCATTTTTCCCTGGGAGTTGCAAAGGGGACAGAAATGCGCCCATGTTTATTGACAATCTGGGAAGACACCTGTGTTGGTACTGGGATCAGATCTCTTGAATCAATCCCATGAATCTCCACAATCCAAATCTCAGAGGATGAATGCATCGGCAGCTTGTGGGGGACAATCCTGACACTGTAGGAATGGTCAAATTCCTATCTAGAGATTGAGTTCAATGCAGGCAGCTTGTCTGCCCATCCAGCGCCTTGGAGGCTGGCCCTCAGTGCGGCCTTAAGCGATCTGTGAAAACGTTCGCACAGACCGTTCGCTTGTGGGTGGTAGGCTGTGGTGCGGTGTAATTTGACACTGAGTCCTTGAGCCACCGCATTCCAGAGCTCGGAGGAAAACTGCGGTCCCCGGTCTGAAGAGATGTCAGCAGGCACTCCAAAACGGGCGACCCATGAAGAGATGAACGCCCTGGCCACGTCCGCCGAAGTAGTAGATGACAGGGGAACCGCCTCTGGCCATCTGGTGGTGCGATCTACTATGGTCAGGATGTGCGTAAAACCATGGGAAGGTGGAAGTGGTCCTACCAGGTCCACATTAACGTGGTCAAACCGGCGCTCAGGAACTGCAAAGGTGGCCAATGGAGCCTTGATGTGGCGCTGTACCTTGGCCTTTTGGCAGACCACGCAGGTGTTGGCCCAGTCGCGGACACCTTTATGCATGCTCCGCCAAACGAACTTAGATGGCATTAGCTTCTGAGAAGCCTTCATTCCTGGGTGTGACAACCCATGTATGGCGTCAAACACCTTGCGGCGCCAGGCGACCAGCACAATAGGGCAAGGGTCCCGAACGGAGACGTCACACAGCAACGTGGTACCAGCGGAATGGAACCTGACGTCGGCCAACTGGAGGCTAGTGGTGTTGGTGCGGTAAGCCTGCACTTCTGGGTCTGAGACTTGGTCTGCTGCCATGAGGGCGTAGTCGATGCCCAGCTGGACCGCATGCATGGTCGCGCGGGAGAGGCAATCTGCCACCAGGTTGTCTTTACCGTCCACGTGCTGAATATCTGTGGTAAATTTGGAGATGTATGTCAGCTGACATTGTTGTCGAGATGACCACGGTTCGGCGGTCTTGGCCATGGCAAAAGTCAATGGCTTACGGTCGACAAGAACTGGAAATGGCGGATGGCCAGAAAAAGGGCTAGTAACTCCCTGTCGAAAGTACTGTACGCCCGCTCGGTACGCCGCAGTTGACGGCTGAAGAATGCCAATGGCTGCCATGCCCCGTTTACCCACTGCTCCTGAACGGCGCCGATTGCGTAATCTGACGCGTTGGTGGTGAGGGCGATGGTGGCTCCTGGTAGAGGGTGCGCCAGCATGGTCACGTTAGCTAAGGCGCCCTTGGTGTCGGTGAATGCCCGGTCCATGCCAACCGTCCAGCCTACCGGATCCTTGCCAGACTTGCCCTTGAGGGCCTCGTACAGGGACTGCATGAGCAGTGCTGCCTTAGGCACGAAACGGTGGTAAAAATTTACCATGCCGAGGAACTCCTGCAGGGCCTTTATGTTCTGCGGGCGTGGAAAGGCTGTCACCACCTCTACCTTCGCTTGCAAAGGAACCGCTCCCTCCGAGGTAATGCGATGTCCCAGGAAATCAATTTGGCGCAGACCAAACTGACACTTGGCTGTGTTGATAATCAGGCCGTGTTGGCTGAGGCATCGAAAGAGGGTGCATAGGTGAGAGATGTGTTCCTCCTTATTAGGACTGGCGATGAGGATATCGTCTAAGTAGACAAAAAGGAACTTGAGGTCCCGCAGCACGGAGTCCATGAGGCGCTGGAAAGCCTGGGCGGCATTCTTCAACCCAAACGGCATCCTTAAAAATTCAAAGAGACCGAAAGGGGTGATGACTGCGGTCTTCGGGACGTCGTGCGGGTGCACCGGGACCTGGTGGTAGCCTCGGACAAGGTCAACCTTGGAAAAAACGGTGTTTCCTGCCAAATGGGCAGAGAAATCCTGGATGTGGGGGATCGGGTATCGACCAGGAGTGGTGGCGTCGTTTAGGCGCCGATAGTCGCCGCAGGGCCGCCATCCGCCGCCAGGTTTCGGTACGATGTGACGAGGCGAAAACCAGGGACTATTCGACCTGCAAATAATCCCTAAGCGTTCCATTGTTGCGAACTCCGCCTTCGCGACCGCTAGCTTGCCAGGTTCAAGGCGCCGGGCCCACGCGTGGACCGGGGGGCCGGTGGTGGTGATGTGGTGTTCCACACCATGTTTCGTGGCCATGGAGGAGAACGTGGGCCTGGTCAGGTCTGGAAATTCGCCTAGCAGGCGAGCGAACTCATTCGGAGTCGGGAAAGCGCAGGAGACGGTGCGCGACATGGTGTTACTACGGTGGCAAGGGATAGAGTGAAATGTGGCTGCGTTGATCAGCCGCCGGTTCCTTACATCGACCAGGAGGCCGTTGGCGCACAGGAAATCTGCACCGAGAATGGCTTGCGAAACCTTGGCCGTAACGAATTCCCAGAAAAACCGCTGGCTGCCGAAGCACACCTGGACCCGCCGTCTGCCGAAGGTCTGAATAGCTCCGCCATTAGCCGCTTCAAGGGGGAGGCCGTGCCTCCCAGCCTGTACATCAAGAGCTGACACAGGTAGAATGCTGCACTGCGCTCCGGTGTCGCACAGGAACCGACGACCGGAGAGGGTATCTGTGATGAAGAGCAGCTTGCCTGCATTGCCGATTGCCATCGCGGCTGCGGGCCACCCGTTAGACCCGTTCTTCATTGGACGGAGTTGTTTTTTTTTGAGAGAAGCTGCAGGGAGGGCGGCAACATCTCGCCTTCGTGCCAAACCGCACGTGGTAGAAGCACAGCCCCGCGGGCTGAGGAGCTGGGGCGGCATCTGTGGGGGATGGGCGCCTCGTGGCAGCGCAGTGCTGTTGCGTAACTGCGAATATTTTGTCTGCCTCAGAAGCGAGCGCTACGCAGTCTTCGACCTCGGATCTCGCCAAGGCCGCTTGCACTTGCACCGGTAATTGGCTGAGGAATAACTCTCTGAAGTGAAAGCATTCCGGTTCGGAGCCGAGGAGTGTGAGCATTTGGCTCATCAGCTCCGAAGGTTTGGAGTCCCCGATCCCGGGCATAGCGAGCAGCCGACAGGCGCGCTCTGATTTCGTGAGCCCGAAAACCTGTAGCAACCGCGCCTTGAGAGTCTCATACTTGCGGTCCGATGGGGGGTTCTCGAGAAGACTGACGATCCGCGGTAGAGCCGTCGAGTGCGGAGACCACGTATAAGTATCGGGTCTGATCCTCAACGATGCCTCTCAGGGCGAACTGGGCTTCAACTTAGATGAACCACGAGGTCGCTTGTTGCTCCCAGAACTGCGGCAGCTTCAACGAAATGGCGTTTGCCTCCATGCTGTGTTCCTTTTGTGAAATCCGTTCACATCACGTCAGGGTCACCAATGTAGGAATGGTGAAATTCCTATCTAGAGATTGAGTTCGACGCAGGCAATCAATCAAAAAGGTTTTTAATGTCAAACTAACGAGTTTAAACAGATGGATGCAAGAGAACTATGAATACAGGTCTTAACAGGTCGGAGGTTCCACGAGGACTGCCTGGGCGGTCCCGTGGATGGCGTCATGATGTCATCACGTTTTTCCCGCGTTTGGGTGATCACGTGATTAGCGGCATGATGTCATCGCATTTGCCCGCGCTCTTAAAGGGACCGCACACTGTACATGCAAACAGTATATATATACATTGATGGGATGTGGGCGTCGCTGGCTGGCTAGGCCTGCATTTAGTGCCCATCCCTAATTGCCCTTGAGAAGATGGTGGTGAGCCACCTTTACAACTGAGTGGCTTGCTAAGCCATTTCAGAGGGCATTAAGAGTCAACCACATTGCTGTGGGTCTGAAGTCACATGTAGGCCAGGCCAGGTAAGGATGGCAGATTTCCTTCCCTAAAGGACATTAGTGAACCAGATGGGTTTTTGCAACAATCGACAATGGTATCATGGTCGCCATTACTAAGACTAACATTTAATTCCAGAATTAAATTGAATTGAATTTAAATTCCACCAGCTGCCGTGGTGGGATTTGAACCCATTATCCTCAGAGCATTTGACTGAGCCTCTGGCTTACTAGCCTAGTGACATAACTGTAGTGTCCGAGTATCAATAATACACGGACTGCAGGAGAACAATAAAACAGGTATTTACTGAACAGAGGGTAAACTTAAGACTGATGTACAGAAGCCTGCTATGGCTTTTTATACAGGTGTGGTCACTGCCGGTACTGCAGTATGAAATCAGTTCTTCTCTTAAAGGTACATACACAACAATTCCTCCCCTTTTAGATAAACAGTACATAACATTCATTTAACAACTAAATAATAACTAATTACAATTACAATTGTCTCTGTACTATATACATCAACTGAAATAATTATTT
This sequence comes from Somniosus microcephalus, assembly GCF_052327205.1. Taxonomy (NCBI): domain Eukaryota; kingdom Metazoa; phylum Chordata; class Chondrichthyes; order Squaliformes; family Somniosidae; genus Somniosus; species Somniosus microcephalus. The sequence continues at coordinate 60,275,054 of NC_141006.1, read as the reverse complement.
ATAAGTTCAGTCTTTGAGGAGGCTTCCTGATCCTGACTTGATAGCGCCTTTCTCGAGTATCCTGTTCTTGCGGCGGAGTCGATTCTGGCTCATTGTCATTAGTTGGTTCGTCAGCTTCCAATACCACTGCTTCTGAGGTAGACGCAATCTGTACTTCGGGTTCATTACCAGGTGCACATGCTCGTGGTATGGGTTTGGCTTGTTCCTGTGACTCTAGAATCTGGTCAGCATGGCATCTCACGATGCTCTCTCCAATGTCCACTGTATACATTAGTGGTCCCTGCTGTGTGCATATCGTTCCTGGCTGCCATTTTTCTGTTCGGTAGTCGCGGGCCAAGACTGGTCGCCCTATCTTGAAGCTCCTGGTTGGCTTCTCATTGATGTGCTGGAATTGCTTATCCTCAACATCTCATCTTATGTTTGGTTTGAGCAAATCCAGGCGACATCTTAGCCTTCGGTTGAAGAACATTATGGCTGGAGCTTGTTTGGTGACTGCATGTGTCGCATTCCGGTAAGCAAACAAGAAATTATCTACCTTGTGTTGTAGTGGTATGTCGTCGTTATACATCACCTTTATTGCCTTTTTAAAGGTCTGAACAAACCTCTCAGCCAATCCATTTGTGGCTGGATGATATGGGGCAGATGTGTAATGTTTCACCCCATTATTCCTCAGAAACCTCCGGAAATCCTCGGACACAAACTGTGGCCCATTGTCGGAGCAAATCTGTTCTGGCAAGCCATTCCTGGTGAAGATGGTCCATAGGACTGCAATAGTTTTCTCCGTGGTGGTGGAGGACATTTTGATGACCTCTGGCCATTTCGAATGGGCATCCACGGCGATTAGAAACATTGGCCTAGAAATTCGGTTGGTAGCGCCGGCGCTGAGCGCCTAAAGAGACCTAGAATTGGGGCGATACCCTATGTTGGGACGTTCGCTATGAAGATAGCGACAACTCAGATATTGACTATACATTTTGCGCCTGCGCTAAGTGTTTGCGCGCGCCCGCGAGCGCAAGCAGATCATGACGTCATTTCAGTGTGCAACGCCTTTTAGGAGCACCTGAGCGCATATTGGGTGGCGCCCTGAGCCTTAGCGCCCAGCGCTATTAGTGACAGTTCGAGGGAGGGCTAACAGGCCCTTCTCGGAGTAGGGGGGCACTATTTAAAGGGGACAGCTCTAGTGCAGAATCTTCTGCCACTTGGCCTGCTCATTGCGATCGTTGCTAGAGAGAGTTAGCGAGCTAATGTGGAGCGGAGTTCTGGGAATTTAGCTTTACAGTACTTGGGTCCTTCAAACCTGTCCGAAGCACTTGCAGCACTACACCTAAAAGCCTTTGACCAACTGGCATCGGAATGAGAGCTTGTTTGGAGGGCGACGGCCTCATCGCCCAACACTGTGAAGGGGCAGAGAGACGGCGGGAGAGAGGGCCGGGATTGGCCAGAAGGAGGAGGGGCAATGGAGATCGGCCAATCCGACGGGAAGCTGCGAGGGTCTTTAGGCAGCAGGTGACAAGCCTTGACATGTCGGAGGAGCAGTGTTTGGGAAGGCTCCGATTCTGGAGGGACATTGTTACTGATCTGTGCCACCTGCTTGGTCAGGATCTGCAGCCATGTGAACGCTGCAGAACCTCTCTGTCCGTGATGGCTAAACTGACTGATGGCCTCCATTTTTATGCCAACGGATCCTTTCAGTCAGCCATTGGGGACATTGCGACTGTCGCTCAGGTTGCAGTCCACTGTTGCATCCGGCAAGTTACAGATGCCCTTTATAGGCGAAGGCGTCAATTCATTACCTTCCCTCGGACCCTGCACAAGCAGGCGGAGGGCGCGCAGGGTGTCGCTTCTATTGCGGACTTCCCAATGGTGCAGGGGGCGCGTGACAGCACACACGTGGCTTTGAGGGCGCCATGCCATCATCCTTAGGACTTCCGCAACCGCAAGGGGTTCCACTCCCTCAACATGCAGCTGGTCTGTGACCACTGCCAAATCATCATGGCAGTCACCGCGCATTTCCCAGGGTGCAGCCACGATGCCTTTATCCTGCAGTTGACCTCAGTTTGTGACCTTTTTGAGGGGCTGCCTCGAAGACGAGGCTGGCTTACTGGGGACAAGGGCTATCCTCTCTGGCCATGGCTGATGACAACACTCCGTGTGGCCGACACCCCAGCAGAAGAGCTGATCAGCAGCGGCCATCAGGTGACCAGGCACAGTAAACAGCACGCTATTGGTGTTGTCAAAAAGCGTTTCCAATGTCTGGAAGATTCGGGGGGATCCCTGCAGTACTCGCCGCAGCAAGTGGGACACATCGTCGTCGTCTGCTGCATGCTCCACAACTTGGCGAATCGACGCACCCAGCCAATTCCAGCTGTCCCTCAACGACCAGCAGAGCAGGCGGAGGAGGAGGAGTATGAGGAGGAGGAGGAGGAGGAAGAGCAGGCGGAGGAGGAGGAGGAGGAGGAGGAGGAAGAGCAGGCGGAGGAGGAGGAGGCGGAGGAGGAGGAGGAGGAGGAGGAAGATGGAAGGGCTGCTGAAAGTGGAAGGGCCATACGTCAGAGGCTCATCTGGACTCGTGTCGAGACCCCTGTGGCGGAATGCTGAGAGTCTTAACTCATGCGCACTTTGGATGTTTGAGGGCCTCTGAATGCCAGCATCACTGAAACTAGTCACATGCACCATGCCACATTGAAACTTCTGTTTATTGGCACAAAAGTCTTTTATTACAGCTAAACAACGTAATGTCAACAGAAACCATAACTTTCAAAATAACTGTGAACTGTTCGGCAAAGCCGCAAAACTCAACAAACCTTCTGCAAATATAACAACAGGTGAGGGTGTCCTTGAATTTGGACAAACAAACGTCTCAGCACCTCCCTCTACAACTGGCCCCTTGAGGGAGAACGACTTCTCTTTTGCGCCCGGCCCCTTCCCTCCCTGCTGCTCCTACGTAATTGGACCCCAGTGGCGGCCTCAAGGCTGGGGGACGCCTGCTGACTGTCTGGAAGCGCAGAAGCCCCTGAGGGACGGCCTGGCCGACCTCTGGGCTTGGAGGGTGCGGACACAGGATGCTTGATGTGACCATGGCTGGAAGCAGTGTGGCCTGCAGGTGGTGGCAGCTGCAATGCAGGCGTCCCAGCGCTGGCATGTGCAATGGTCTCCTGCCGAGAGAGGACACCTGCACCATGGTTGGACGACACACTGGCTATCTGAGGGGAGCGGCTCGGCTCATCCGCCACAATCGCATGCTCCACTGATTCCTGGCCTTGTATGGGACTGGAAGGGCCCGGGGTGATCCTAACTGATGCAGAGAGGGTGGCTACAGTGAGAGATCGCGTTGCGTCAATCTGGCTGTGGAGGAGCCCAGCAAGTGACTGCGTGGCAACAGTGAGGACCTGTGTGCCAGGTGCCAGTGCTTCGGAGAAGGCCTGGACAGTTCTTCCCATTGCTTCGGACAAGGCAGGTGCCGACCGCTCCACTGCCTCGGACAAGCCCTGCACAGACCTTTCCAGGGATTGTCCGAAGCCCTGAACAGTCCTTTCCATAGCCGACTCAAAGCCGTGGACAGTCCTCTCCATTGTTGGGCTGAAGCCCTGGATAGTCCTGTCCATTGTTGCCCCGAAGCCCTGGATAGACCTTGTGCATTGAGTGGTGCTGGAGTTTTGCTAAGTGTATTTTGTGAATTTTAGTGTGTTAAGAAGTCAATTATTTGAAGTAAGTTTAATTTTTTAAGGGTTTTTTAAACTCCTGGGCAGTTTAAACCGGAAGTAGAATCCGGGTATAAAAGGGGAGGGGCTAGTGCAGTGCACGGAGTGCCTTGTGCATTGAGTGGTGCTGGAGTTTTGCTAAGTGGGAGAGTTCGGATAAGTGGGAGGTGAGGGTGTGTTTTTTGCTCTGTTTTGTTCCCCACTCCCAGGTTTAGACAGCACTGCGGAGGCGGAGCGGCGAGACGAGTCAACCAAACAGGCCCCACAGACAGTATTCAAGGAGGAGGTTGGTGGTCAGCTGGTTGGTTGGTTTTCTTCCTTCTCTTCTCTTTTATACCTTTAAGTTGGTAAGTCCTATTGAATAGTGGTGTGACATTATCATCTATATCTGGGTAGGGTCTTCATAACTAATAATAAGAAATTTAATTAATTATATAGAATGGAGCAGGTGATGTGTTACTGTTGCGAGATGTGGGAGCCGGTGGTCCCCATTGAGGCTCATGGTGATTACATCTGCGACAAGTGTTTGCTGCTAGAGGAACTCAAGTTCCATGTTATGGAGCTTGAGACTGAGCTTCAGACACTGCGACACATCAGGGAGGGGGAGAAGTTCCTGGACTCTATGTTTCAGGAGATGGTCACACCTATGAAGTTAATTACTGCAGATGTAGTCCGTGGTCAGGGACAGGACGGTGTGACTACGAGTGAGGAAGGTACAGGGATCCAGGATGTAGTGTTGAAGGAGACGCAGCCCTTGTTCTTGTCCAGCAGGATCGAGGTTCTTACTCCCTGTGAGGGCGGGAGCGGGGACTGCAGGGAGGATGAGCAACCTGGCCACAGCACCGTGGTACAGGGGGCCATTCAAGTGGAGGGAGTAAAAAGGAATGTTGCAGTGGTAGGGGATAGTATCATTAGGGGGATAGATAGGGTTCTCTGCAGTCAAGAGCGGGAGTCCCGAAGGCTGAGTTGCCTGCCCGGTGCCAGGGTTAAGGACATCTCTTCTGGGCTGGAAAGAAACTTGGAGTGGGAGGGGGAGGATCCAGTTGTCGTGGTCCATGTTGGTACCAACGACGTAGATGGGACAAGGAAGACAGTTCTGTTAAAGGAGTATGAGCAGCTAGGGGTCAAATTAAAAAACAACCTCAATGGTAATAATCTCTGGGTTATTACCTGAGCCACGAGCGAATATGGCTAGGATAAATAAAATTAAAGAGTTAAATGCGTGGCTCAAAGACTGGTGTGGGAGAAATGGGTTTTGCTTCTTGGGACACTGGCACCAATACTGGGACAGGAGGGAGCTGTTCCGTTGGGACGGACTCCACTTGGCCAGTGCTGGGACTAGAGTCCTGGCGAATCATATAACTAGGGCTGTAGAGAGGGCTTTAAACTAATTAGTGGGGGGGGGAGGTTTCTAGAGAGCAAATAATAGAAATGACAACAGAGAAGGTCATAGACTTAGGTAGCAGTGGGGGAATTAAAAAACAGAATGTGTCAGGAAGGGACAGAAGGTATGGAGCAAAAAGTAAAGTACTAAAAAGGGAAAAAACAGGAACTAAGTGTTACAAAACATATTTGAAAGTTCTTTATCTGAATGCACGTAGCATTCGTAGCAAAATGAATGAGTTAACGGCACAAATAACGACATATGGGTATGATCTTGTGGCCATTACAGAAACATGGCTGCAGGGTGACAATGCCTGGGAATTAAACATACCAGGTTATTTAACAATCAGGAAGGACAGGCAGGAAGGGAGAGGAGGTGGGGTGGCTATGTTAATAAAGGAAGGAATCACTATAATACAGAGAAATGATATTGGGTCAAAGGAGCAGGATAGTGAAACAGTTTGGGTGGAGATAAGGAATAATAAGGGGAAAAAAACACTAGTGGGTGTAGTCTATAGGCCTCCGAACAGTTGCAACTCTGTTGGACGGAGTATTAATCAGGAAATAGTTGAGGTTTGTAATAAGGGAACAGCTATAATTATGGGGGATTTTAATTATCATATTAACTGGACAAATCAAATTGGGCAGAGCAGCCTTGAGGATGAGTTCATTGAATGCATTAGGGATGGGTTTCTTGAGCAGTATGTAACTGAACCGACCAGGGGGCAAGCAACCTTAGATTTGGTCCTGTGTAATGAGACAGGATTAATAAAAAATGTCCTAGTAAAGGATCCCCTTGGAATGAGTGACCATAACATGGTTGAGTTCCATATTCAATTAGAGGGTGAGAAGGTTGGATCTCAAACAAGCGTGCTGAGCTTGAATAAAGGAGACTATGAAGGTATGAGAGCGGAATTGATTAGAGTGGACTGGGAAAATAGATTAAAGGGTAAGACGGTACATGATCAGTGGTGTACATTTAAGGAGTTATTTTACAACTTCCAAAAAATATATATTCCACTGAGGAAAAAAGGGTGTAAAAGAAAAGATAGCCATCCGTGGCTAAGTAAAGTAATTAAGGATAGTATCTGACTAAAAACAAGGGCATATAAGGTAGCCAAATCTAGTGGGAGGATGGAAGATTGGGAAGTCTTTAACAGACAGCAAAAAATAACTAAAAGATTGATTAAGAAAGGGAAGATAGATTATGAAAGTAAATTAGCAAAAAATATAAAAACAGACAGTAAAAGTTTCTATAGTTATATAAAAAGAAAAAAGGTGGCTAAAGTAAATGTTGGTCCCTTAGAGGATGAGACCGGGAAATTAATGGTGGGAAACATGGAGATGGCAAAAACACTGAACAATCATTTTGTATCAATCTTTACAGTAGAGGACACTAAGAATATCCCAACACTGGACAAACAGGGGGCTCTAGGGGGGGAGGAACTAAATACGATTAAAATCAGTAAGGAATTGGTACTTGGTAAAATAATGGGACTCAAGGCGGATAAATCCCCTGGACCTGATGGTTTGCATCCTAGGGTCTTGAGGGAAGTAGCGGTAGGGATTGTGGATGCATTGGTAATAATTTTCCAAAACTCAATGGACTCAGCAAAGGTCCCGGCAGATTGGAAAACTGCTAATGTAACACCCTTATTTAAAAAGGATAGTAGGCAGAAGGCTGGAAACTATAGACCTGTTAGCCTAACATCTGTGGTTGGTAAAATGTTAGAGTCCATTATTAAGGAGACAGTAATGAGACATTTGGATAAACATAATTTAATAGGACAAACTCAGCATGGTTTCATGAAGGGGAAGTCATGTTTGACAAATTTGCTGGAGTTTTTTGAGGAAGTAACATACAGGGTGGATAAAGGGGAACCAGTGGATGTAGTGTATTTAGACTTCCAAAAGGCATTTGACAAGGTGCCACACAAAAGATTATTGCTCAAGATAAAAAATCACGGGATTGGGGGTAATATTCTGGCGTGAGTGGAGGATTGGCTCTCTAACAGAAAGCAGAGAGTTGGGATAAATGGTTCGTTCTCAGATTGGCAACCAGTAACTAGTGGTGTTCTGCAGGGGTCAGTGCTGGGTCCCCAGCTCTTTACAATCTATATTAACAATTTGGAGGAGGGGACCGAGTGTAACATATCAAAGTTTGCAGATGATACAAAGATGGGACGGAAAGTAGTGAGTGAGGAGGACATAAAAAACCTGCAAAGGGACATAGACAGGCTAAGTAAGTGGGCAGAGATTTGGCAGATGGAATACAATACTGGAAAGTGTGAGGTTATGCACTTTGGCAGGAAAAATCATAGAGCAAGTTATTATCTTAATGGCAAGAAACTGGAAAGTACTGTAGTACAAAGGGATCTGGGGGTCCTGGTGCACGAAACTCAAAAAGTTAGTATGCAGGTGCAGCCAGTGATCAAGAAGGCCAATGGAATGTTGGCTTTTATTGCTAGGGGGATGGAATATAAAAACAGGGAGGTATTGCTGCAGTTGTACAAGGTATTGGTGAGGCCGCACCTGGAATACTGCATACAGTTTTGGTGTCCATACTTAAGAAAAGACATACTTGCTCTCGAGTCAGTACAAGGAAGGTTCACTCGGTTAATCCCGGGGATGAGGGGGTGGTCATATGAGGAGAGGTTGAGTAGATTGGGACTCTACTTATTGGAGTTCAGAAAAATGAGAGGCGATCTTATTGAAACATATAAGATTGTGAAGGGGCTTGATCGGGTGGATGCGGTGAGAATGTTCCCAATGATGGGTGAAACTAGAACTAGGGGGCATAATCTTAAAATAAGGGGCTGCTCTTTCAAAACTGAGATGAGGAGAAACTTCTTCACTCAGAGGGTGGTAGGTTTGTGGAATTTGCTGCCCCAGAAAGCTGTGGAAGCTACATCATTAAATAAATTTAAAACAGAAATAGATAGTTTCCTAGAAGTAAAGGGAATTAAGGGTTACGGGGAGCGGGCAGGAAATTGGACATGAATCTAGGTTCGGAATGGTCATGGCCCTGTGGGTAGTGGAGTGGGCCCAGGGGCCGTGTAGCCTGGTTCTGCTCCTACTGTGTTCTAATTCTGTGTTAGATTTTAGGAGATGGTTTTATTCCTGTTCCTGGCTGGGGTGGAGATCGCCTTTACAGAAGGTAAGTACTGTAGAAAATATAGGGACAGAGTGATCTCCTGGAAGAATTTCGATCGCCTAGATGGGTCGGAGAGGAATTTCCCAGATTTTTTTCTCCCAAATTGGCCATTGGGTCTTTATCTGGTTTTTCGCCTCTCCCGGGAGATCACATGGGTTCGGGTGGATGGAGAGTGATAGAAGATTTGAGGTTAGGATCAGATCAGCCATGATCTCATTGAATGGTGGAGCAGGCTCGAGGGGCCAATTGGCTATTTCTTATGTTCTTATGTTCATTGTTGCCCCGAACACCTGGAGAGTCCTGTCCATTGTTGCCCCAAAGCCCTGGAGAGTCCTCGCCATTGTTGCCCCGAAGTCCAACATACTCTTAGCCAATGAATCTATTGACTCAGGCATCTTCTCGACTGCAGCCATCAGCTCCGTATGTCTGACCCGGGCCTGTTTGCTCATCTCAGCCAGGCGATGCACCTCATCTGCACTCTGTGCAGCAGTCATCACGACCTGCCTTGCCCTCCGGGGAGACGGTGGCCGAACTTGCCTATCCCCCGTGCGTTGCTGCATGCCGCTTGGTCCAGCAACTGGTTCATCCTCAGAGCCCCCCGCCCTCCCCTCCAGGGGACTACTATCCCCAGTCTGTAGATGTGTCAGCTCCCCGGATTCTGCAACGGCTGGTCCGGATTCCTCCTTGTCCTCGCCTCCGGTGGCACTGGCACTGGCAGCTTCAGCGCGTTGAGCCCGAGTTGGTGCTGCTTCATCTGAAAGTGGGAGGTGGAAGAGTGGCTTTAGCAAAAGGACAGCTTTGCTGAAAGGCAAGCCAGATTGCGGCAAGGCTCTGACATGGCTGCAGACTGAGGATGTGATGCGCTATCAATTACTCATAAAAGACGGAGAGTTAGGAGAGTAACTAAAGGCTTTTATTAGCAAAGAACAGAGCATGTCTCTCGTGGTTGACTGGGTTCCAAGAAGGCAGGGGGCTGCAGAGCGGTCACCTTTATACCTGGGCCTATGGGTGGAGCCAGGGGCGGAGCCAGCAGAGACATGCTGAGGCATGCATAGGTACAACAGTGTGCAACAACAACAACAACAATAACAGTGGTTTACCACATTCACCCCTTGTTTAAAATTGAGTCCGGCGGGGTGAAGTGCACTAAAGGTTCGTGTAAGTAAGTCTATCAGGTGGCCTTGTATGCCATCCTGATCGTCGTGGTGGCGGCGGTGATGGTGCAGCATCCAACGTTGAATCAGGCGTCTCATTGAGTGGTTGGGTGGTCAATGACGGGTCCTGAGGCTGCGGCATGCCGTCTAGCGGGGTTGGGTTGTGGGTAGTGGTGGATGGCAATGGTAGTGTTTCAGGGACACCCGAAGGTGCGAGATCTCGTGTGGAGGCTGTGTCCTCCCGCCCGTCCGGGTACGCTACGTAAGCGTACTGGGGGTAGGCATGGGTAGTGGTGGGTGGCGAAGGAGGTGTTTCGGGGGCACCCGAAGGTGCGAGGTCTCGTATGGAGACTGTGTCCTCCCGCCCGTCCGGGTACACCTCGTAAGCATACTGAGGGTTGGCATGGAGGAGGCTCACCCTCTCGACCAGGGGGTCCGTCTTATGGGACCTCACATGCTTCTGCAGTAGGACGGGTCCTGGAGAAGTCAGCCATGTCGGTAACGAGATCCCCGATGTGGACTTCCTGGGGAAGGAGAACATTCTCTCATGAGGGGTGGCATTGGTGGCTGTACAGAGCAGTGACCGAATGGAATGGAGCGCCGTAGGGAGGACCTCCTGCCAGCGAGAGGTCGGAAGGCCCTTAGATTTCAAGTTTAAAAGGACTGCCTTCCAGACTGTCGCATTCTCCCTTTCCACCTGGCCATTCCCCCGGGGGTTGTAGCTGGTGGTCCTGCTTGTAGCAATACTTCTCGCGAGCAGGTACTGACGAAGTTCATCGCTCATAAAGGATGAGCCCCTGTCGCTATGAATATAGCTAGGGAAACCGAACAAGGCGAAGAGGTCATTCAGACATTTAATGACCGTGGTACTGGTCATGTCTGAGCAAGGGATGGCAAACGGGAAACAGGAGTACTCGTCAATTATGTTGAGGAAGTACACATTGCGGTCAGAGGAGGGGAGGGGCCCTTTAAAATCGACGCTCAGCCGTTCAAAGGGGCGCGTGGCTTTGATCAGGCTTGCTCTGTCTGGCCTATAAAAATGCGGTTTGCACTCGGCACAGATTTGGCAGTTCCTGGTCATGGTCCTGACCTCCTCGATGGAGTAGGGCAGGTTACGGGATTTGATGAAGTGAAAAAACCTGGTGACCCCCGGATGGCAGAGGTCATTGTGGAGGGTCTTCAGTCTATCAACCTGCGCGTTGGCGCATGTACCACGTGATAGGGCATCTGGGGGCTCATTGAGTTTCCCGGGCCGGTACAAGATATCGTAATTGTAGGTGGAGAGTTCGATTCTCCACCTCAAGATCTTGTCATTCTTGATTTTGCCCCTCTGCTTATTATTAAACATAAAAGCTACTGAACGCTGGTCAGTGAGCAGGGTAAATCGTTTTCCGGCCAGGTAATGCCTCCAATGTCGCACAGCTTCCACAATGGCCTGGGCCTCCTTTTCGACAGAGGAGTGTCGAATCTCGGGGCCCTGGAGGGTCCTTGAGAAAAAGGCCACGGGTCTCCCCGCCTGGTTAAGGGTTGCAGCTAGGGCAAAGTCGGATGCGTCGCTCTCCACTTGGAAAGTGATGGACTCATCCACTGCGTGCATCGTGGCCCTCACAATATCTCTTTTTATGAGAGTGAAGGCTGCACAGGCCTCTGCTGCCAGGGGGAAGGAGGTGGACTTGATGAGGGGTCTGGCTTTGTCCGCATAGTTGGGCACCCACTGAGCATAGTACGAGAAAAACCCTAGGCATCTCTTCAGTGCTTTTTGGCAGTGGGGGAGGGGGAGCTCCATAAGGGGGCGCATCCTGTCGGGGTCGGGGCCGATGACTCCGTTCTCCACTACACAGCCAAGAATGGCAAGGCGCTTGGTACGAAACATACATTTGTCCTTGTTGTATGTTAGGTTCAGCCGCTGGGCCGTACAGAGGAATTTCTCTAGGTTAACATCATGGTCCTGCTGGTCGTGGCCGCAGATGGTGACGTTGTCTAGATAGGGGAAAGTGGCCTGGAGCGCGTTCTGGTCAACCATCCGGTCCATCTCCCGTTGGAAGACTGAAACCCCGTTGGTGACGCCGAAGGGAACTCTGAGGAAGTGGTAGAGATGACCGTCAGCTTCAAAAGCTGTGTACTGGCGGTCCTCAGCCCTGATGGGGAGCTGGTGGTATGCCGACTTTAGATCAATCGTCGAGAACACCCGGTATTGTGCTATCTGATTGACCATGTCAGATATGCGGGGGAGTGGGTATGCATCTAGCTGGGTGTAGCGATTGATCGTCTGGCTGTAGTCAATAACTAGGCGCTGTTTTTCGCCAGTCTTCACTACCACCACTTGTGCTCGCCATGGGCTGGTGCTACTTTCAATAATCCCTTCCTTCAGGAGTCTCGCTACCTCGGATTTAATGAAGCTCCTATCCCCGGCACTGTAACGCCTGCTTTTGGTAGCGATGGGCTTACAGTCGCGGGTGAGGTTAGCAAACAAGGAGGGGGGGGGGACTTTAAGGGTGGAGAGGCTGCAAATGGTGCGCGGCGGGCGATTTAAAAGCTGCTGGCTGCAGACTGTGAGTGGGGGGAGGGGTCCGTCGTACGCTAATGTGACACTCTTAAGATGGCACTGAAAATCCAACCCCAGTAGAACGGCAGCGCAGAGATGGGGCAGGACCAGGAGTTTAAAATTTTTGTATTCCGTGCCCCTTACTGAAAGGGTCACTACACAGTAGCCACCGACGTCCGCTGACTGGGCTTTGGAAGCCAAAGAGATCCGATGGCGCGTCGGCAGGACCGGGAGAGAGTAACTGCGCACCGTGTTGGGGTGGATAAAGCTCTCCGTGCTCCCGCTGTCAAAAAGGCAGGTAGTGGCGCAGCCGTTTACCATAATGCCCATCATGGACCTGGACAGTTGATGAGGGAGAGATTGGTCCAGCGTCACGGAGGCCAGCGTATGGTCGAGCGAGTCGATGTGGTCGTCAGATGAGGCGGTGGTTGAGTCCGGGTCCCCCGTGGTTGAAGTTGGAGACGTCCAAGATGGCGGACAAAATGGCGGCGTCCATGATCCCGATCCCCACGCGGCTGGGGGAGCCCAAGATGGCGGACAAGATGGCTGCCCCCACGGTTCACACGCGGCGCTGCTGGCGTTAGCGGTTTTACCTTTGCAGGCGCTGACATAGTGTCCTTTCTTCCCGCAGCCGGAGCAGGTAGCGTTTCTCGCCGGGCAGCGTGCTCTGGGGTGTTTTGCCTGGCCACAAAAATAACATTTCTGTGCCTTGGACATCGCAGCAGCAGTTGAAGGTGGCGGTCCCATGACCCAAGGTTGTGGCGTCCACGTTGCGGAGTGGTTAGGGGAGAAGGCGTCCATATTCCTGTGGGCCGCGTCGAGCGAGAGCGCGAGGGACACTGCCTTTCTCAGGTCCATTTCTCCCTTTTCCAACAGTCTCTGCCGGGAGTAGTCGGACCTTAGACCCGCAACGAAAGCATCTCGGATCAGTCCCTCCGTGTGTGCTGCGGCTGATACTTCTTTGCAATCGCAGCCTCGGCCGAGTATCCGTAGTGCCCGTAGGAAGGCCTCCACCGATTCCCGGGCTGCTGTCTGCGGGATTTTAAGAGGTGCCTGGCATAGACCGTATTTACCGGGCGTGCGTATTGCCCTTTTAGCAGATCGATAGCCGCCGCGTAGGTCGTCGCGTCCTGGATTATTGTATAAACTTGGTGGCTCACCTTTGAGGCCAGGATTTCCAACTTGTTTTCGTCCAGGGTCACAGTTGAGGCTTGCAGGTAGGCCTCGAAGCAACGCAGCCAATGCGCGAATTTGGTAGCCGAACCCGCTTCTTGGGGGTCTAGGTCCAGGCATGTTGGTCTGAGGGCTGGCAGCAGCTCCTGCTGCTCAGCGTTTGGTGCAGCAGCCTGCTGCTCAGCGTTTGTTGTCGACATTTTGTTTTTGCTAATAAAATTGATGCGCTATCAATTACTCATAAAAGACGGAGAGTTAGGAGAGTAACTAAAGGCTTTTATTAGCAAAGAACAGAGCATGTCTCTCGTGGTTGACTGGGTTCCAAGAAGGCAGGGGGCTGCAGAGCGGTCACCTTTATACCTGGGCCTGTGGGTGGAGCCAGGGGCGGAGCCAGCAGAGACATGCTGAGGCATGCATAGGTACAACAGTGTGCAACAACAACAACAACAATAACAGTGGTTTACCACAGGATGCATGCTGGCGGGGGGACCAAGTGGAAGGCAACAGGTGAAAAAGGTGAGAGTCTTACCCTCGCTGTCGGTAATGGGGTCGGCAGATGCAGTGGTCACAGGACCAGACAGACGTCCTCCAAGTATCTGGTGCACTCTCTCCTCCAGATCCGTGAGAGTGACCACTTGTGGAGGTCCGCCACCGGTTCAACGCTGCTCCTTTCGGATCATCGCCAGCTTGGACTGCAGGGGAAAGAAGGGGAAGTTCTGTAACATGATGCCTTGAGAGATCATCGCATGCCCCCCATGGTGCAAGAGCCCTTACATGATGCCTTGAGAGATCATCGCATGCCCCCCATGGTGCAAGAGCCCTTACATGATGCCTTGAGAGATCATCGCATGCCCCCCCATGGTGCAAGAGCCCTTACATGAGGCCTTGAGACATCATCGCATGCCCCCCCATGGTGCAAGAGCCCTTACATGAGGCCTTGAGACATCTGTCCATGTGTGTGCCCAGAAAGGGCCATGGGTGCATGGTGACAGATGGCCATTGGGGCATCATTGCAGCAGGGTGCCCGAAGTCAGCTGCAGATGGAGGGAATCAGAAGTTTGCTAAACCATCACTCACCCTAACGATCCGTGTGAGGTCGTTGAATTTCTTCCTGCACTGAACAGGGGTCCTGGTCGCCATGCTGCTGGAGTTGACCCTCACAGCAACCTCCCTCCAAGATCGTTGGTAAGCCTTCTGATTCGGTCTCTTGCCATTATCCGGATACAGGACATCTCGACGGCATTCAACTGCAGCCACCAAGTGGTCCAGAGCCTCAATGCTGAAGCGCTCTGCTCTCTGTCTAACCTTCTCCATGCTGAACAAGTTTGTAACGCCAGACAAGGGCGAGCGCCGATTCTGAGGCCTACAGGGCGTTGGGTGTTGAAGCTCAGGCTGACTGACCCACCCCTTTAAGAGCCGGCCGGCGCCTGGAGGTCTCGTGGTTTCCCATAATTGAGATCACTTGCGCTGCGCCCGTCCGCGTCGATATTGAGTAGCGCCTGAACTTTTGCGCCTTAAGAGCACCGTGCAACGGCTGAATTAGCGCCTCAATCCCCTTTGGGGGCGATGCAACCCAATATCTCACCAGGCAGCGATAACTTTCGTCTGGCTATAAACTTAACGCTCCGCCAGTTCTAACGCCTCAAGCGGGGCTATACCCAATTTCTAGGCCATAGAGTCCATAAATGGACCAGCAAAATCAATGTGTACCCGTTGCCATGGAGATGAGGGCCACTCCCATGGGTGTAGCGGGGCCTGTGGTGGAGTGTTTTGGACTTTCTGGCATCCTGAGCAGCTCTTGGTCAGGTCCTCGATTTGTTTATCGATTCCCGGCCACCACACATAAGCCCTGGCTAGGCTTTTCATTTTTACCCCTCCCAGATGACCATCATGAAGCTCATTGAGCACTCTGTCTCTCAACTTGGGTGGAATTACCACTCGGGATCCACACATCAAGGTCCCCCGGCACACTGACAGCTGTTCTCTCCTTGGCGAGAATGCTGGCAACAGTGAGTCGCCATGTGCTGGCCATCCCTTCACCGTCAAATCGTAGACCCGAGAGAGTGTCGGGTCATTTCGGGTTTCCTTCTCTATACTTGAGTTTGTAACAGGTAGACATTCGACTATGGTCGTATGGAATATCTCAACAGGGTCCACTGCAGGTGCTTCCTCTACCATAGGCAACAGTAGGCACGACAGCCCATCAGCGTTTCCATGCTGTTTCGTACCCTTGTACTCTATGTCGTACTGATGTGCCCCTAGAAAAAGTGACCATCTTTGCAGCCGTTGCGCCGTCATCACCGGAACGCCCTTCTTTGGGTTAAAAATGGAGACCAGGGGCTGATGATCAGTCAGTAGGGTGAATTTCTGCCCGTGCAGATAGTGATTGAACTTCTTCACCCCCCACACCAGGCTGAGGGCCTCCCTGTCAATCTGGGCGTAGTTACGCTCGGCTGAGGTTAACGAGCACGACGCAAAGGCTATTGGCCTCTCTGAACCGTCAAGGAATTTGTGCGACAGCACCGCTCCAATGCCGTAGGGAGACGCATCACATGCCAACCGAATCGGTAGTGTTGGGTTGTAGTGGGCCAATACTTCTTTTGAAGTGATTAGGCATTTACATTTCTGAAAGGCACGCTTACACTCATCACTCCATTTCCATGTTACTCCAGTTTGCAGCAGGGCGTTCAGTGGGTGCAGAATTGTAGATAAATTTGGCAAGAACTTATGGTAGTAGTTCACCAACCCGAGAATCGACCTCAGTTGCGACACATTTTCCGGTGCTGGAGCCTTGACTACAGCCTCAATCTTGACTGGCGACTTATGCAACCCTTCCTCATCAATCATGTGGCCACAATACGAGATTTGTCTCCTGAAGAACTCGCATTTGGGGCGGTTGGCTCGTAGCCCATATTCCTGCAATCTAGTGAGCACCTGCTCCAGGTTGGCAAGGTGTTCGCTGTCATTTTCGCCTGTAACCAGGATGTCGTTCAAATAACACTGGGTCCCTGGGATCCCTTGCAGGGCTTGTTCCATCGCCCTCTGCCAAATAGCCGGGGCTGATGCTACCCCGAATACCAGTCGATTGTACTGGTAAAGGCCTTTGTGAGTGTTTATCGTGAGGTATTTCCTAGATGCTTCTTCCACCTCCATTTGTAGATACGCTTGGGCCAGATCAATCTTCGTAAAGCGTTTCCCTCCAGATAGTGAGGCGAAAATATCTTCTATCCGTGGAAGTGGATATTGTACTGTGTGCAGGACTGGGTTCACAGTTACCTTGAAGTCCCCACAGATGCAAACCTTCTTCGGCTCCCCAGGCGTGCTGCTCAATGATTTCTTCATTACAGGAATGATGGGTGTGGCCCACTCACTCCAGTCCACCTTGGACAGCACACCCGAACTTTTTGTCAGTCACAGTTAGCGCCTGAATGGAATGCCAATCCAATTGTATTTTTCGGATCCATTCACGTCCCAATAATGGTGGTCCTCCATCTTGTAGTATATATAGATACAGTTTCTGTGTTTCCTTGCCGTTGTATTTAACTGGCACCCTTATTTTTCCTCTGGGGTAGACTTTTTGCCCCGTGTATGTCTTCAATACAATGGACGTGTCCTTTAGGGTATGTGTGAGAATAGCCGCTCATAGTCTCGTCGATTCATGACAGTTAGGGCTGATCCTGTATCCAATTCCATCTTTACTTGGGACCCTGCTATCATGAGGGTGACCCAAATGGTTCGGTGATCCTCCTTTGCGATCACGTTGTGTAACTTTAGACAACTTAGTCTCCTGCTCCCGGAGTCATTATCACTCTCCTGATCTTCCGAACTACTGTCTGTCATTTTTTTTACTTTCTTGTACTTTTCCTTAGTAGTTCTTGTCGTGTTGGTTTTCTTTCCCGACCTGCAGACTCTTGCTATATGTCCCATTTTCCCACATTGCCTGCATACTTTGTCCTTAAACCAGCAGTCCTTCTGATCATGGGTTGTTCTGCCGCAGCGATAGCACTTTTCTGCTCCATACGCCATTCCGTTAGCGCTGTATTCTTGTGGTTTCTGTTGTATTTCCGCAGCTCCCCATGCTGCTGCTTCGTAGGATACTGCCACGCTGAAAGCCTGTTCTAGCGTCAGGTCCTTTTCCGAAAGTAGTCGTTTCTGGGTTCCTTCACTCTGGAGCCCGCAGACAAACTTATCCCGTAAGCTGTCTGCCAGTCCTGCTCCGAACTGGCAGTGCTTCGATAACTTGCGTAATTCCGTAAGGTGGTCAGCATTGTTCTCATCTTTGTGCTGGTTTCTTTTATGGAACTTGAATCTTTCTGCTATCAGCAGCGGTGTAGGGTTTAGGTGTTCCTGTAAGATATTAACAATCTCTTCAAAACTTTTCTCCATTGGTTTAGCTGGGGTAATTAAATTCTGCAATAGGCTGTACGTTCTCGCGCCCATCAAATTTAATAATACCGATGCCTTCTTTCCATTGGCCACCTCATTGGCATTGCAGTACACTTCAATTCTTTCCACATACGTGTTCCAGTCTTCTACCTCGTTGTCGAAAGCAGTGATACTGCCACTCTTCGGCATCTTGGGTGATTTAAAATGGCGCCTCCCGCGCTTTTCCTTCTTCCCCAATGGAATAAAATGGCGCCTCCCGCGCTTTTCCTTCTTCCCCAATGGAATAAAATGGCGTCTCCCGCGCTTTTCCTTCTTCCCCTTGCTGCCACGCTGCTCCTAGCGTTCTACAGGGTAATGGCGGCGACCCGCGGCTTCGGCGCGTCTCACTTTTCCTTCCCCTCATTTTATTTTCTCTACGCTGCCCGGTTCTTGAGCACCGACCGTGCCCTGTGCGCTCCACCCTCTCTCTCTCTCTTTCCTCCCGACGACACTGCGTGGTCCCTTTGCAGAGCCGCTCGATCGAGCTCGAGCCCGCCGCAGTCCGGAAGGGTCAGCGCACTACCTGCTACCAGCACGATTTGCTGGAACACCTTGACTGGGGAGCCAAGCGCAGCTCTCCACAGCCTCTCCTGCAATTCTCCGAACACCGATGGATCCTTGGGCGGTTGCCCACGGTCGACGCCCGTTGCTCTGACTTCGACCTCCAAGAAGCTTCTTCTCAGGGAAAGATCCCCGTGAGGTGATGCAGTACTGCAGGTGAGTTCAAACCTGCTCGTCGCCAGTGTAGTGTCCGAGTATCAATAATACACGGACTGCAGGAGAACAATAAAACAGGTATTTACTGAACAGAGGGTAAACTTAAGACTGACGTACAGAAGCCTGCTATGGCTTTTTATACAGGTGTGGTCACTGCCGGTACTGCAGTATGAAATCAGTTCTTCTCTTAAAGGTACATACACAACAATAACCACTACTGCACCACAATGGTACAGATTTAGTCTGCAGCTAACACCTTGTTAAAGGGAATTATGTACAGTTGTTCAGAGTCCCTCAGTGGCTCTGCCACAACATCTCATTTTTTTTTAACTGTTCACTATTGCTTACTGATCAATTCAGACCACACATCTTAAAAAAATAATACTGCACCTGATCTGCCAAATATAACAAATATAACCAGGCTATATATTCCCTATCAGAGCTAAAGTATTTCCATTTATATAGAACCTTGTCACGTCCTCAGGATGTCTCAAATGCCTTTGCAACCAATGAATTACTTTCGATAAAAGCAAATTACTGCGGATGCTAGAAATCTGAAATAAAAACAGAAAATGCTGGGAACACTCAACAGGTCAGGCTGCATCTGTGGAGAGAGAAACAGAGTCAACGCTTCAGATCGATGATAGCAAAATACTGCAGATGTTGGAAATCCGAAATAACAACAGAAAATGCTGGAAAAACTCAGCAGGTCAGGCAACATCCGTGGAGAGAAATTTGAGTTGACGTTTCGGGTTGGACCCTTCTTCAAAACTGGAAAGAAAAGAAACTAGATCGGAGGCAGGGCTGCGATCGGACAAAAGAATAAAAGAAACAAAAGAAGTAAAAGAGATTAGAAACTAGACGAGATGGTAATAGGCTGGGATTAGGTGCAAAGTAAGATCGATGACCTTTCACCAGAACTGGAAGAAGTTGGAGATGTAACAGGTTTTAAGCGAGTACAGAGGCAGGGAAAGGGGGGAGGGGAGGAAAGAACAAAAGGGATGGTCTGTGAGAGGGTGGAAGGCAGGAGAAATTAAATGACAAAAGGGATGGTGCAAGGCAAAAGGAGATGGTAATGGGGCAAGTGAAGAAACAAAAGATGGGTCTAGAGGAGCTGTAAATGATAAAAGCAGAATCATTACCAACACCTGCTGTCCAAAAAAATGGGAACAGTGATTAGGATCTGAAATTGTTGAACTTAGTGCCGAGTCCAGAAGGTTGTAAAGAGCCTAATCGAAAGATGAGGTGCTTTTGCTCGAGCTTCTGTTGAGCTTCATTAGAACAGTGTAGGAGGCCAAGGACCGAGAGGTCAGAGTGGAAGTGGGGCAGAGAACTAAAATGACAAGTAACCGGAAGCTCGGGGACACGCTTGCAGACTGAATGGAGGTGTTCCGCAAAGTGGTCACCCAATCTGCGTTTGGTCTCCCCAGTGTAGAGGAGACCGCATCATGAGCAGCGAATACAGTATACTAAACTGAAATAAGTACAAGTAAATTGCTGTTTCACCTGGAAGGAATGTTTGGGGCCCTGGACAGTGAGAAGGGAGGAGGTGAAAGGGCAGGTGTTGCATCTCTTGAGCTTGCATGGGAAGGTGCCGTGGGAAGGGGAGCGGGTGTTGTGGGTGTTGGAAGAGTGGACCAGGGTGTCGCAGTGGGAACGGTCCCTATGGAATGCTGAAAGGGGAGGGAGGGCAAGATGTGTTTGGTGGTGGTATCATATTGGAGGTGGTGGAAATTGAGGAGGATTACCCATTGAATGTGGAGGCTGGTGGGGTGGAGGGTGAGGACAAAGGGAGCCCTATCATAGGTCTGGGAGGGAGGGGAAGGGGTGAGGGTAGAAATGCAGGTAATGGGACGGACACAGTCAAGGGTCGTGTCAACCATGGTGGAGGGGAATCCTCGGTTGAGGAAAAAGGAAGACATATTGGAAGCACTGGTGTGGAAGGTGACATCGTCAGAACAGATGCGCCGGAGACGGAGAAACTGGGAGAATGGAATAGAGTCCTTACAGGAAGCCTGATGGGAGGAAATGTAATTAATGTAGCTGTGGAAGTCAGTGGGCTTATAATGAATATTGGTCGATAGCCAATCCCCAGAAATGGAGTTAGAGAAGTTCAGAAAGAGAAGGTAAGAGTCGGAGGTGGATTATGTAAAGGAGAGGGAAGGGTGGAAATTGGAAGAAAAGTTGATGAAATTTTCCAGTTTGGGGCGAGAGCAGGAATCGGCACCGATACAGTCATCACTGTACCGAAAAAAGAGGTCAGGGAGGGGACCTGAGCGTGACTGGAACAAAGAATGTTCCATGTATCCCACGAAAAGGCAGGCATAGCTACTTTCGACACGCAGTCAACTATTTTGTAGGCAAACCTGGCAAACAATTAGCACACAGCAAGATCCCGCAAACAGCAAATGGGACAAATGACCAATTCTTCTGTTTTGGTGGTATTGGCTGAGGGAGGAATGCTGTTTAGGATACCAGGAAAAGCTCCATGCACTTCTTTAAATCGTGCAATGGGATCTTTTATTTTCACCTGCAAAGGCAGAAGCATCACACCCCTGACAGTGCAGCACTCCCTCGGTACTGCCCCTCCGACAGCGCAGCCCTCCCTCAGTACTGCCTCTCCAACAGTTCAGTGCTCCCTCAGTACTGCCCCCTGACAGTGCAGCACTCCCTCGGTACTGCCTCTCCAACAGTGCAGCACTCCCTCAGTACTGCCTCTCCAACAG
Organism: Somniosus microcephalus; assembly: GCF_052327205.1. Classification (NCBI taxonomy): domain Eukaryota; kingdom Metazoa; phylum Chordata; class Chondrichthyes; order Squaliformes; family Somniosidae; genus Somniosus; species Somniosus microcephalus. Next base: position 60,254,076 of record NC_141006.1, on the reverse strand, counting down.
TGCAGCACTCCCTCGGTACTGCCTCTCCAACAGTGCAGTGCTCCCTCAGTACTGCCTCTCCAACAGTGCAGCACTCCCTCAGTGCTGCCCCTCCGACAGTGCAGCATGTCCTCAGTACTGCCCCTCCAACAGTGCAGCACTCCCTCGGTACTGCCCCCTGACAGTGCAGCACTCCCTCAGTATTGCCCCTCCAACAGTGCAGCACTCCCTCAGTACTGCCTCTCCAACAGTGCAGCGCTCACTCAGTACTGCCACTCCGACAGTGCAGTGCTCCCTCAGTATTGCCCCTCCGACAGTGCAGCACTTCCTCAGTATTGCCCCTCCAACAGTGCAGTGCCCCCTCAGTACTGCCTTTCCAACAGTGCAGTGCTCCTTCACTACTGCCTCTCCAACAGTGCAGCACTCCCTCAGTGCTGCAGCTCTGACAGTGCAGCGCTCCCTCGGTACTGCCCCTCCGACAGTGCAGTGCTCACTCAGTACTGCCTCTCCAACAGTGCAGCACTCCCTCAGTACTGCCTCTCCAACAGTGCAGCACTCCCTCAGTACAGCCTCTCCAACAGTGCAGCACTCCCTCAGTACTGCCTCTCCAACAGTGCAGTGCTCACTCAGTACTGCCTCTCCAACAGTGCAGCACTCCCTCAGTACTGCCTCTCCAACAGTGCAGCACTCCCTCAGTACAGCCTCTCCAACAGTGCAGCACTCCCTCAGTACTGCCTCTCCAACAGTGCAGTGCTCACTCAGTACTGCCTCTCCAACAGTGCAGCACTCCCTCAGTACTGCCTCTCCAACAGTGCAGCACTCCCTCAGTACAGCCTCTCCAACAGTGCAGCACTCCCTCAGTACTGCCTCTCCAACAGTGCAGTGCTCACTCAGTACTGCCTCTCCAACAGTGCAGTGCTCACTCAGTACTGCCTCTCCAACAGTGCAGCACTCCCTCAGTACTGCCTCTCCAACAGTGCAGTGCTCACTCAGTACTGCCTCTCCAACAGTGCAGTGCTCACTCAGTACTGCCTCTCCAACAGTGCAGCATGTCCTCAGTACTGCCCCTCTGACAGTGTAGCCCTCCATCAGTACTGCCCCTCCGACAGTGCAGCATGTCCTCAGTACTGCCCCTCTGGCAGTGTAGCCCTCCCTCAGTACTGCCCCTCTGACAATGCAGCACTCCCTCAGTGCTGCAGCTCTGACAGTGCAGCGCTCCCTCGGTACTGCCCCTCCGACAGTGCAGCATGTCCTCAGCATTGCCCCTACGACAGTGTAGCCCTCCCTCGGTACTGCCCCTCCGACAGTGCGGCACTCCCTCAGTACTGCCCCTCCGACAGTGCAGCGCTCCCTCAGCACTGCCTCTACGACAGTGCAGCACTTCCTCAGTATTGCCCCTCCAACAGTGCAGTGCCCCCTCAATACTGCCTTTCCAACAGTGCAGTGCTCCTTCACTACTGCCTCTCCAACAGTGCAGCACTCCCTCAGTGCTGCAGCTCTGACAGTGCAGCGCTCCCTCGGTACTGCCCCTCCGACAGTGCAGTGCTCACTCAGTACTGCCTCTCCAACAGTGCAGCACTCCCTCAGTACTGCCTCTCCAACAGTGCAGCACTCCCTCAGTACAGCCTCTCCAACAGTGCAGCACTCCCTCAGTACTGCCTCTCCAACAGTGCAGTGCTCACTCAGTACTGCCTCTCCAACAGTGCAGCACTCCCTCAGTACTGCCTCTCCAACAGTGCAGCACTCCCTCAGTACAGCCTCTCCAACAGTGCAGCACTCCCTCAGTACTGCCTCTCCAACAGTGCAGTGCTCACTCAGTACTGCCTCTCCAACAGTGCAGTGCTCACTCAGTACTGCCTCTCCAACAGTGCAGCACTCCCTCAGTACTGCCTCTCCAACAGTGCAGTGCTCACTCAGTACTGCCTCTCCAACAGTGCAGTGCTCACTCAGTACTGCCTCTCCAACAGTGCAGCATGTCCTCAGTACTGCCCCTCTGACAGTGTAGCCCTCCATCAGTACTGCCCCTCCGACAGTGCAGCATGTCCTCAGTACTGCCCCTCTGGCAGTGTAGCCCTCCCTCAGTACTGCCCCTCTGACAATGCAGCACTCCCTCAGTGCTGCAGCTCTGACAGTGCAGCGCTCCCTCGGTACTGCCCCTCCGACAGTGCAGTGCTCACTCAGTACTGCCTCTCCAACAGTGCAGCACTCCCTCAGTACTGCCTCTCCAACAGTGCAGCACTCCCTCAGTACAGCCTCTCCAACAGTGCAGCACTCCCTCAGTACTGCCTCTCCAACAGTGCAGTGCTCACTCAGTACTGCCTCTCCAACAGTGCAGCACTCCCTCAGTACTGCCTCTCCAACAGTGCAGCACTCCCTCAGTACAGCCTCTCCAACAGTGCAGCACTCCCTCAGTACTGCCTCTCCAACAGTGCAGTGCTCACTCAGTACTGCCTCTCCAACAGTGCAGTGCTCACTCAGTACTGCCTCTCCAACAGTGCAGCACTCCCTCAGTACTGCCTCTCCAACAGTGCAGTGCTCACTCAGTACTGCCTCTCCAACAGTGCAGTGCTCACTCAGTACTGCCTCTCCAACAGTGCAGCATGTCCTCAGTACTGCCCCTCTGACAGTGTAGCCCTCCATCAGTACTGCCCCTCCGACAGTGCAGCATGTCCTCAGTACTGCCCCTCTGGCAGTGTAGCCCTCCCTCAGTACTGCCCCTCTGACAATGCAGCACTCCCTCAGTGCTGCAGCTCTGACAGTGCAGCGCTCCCTCGGTACTGCCCCTCCGACAGTGCAGCATGTCCTCAGCATTGCCCCTACGACAGTGTAGCCCTCCCTCGGTACTGTCCCTCCAACAGTGCGGCACTCCCTCAGTACTGCCCCTCCGACAGTGCAGCGCTCCCTCAGCACTGCCTCTACGACAGTGCAGCACTCCCTCAGTACTGCCCTTCTGACAGTACAGTGCTCCCTCAGCACTGTCCTTCCAACAGTGCAGCACTCCCTCAGTACTTCCTCTCTGACATTACAGCGCTCCCTCAGTACTGCCCTTCCGACAGTGCAGCAGTCCATCAGTACTGCCCCCCAACAGTGCAGTGCTCCCTCAGCACTGCCCCTGCAACAGTGCAGTGCTCCCTCAGCACTGCCCCTCCAACAGAGCAGCGCTCCCTCAGCACTGCCTCTCCAACAGAGCAGCGCTCCCTCAGCACTGCCCCTCCAACAGTGCAGCGCTCCCTCAGTGCTGCCCCTCCGACAGTGCAGCACGCCCTCAGTACTGCCTCTCCGACAGTACAGCACTCCCTCAGTGCTGCCCCTCCGACAGTGCAGCGCTCCCTCAGTACTGCCCCTCCAACAGTGCAGCACTCCCTCAGTACTGCCCCTCCAACAGTGCGGCGCTCCCTCAGTGCTGCCCCTTCGACAGTGAAGCACCTCCTCAGTGCTGCCCCTCTGACAGTGCAGCGCTCCCTCAGTACTGCCCCTCCAACAGTGCAGTGCTCACTCAGTACTGCCTCTCCAACAGTGCAGCACTCCCTCAGTACTGCCCCTCCAACAGTGCGGCGCTCCCTCAGTGCTGCCCCTTCGACAGTGAAGCACCTCCTCAGTGCTGCCCCTCTGACAGTGCAGCGCTCCCTCAGTACTGCCCCTCCAACTGTGCAGTGCTCACTCAGTACTGCCTCTCCAACAGTGCAGTGCTCACTCAGTACTGCCTCTCCAACAGTGCAGTGCTCACTCAGTACTGCCTCTCCAACAGTGCAGCATGTCCTCAGTACTGCCCCTCTGACAGTGTAGCCCTCCCTCAGTACTGCCCCTCCGACAGTGCAGCATGTCCTCAGTACTGCCCCTCTGACAGTGTAGCCCTCCCTCAGTACTGCCCCTCTGACAGTGCAGCACTCCCTCAGTGCTGCAGCTCTGACAGTGCAGCGCTCCCTCGGTACTGCCCTTCCGACAGTGCAGCATGTCCTCAGTATTGCCCCTACGACAGTGTAGCCCTCCCTCGGTACTGCCCCTCCGACAGTGCGGCACTCCCTCAGTACTGCCCCTCCGACAGTGCAGCGCTCCCTCAGCACTGCCCCTACGACAGTGCAGCACTCCCTCAGTACTGCCCTTCTGACAGTACAGTGCTCCCTCAGCACTGTCCTTCCAACAGTGCAGCGCTCCCTCAGTACTTCCTCTCTGACATTACAGCGCTCCCTCAGTACTGCCCTTCCGACAGTGCAGCAGTCCATCAGTACTGCCCCCCAACAGTGCAGTGCTCCCTCAGCACTGCCCCTGCAACAGTGCAGTGCTCCCTCAGCACTGCCCCTCCAACAGAGCAGCAATCCCTCAGCACTGCCTCTCCAACAGAGCAGCGCTCCCTCAGCACTGCCCCTCCAACAGTGCAGCACTCCCTCAGTGCTGCCCCTCCGACAGTGCAGCACGCCCTCAGTACTGCCTCTCCGACAGTACAGCACTCCCTCAGTGCTGCCCCTCCGACAGTGCAGCACGCCCTCAGTACTGCCTCTCCGACAGTACAGCACTCCCTCAGTGCTGCCCCTCCAACAGTGCAGCGCTCCCTCAGTACTGCCCCTCCAACAGTGCAGCACTCCCTCAATACTGCCCCTCCAACAGTGCGGCGCTCCCTCAGTGCTGCCCCTTCGACAGTGAAGCACCTCCTCAGTATTGCCCCTCCGACAGTGCAGCGATCCCTCAGTACTGCCCCTTCGACAGTAAAGCACCTCCTCAGTACTGCCCCTTCGACAGTGCAGCGCTCCATCTATACTGCACTAAATGTAGAGGCCAGATTATCTACTCAAGTCCTAGACTGTGTACGTAAAAGATCTCATGGCCGACATTCTTCCCTCAGCCACCATTAACAAAAATAGACTAACTAGTCACTCATCTCATCTGTTTGATCCCACAACCTTCTGACTCAGAGACCAGAACATTACCAACTGCAGAAAGCTGACACTTCTAATGAAAGCAAAATTACAGTTGTTACTTTTCAATTTACAATGTTCACCTCTAGCCTTCAACTTCTCCCTCCATCACAATTTCATCAGTACTGCTGCAGCATATTGCTCCTCTAAATTTTCTTCTCTTGTCCCTCCTCCGCACCCCTCCTCCTCCCTGATGAATCCTCACCCACTGTGTTGCAACCAAGACTCATCGCCCCCATCTCCTACTCTCACTCATTCTTCCCCGGGGCTTCAAAAATTGCGGAACTTATTCTCTCCCTCAGGTGACCCCTTGCTCCTACAATCTACGAGGGCTTTGGAAAAAAAAACTCGCTGTCACCTAACCACGATTGAATGAATTGCCTTCTCTTCTCTCCCTACTCGCTTCAGTAGTATTGGTGCCCTGCACAATGGATCTTTGTTTTTCCATTGCAAGTGTGCGTTTTATGTGAAAAATGGCACAGCAGTGCAAATGATGCTGTGATCTCATAACAGTGAAGCTTGCTTCATTAGCCAAGATCATTTCTGTTTGTTAGCAGGAAATATTTCTTGGAGGTGCTGCGATATTAACAGCGTTAACGTGGGAAGAGATGAAATATATTTCCATTATGTAAAATCAACAGAGCCATAAAGCAATCCCCAAGCAAGATAGAAAAATAATCTTATAACTGAGATAAAAAAAACTGATGAGATACCTGCTGCGTTTATTTAAATCCAGTAGGACTTGGAACTGATAAGAATGTTAGACAGGCAGGAAGATTATTTAAATTAATTTAATAATACTTGGATGATTTAAAGTGTTCTACTAAGTCCAGAACAATGATTCTAGTTTCGGGTAAGTCTTTCAGGATAGGGCTCCTTGCTTCTTGAAAATGCAGCCACAATCATCACACTAAAAAGAAGAAAGAGAATAACATTGTGATCGGTATAGTGCTAAAGACACACAGAGCATCTATCTATCCTTTGCTCTGTCCTATTTCTCATCTACATGCTGCCTCGCGGTGACATCATCCGAAAACACATCGGTTTCCACATGTACGCTGACATTTTGGTTAACCATTTAACCCTTTTTACATTTTGGTTAACCATTTGTACGCTGACAACACCCAACTCCATCTCACCATTACCTCTCTCAACCCTTCCACTGCCTCGGATTTGTCACGTTGCCTATCCAACATCCAGTATTGGATGAGGAGAAATTTCCTCCAATTAAATATTGAGAAGACCGAAGCCATTGTCTTTGGTCCCTGCCCCAATTTCCGTTCCTTTGCCAATGATTCCATTCCTCTCCATGGACACTGCCTGAGGCTGAACCAGACCATTCGCAACCTTGGTGTCCAATTTGATCTTGAGCTGAGCTTCTGACCCCCGCTATCTTCTCCATCTCTAAGGCCACCTACTTCCAGCTCCGTAACCTTGCCAGTTTCCGCCCCTGTCTCAGCTCATCTACTGCTGAAACCCTCACCCATGCCTTTGTTAACTCCAGACTTAACAATGCCAAGGCTCTCCTGGCCGGCCTCCCACATTCCACCCTCCGTAAACTTGAGCTCATCCAAAACTCTGCTGCCCGTGTCCTAGCTCGCATCAAGTTCCGTTCACCCATTATCCCTATACTCGCTGATGTACATTGCCTCCTGGTCTGGCAATGCCTTGATCTTAAAATGATCATCCTTGCATTGAAATCCCTCTATGGCCTCCCTCCTCCCTATTTCTGTAATGTCCTTCAGCCCTACAACCCTCCGATGTCGCTGCGTTCCTCCAATTCTGGCCTTTTGGGCATCCCCAATTTTCATCGCTCCACCACGGGTAGCCGTGCCTTCAGCTGCCTAGGCCCTAAGCTCTGGAATATCCTCCCTAAACTTCTCTGCCTCTCTATCCTCCTTTAAGATACTCTTTAAAACGTACCTCTGTGTCCAAGTCACCTGTCTTATTGGCCCAGAAATTCGTGTCGGGGGCTTCCCGTGGGTGCAAGCCCCCAACCTACACTTACCTAGCGCGCCGGCAGTTGAGGCCTGGGCCTGTGTGCATTTCCTCTCTGTGGCCCGGTCCAGCTCCCAGCGCGCTGTGCTTGTGTGATCCAGCGGCGTAGTTAGTGCGATGCGTCCGCTGGGATCACGTGAGCCCTGGGCAACCAATCGGAGGAGGGAAAAGCCCATTCATGAGATTGACAGAAAGAACTGTCAAACTAATGAAAACTCTGGCCCCCAAAACAGTACTTACCCTTCAAATAAATATTTTTAAAAATCACACTTTTTAAATAAACTATAAATAATTAAATAACTATTTTAAACAATAATTTAAATTTTTGAAAAAAATAATGTTATGAAAAAACGGGGCTAAAAATACACTTACCTTACTCTAAAGTATTAAAAAATAATAAACCTGTTGAAAAAAAATTCTAATTTTAATTAATTGACCACTTACCTTTTAAAATGAAGTCCTTACGCCTGGTTTTTAAATGTGTAAAATGTAGAGGCCTTCACACACGGAAAAACCTGTAAAAAAAAAGGAAGTTCAACGCGCACGCGCAGACTCCCGCACGCACGCGTTCGACCTCTGAACCCTTTCGTTCAGAGGATCGGAAATGCCGGTTTCCCGCACATGCGTAGTGCATGCAAGAAACCGGCACTTCCATCGGGTCCACGCGTGAGTACTCCGTGCTTACTCACGCGTTGGGACCCGAATTTCTGGGCCAATATCTCCTTATGTGGCTTGGTGTCAAATTTTGTATGATGGCGCTTCTGTGAAGCACCTTGGGCCGTTTTACTAAGTTAAAGGCGCTATATAAATGCAAGTTCTTGTTGTTGAGCAGAAAGTCCGAGATTCAGGTCCCTGGTTTGTGCTGTGTTAGCTGACCTTGGGCATCACCTTGGCCCAGTGGTAGCATCTTGTCTTTGTGTCACACCTGGAATACTGCGTGCAGTTTTGGTTTCCATATTTAAGAAAAGATATACTTGCTCTCGAGGCGGTTCAGAGAAGGTTCACTCGGTTGATTCCGGAGATGAGGGGGTTGACGTATGAGGAAAGGTTGAGTAGGTTGGGCCTCTACTCATTGGAGTTCAGAAGAATGAGAGGCGATCTGATCGAAACATATAAGATTGTGAGGGGGATTGATCGGGTGGATGTGGTGAGGATGTTTCCACTGATGGGTGAGACTAGAACTAGGGGGCATAATCTTAGAATAAGGGGCTGCCCTTTCAAAACTGAGATGAGGAGAAACTTCTTTACTCAGAGGGTAGTAAATCTATGGAATTTGCTACCCCAGAGAGCTATGGAAGCTGCAACATTAAATAGATTTAAAACGGAGATAGACAGTTTCCTAGCAGATAAGGGAATTAGGGGTTATGGGGAGAGGGCAGGGAAGTGGACATGAGTCTAGGTTCGGATCAGCCATGATCCTGTTGAATGGCAGAGCAGGCCCGAGGGGCCGTATGGCCTACTCCTGCTCCTACTTCTTATGTTAAGCATTGGACCTGGGTGTGAGCAGTGAGGCGAGGCAGAGCATAAAACCGGCAGCAAGCAGCGAGGCCCAACCAGAGCATCGGACCTGGGTGTGAGCAGTGAGGCGAGGCGGAGCATAAAACCGGCAGCGAGCAGCGAGGCCCGACCAGAGCATTGGACCTGGGTTTGAGCAGTGAGGCGAGGCGGAGCATAAAACCGGCAGCAAGCAGCGAGGCCTGACCAGAGCATCGGACCTGGGTGTGAGCAGTGAGGCAAGGCGGAGCATAAAACCGGCAGCGAGCAGCGAGGCCCGACCAGAGCATCGGACCTGGGTGTGAGCAGTGAGGCGAGGCGGAGCATAAAACCGGCAGCGAGCAGCGAGGCCTGACCAGAGCATCGGACCTGGGTGTGAGCAGTGAGGCCCGCCAATTCAGCAGCGGGGGAGAGAGGTAAAAAGTAATCAAAGTGTGACATCACCAGGAAGCAGGTAAGTGATTGGTTGGTGAGTATTTCTCTCTTTTTTTAAACTTTAACTCTGTGGTTTATAGTTTCTAAGGTCTCTCTGGTGTAGCGGGGACTGTTGGTAAACCAGTTAACTGTAGTGTATTAGTGGGATTGATTGATTTAATTTAAATTCAATTAATTAAAGGGTAAGTCATGGCAGGACAGCCCGGCCACGTGATATGCTCCTCCTGCGATATGTGGGAACTCAGGGACACTTCCTGTGTCCCTGACAACTACATGTGCAGGAAGTGCATCCAGCTGCAGCTACTGACAGACCGCATTGCGGCACTGGAGCTGCAATTGGATGCATACTGGAGCGTTCATGATGCTTAGGGCATCGTGAATAGCACGTTTACGAAGTTGGACACACCGCAGGTAGAGGTTGGACAGGAAGAAAGGGAACGGGTGACCAACAGGCAGAGTACTAGGTGCAGGCAGGTAGTGCAGGGGTCCCCTATGGCCATCCCCCTCTCCAACAGATACACCACTTTGAGTACTGTTGGGGGGGATGGCTTATCAGAGGAAGGCAGCAGCAGCCAACTTCCTGGCACCAGGGGTGGCTCTGCTGCACAGAATGGGAGGAAAAAGAAGGGTAGAGCTATAGTAATAGGGGATTCTATTGTAAGAGGAATAGATAGGTGTTTCTGTGGCCGCAAATGAGACTCCAGGATGGTGTGTTGCCTCCCTGGTGCAAGGGTCAAGGATGTCTCCGAGCAGCTGCAGAACATCTTGGAAGGGGAGGGTGAACAGCCAGTTGTCGTGGTGCATATAAGCACCAACGATATAGGTAAAAAGCGGGATGAGGTCCTAAAAGCGGAATATAGGGAGTTAGGAGATAAATTAAAAAACAGGACCTCAAAGGTAGTAATTTCAGGATTGCTACCAGAGCCACGTGCTAGTCAGAGTAGAAATAGAACGATACTTCAGATGAATATGTGGCTAGAGGAATGGTGCCAGGGGGAGGGATTCAAGTTCCTGGGACATTGGCATAGTGGTTAGCACTGTTGCCTCACAGCGCCAGGGACCCGGGTTCAAATCCGGCCTCGGGTGACTGTCTGTGTGGAGTTTGCACATTCTCCCCGTGTTTGCGTGGGTTTCCTCCGGGTGCTCCGGTTTCCTCCCACAGTCCAAAGATGTGCGGGTTAGGTTGATTGGCCATGATAAAAATTGACCCTTAGTGTTAGGGGGGATTAAATACGTGGGGTTACGGGGTTACGGGGATAGGGCTTGGGTGGGATGGCTGTCGGTGTAGGGACCTGGTGCTAGGGTTTGGATGATCAGCCATGATCTCGTTGAATGGCGGAGCAGGCTCGAAGGGCCGAATGGCCTACTCCTGCTCCTATCTTCTATGTTTCTATGTTTCTGGGGGAGGTGGGACCAGTTCAAACCGGACGGTTTGCACCTGGGCAGGGCTGGAACCGATGTCCTAGGGGGAGTGTTTGCTAGTGCTGTGGGAGAGGGTTTAAACTAAAATGGCAGGGGGTTGGGAACCTGAGCAAGGAGACAGAGGAAAGGGAAACAAGGATAAAAGCAAAAGATAGGAAGAAGAAAAACAAAAGTGGCAGTCAGAGAAATCAACGGTTTAAATCAAACGTGGCCACAGTAAATAATAATTCTAATAGGTCTAAGAGCATTAACAAAACAAGCCTGAAGGCTTTGTGTCTTAATGCGAGGAGCATTTGTAATAAGGTGGATGAATTGGCTGCGCAAATAGAGGTAAACGAATATGATTTGGTTGGGATTACGGAAACGTGGCTCAAGGATGGCCAAGACTGGGAACACAACATCCAGGGGTATTCGATATTCAGGAAAGATAGGCAAAAAGGAAAGGGAGGTGGGGTAGCATTACTGGTTAAAGAAGGGATTAACACAATTGTAATGAAGGATATTAGCTCTGATGATGTGCAATCTGTATGGGTAGAATTGAGAAATACTAAGGGGGAAAAAACGTTAGTGGGAGTGGTATATAGACCTCCAAACAGTAATGCGGAGGTTGGGGATGGCATTAAAAGGGAAATTAAAGAAGCATGCAATAAGGGCACAGCAGTCATCATGGGTGACTTTAATCTACATATAGATTGGGCCCACCAAATTAGTAACAATACTGTGGAGGAGGAATTCCTGGAGTGTTTACGGGATGGTTTCCTGGACCAATATGTCGAGGAACCAACCAGAGGTCAGGCCATCTTAGACTGGGTATTATGTAACGAGAAAGGATTAATTAGCAATCTTGTTGTACGAGGCCACTTGGGTCGGAGCGATCATAATATGATCGAATTCTTCATTAAGATGGAGAATGAAGTCGTTGACTCAGAGACTAGGGTCCTCAATTTAAATAAAGGAAACTATGATGGTCTGAGGAGCGAGTTGGGTAGGATTGATTGGGGAATGGCACTCAAAGGGTTGATGGTGGATAGGCAATGGCAAACATTCAAAGACCGAATGGATGAGCTACAGAATTTGTTCATCCCAGTTTGGCATAAAAATAAAACAAAAAAGGTGACTCAACCGTGGCTAACAAGGGAAATTAGGGATAGCATAAGATCCAAGGAGAGGACATAAAAATTGGCCTGAAAAAGCAATAATCCTGAGGATTGGGAGCAGTTTAGGATTCAACAAAGGAGGACAAAGGGATTAATTAAGAAAGGGAAAATAGAATATGAGAGTAAGCTTGCAGGGAACATAAAAACTGACTGTAAAAGCTTTTATAGATATGTGAAGAGAAAAAGATTGGTGAAGTCAAGCATAGGTCCCTTGCAGTCAGAACCAGGGGAATTTATAATGGGGAACAAAGAAATGGCAGACCAACTAAATACATATTTTGGTTCTGTCTTCACAAAGGAGGACACAAATAACCTCCCAGAGATGCTGGAGAACATAGGGTCTGATGAAAGAGTGGAACTGAAAGAAATCAGTATTTGTAGGGAAATGGTGTTAGGAAAATTGATGGGGCTGAAGGCCGATAAATCCCCAGGGCCTGATAATCTACATCCCAGGGTACTTAAGGAAGTGGCCCTAGAAATAGTAGATGCATTGCTGGTCATCTTCCAGAACTCGATAGACTCTGGAACAGTACCCATGGATTGGAGGGTAGCTAATGTTACCCCACTATTCAATAAAGGTGGTAGAGAAAAAGCGGGGAATTATAGGCTGGTAAGCCTGACATCGGTAGTGGGGGAAATGCTAGAGTCCATTATAAAAGATGTAATAACAGAGCACTTGGAAAGCAGTGACAGGATCGCACAAAGTCAACATGGATTTACAAAAGGTAAATCATGCTTGACTAATCTACTGGAATTTTTTGAGGATGTAACTGGTAAAATAGATAAGGGAGAACCAGTGGATGTGGTGTATTTGGACTTTCAGAAGGCTTTCGATAAGGTCCCACATAAGAGATTAGCGTGCAAAATTAAGGCACATGGGATTGGGGGCAAGATATTGACTTGGATAGAGAACTAGTTGGCGGACAGAAAGCAAAGAGTTAGAATAAACGGGTTGTTTTCCGAGTGGCAGGCAGTGACTAGTGGGGTACCGCAAGGATCGGTCCTAGGACCCCAGCTGTTCACAATATATATTAATGATCTGGATGAGGGAATTGGATGTAATATCTCCAAATTTGCAGACGACACAAAGCTGGGTGGGAGGGTGTGCTGTGAGGAGGATGTTGTGAAACTCCAGTACGATTTGGACAGGTTGGGTGATTGGGCAGAAACATGGCAAATGCACTATAATGTGGATAAATGTGAGGTTATCCACTTTGGTGGCAAAAACAGGAAGGCAGATTATTATTTGAATGGCAATAGATTGGGAGAAGGGGAAGTGCAACGAGACCTGGATGTTATTGTGCACCAGTCGCTGAAGGTAAGCATGCAGGTGCAGCAGGCGGTTAAGAAGGCAAATGGTATATTGGCCTTCGTAGCAAGAGGGTTCGAGTACAGGAACAAGGATGTCTTGCTACAGTTGTACAGGGCCTTGGTGAGACCGCACCTTGAGTATTGTGTGCAGTTTTGGTCGCCTTACCTGAGGAAGGACATTCTTGCCATGGAAGGAGTGCAGCGAAGATTCACCAGGCTGATACCTGGGATGGCAGGAATGACGTATGAGGAGAGATTGTGTCGATTGGGCTTATACTCACTGGAGTTTAGAAGATTGAGAGGGGATCTCATCGAAACCTATAAAATTCTGTCAGGCCTGGACAGACTAGATGCAGGAAGGATGTTTCTGATGGCCGGGGAGTCCAGAACCAGGGGTCATAGTCTAAGGATAAGGGGTAAGCCATTTAGGACTGAAATGAGGAGGAATTTCTTCACCCAGAGAGTGGTGAACCTGTGGAATTCTCTGCCACAGAGGGCGGTGGAGGCCAGTTCATTAAATATATTCAAGAAGAAGTTGGATATATTTCTTAAGGCTAAAGGGATCAAGGGATATGGGGAGAAGGCAGGGACAGGATACTGAATTTGGATGATCAGCCATGATCTCATTGAATGGCGGAGCAGGCTCGAAGGGCCGAATGGCCTACTCCTGCTCCTATCTTCTATGTTTCTATGTTTCTATGTTAAGACGATTGTTGGTTCAAGCACTACACCAGGAGCTCCATCTGCTGTTGTCCTGCCCAACTCATTCTGTAATTTCTAGGCTGCTTCTTCTGGTTGCACTGCCTCCAAAGTAAGCTTCAACTTAAAGTGCATTTTAAGATATCTGCGCCCTTCCCGTAGGAAAGAATTTCAAAAAATCCTTTTATACTGCAACGCGCTCCTTTTCACGACAGAGCCTTTTGAAGTTTGGGCACCCCTACAGTGAAGGTCATCACTCTTTCAGACCATTATGTCCCATAGAATCTTATCATAGAATCGTAGAAACTTACAGCGTAGAAGGAGGCCATTTGGCCCATCGTGCCTGTGCTGGCTCTTTGAAACAGCAGTCTTGCTTAGTCCCACACCCGCCCACTGTAAAGTCTGTGGGTTGTACAGTTAATAACGACACAGACTTCAGGAATAACAAACAAACAGGTCTTTACTATTCGAAGGTCAGGGCGAATCTGCCCCAGCAATCCTGCCACAACACTTATATACTGGTGTGGTCACTGTCGGTATTACAGTATACAGAAGCCAAACAAGTAGTGCCACACCTAAAGTAGTTCTCTTAAAGGTGAACGGTTACATACAATAGTTTCCTTAAAGGTAGACGGGTACATACACTACAATCCTCCCTTTTTAGCTTATTACTTACAGAGTCCCATTAACATACATATCTTCAACTTTATATAAAACACTTTACAGATATAATCTCGGTGGGAAACAGTTCACAAAGTCAGTCTCTGCGGGAACAGTTCACAGATTCAGTCTCCGATCTTGACTTGGTCCGAACAACATCTCTTTGGTGTAGCCGGTTCACATGGATAATGTGACTCCTCCATAGCCTTTTCCTTGATGTAACAGCTTGAACTTTCGTCCTGTTGAACCGGCAGTGCCGACTTTTATAACCAACTGGCTGTCTTGATAATTTCCCACTTTTCAACTAATTTAGCTCCTTTCGTAGGTCCCCTCCTGAGCTGGTAGAAGTGATAATATTTTAGATAGTTATTGTCTTCTGCCTCTTCTTTTTCTTTTCTGCCTTTTTGAGACTCTCGGGGCTCCTTTCTCGGCTGCCAGCTGTAGCGCCACCAACTCTCTATGTTCCTTAGACCTTAAGTGTTTCATCCTGATTTCAGCACTTTGGGAGTTTTCATCACAAACTGGGCAGACCACATCCTCGTAATATTCAGTGTCACTCAACAGGTCATGGTAATATTCGGGTTCGTCCTGAGTTAGGCCAGCGAGAGGGCCTTCTACTTCCTCCTTACCCATCTGGACGTTAGCTGACTGTGGTTCCTTCCCTAGACATCTTTCTTGAAAAGACTTCTTCATGCATTCATCTTCATCCCGCTCTTCCTGGGTTTCCTGCAAATCCTTCACTAATGACCTCATTTGTGATTTCAACACTTCCCCTTCCCTCGGGGATTGATTGATCGGGCTATTCAATCCTTCTACTGGAGCAGCTGTTTCAACATTCTGTTGTTCACATAGACGCGATTCAGCGTACTTTTGGCATCCCAGTAAAGTCTGTTTTGCAACCTCAGCTATTTCCCAAACTTTTGAGAGCTCCAAACTCCTTCCCGTTGAAGATTGAAGCTCGTGTTCAGATTGTTCCCATTGCAGAGTCTTTTCCCTCAGCATATGAAGGAGTTGGCTGACCGTTAACTCTTCCACGGGAACACTGTGGATCAGAGTCTTCTCCATTTCATCCACCTTTTCCTCCAATGCTTTCACCTTCTTTTCCTCTTGTACTTTGGCTTTCAGCGCTCGGAAAAGTTGCGCCCTGATGCTCTCTAGCTCATGTTCAGGGACCATTCTTACAGTCTCTGTGTTTCTTACAGTTTCCTTTTCTTCCACTGAAAGGATTCCCAGTTGAATCTGTTCTTCAAGTTGTTGAACCTCGGACATTGCCGCCTCATATTTGTCTTGGGTTTCCTTCAATATTTTTATGAGTTCTTGGACATCTTGTCTTTCATGTTCTGCCATGTCTTTCACCTCTAATTTCTCATCTATGGATGGAACTTCTACCGATGAGTCTGTCTTGGCCTTGAGCTCATCAAGAATTTCCTGCAGCCTTTGGACTTCTTGCTCATGTTCAACCTTTAGTTGTTCATATGCTTCTACTGAAACTAGCTTTTCGGAGGTTGCCGAGTTAACCCCCTCCAGAATTGTAGCCTGGGCCTGTTCATACTGTTCTTTCCACTTCTCACACTCTGCTTGTAAGGAGTCGTAGAGAAGAACTGGAATAACATCCTGGCTTCCTGAAGATTCCTCTTCATTTGCTTCTTTCGCAATTTCCTGTTGGAGTTCAGCCAAGGCTGCTATGCTATCTGCCTCTCAAAGTCTCACTGCCATCAAATCTTCTTTATTCTTGCAGTCTATCTCAGCCATTTTCCGATTACTTTCATTTAACTGAGTGAGTAGTCCCTTATTCTGGGCTGAGAGATATTGCACCTTTTCATGTAGACCATAGCACTCCTTCTCTGCTCGGCATAGCTGGTTACTGCTGATTTGGTTCTGTGTTTCAAGTTCCAACATCCTTTGCTTAGCTTCTTTCAGTTTCGCCCCTATAAGCTCCTCTTGCAACATGGCCACATTATTCACATCAGGTAAAGAAGCGTTTCTCTTTTCCATGTCCAAGATTTTTTTCTGCATATCTTTAAGTGCACACTGCGATTCAGCGTCTCTTAACCTTGCTTGCACTAGCTCCGTCTCCAATTGCAGAACAAAATCCTCAGTGTAGCGTGGTTTGCCTTTATGCTGTATCTCTAGATCATGCAAATATTCTAACTCCTGAACATCATAAGGGAGATGTGATCGGTAATTGGTCACGATGGCTCTATGGTCGCTCTTTGCTTGAGCTAGCTGCCTCTGCTGTCTTTCCAGGTTCTCCCATTCGGTGTCCCAGAACTTTTCCATTGTTTTCATCTCTTGTACGAGACGGTAACTCAACTGTTCTAATTGTTGTCGTACTTTGAAATAAGTTTGAGTCCGAGTTCGGTGTTCTTCCGTCGTGGATAAGTCCTTAACTTGAACAGGCTCAGAATTCTCTGTCAAACTGGAGTTCTGCTCTGAAGCTTTATTCTTCTCGGTAGCATAAGCCTTTATGCATGTCTTCGTTTTCTCCACCATAGTCGGCAAGTTCATTTTAGCCTTGTCTTCCATATTTGAGTTGGTCTTATCGTCATCCGTTTCAGAATCTGAGCTGATAGCTTGCACCGAGTCCTCACTCATTATGGCTTTTAGATAGTGCCATTCCATGTCTATTTTCTTGATCCACTCTCGTCCTAGAAGTGGTGGTCCTCTCTCAGATAATACGTACAAGTTCATTCTTGGGTGTTCTTTACCCCTATCTCTCACCTTGACTCTTATCTTCCCCATGGGGTATACCTTATGCCCCGTGTATGTCTGCAATACGAACTTGGTATTTCTTAAGGGTATGTGAGAGAATAGCCGGTGGTAGTCCCTTCGATTTATGACTGATAGAGCTGATCCAGTGTCCAACTCCATTCTTACTTGGACTCCAGCTATTTTTAGTATGACCCAGATAGTTTGTAGGTCAGCTTCCTTACTCACATTGTGAATTCTCAGACTACCCAGCTCCTGGCTGTTTGGGTCTGAGTCTGAATTCTGTTCGTCTGAACTCTTCTCAGCCACCTTGTGTACCTTGTTGTACTTTTCTTGTGGTGGCTTCCTTTGGTTGTTGGTCTTCTTCCCTGACCGGCATACCTTAGCGATGTGACCCAGTTTGCCACATTTCCTACATTCTTGGTTCTTAAACCAGCATTGATTCTGGTCGTGTGTTGTCTTCCCACAACGATAGCATTTTGTTGTACTTGAGGTAATTTGGTCCACCCCGAGTGCCGCCGCCTTTAGCTGCATTTCCGCCGTTCCTTTCGCTGCGGCTTCGTGCGATGCGGCTATAAGGACAGCCCTGTCAAGTATGAGGTCGTTCTCTTCGAGTAGTCGCTTTTATGTCCCTTCCTTGGACAATCCGCATACGAACTTGTCTCGCAGTGCCTCTGTCAGATTCCCTCCGAACTGGCAGCATTTCGCTAGCCTACGCAGTTCGACCAAATATTCCGCGTTGCTTTCGTCTTTCCGTTGCGTTCTTGCATAGAATTTGAATCGTTCAGCCAACATCAACGGTGTGGGGTTCAAGTGGTCCTTCAGAACAGCCACAATCCCTTCGAAAGTCTGATCCGCCGGTTTAGCTGGTGCTAGTAGATGCTTCAAGAGCCCGTATGTCTTTGCGCCCATCGAGTTTAGCAATGTTATCGCTTTGTCGTCTTCCTCTATTTTGTTGGCTTCACAATAGATCTCGATGCGTTCCACGTACGTGGCCCAGTCTTCTATCTCAGAATTAAAATCGTTAATATTCCCTCGCTTAGGCATCTTCCTTTCCTTGGGAGCAGCACAAGTATTTCTTTAAATTCTTATTTATTATTTATTTATTTCTAAGATGGCGGTTTTTCCCGTGAAAATGGCGGTTTCCCGCTCTTTCCTTCTCTCCCCGCCCTTTCAATGGCGGTCTCCCGCGTCTGTCGTCTTCTCCGCCTAATGGCGGCTTCCCGCGTTTCTTCCCTGGTGGGAGGGGTACGCTTTCCCCACAGCGGACAGGTTCAGCCGCTGGGCTGGCTTCCGCACAGCTCCCCTTACTCGGCTCTGTCTTTCTCTCCTGCTCGCACGGCTCTACCGGCGCTGGGTACCCCGTTCACGGAGAACAGTTCAGCCGCTGGACTGGCTCTCGCGCAGTCTCTCTCCCCTTGCTCGGCTCTGTCTCTCTCTCCCCCACGTTCGGCTCTACCGGCGCTGGGTACCCCGTTGGTGGAGAACAGTTCAGCCGCTGGACTGGCTCTCGCGCAGCCTCCTTTGGTCGGCTCTGCCTCTCCCACACGCCCGGCTCCCGTTCGCCTCCCAGCCCTCACGCAGTCCGGTGCTTCCCTCCCCGGCTGCGGCTGAGTTTCTCTCTTCCTGCGCCTGCTCCCGGTCTCAGCGCTTCATGGCTTCGGTCGCTGCCCGGCTTTTCCCGCCGATCGCGGTCCGGCTATCTCACGACGCCGTTGGACCCGCCTTCCTGACCAGCTCTGCTCCCCCTCGACCGTGGTCGAGTGCACAGCCCTTATCCTCCGGATTTCGTTACACTTTTCCCTACTCACAGTCTCCGCGGCCGCCTTGTTTCCTGCTGATCGGCTCACTCCGCACCGTGGTAGAAGGGTAGTCAGTGCCTGTTGCTGATGGAAGCTTTTGTTGCTAAAGTCTTCCTCCTTTCTATTGCTGCAGCCTCGTGTTTTCTTCCAGCAGAACGACGAGGGCGGTTGCCTCTCTTCGACGCTCTTTAGTTGCTTTGGTAGTCTTGCCGCAGGGTACGATCGGACTCGTCGCCACTGTAAAGTCTGTGGGTTGTACAGTTAATAACGACACAGACTTCAGGAATAACAAACAAACAGGTCTTTACTATTCGAAGGTCAGGGCGAATCTGCCCCAGCAATCCTGCCACAACACTTATATACTGGTGTGGTCACTGTCGGTATTACAGTATACAGAAGCCAAACAAGTAGTGCCACACCTAAAGTAGTTCTCTTAAAGGTGAACGGTTACATACAATAGTTTCCTTAAAGGTAGACGGGTACATACACTACACCCACCACTTTTTTGTCCGTAACCCTGTAAGTTCCGCATCCTCCAGTGCCCATCCAACTCCCTTTTAAAATTATTTATGGAATCAGTTCCACCACCTTTCAGGTACAGCGTTCCAGATCCCGACAACTCTCCGAGTGAAAACATTCCTCCTCATCTCCCCTCTGCATCTTTTCCCAATGATTTTAAATGTATGACCTCTGGTTACTGACTCACTCGCCAGAGTGAAGGTCCCCTTCAGCTTTGATGTATGCATGAAGTATGCAGCTAACAAGCTAATTTGCATTAGCCTGACTAGATTAGAATAAGGTCAGACTCCATACATATTAAACAGTGAGCATCCATTTCAATGATTCAGACAAACTCAATATTATACTCTTAGGAAACTTAGCAGAAACTTTGAGTTTGTTTCAGCTTCCAGAAATGCCTTTTGTTTGGATGTGTGGGAAAGTGCCAATGAACACTCACCACAATGCATTACTGTCAACATTAGCAGAACCACCAAACATGTCAGCTGTGGCTCAGTGGGCAGCACTCTCACCTCCTAGTCACAAAGG
This sequence comes from Somniosus microcephalus, assembly GCF_052327205.1. NCBI lineage: Eukaryota > Metazoa > Chordata > Chondrichthyes > Squaliformes > Somniosidae > Somniosus > Somniosus microcephalus. The sequence goes on along the minus strand of NC_141006.1, from coordinate 60,234,450 downwards.
ATCTGCATTCAAGTCTCACTCCAGAGACTTGAGCACATAATCCCGGCTGACACTCCAGTGCAGTCCCGAGGGAATGCTGCATTGTCAGAGGTGCCGTCTTTCAGATAAGATGTTAAACCGAGGCCCCGTCTGCTGTCTCAGGTGGACATAAAAAAATCTATGATACTGTTTGAAAAAGAGCAGGGGAGTTCTCCCAGTATCTTGGCCAATATTTATCTCACAACCAACACCTAAAATAGATGATCTGATCATTTATCTCATTGCTGTTTGTGGGACCTTGCTATGCATAAATTGGCTTCTGTGTTTTCCTACATTACAACAGCGACTACACTTCAAAAGTACTGTAAAACACTTTGGGAGATTGTCACAGGCACTATATAAATGCAAGTTCATTTCTTAGTACCAAGATGAGGGAGGACATGCGCCTGAGAGGAACTGTACGGCTGAAGCTTGATCCCTCGCTTCCGCATCTCTCACAGAACAAACTTATCAATGGAGCAGAAGATGCTGGAAATACTCAACAAGTCAGGCAGCATCTGTGGAGAGAGAAACAAAGTTAATGGGCCGTATATTCCGCTCGGAGGCTTCCCGCAGGTGGAAGCCCCCGACCTGCAAAAGGGAACTGCATTGACCTTAATGCTCTGGGCCCACGTAAACTTCCGATTTAATCCTGAGGAGTCCTGGGCAGCGTCTGACGTCACACCGCCCAGGAGCACAGCGTGCGCGGAGCCTAGGGGAGACCCACCCACAAAAGTTATATTTGCATAGGCCACGCCCCCGATTTTTTTTCAACACTTCAGAAGCATTGGAAACTGAAAGTAGCTGCAAAACTCAATGGTAAGTTGTTTCTTTATAGTTTTTTGAATCTTTTGTAAACTTTTAGAAACTTTTAAAGACTTTTTTATGGATTTGAAGAATCTTAATGAGTTTTAAAGAGATTTGAAGCAATTTAAAGAGTTTTAAAAGCCCTGAAAACATTTTTTTCATTCATTTTAATTAATCAGCAAAGTGAAATGGAAGGACTGAGCACAGTTCGCATGATTACGAGAGCTCAGAATTTCAGTGACGATGACATCAGAACACTCCTCAATGAGGTTGAGGCGAAGCGCCCCTGGATCCTTGGGAATGAGAAGTCCAGGGCGCCGCGCAAAGGACAGATGACAGCTTGGTCAGAAGTTGCCCAGGCTGTCAGCGCGAACTCCACCATTCCACGGACAGCGGAACAATGCCATTACTTTGACTCCCGCAGAACTGCCCTCACCTGCTCCCAGCACAGACACAGTGCAAGCCCATGAGACAGCAGCTCCGCCAGTCCTGATGCAAGCAAACGCTGCCTTTGAGCAGCAGCGGCAGCAGCAGCAGCAACAGCAGCAGCAGCAGCCCTGTCATGAGGCAATTGCTGAAGGGCAAGAGATGGCACACAGGGGCCTTTCAGTTGGCAGCAGAGGGCTCTGGTCACGGGGAAGGGGAAAGCGCAGGAGACAGTAGGTTGTCACCTTTTGCACAATCCACCTCCGTTGGCCCTCAGGCACAGATACGAGGGGGCAAATCGTTCAATTCTTTAAAGTTTTGTTTTATTTAAATGTTAAATGTTGTTGTTTATTTTTATTGAAATATATATTTGTGACTGAAAGTGTATGTAACCGTTTCATTTAAAAAGTACAGCTTCTAGTCACTGAAAAAAAATTCAACTTTTTTATTTGCAAAAATATTTAAAATTACAACTGTTTGAAAATGAGAAAATAGCTAGTTTCCATCTTGAATGTCTTTATTGCACTAAGAAACAAAAAAAAGTCACTTTAAACTGTTTACAAATTTTATTCAAAAAAATTATGTTTTGCGAATGTTTGAAAAGTAGAAAATAGCTAGTTAACATTTAAAAGTTAAAAACTAAGAACATCAAAACTGAACCTCAAAAGTCTTTGGTGCTGCAATAAAAGATCACTGTTTCACTTTAAATTGTGTCTGTTCCTTTCTTTGCCTTGCTGGGGGAGGGGGAGGTACAAGGCGACACTATCATCACCTCGTGAAGGTGTTGGCTACTAGCAGTTCCCGAGCAGCCTTACTTTCGGCAGCACTTGGCTCCTCCCCATCAGGCCTGGCCACAGGCACATTGGCATCGTCCATGTCCTCCATTTCAGCAGGGAGCTCCTCTGCAGGGTTAAGGGTCAGTCCTTCCCACAGGGCAAAGTTATGCAAAGCACAAAAGGCCACCACAATCCTTGCCACTTTCAGAGGAGAATACTGCAAGGTCCCCCCTGACCTGTCCAGGCACCGGAAGCGTGATTTCAGAACCCCGATTGTCCTCTCCACCACTTGCCGTGTGGACATGTGTGCCTGGTTGCATCTTTCTTGAGCCTCATTATTGGTCTTGCGGTAGGGAGTCATCAGCCATGGTCTTAGCGGGTAGCCCTTGTCGCCCAATATCCATGCAGATCCTGGAGGCAATGTGCTGAAGGTGCCATATAAGTCTGAGTTACGGAGGACGAAGGAGTCATGAGCACTTCCCCAGTGATCTGCTTTCACGTTTAGGATTCTGAGGTGCGTATCACAGACTATCATGACATTCAATGAATGAAACCTCTTCCTGTTGATGTGTGTCACAGGTGCATCCAGTGGTGCCTTCAATGCAACATGGGTTCCATCGATGGCCCCAATCACTTTGGGGAATCCAGCAATGCTATAAAATGCAAGGGCCATCTCCTTTTGATGGCGAGTGGATAAGTCAAAGTCTATGAACTCTGAAGCCCTACGGAAAATGGCACCTGTGACCTGGTGAATGCAGGCCAATGCAGCACTCTGGGAGATGTTGGAAATGTCACCGGTGCCTGCCTGAAATGACCCACTTGCAAAGAAGTTCAATGCAGTGGTTACCTTCATGTTCACTGACAAAGCAGTGCGGGTCTTCGAGCGTGTTTGAAGGTCCTCCTTTAACATGTCACATAATCGGCCGATTGCCTCTTTACTGAAGCGCAGCCTCCTCATGCACAACTCCTCCGACAGCATCTCAAATGACAGCCTCTCCCTGTACACTCTCTGGGGTGGGTAGTAGTTCCTCCTGATCAGGAGACGGTGATGATTCCTCAGTCTTCTTTCTTGTTCCCTGGCGTTGCCAATTCTCTGAAGCACAATCGCACCGAGGATCAGGGCAACATCGTCAAAGGGCATGTTTCTCCCTCACAGGCTTCCTCTTTAAACAGATGAAGTACTTGTAAGGAAAAAATGGAAAGAGTTGTAAAATTAAAGTGAGCGGCTAGAAAATCACGTCAGGCTATGGTGGGAAACGTGCGGTATCGGATTGGGAACACGTCATACCCGCCTGATGAATATCACGGCCTGAGATGATTTTCTAAGAACTTTAACATTTTCACAAAGTCATACATACAATTCTTAAAGGGCATGGAAATGTTAACATATAACAAATTGATACTTTCTGGCATAATTTTTTTAAACTTTAGTAAATGTTAAATAATTCATTTTTAAACAGTCATTTTCACATTTAAGAAAATGAAATCTAATTCAATAGAATGATTACCTTGCACACAGCAAGAGCTGCTCTTTATATTAACTACACTACTCAAAACAAGATCCAAAACCAATAAAGTTTTAACAAATTAAAGTTGATAAAAACTTACCTCAGGCTTTCTACAAAGAACTTTGCTCACTTTCACAATTAAAAATGTTCTGTTTCCAAGCCCACTGCTGAAAGAGTTCTTCTTCCTGCAGCTTCCTCCAGTAGAATGCAGGCTGTACGCCTGCTTTTACTAGGCGCAGCAGTTTCGGACATACCTGGACTGAAGCATTTGAGAAAAAATCAGAACTTTGAGCCGGTAGCGCTGCCTTTCCTGCGCATGCGTTTGATCTGTCAAGTGCTTTCTTGACAGATCGGAAATGCCGGTTTCCAGCGCATGCGCTGTGCATGCCTGAAACCGGCATTTCCGATGTCCCTATGGGTGAGTACACAGCGCGTACACACCCGTAGGGATCGGAATATCCGGGCCAATGTTTTAGGTCGATGACCTTTCATTACCAGTTCTGAATAAAGATCATCGACCGGAAACGTTAACTCTGTTTCTCTCTCCACAGATGTTGCCCGACCTGCTGAATATTTCCAGTATTTTCTGTTTTTATTTCTGATTTCCAGCATCTGCAGTATTTTGCTTTTGTTATCAATAGTGCAGCCTGGCAAAGTGCTAAACCCTAGAGCTTGTCTCTCCCTTAATATCAGGCACGTGACACATGTACTTTGGTCAAGCTTTTGGTCACGCCTCCTAAGCACTCCTTCTTTGGTTTCATTTTCCATCCACCTCTGTGAAGCAAGTACAGTAGTTAGTGTCGATGTTAATGTTTGTGCGCCAGGTAGGGTCGCCAAGCCTCCAGGATTGCCCTGGAGTCTCCAGGAATTAAAGGACAATTTCCAGGACACTGCTGCAAGCAAACCCCTGGGAGCTAAATCCTTGGGCCATTAAAATGATTGTGGCCTAGTGTAATAGAGCCACCTGGTGGACTATTAATGTATATAATAATAAAGCCATATGCAGTACAGTTCTTACCAGAAGCCATGTTGTGCTGTTGTATATATATGCTGTGTCTCGAGATATCACAGAATCGGCGATGAGGATGCAAATGTGGATTCCCTAGCTGAAATTTTTGTGGGAGGATAATCCTGCCAACCGACGGAGAGACTGTTAGAGGTTCTTCGTTTTGCAGGAATCTGAGGTAAATTTCGAATGCACGTGGCTGAAATGTCGACATTGCCAGAGCCCAGATGGCCGCGCCTATGGGAATAATAGGGCGCTTGGGCGAGTTCAATCATGACCGAGAGACTTTCGGAGCATATGTGGAGCGGCTAGAAATGTTTTTCACCACGAATAGTATTGTCGAAGTCCCCGATGATGTAAATCATAACCGGGCCGTTTTAGAAATGAAACGGGCTATTTTTTTGACTGAAGCAGGCCCCGAGGTGTATGAAACCCTGAAAAATGTGCTTGTTCCCGCCAAGCCGAAGGACACGCCACTGAAGGAGATCCTAACCAAGTTAGAACAGCACTACAGTCCTGAGCCCCTGAAAATTGCTGAAAGTTATCGTTTTGGAACACGTGATCAATTAAATGATGAGGGTATCAGTAAGTACATTGTAGCTTTAAAAAAGCTATCCATTCACTGTCATTTCGAAAACTTTCAGGACCAAGCTTTGCATGATCAATTTGTTTCTGGGTTGAAAAATGAACGAATCAGAAGTAAATTGTTGACAACCCCTAACTTGACTTTTGACTTAGCTTGTCAGACAGCTATGTCGATGGATATGGCCGCCCGATACTCCCGAGAGTTCCCCGCCAATTCCAGTCGTCAGACAACCGAGGTGAATCGGCTGCAGGTTAAAAGTAAAAGGCAGTTGGGCCCCAAGGCCTCAGCAACTGGCCAAGGTAACAGTGCATTGAAGTTGTGCTATCAGTGCCTGGGACAACACATCGCTCAAAGCTGTCCATATGTGAAGGCAGAGTGTTTCTACTGCAAGAAAACTGGGCATCTTGCGAAGGCGTGCCGACAGAAGAGTAAACCGACTAGCAATGCTAGAAGTAAAAATCGCCAGGCACTACATACCATTGAAGAGAAGCAGCAGGACGAGGAGTTTCCAGAGATTCATGTCATCAGAAGCATGAAGGTATCTAGCAGCGATTCGCAAGGTATTGTCATCCAAGTAGATGGCGCAGGAACCAGGATACCCATGGAAATCGACAGTGGTGCATCCATGAGTGTAGTATCAGAATCACTACATTGCGACAAGTTGCATGATTATCGACTAGAGAAATCGAAAGTAGAGCTGCGAGGCTACTCAGGAGAGCAAATCCCTGTAGTAGGAAGTGCCACCATACCAGTGAAATACAAGGATCAGTGTCAGAGCTTGCCTCTCATAGTAGTGGCAGGAGACAAGCCTGCCTTGATAGGTAGAAATTGGTTGGGATCACTGAAGCTGGATTGGAATGAGATTTTTTTGTGTGGAGGCAAAATTTGCATCGAAAGATGATGTCATCAAGCAGTATCCGAAGCATACACACTCGAGGAGAAAGTTGAGCAAGGACTCAAAAGACTAGAAACTGAGAACATTATCTCTAAGGTAGGTCTAATACCAGGTTCTAGAGTGTAGCCTACCCAATTCATTGCCAAATGTGGAAGATTTGTTCACAGGTGGCCAGATCTCACAGAAGCCTCTATCAGTTCAATAAGCTACCATTTGGAGTGTCTTCTGCCCCTGACATATTCCAGGGGGTGATGAACCAAATTTTGCAAGGATTGAAGGGGCAGTGTGTTATTTGGATGACATACTCATTTCAGCACCAAACAGGCAAACCCATGATGAGGTGTTGAATGAAGTGCTCAAATGGCTAGAGAAGCATGGAGTACGAGTGACAGCTCACAAGTGTGAGTTGTTTCAAAACTCAGTGGAGTACTTAGGGCACAGAGTAGACAAAGATGGTTTACATCCAACCAAGGGAAAGCTGGATGCAATCAGAAATGCATCCACTCCCAAGAATGTCTCTGAACTTCGATCATTTTTGGGTCTTTTGAATTATTACAGAAAGTTCATCCCAAACTTGGCTACATTGTTACATCCACTGAATGAGCTGTTGAGAAAACAGATCACTTGGAAGTGGTCAAAAGAATGCGACGCAGCATTCAAATAGTGTAAAAGCCAGTTAGTAGAGAGTACCATGTTAGTTCACTATGATGTATCTAAGGAGATCAAGCTAGCGCGTGACACCTCTCCGTACAGAATTGGGGCAGTGATTCTCTCATGTACTAGATAGTGGGGAGGAGAGACCAATTGCTTTTGCTTCACGCACTCAGTGCCAATGAGCAGAATTATGCGCAGATTGAAAGGGAAGCTTTGTCATTGATTTTTGGGGTCAAGAAGTTTCACAATTACTTGTTTGGTCGTAAGTTTACCATAGTTACTAACCATAAGCCCCTGACAGCAATCCTCCATCCAGCTCCAACCTTAGCTGCAGCCCGAATGCAGAGATGGGCTTTGATTTTGTCAGCATATACGTATGACATTGAGTACAGATGATCAGCTGATCACAGTAATGCTGATGCTATGTCCAGGTTGCCATCCCCATCACAAGTTACACCCAACAAGGAAGAAGTGTTCTATTTCTCATACATTGATGAGCTGCCAGTCACAGCTGAAGAGATTGGTAGGGCAACCAAACATGACCCAATTATGTCAAAGGTGCATGATTACATAGCAAATGGATGGCCAAACCAGGTATCAGAGGAAGATATCCATCCATACTTCGTTCGTAGGAATGAATTTTCAGTGGATAAAGATTGTATCATGTGGGGAACAAGAGTGGCTATCCCAAATAGGTTCAGGTCTAAATTGTTAAGAGATCTTCATGACCAGCACCTGCGAATGTGCTTGACCAAGAGCTTAGCACGCAATTACTTATGGTGGCCAGGTTTAGATAAAGAGATAGGGCTGGATTTTGTCATTGAGGCAGGCTGGGGTCGTGTCATCCGCTTTTCGTGTTATCCACCCGATTCCAAATCGATGTGGGAGAATGATGCGATTTTCACCTAATTGGGCAATTGAGTTCCAGCGTGTGGGAACCCATGGCCCAATTAGTTTTTCCAGTCTGAAACTCGCCTCCGATGACATCATCATTGCTGCTGCATTTAAGGTCTGCAAGAAGCCTTGCTTCTTCTGCAGACTGCCAACCTTTTGCCTTTTGCTGTGAGAGGGACCTGGAGGCAAAATGAGCAGCGGGAGACCTAAGTCTGCTCCCAGATTTGATGACGTCACCCTACAAGCTTTGGTGGAGGGAGCAAGAGCTAATAAAGAGGTGCTCTTCCCTTCCTCAGGGAGGAAGAAGCCTCCCCAGCAGATGAAGGCTGTGTGGATCCAGGTGGCCCAGGAGGTCAGCTCGTTGTCGCTGATCCGCAGAACCTGGCTTCAGTGCAGGAAGAGGTTTCATGACCTTCTGCGCACTGGAAAAGTGAGTATGACTTTCCCATCACCCTCAATCTGATCCCCATTGCCTCTCCTCACCAGCACTCAGCTTTAGCAACCTCTTCCTCCACATCAAACTTGACACTGACATCCCTGCACCCGTACCCATTCCCTCTCTCTCTATGGTCACATTTACCTAACTATTCGACTATGCAGCCCTCACACTCCCTATCACTGTGATGCTATGAAAACAACTGACAACACACAAGGAGGGCCCTTGGTCTTGCCACCTCACTCCATCTTTGTCTCCTTCTAAGCATCTATGCTATGGATTCTCTACACTCACTCCTTCATTCTCACTCAAACTCCACTTGTCTCCCTCATTGCAGGAAAAGAGAGCTCACAATAAGAGGGAAAGAGCGAGGACAGGAGGAGGGCCACCCTCAGTAGCCCAGCTCACCCCCTGGGAGGAGGCGTTCCTGGAGATCGTGGGACTCGAGGAAGATGCGCAAGTGGGGGTCGGACAGACAGGTGCATCAGAGAAAGCTGGTGACAGAATCGTTTTTCATCTCTCTCATTGACATTGCATGAGTCACTGATAATGATTCTGAAGCTCTAACAGATGGACTTATGATCATCTGCAATATGCAATGTGCATGTAGCCTTGGCCTCACATTTACTTTACTCCCCCACAGGACCATCGCAAGCACCCGTCCCCACTATCCAGGAGGAACAGCCTGAGCCTCCAGACTCCTCAGAGGAAGCTGCAACCTCTGAGGGCGCAGCGTCAGCAGAATTCAGCCAACCCAGCACCAGCGCAGACACTCATACCTCAGTAGGACCATAGCGAGATAGAGTAGCGTTGTCTCCTGGTGTATCACAGCTCACAAGTAAGCATCAGCAGATTGTGGAGACAGGGACAGCAGTGGAGAGTCCTAGTCGGAGGGCGCAGGACTCTCCCAGCTTGGCTCAGCTGCATGTCGACCCTCTGCCTCTGGGTGCATCCAGAAGAACAGCGGTGCTGGAACTCCAGGAACAGGTGCAGGAGTCTCTGGCAGGTTTTGGCTCCAGGTTCGCTGCGAGTGTGGATTGAATGGAGGAGTCCATCGCGAACATGAGCAGAGCCTTTGTGGAGTCATTGGCGCATGAACGCATCACCACGGAAAGGATGGCAACCTCCATGGGAAGGATGGCTACAGTAGACGAGAGGATGGCTACAGCCATGGAGAAGCTAAGTCGCCAGAGTGTAGAAAACATGGTGAGTGTTCAGAATAGACTGACATCTCTGGAGGAGCGATGGTCAGCTATTGAACAGAGAAACCAGATTTTCATGGAAGTCCTTCTGAGTAGGACTGCCAGTGCAGATACGGGTCCCCATGGCCCCCCTGATGTGCAGCAAGGTGCTCTCAAGCCACTTGCAAGCGCTGAGGTGGACCTGACCCATGAGAGGGATGTTGGTGGCAGAGAACAAGGAAGTGGGGGCTCCTCTCCAAGCGCTCACACTTCCATGCCACTGCCAAGTCCTCGGTCAGAGCCCCACCAGAGTCCCCACCCAACTGAGATCGGCGTCTCAACCCCTGCACAGCCGCAGGAGCAGCAGACTGTTGCCGAGCCCTCGCAGGTTCGCTACCCCAGAGGACGCCCGCCAAAGGTGTCGAGACATGAGCAGCAAGAAAGTGAGCAAGGGGCCTCCACATCTGCTGATGCCAAGGGGGAACCACCACGTAGGAGTGCGCATAAGAGAAAGGTACTGCACAAATAGTCACAAGGGTAGTCACTTGGGTGAAATGTGATGTTTAATGTTGAAAAGCCATCAGTTGGTTATTGTAAATAAAAATTTTGATGGCAACTGTTGCAGTTGTGGCGTGTGTCATTTTGCTAATGGGACTTCCACATTGAGGGCTTAGGATTACTTGCAATTGTCAGTATGGTGGTCAGAGTGCTAGGAATCTGTTGGTTCTTGGCCATTGTCGATGCTCTGGTAAGAAGCTGCGAGGCAAAAGTGCTTGATTGGCTAGGCTAAGCAAATCTGGCCAAGATGAGTGTGTTCCTTGCATCCCGGGCAGCAATGTTCTCGCGTACTGCTGCCGCTGGTTGATGGGCCTCTGCAAGATGTTCGTTTTCGCTCTCCTCCTCCTCCTCCTCATCTGAGGAGGATATGTGAGGAGCCACTTGGTCCTCAGGAATCTGCAAGCCACGACGCTGTGCCATGTTGTGAAGTGCACAGCAAACCCCGACGATTCTGGAGATCCTGGCTACTGAGTACTGCAGGACTCCACCTGATCTATCCAGGCATCTGAAGCGCATCTTCAGCAAGCTAATGGTTTGCTCGATTATGGATCTGGTGGAAATGTGGCTGGAGTTGTAACTCTCCCCAGCTTCATTGGATGGGCTCCTCAACGGCGTCATTAGCCACGTCTTGTCTCCAAGTAGCCATCTGTTAAGTTGGTCTGGCGGACTGAAGAGTGGAGGCACACTAGACTGGCGCAGTATGAAGGAGTCATGGCAACTGCCAGGGTACTTGGCACAAACATGCAAAATTTCCTTCTTGTGGTCACACACCAGCTGCACGTTGAGGGAGTGGAAGCCCTTGCGGTTGACAAAAATACCTGGATTGCGATGGGGTGTCTTAAGGGCCACATGTGTGCAGTCAACGACACCCTGCATCCTTGGAAAGCCTGCCAGATTAGCTAATCCAACCGCACGTGCCGTGACACTTGCTTGATCCTTGGAGAAATGGATGTGATTGTGCGCAATGGCAAAGAGGGCATCAGTTGCCTGCTTGACGCAAGTGTATGCGGCTGCCTGGGAGATGCCGCTGATGTCTGCTGCTGATCCCTGGAATGAGCCTGAGGCAAAAAGGTTGAGTGCGGTGGTGACTTTGACGACCACTGGTAAGAGGTGTCCACCTGCTCCTCTGGGCTCCAGGTCTTGCTGCAGCATTGCGCAGATGTCACCCACTACCTCTCGCGAAAGTCGGAGCCGCCTTTGGCACTGCTGCTCAGTCATATTGAGGTAGCTGATCCTCTGTCTGTAGACCCTGGTTGGGGGACTTCCATGCACTGGCGCCTTCTGGCCTGTGCAGCTTCAGGTGGGTGAGCAGCAGGTTGGCGCTCCTGTTGTTGCTGCTGCTGTTGGTGCTGCTGTTGTTCATGGTTCTGCTGATGCCACGGCTGGTCTTCGTCCGAATCTGATGTCCAGGAGGAAAGGAAATAAATGGTTCCCATGCTTCTGGTATATGCCTCAGTTGAGGAAGCGCTCAGTCAAGGTGGCGAGAGGGGTTTCCCAGGAGGTCACACTGTAGATGGGTGTCAGGCTCCAAACTTCCACAGCTATGGTTATGCCTGCTAAAAGTTCCCCCAGACCTGAGACAACAAAGTCCTGCCACCTGCAAATGATGACTGATCAAATCTCCTATTTAATGGTGGAGCTGCAGCTAATAGTCAGCAATCCAATTGTGCTCCCACCAGGTTTCACCGTCGTGTTTCAGAGGAGGCGTGCATCACGTGGGAAAAGTGTTAAAATCAGAAAGGCCTCTCAAAATGGGATTATAGAGGCAATTCAGTGGTTGTTAAGGGCCTTAAGGGCCTTAAGGGCCTATCCCGCCTCTTGGAGGCGGGACGGAGACAGGATCAGAAACCACGCATTTGGGAAAATTGCTTGGAGGCGGGATGGAGGCGGGATCGGGCCCGCCCGCCACTTTTTGCAATTTTAACACCACACACGCCTCCATTCCCGCCTCCTCGGGCTTGGCAAAATCGAGCCCATAGAGTACATAGTCAGTCAGTGTATAACATGTCAATCGGTGAGCAAGAAACCACCATCAGTACCATTACAGCCATGGAAATGATCTCTCAGGGTATGGTAAACTTTACATGTAGTTTTTGCTGAGCTGGAAGCACAGCAATTGTTCATAGTGATAGATAGTCACTTGAAGTGGGTAGAGGTGTTTCCGATGTGGATAAGAACAACAAGCAAAACACTAGACAATTTGTGAAGATTATTTTCTTCATACGGCCTCCCAGAAGAAATTATGTCTGATAATGGGCCGCAATTTTGTTCGGAAGAGTTCACGCAGTTCATGAGCAGAAACGGTGTGAAACATACCAAAGTTCCACCGTACCACCCTGCTTCAGATGGTGCAGCAGAGCGCACAGTACAAATTGTCAAACGTGCCCTCATCAAGCAAATGTTGGATCCAAATCCAAAGAAACGTCAGTTGTCGTTGGACCACAAACTGGCAAATTTTCTGATTACCTATCGGAATACACCTCATACCACTACTGGTAGAAAACCAGCAGAGTTGTTTCTCAAATGACAGCCACGAACCAGGTTCTTGTTGTTAAAGCCAAACAAGGTGCCACACAAAAGATTATTGCTCAAGATAAAAAATCACGGGATTGGGGGTAATATTCTGGCGTGGGTGGAGGATTGGCTCTCTAACAGAAAGCAGAGAGTTCGGATAAATGGTTCGTTCTCAGACTGGCAACCAGTAACTAGTGGTGTTCCGCAGGGGTCAGTGCTGGGTCCCCAACTCTTTACAATCTATATTAACGATTTGGAGGAGGGGACCGAGTGTAACATATCAAAGTTTGCAGATGATACAAAGATGGGACGGAAAGTAGTGAGTGAGGAGGACATAAAAAACCTGCAAAGGGACATAGACAGGCTAAGTAAGTGGGCAGAGATTTGGCAGATGGAATACAATACTGGAAAGTGTGAGGTTATGCACTTTGGCAGGAAAAATCATAGAGCAAGTTATTATCTTAATGGCAAGAAACTGGAAAGTACTGTAGTACAAAGGGATCTGGGGGTCCTGGTGCACGAAACTCAAAAAGTTAGTATGCAGGTGCAGCAAGTGATCAAGAAGGCCAATGGAATGTTGGCTTTTATTGCTAGGGGGATAGAATATAAAAACAGGGAGGTATTGCTGCAGTTGTACAAGGTATTGGTGAGACCGCACCTGGAATACTGCATACAGTTTTGGTGTCCATACTTAAGAAAATACATACTTGCTCTCAGTCAGTACAAAGAAGGTTCACTCGGTTAATCCCGGGGATGAGGGGGTGGTCATATGAGGAGAGGTTGAGTAGATTGGGACTCTACTCATTGGAGTTCAGAAGAATGAGAGGCGATCTTATTGAAACATATAAGATTGTGAAGGGGCTTGATCGGGTGGATGCGGTGAGGATGTTCCCAATGATGGGTGAAACTAGAACTAGGGGGCATAATCTTAGAATAAGGGGCTGCTCTTTCAAAACTCAGATGAGGAGAAACTTCTTCACTCAGAGGGTGGTAGGTTTGTGGAATTTGCTGCCCCAGAAAGCTGTGGAAGCTACATCATTAAATAAATTTAAAACAGAAATAGATAGTTTCCTAGAAGTAAAGGGAATTAAGGGTTACGGGGAGCAGGCAGGAAATTGGACATGAGTCTAGGTTCGGAATGGTCATGGCCCTGTGGGTAGTGGAGTGGGCCCAGGGGCCGTGTAGCCTGGTTCTGCTCCTACTGTGTTCTAATTCTGTGTTAGATTTCAGGAGATGGTTTTATTCCTGTTCCTGGCTGGGGCGGAGATCACCTTTACAGAAGGTAAGTACTGTAGAAAATATAGGGACAGAGTGATCTCCTGGACGAGTTTCGATCGCCTGGATGGGTCGGAGAGGAATTTCCCAGATTTTTTTCTCCCAAATTGGCCATTGGGTTTTTTATCTGGTTTTTCGCCTCTCCCGGGAGATCACATGGGTTCGGGTGGATGGAGAGTGATAGAAGATTTGAGGTTAGGATCAGATCAGCCATGATCTTATTGAATGGTGGAGCAGGCTAGAGGGGTCGATTGGCCTACTCCTACTCCTATTTCTTATGTTCTTATGTTCTTATGTAATTTGGCACAGTCCATAGAAGAGAAACAATCAAGGCAGAAAGTGAGTCATGATAAAGGTAGAGTTAGAGAGAGAAGTGTGAAGTTGAACCAGAAGGTTAGAGTGAAGAACCATCACCATAAATGGTTAAAGTGGTTACCAGGAAGAGTAGTGAAGATATGTGGCCCTCGTCTATTTGGTCAAGATGTTTGATCATGGAAAGGTTATGTTTGCTCACATTGATCATATCTTACCTACAGAGGTGGAAAGAGTTGAAAGCTGGGATGATTCAATTTATTCTGATATAAGTCAGATAGTCTTGTTACCAGTAGAGTACCAGTAGCAAACCCTACGTCAGACGTACCAGAAACAAGTCCGAGAAAAAGTCAGAATTTAAGTCTGAGCCCTAGTCAGGCAGACAAACAGTCTGAAAGTGTAAAGAGTCTAAATGTAGATTAAGGTCAGCCCTTAGAGAAAAATTCTCCGCAGGCTCAGCCTAGAATGAGTCAAAGTCCTACAACAAGATCTGAAAGTTCAGTTCAAGAAAAAAGGTATCCTCTTTGAAACAGAAAACAAGTGGTTAAGTTTAATCTGTAAATATGGAAAATAAGTTCATGGCTTTTGTTTGTGTTACAGAATTCTACAGTAAAATTTGGTAGCATAAAATGGGTTCCATTTGAGAAATGTATGCCAAGAGTTGTGGATACCATGCAAGTCATGTACAATGATTATTTTCTGACATTAACTTTTTCAATAAGGAGGGAGAAGTTTAATAGAGCCACCTGGTAGACTACTGATGTATATAATAATAAAGCCATATGCAGTACAGTTCTTACCGGAAGCCATGTTGTGCTGTTGTATATATATGCTGTGTCTCAAGATATCGCACCTAGAAATTCGAGAAAGTCCAAAAATGAGCGGTGCCACCAAGCTTAACTCCCGCCCATAAAAAGAGCACAGGCAGCACTGTTATTTTGGTGTTGCCAGCTGATTTAAATCAGTGCAGTGCATAACCTACTGTGCAATGTGTTGTTTCAGGCGGAGGCCGAAGGTCGGGTCCAAAGTTTCTGTGCGGCATTATCAGGAAATCACAATTTCTGAAACTGAAGTGGAATGTTTCCGATTATGTTTCTCGTGTTTTGTAGGTTGACAGAGAGCAAGATAAATTAAAGTCTAAAAATACACTAAGCTGTCAGATTTTAATGAATGCATCCTGCAGTTTAGCTGATATCTATGTTTAATTCAACTGCTGGCACTCTCAAATATTTAGCCAGCTAATTTGTCCAGTACAATTATTAATCAAAAAAAGTCATCATTAATTGATTAAATGACTGCAATTTGGGTGGAATCATTCTCGCAGTTTGAGGTTCCAAATACTTGAAGTTATGAAAACTCATGCTATATGTGTCATCAAATTCCTGATTACACCATCTAGTGCAAACAATGTCAAAATTATTTGAAACAGTGATCAGTTAAGAATGCAAACCTGTCACAGAGCCTGGGTTCGGCACATATTCTGCATAGTTATTGAAGACTGAGAGATCTATAGATCTCTTCGCTTTCTCCTGTGACTACGAGCTGGCAACGGCTGCACGCACGGGCATGCTTTGGAGAGGGCGTTAAAAGAAGCGGCAACGTCCAAAATGGCTCAGCACACCGATTGACGTCACGGTCTTGATCATTAAAATATTTGAGGCGAGCGCAGGCAATGGCAGCGCTGCTGACCTGCCCAATATAGCAGCCGCCGCGTTCCATGCCAGAAGTGGACAGAAGTGAGGCGGCCGCCATTTTTTCTTCAAAACCGGCCTTAACGGTCGGCGCTAAAGATTCCAATTGCTAGGCCTGTGTGTTTTTATCATTTTCTTTGAACATTTTCATTTATTAGTTATAAAGCTATTGGAGATGGGGGAAAAGGTTATTTGACTGAGTCAAGAAACATCCAATTGGGTAACGAAGCATCTGCTCGCTTTCCAATCAGCATGGGAAGGCGGGGCGCCGCGAGTCGAGCGACCAATGGTGGGAGTGTGGAGGCGGAGAGGCTGCAGGCAGGAGGTCATGTGATGGCACCTCCTGAAATATGCCCAACCATAGTTGGTAACCTGAGTCCCAAGGTTGACCTGTGATATGGATGTACCCATAAACACGGTTTCAGCTTGCAAATCCCTCCACACTTTCTACTTCAATCTCAGTGTTCGGTGGAGGATATACAGTCCCCACCCTTTAAACTGCCCATGTTTAATGAGAGTAACCATTAAAATCGGGCAAATCACACGAACCAATTTCCATCACCATTAGTAACAATTATGAATTCGCTGTTAACAGTGTGTTATGCACAGAAGCTATTTTGGGCAAAGACAGGTGTTCGGTAAGTAATTTGCATCTTGTAAAGGTGCAATTACCTTGTATATTTCTGACCCCATATCATTTTCAGCACCAAGATTTAACCTCCGTAACGTCGCCCATGTCCGCCCCTGCCTCAGCCCATCTGCTGCTGAAACCTTCATCCATACCTTTGTTACCTCCAGACTCGACTATTTCAATGCTCTCCTGGGCGGCCTCTCATCTTCCACCCTCCATAAACTTGAGCTCATCCAAAACGCTGCTGCCTCTATCCTACCTCGCACCAAGTCCCGTTCACCCATCGCCCCCTGTGCTCGCTGACCTACATTGGCTCCCGGTTCGGCAACGCCTCGTTTTTAAAATTCTCATCCTTGTATTCAAATCCCTCCATGGCCTCGTCCCTCTCTATCTCTGTAACCTCCTCTAGCCTCCTAACCCTTCGAGAACTCAACGCTCCTCCAATTCTGGCAGACCCCATTTTCATTGCTCCACCATTTGGTGTCCGTGCCTTCAGCTGCCTGGGCCCTAAGCTCTGGAATTCCCTCCCTAAACCTCTCCGCCTCTCTCTCCTCCTTTAAGTCGCTCCTTAAAACCTACCTCTTTGACCGAGCTTTTGGTCAGCTGCCTTAGACCGTTTTACTACTTTAAAGGGTGCTATATAAATGCAAGTTGTTGTTGTTATATTGAATCCCCCCCCAAGTAGTGTCGGATGACAGCTTGCACTGCTCAGCACTGCTGTGCTGTAAATTTCTGTACAATTCTGTCCTTTGTAATGTAGAACTAATCACTTTGTTCAATAGTAATTTGGCCGCAATCTGACTCTGAAATTGAAGGATGCCCAACGCTACCCCTGTGAACGATCCACCGCGTCAAGCGGGCAAATCATGTTAACACCAATGCGCCCCCTATAAGCGATGGGCACCATACTCGTGTACACTGAGCACACATACGTGGCAATTTTTAGAGGGAAAAGTATGAATAGGGATTAAACGTATAATACATGGTCCTTGTCAACGTATTCTCCGCATACATATACACACCATTCATTCATATCTCATCTCTATTATCATTATACATACCATATATAGGAACATGAGTAGGCCATTCAGCCCCTCTGAAGAATTGCTTCCTGACATCACCCCTGAACGGCCTGGCTCTAATTTTAAGGTTGTGCCCCCTTGTTCTGGACTCCCCCATCAGAGGAAATAGTTTCTCTCTGTCTACCCTATCAATGCCTTTAATCATCTTAAACACCTCAATTATATCACCCCTCATTCCGTAGTCTTAAATATTTCCCATTATCATTATGTACTATGCTTATTCTGCATTAACATAAATTTCATGTTTTCAGGACTTTAAAGGCTTCTCCCTCATAAATGTAATTATTATTAATGCAGTCTAATAGGAAATTCCAAACCACTATTAAATGATAATCGTAATTCTGTCTGATTCTGGAAGGATAACAGATATTCAAAACAGTAAAATGGAGAAGGTGTTACAAGTTACAACTGAACCTGATTTTTTTTCCTCCTATCAGATGGTATGCACAGTGGGGCTGATTTTCACCGGTGGGTGTGGGACCAGCGGAGTGTGCTGATTGCGCACCCATCAAGTGGGTGAGGAAGGCCGAGCTCAGGCTACCTTTCAATCTCACCAGCAAGCTGCATTAGGGGCATGTTAAAATGGGACAAAGGGTGTCGTAAGAAAATAACT
Organism: Somniosus microcephalus; assembly: GCF_052327205.1. Classification (NCBI taxonomy): domain Eukaryota; kingdom Metazoa; phylum Chordata; class Chondrichthyes; order Squaliformes; family Somniosidae; genus Somniosus; species Somniosus microcephalus. Next base: position 60,216,587 of record NC_141006.1, on the reverse strand, counting down.
AGGCACTTGGTCTGAGTATTAAACAAGGCTTTAATCAACTGTTTTTCAACATGGAGATCTAGTTGTGTCCTTCACTAGTTCCTGTTAAAGAATGTCCTGAGCAAGCTGGGCCCATGCCCAAGTATTTACCACCAGCAGGCCACCCAGTATTACTTCATAAGTCATTTCCACATGAATGACAAGATTCATGTCATTCGTCACGCCTGAAAGATTGGAAGTCCAGCGGCTTCCTTCTACCAAATTAATCGGACTATTGAGGTAAGAAAACTACTCGGCACTTGGTCTGAGTATTAAACAAGGCTTTAATCAACTGTTTTTCAACATGGAGATCTAGTTGTGTCCTTCACTAGTTCCTGTTAAGGAATGTCCTGAGCAAGCTGGGCCCATGCCCAAGTATTTATACTCTCCCTGGACAGCGCCACCAGCAGGCCGCCCAGTATTACTTCATAAGTCATTGCCACATGAATGATAAGATTCATGTCAAAGAGTTTCTTTGTTTTTTTTGTCATCTTTCTTCAGTGACCTCAAAGTCCCCGTGTAGATTAAGTTTGAAGAGTATAATAATAATAATAATAATAATAATAATAATAATCAACTTTATTGTCATTGTTAGTGCACAAGTGCAGTACAACGAAATGTAGGCTTGCGGCTCCCGAGAGTGTACATTTAGATTAAGACACATAGAATTATTACATAGAATTATTACATAGAATTTACAGCACAGAAACAGGCCATTTGGCCCAACTGGTCTATGCTGGTGTTTATGCTCCACACGAGCCTCCTCCCACCCTACTTCATCTAACCCTATCTGCATATCCTTCTATTCCTTTCTCCCTCATGTACTTATCTAGGAACATAGGAACAGGAGTAATCCATTTAGTCCCTCGAGCCTGTTCCGCCATTCAATGAGATCATGGCTGATCTGCGACCTAACTCCATATACCCACCTTTGCCCCATATCCCTTAATATCGTTGGTTAACAAAAATCTATCAATCTCAGATTTAAAATTAACAACTGATCTAGCATCAATTACCATTTGCGGAAGAGAGTTCTAAACTTATACCACCCTTTGTGTGTAGAAGTGTTTCCGAATTTCACTCCTGAAAGGCCTGCCACTATTTTTTAGACTATGCCTCCTCGACTTAGACTCCCCAACCAGTGGGAATAGTTTCTCTCTATCTACCCTATCTGTTTCCCTTAATACAGTATCTTGAAAACTTCAATCAAACCTTCTAAATTCCAGGGAATACAACCCTAATTTATGTAATCTCTCCTCATAACTTAACCCTTGAAGTCCGGGTATCATTCTGGTAAACCTACGCTGCACTCGCTCCAAGGCCAATATATCCTTCCTAAGGTGTGGTGCCCAGAACTGCTCCCAGTGCTCCAGGTGTGGTCTAACCAGGGTTTTGTACAGCTGCAGCATAACTTCTACCCCCTTGTATTCTAGTCCTCTCGATATAAAGGCCGGCATTCCATTAGCCTTTTTGATTATTTTCTGTATCTGATTATGACAGTTTAATGACCTATGTACCTGGACCCCCAAGTCTCTTTGGACTGCCACTGTTTTTAGCTTTTCACCATTTAGAAAGTACCCTGTTCTACCCTTTTTAGATCCAACAGGTCCGTCATTTCCTTATTATCATTGACAATATCACCAATATCAATTTTCAAGGGGCCAACATTGCTCCTGACCACCCTCTTTTCCCTAATATAATTGTAAAAATTTCTTATGCTTCCCCCAAGGCATCTATGCCATTCACCTCAACCACTCTATGTGGTAGCAAGTTCCACAATCTCACCACTCTCTAAGTAAAGAAGTTTCTCCTGAATTCTTCATTGCATTTATTAGTGACTCTCTTATATTTACAACATCTAATTTTTGGACTCCCCACAAGTGGAAACATCTTCTCTACGTCTACCCTATCGAACACCTTCATAATTTTAAATACAGGAAACTTTGTGCTATCCGGAGGTGAGCTATCCGGCAATCTGGAGCCACTGGCAAAAATCAGCAGCCGTTTTTTATTCTTTTTGTTTGTTTTTTTTGCTTTGTTTGAACAGTCAAGCTGTGCAAGGTCTGTAGCTATAACAACAGCTTCAGCTACAGAGCTTGCAGGCCACACCCGAGTGTTTAGAAGCTGTTGCTAAGCAACAGTGTTTGTTGTCAAATACGGAGATAAGAATCGCCGTATCTCTCAACATTAACTCTGGAGAGTACGGCAGTTTTGAGGCAACGGCAGCAGCTCGGTCCCGTGGGTGCCGGATAGCACAAAGTTTCCTGTACCTCTATCAGGTCATTCCTCAGCCTTCTCTTTTCTAGAGAAAAGAGCCCCAGCCTGTTCGGTCTTTCCTGATAACTATAACCTCTCAGTTCTGATTGTTTTAAAATTATTTTTTGATGATTGGGTTCAGGCCTCCTAGGCATGCAGCTGAAGAGTGTCCTTGGTCCTTGGTCAAGTGCCAGGACCACATTCATTCTCGTGATGTGGGCGTCGCTGGCAAGGCCGGCATTTATTGCTCACCCTTAGTTGCGCTTAGAAGGTGATGGTGGGTCTTCTTCTTGTTAATGGTTTTGATACAACTGAGTGTCATGCTAGGACACTTCACAGGGCAGCTGAGTCAACCCCACTGGTGTGGGACTGGAGTCACATATAGGCCCAGACCGGGTAACATCAGCAGGTTTCCTTCCGCTAAAGGACATCAATGAACCAGTTAGGGTTTTTACGACAATCGGACAGCTTCATGGTCACTTTTTACTAATAACAGCTTTTTATTTCCAGATTTTTTAAAAACTGAATTCAAATTCTCAAACAGCCACGGTGGGATTTGAACTTGTGTTCGCTAGATTATTAGTCCAGGCCTCTGAACTACTAGTTCAGTAACAATTATAGTTGTTACAGTCCAGCTTAGTGGGGTATAGTCTCTCACATGAAGCAATATAAATGTTTACACATAAAAAGAAAGTCTATTCTAAAAATGAACCAAATAAAGTGAAATGTTTCCACTGCTTTATCATGTCATGGGGAGCTACCTCTGTGTGGGATCCTCCTCCATTATAGCTACACAAGACTTCAGCCAGTAAAACCGAAGCCTCTGGAGCCTTTCTTCATGCCCTGCTGGCTTGGAGATATTGGGATACCAACTCTGGTTGGCCATATCCCTGGAGGTTTCATCATATGACCTCTTGCCTCTAACCACCCCGCCCGGTCAAACAGCCTTTCTTCGCTATCTCTAATATTCTTATAACTAATAAATAAAAGTGTTCAAAGACAATGAAAAAAAAAACACTCCGGCCTAGAAATTCAGTATAGCCACTTTTGGGGCGGAAAAGTCGGGCGGCCGGTAAAGTTTGCGCCCGGCGCAAAGTCGAGGCCACTTCACCGATATTCAGTAGCTTCGCACTAAGAGTTTGCTCGAGCGCTAAAACTGGCGTTACACAACTATCTTTAGGCGCAAAGCCGGCGGTGCTGAGCTAAACCGCCGAGGCCGGGCGCAGCGCAGGTGCGGTCATTTCTTGATTGACAGCAGACACCCTGGCGCCGGCCAGCTCTTAAAGGGGGAAGGGTCGAGTTCGTCTGCTGCCACGCCCTGGACACTGCAGCCCTCCAGCTAGGCCTAAACACTGCTGCTGAACAGAAATAGCGCCGGGAAAGATGCAGAAGGCCCGTGAACGAGCGCAGCGCTTCACTGGACATGATTTGAGGGTGCTGGTTAGGGCTTTGGAGAGGAGACGCAAACTCTTGTTCCCGGACAGTGGCAAGAAGCCTACCACCAGCGTCTACAGGAAAGCCTGGAGGGAGGTCGCCCACAGGGTCACATCCAACAGCGAGGTCCCTAGGACTGGTGTCCAATGCCGGAAAAAATTCAATGACCTCACAAGGATTGTCAGGGTGAGTGCCCTTTCCAGTGTCCTCCTCATCCTTGCATGTGCACCTCACATTATGGGCAAAGGGACCTAAAAGCCCTAATGGCCAGCCCTCATCCAGCAGCTATGGGACTGGCATGAACATCAATTGCACATTCTGCACTTTACACACTGGCCAAGCTATTCGACCATGGGAGGCAGTGCACACAAGATCAGGGCACCACACTGGCCAAGCTATTTGACCATGGGAGGCAGTGCACACAAGATCACGGCACCACACTGGCCAAGCTATTCGACCATGGGAGGCAGTGCACACAAGATCTGGGCACCACACTGTACTTAGAGGCCGTCCTTTCTCTTGCAGGCCAAGCTGGCACACAATCAGGAGAGCCAGACTGTGACCGGGGGAGGCGGTCCCCAGATCCAGCAGCTCAGTGACCTTGAAGAGCGCGTGGGTAGCCTCATGGGTGCCCGGGTGATTGGCCCCGTTGCATCTGGAGATGCCGACCCTGTTCTGGGCACCAATGGTAAGGACATCACCTTTTCGACCTCTCTCGTCCCACTTGCGCTTCAGATCTACATCCTTTGCCACTGTCCGACCAATGCGCTGAATGCCACCACTCATGCCTCCCTCGCTGACGCCCTCTCCTCACTCTAAAGCTACTCTTGTGCCTTCCTGCTTTCAGATGGTGAGGAGGAGGTCCCTGAACTTGCCAGTGACAGCCCCTCAGAAGAGGAGGAGGAGGAGGAGGAAGAGGAAGAGCAAGGCGGCCCATCAGGGGAACCCTCAGCCGCGCCAGGGGATGCCAATGGAGGGGACACGTCTTCCCTGGAGAACAGCCAGGGGGAAGTGTCGCAGGGGAGTGTAGCTCCTGTGCCCAGTGGCGTGCAGCAACGCGGGAAGGGTCGGCCAGCTCGGCGGCCTTCTTCCCAGAGGGGGGAAGGGTCGCAGGGGAGTGTAGTTGCTGGGCCCAGTGGCATCCAGCAACGCGGGAAGGGTCGGCCAGCTCGGCGGCCTTCTCCCCAGAGGGAGAGTCCGGCCTCCAGTCCGGAGACGGTCCTCGCCAAGGAGGTGCGCCTCCTCGATCAAATGTCCGTGGACTCGGATCACCGGCACACCGAGTTCATGGGGGTTGTGGCACGGTTGCCTGAGGCCATCGAGTCCCTGGCTCATAGTGTGGCCGATTTCGGCGCCTCACAGGCCAGGAGTTTCGAACAATTCGAAGCAGCACAGGCCACGAGTCGGGCAGAATTCGGGGCAGAGCAGTCCGCGAGTCGGTCCGATTTCGGGGCAGAGCAGTCCGCGAGTCGACAGGTGATCAGTGGTGCCGTGCAGTCACTGGCTGGTCTGATGCAGGCACAGACCAGGGCAGTACGGGCACTCACTGCTGCCACACTCGCTGTGTCAGCCAGGCATCGCCAGGGCACCCGCCGCGCTGCATCAGCACAGCGGTCTGTCCTTCAGCAGATTGCTGTGCATGCTGCAGTGATGGCCCGGGCGAGTGCCAGTGTCTCAGGCGAGCAGCGAGCACCTGCCATCAGCCAGCTTGCCCCCATTCCTGCAGCCGCCACTGCCACTCCCCCAGTGGAGCTGCGACGAGCTGCTGGAGAGCCTGCTGCTGCCCAGCCACAGCTGCAGCAGTCACCAGCCGGCCCCTCGAGGGCCAGAGCTCGTCTAGGCAGACCCCCAAGGGCATCTCCCGTCACGCCATGTGCCCCTCAGGAGCCTTCCCCCAGCCTTGCAGCAGCCACTGGGCACACTTTGAGGAGGAGCAGCAGGGCGGCCAGGGGCCGCAAAAGGCTGGTCAAGGAATCGCCCTCGCGGGCCACAAAGTAGAGGGTGTGGGCAAATGTGTTTTTATATGGGGATGGTTGTTTTGTTTATGGGGATGGTTGTTTTGTTTATGGGGATGGTTGTTTTGTTTATGGGGATGGTTGTTTTTGTAAGGCCGAGGATGAAGGCCATTTTTGTGGAAATGTTTTGTTATTCCTCCCCAGGTTGTGGGAGTGAGTCATGTGTGTGACAGTTTTTTGGGGGTGTTGTCTGTTTTTGGGTTTCATGTGGGAAGGGCCCTGAGTTTGTTCAATAAAGCATTTTATTTATTCAGCTTGTCCATGTTTGATGTTTGAAGTGGTTGTTGCCTTAACCGGCTGAGGGCTTGCAGAGCGGCTGCATTCAGGTCCCTTCATTGCCACAAGCCATTCCCTGACAGGGGGCCTAGAAGTGACGTTCAATAAGCCGCCGACAGGCGGCCCTTGGACCTTGTGCCTCCCTCCTGGGCTGGTACTCCTCCTCCTCCTCCTCCTCCTCCTCATGCTCCTCCTGCTCCTCCTCATGTGGTGGTGCTCCAGCGTGAGGTGGCAGTGCCTGAGTCCTGCGGATAGCCAGGTTGTGCAGCATGCAGCAGACGACCACGACCTGGGAGACTCTCTCCGGCGAATACTGCAGAGATCCTCCGGAACGATCCAGGCAGCGGAACCGTTGCTTGAGGACGCCAATCGTTTGTTCTATGATGTTCCTAGTGGCTTGATGGCTTTCGTTGTATGCCTCCTCAGCAGGGGTCCTGGGCACGCGGAGCGGGGCCATGAGCCAGGTACACAAAGGATAGCCTTTGTCCCCGATAAGCCATCCTCTTGGGGGAGGCTGTGCCTGGAACATGTCAGCCACAGTAGTCTGTCGCAGGATAAATGCATCGTGGCTGCTGCCTGGAAAGCGGGCATTGACAGCTAGGATGCGCTGCCTGTGGTCACACACCAGCTGTACATTGAGGGAATGGTAGCCCTTCCGGTTGCGGTAATCCTCGGCATTGTGGATAGGTGCCCGCAAAGCCACATGCGTGCAGTCAATGGCGCCCTGCACCATGGGGAAGCCCGCTGTTCTCGCAAATCCCACTGCACGCTGCTGCTGCTTCTCCAGGGTCATGGGGAAGGAGATGAATTGGTGTCTCCTTCTGAAAAGGGCATTGGTCACCTGGCGGATGCAGCAATGCACAGCGAACTGGGATATGTTAGCAATGTCCCCAACAGCGGCTTGGAAGGAGCCGCTTGCATAGAAGTTCAGAGCCACCGTGACCTTCACTTCCACCGACAGAGACGTCTTGCACCTCAGCTGTGGACGCAGATCTCTGTGAAGCAGATGGCAGATCTCTGCAACCACCTCCCTTCTGAAGCGCAGCCTCCTAACACACTGCGCGGCAGGCATGGTGAGATAGGACACCTGCTGTCGGTATTTCCTGAGTGGGTAAGGCCTAGGTAGCGGACACCTGTTGCCCCCTTTGCGTCTAGCCAGGGCTGCCCCTCTCACACAGCGTCTGCGAGCCCTTCGCACATAATGCTGAAACTGAGGGTTGGCACCCTATGCAGCCCCCATAATATACTGGCAAACAATGACCTCACAATGAAGGCGAATTGCCAAGCTCTGGCCTGAAGCCAAAAATACCTCTCCTATGTTGGGCCAAAGCAGTAAGCTCTCTTCCTTGGTCTCTGTCCAGAAATCCGTTGCACAAGAGTGATTGCTGCAAAATGGCTGGCCTTTATAGTTCAGGGTAAGTGCCCTTTAATTAGCGCTCCCCGAGGCCCGCATGGCCTCTGCTACGTTCCAGTTCACAGTTCTTAGGAGCGCCACGCCCACATTGGGCGGGCGCGACTGAAGTTCCGGATTGGGGCGCACAAAGGGCGTTGCACGAGGAAATGACGTCATAATCTGCGCGCGCAGCTGAGCACGCGCAAACACTTTGCGCCGGCGCTAAATGTCTACTGAAGTTGGGCGTAGGCGCAGATCGCCCTGCGCCCGGCCGCTAAGTGCCTAGCGCTCAAGATCTACTCCTCCTAAGGCGCTAACGGCTGGCGCACGCAACTGAATTTCTAGGCCCCAGTTTTTTAAATTATCCCCATGATTTGTCTCCCGGGTGTTGCACGCTATAGTGCCCTGGAGATTAATCTTCAATTCCTGGAGACTCCAGGGCCAAACCTGGAGGCACCGTGCACATCTCTTAAGCTGCATTTACACTGGCTATTTGACCTTGGGGGAAATCACAACAGAGCTCACAGAAGTTGATTTGAGATCAGCCATGAGAACCATGGCCGGTTTTCCCGCCCTCAAACTCAGGGACATTGCGGCAAAGTGTAACGAGTCAACGGCCACCGCAGCTGAGCTCAGTTCCCCGCAGCACAGACTGGGGATAAAACCCCCTGCTCTGTAAAGCTTGTTGGCTACTAATGATCGTTTACTGAAAATGGCTTATTTTCTCCCTGTGCATTACTGCACTGTCACAAATTAACAAAGGCCAAAGTCACCGGGCTATATCGACTCAGATGATTGATGATGCTGTGAGTTCCCAGAGCTCTTGTCAGGCAGTAGGGGTAATTATTAGAATTGAGAAGCTAATCTGTGGTAAGCAGGAGGGTAGAGAGAAATATCGCCAAATTGGGTTCTTACTTGTTCTGAGTGAGGTTGGCTTGGGAGCTATGAAAAAATACTTGCATTTATACAGGCCTTTCACAACCACTGGACGTCCCAAAGCGCTTTACAACCAATGAAGTACTTTCTGAAGTGTAGTCACTGTTGCAATGTAGGAAATGCGGCAGCCAATTGGCGCACAGTATGGTCCCACAAATATTAATGACCAGGTAATCTGTGTTTTTTTTTAGCAATGTCGATTGAGGGATAAATTTTGGCCAGGACACTGGGGATAACACCCCTACAATTCTTCGAAATTGTGCCATGGGATTTTTTATGTCCACCTGAGAGAGCAGACTTAGTTTAACATCTCATCCGAAAGACATCACCTCCGACAATGCAGCACTCCCTCAGCACTGCACTGGAGTGTCAGCCTAAATTTTTTTGTTCAAGTGTCTGGAGCGGGACTTGAACCCATGACCTTCTGACTCAGGCAATAGTGCTACCCACTGAGACACACTGACACTATGGGTAGTGTGAAAATTCAGTTATCGTTAATTTAGTGCTGTTTAGCTAACTTGATTGAGTTTTTTGATGAGGTAACTAAGAGGGTTGATGAGGGCAATGTGGTTGATGTGGTGTACATGGACTTCCAAAAGGCATTTGATAAAGTGCCACATACTAGGCTTGCCAGCAAAGTTGAAGCCCATGGAATAAAAGGGACAGTGGCAGCATGGATACGAAATCGGCTAAGTGACAGGAAACAGAGACTAGTGGTGGACGGTTGTTTTTCGGACTGGAGGAAGTTATACAGTGGTGTTCCCCAGGGGTCGGTACTATGACCACTGCTTTTCTTGATATATATTAATGATTTGGACTTGGATGTACAGGGCACAATTTCAAAATTTGCAGATGACAAAAACAGTGAGGAGGCTAGTGATAGATTTCAAGAGGACATAGACAGGCTGGTGGAATGGGTGGACACATGGCAGATGAAATTTAACGCCAAAAAGTGTGAAGTGATACATTTTGGTAGGAAGAATGAGGAGAGGCAATAAAAAGTAAAGGGTACAATCCTAAGGGGGGGGGGGGGGTGCGGGTGCAGGAACAGAGAGACCGGGGGTATATGTGCACAAATCATTGAAGGTGGCAGGGTAGGTTGTAAAAGCGGTTAAAAAAGCATACGGAATCCTGGGCTTTATAAAAAGAGGCTGAAGGGCCCTAATTGCCTACAATGTGACTTTGACCTTGCGGTAGAGGAAGCGAATTGACTAGAGACTTAACAGCCCAGTTAAAAGGACACGCTCGGACTATGCCTCGAGACCAACAGAATGATGGGAAAGTTGGTCAAGAACTGAGGTCAGCAGCAGTGGGAAAAGTGCTGACCGAGAACCAGAGTGAAAGACAAGTTCATCTGACTAATCGCGTCATCCTGCTAAGCAAGCAAAGGATTGCGATAACCAGGAACCAGCTTGTGAGAAACAAGGACTTGAGAACTGGTAAAGCCATCACGGTTGAGGACAAAGTGCAGGCGGCTTTGTAAATGTACGTATGGAACAGAACAAAACAAACTTTCTGGGCACGACTTGACTTTTGTGCGCGAAGAGCTGTATTTAAACAGCCAAGGTACAGCTGATAACTGGCTGATCTTGACAGACAGAAGAAGCGGGAGGTGTGAACGGTCACTCATCTCACAACCACTTTGACCAGGGGAAGACCAACCGGACTGGTGATAGTGAGTATACACATGACAGTCTAAGTAACTAAGGGGACTAGTAAGAAAACTGTTAGAGATTTACGCTTGATGAATGGTATGTGTGTGATTAATAAAGGAACTACCGTATTAAACGGAACCAAACAATCGGTTGCAGTGTGAATCTTCTTTCTCTCATTTATATCGTAAATCTAGAGTCTGAAACCCAGGTGGGGAAGAGAAAGATCCCTACAAGGCATAGAGTACAAAAACAAGGACATTATGATGAATCTTTATAAAACACTGGTTCGGTCTCAACTGGTGCATTGTGTCCGCACTTTAGGAAGGATGTGAAGGCCTTAGAGAGGGTGCAGAAAAGATTTACAAGAATGTTTCCAGGGATGAAGGACTTCAGTTACGTGGATAGACTGGAGAAGCTGGGGTTGTTCTCCTTAGAGCAGAGAAAGTTGAGAGGAGATTTGATAGAGGTGTTCAAAATCATGAGGGGTCTAGACAGAGTAGATAGAGAGAAACTGTTCCCATTGTCGGAAGGGTCGAGAACCAGAGGATAGCGATTTCAGGTGATTAGCAGAAGAACCAAAGGCGACATGAGGAAAAACTTTTTTACGCAGCGAGTGGTTAGCATCTGGAATGCACTGCCCGAAAGGGTGGTGGAGGCAGATTCAATCATGGCTTTCAAAAGGGAATTGGATAAGTACCTGAAGGAAAATTTTTTGCAGGGCTAAGGGGAAGGGGCGGGGGAGTGGGACTAGCTGAGGTGCTCTTGCAGAGAGCCGGAACAGGCTCGATGGGCCGAATGGCCTCCTGTGCTGTAACCATTCTATGATTCTATGTGCTGTCATGAGTTCATAGAGGGAATGCAAGCTGCCAGCTAATTTAGAATCACTGAAGGATTGATTGAGAAAGGAATAGAAGGAGGATCGGTAACCAGAGGACACAGATTTAAGATCATTGGCAAAAGAGCCAGAGGCGAGATGAGGAGAATTTTTTTCCACAGCAAGTTGTTATGATCTAGAATGCACCGTCTGAAAGGGTGGTGGATGCAGATTCATACGAACATATGAACATACAAATTAGGAGCAGGGGTAGGACACTTAGCCCCTCGAGCCTGCGCCACCATTCAATAAGGTCATGGCTGATCTAATTTCTCCACATTCCCGCCCACCCCCGATAACCTTTCACCCCCTTGCTCACCAAGAATCTATCTACCTCTGCCTTAAAAATATTCAAAGACTCTACTTCCGCCGCCCTCTAAGGGAGAGAGTTCCAAAGACTCACAACCCTCTGTGAGAAAAAAATTCTTTTCATCAATGTTTTAAATGGGCGACCTCTTATTTTTAAACAGTGACCCCTAGTTCTAGATTCTCCCACAAGAGGAAACCTCCTCTCCACATCCACCCTGTCCAGACCCCTCAGGATCTTATATGTTTCAATCAAGTCACCTCTTACTCTTCTAAACTCCAGCGGATACAAGCCTAGCCTGTCCAACCTTTCCTCATAAGACAACCCACCCATTCCAGGTATTAGTCTAGTAAACCTTCTCTGAACTGCTTCCAATGCATTTACATCCTTCCTTAAATAAGGAGACCAATACTGTACACAGTACTCCAGATGTGGTCTCACCAATGCCCTGTATAACTGAAGCATAACCTCCCTACTTTTGTATTCAATTCACCTCGCAATAAGCGATAACATTCTATTAGCTTTCCTAATTACTTGCTGTACCTGCATAGTAACCTTTTGCGATTCGTGCACTAGGACGCCCAGATCCCTCTGCATCTCAGAGCTCTGCAATCTCTCACCATTTAGATAATATGCTTCTTTTTTATTCTTCCTGCCAAAATGTACAATTTCACATTTTCCCACATTATACTCCATATGTCAGATCTTTGCCCACTCACTTAACCTATCTATATCCCTTTGTAGCCTCCTTATGTCCTCTTCACAATTTACTTTCCTACCTATCTTTGTGTCATCAGCAAATTTAGCAACCATACCTTCGGTCCCTTCATCCAAGTCATTTAAATGAATTGTAAAAAGTTGAGGCCCCAGCACTGACCCCTGTGGCACACCACTCGTTACATCTTGCCAACCAGAAAATGACCCATTTATGCCTACTCCCTGTTTCCTGTTAGCTAGCCAATCTTCTATCCATGCCAATATGTTACCCCCTACACCATGAGTTTTTATTTTCTGCAATAACCTTTGATGTGGCACCTTATTAAATGCCTTCTGGAAATTAAGTACAGTACATCCACTGGTACCCCTTTATCCACAGCACATGTTACTTCCTCAAAGAACTCCAATAAATTGGTTAAACATGATTTCCCTTTCACAAAACCATGTTGACTCTGTCTGATTACCTTGAACTTTTCTAAGTGCCCTGTTATAACGTCTTTAATAATAGTTTCTAACATCTTCCCTATGACAGATGTTAAGCTAACTGGCCTGTAGTTTCCTGCTTTCTGCCTCCCTCCCTTTTTGAATAAAAGAGTTACATTCGCTATTTTCCAATCTAATAGAACCTTCCCCGAATCTTGGAAAATTTAAACGAACGCATCAACTATCTCACTAGTCACTTCTTTTAAGACCCTAGGATGAAGACCATCAGGACCCGGGGACTTGTCAGCCCGCAGCTCCAACAGTTTGCTCACCACTTCCCTGGTGATTGTAATTTTCTGGAGTTCCTCCCTCCCTTCTATTTCCTGATTTACAGCTATTTCTGGGATGTTATTTGTATCCTCTATAGTGAAGACCGATGCAAAATACCTGTTCAATTCAACTGCCATCTCCTTATTTTCCATTATTAATTCCCCAGACTCACTTTCTATAGGACCAATGCTCACTTAGTTAACTCTTTTCTTTTTTAAATATCTATAGAAACTCTTACTTTCTGTTTTTATATTTCTAGCTAGCTTTCTCTCATACTCTAATTTTTCTCTCCTTATTAATCTTTTAGTCATTCTTTGCTGTTTTTTATATTTTGTCCAATCTTCTGACCTGCCACCCATCTTTGCGCAATTATATGCTTTTTCTTTAAGTTTGATACTTTCTTTAACTTTTTTAGTTAACCATGGATGGTGGGACCTCCCCTTGGAATGATTCTTTCTCATTGGAATGTATATATTCGGTGTATTCTGAAATATCCCCTTAACTGTCTGCCACTGCAACTCTATTGACCTATCCCTTAACCTAATTTGCCAGTTCACTTTAGCTAGCTCTGCTTTCATGCCCTCATAATTGCCCTTATTTAAGTTTAAAATACTAGTCTTGGGCCCACTCTTCTCTCCCTCAAACTGAATGTAAAATTCAATCATATTATGATCGCTGCTACCTAGGGGCGCCTTCACTATGAGGTCATTAATTAATCCTATCTCGTTGCACAATACCAGGTCTAGTATAGCCTGCTCTCTGGTTGGCTCCAGAACGTGCTGTCCAGAACAGATAGAAACTATCCTGAAAACATTCTATGAACTCTTCATCTAGGCTACCTTTGCCCATCTGATTTTTCCAGTCTATATGTAGATTAAAATCCCCCATGATTATTGCCGTACCCTCCTGACAAGCTCCCATTATTTATACTCCATCCTACCATGTGGTTACTGTTAGGGGGTCTGTACACCACTCCCACAAGTGACTTCTTGCCTTTATCATTTCTCATCTCTACCCAAACCGCTTCCACATCCTGGTTTCCTGAACTTAGGTCATCCCTCTCTATTGTGCTAATACCATCATTAATTAACAGAGCCACCTTTTCTGAGCTTCCTGTCCTTCCTAAATATCATGTACCCTTCAATATTCATGTCCCAATCTATGTCATCCTGCAGCCATGTTTCTGTAATGGCTATCAGATCATACTTATTTATTTCTATTTGCGCTATCAGTTCATCTGTTGTTTTGAATGCTACGTGCATTCAGATGCAGAGCCTTTAGTTTTGTACTTTTATTATTTTTGTAACCTCTAGCCTTATCTGTTGATTTACTTTTAGATTTGTACTCTCTATCTCTTCAATCAATAGTAACTTTCAAAAGGGAATTGGGTAAATATCTGGGGGGAAATTTGCAGGGCTATGGGGAATGAGCGGGGGAGTGGGATTAATTGGACAGCTCTTTCAAAGAGCCGGCACAGGCATGATGGGCCGAATGGCCTCCTTCTGTGCAGTAAGACTCTATGGCCCCGATTTTCTGGCAGCCGTCGGGCGGCTTTTCATGCGGCCGGGGGCCGAAAATCACCGAAAAAGTGGGTCGCGACCCCCCCCCGCCTGATTCCCCGCCCCGTCCGGCTTTTGGACCGCCATTTCTCCGCGACCCGATTCAGTCCCGCCCGCCGCTGGCGGGACTGGCCGTCGGAACACTAATTACCACTTATTTCCATGTTTAAGCCGATTTTCAGGGGCCTTTGCGATTTTGTGGGGTTCCCCACGCTAAACACGCCTGCGGGGAACCCCGCTGATGAAACCTGGCGTGAAGCTTGCCGGCTTGCTTGCTGTCAGCTGCAGGTCATTTGGGAAAGCTGCGATTTAAAGGAACAGCATTTGTTTGGTGAAGGACCTTGTTGCTGCAGGCTTTGGGCTACTTCTTCAAGGCTTAGGCACAGCTGTGGAAGGTTGGAGCCTCACACACTTCTCCAATGTGATCTCCTGGGAAGCCCCTCTCGCCACCCTCACTCAGCGCTTCCTCAGCGGAGGCATCTACGAGAAGCATGGGACGCCTTTTTTTCCTTCCCTTCTTGCCATTAGAGGATCTCCAGCAGCAGAGGCGGCAGCAGCAGAACCAGAAACAGCAGGATGAGCACCAGGAGCACCAGGCTGCTGCTCACTCACCTGAAGCTGCACAGGCCAGAAGGGGCCAGCGCTTGGAAGTGGCTTGAGAGCACCTTGCTGCGCTTTAGGGGGCCATGGGGACCTGTTTCTGCACTGGCAGTCCTACTCAGAAGGACTTCCATGAAGGTCTGGTTTCTCTGTTCAATAGATGGCCAAAGCTGCTCAAGAGATGTCATTCTCTTATGAGCACTCACCATGTTTTCCATACCCTGGCGAGTTATCTCCTCAATGGAGGTTGCCAACCTTTCCATGGTGATGCGTTCATGCACCAATGACTCCACAAAGGCTCTGCTCATGGTCGCTATGGACTCCTCCATTCACTCCACACTCACAGCGATCCTGGAGACAAAACCTGCCAGAGACTCCTGCATCTGTGCATGGAGATCCATCACCTCTTCTCTTGCGGATGGACCCAGAGGCAGAGGGTCAACATGCAGCGCAGCTGAGCTGAGCTGGCAGAGTCCTGCGCCCTCCGACAAGGACTCTCCACTGCTGTCCCTGTCTCCAGAATCTGCTGAGGCTCACTTGTGAGCTGTGAAGCACCAGGTGACAACACTACTCTATGTCCTGAAGGTCCCCCCGAGGTGTGAGTGTCTGCGCTGGTGCTGGGTGCGCTTACTTCTGCTGACACTGCACCCTCAGAGGTTGGAGCTTCCTCTGAGGAGTCTGGCTGCACAGCCTCTTCCTCCTCCACAGTGGGGATGGGGGCTCTGGGTGGTCCTGTGGGGGAGTAGAGGAAGGAGTTAGAGATGTGATGCCAAGGTTACATGCAGATTCGAGCTGACATCTGCTGACACCTGCATCCATGCAGCCTTGGTCTCAGTGGGAGGCCTCTTCCTGCCTGACCTAGGGAAGAGGACCTCCCTGTGGGCCCTAACCCCATCCAATAATGCCTGCAGTGAAGCTTCATCGAATTTGGAGGCAGCTCGGGGTCTGGCACTGGCCACAGCTGCAGCAGGCTCCTCTGCCATCCTGTATGGTTCGTTTGGAAGCCTTCAGAAGATGCAGTGCTTGCTGTGGACCTTGAAAGCACCACGAATGATGACATCATACTGTGGGGCTTTCTGACTAGAAATGGACAATTAGCAAGGCTGCCCACATGCTGGGAATTAATTGGCCACTTGAGGGAAAATTGCGTGGAGCTGGCTGACACATTTTTTTGTGTGTCAGAAACCCCACATTCGGGGGAATCTGACCATTTCCCACACAAGCCACAAAATCGGGCCCATGATTCTGTATGTCGATAGAGTTAGATGAAATAAGGTGGGAGGAGGCTCGTGTGGAGCAGAAACACCGGCATAGACCTGTTGGGCCAAATGACCTGTATTGTGCTGTAAAATTCTATGTAATCTATGTAATAGGTGCACTGGGCATTTAAGACACTAGTCAGGTCCTGTACAGTAATGACGAGCAAAGTGTTGTACATTCTGTCTTCCAGTCTGACATCAGTTCCAGGATGAGTTGAGGTTACCTACACCTCAAAGTCAGTGAAGCTGAAGTGATTTATTCAGCTCTCACAAGCACCGACTTAGCTCTGACCCAGAACTTCATCAAGCTCCCTGGATACCGAGTCAGACTAAAACAAGTGATACGCAGCATTAGTATTCTGTTCAACCCTGAGCTCAACTTCAAACCCAATGTCCGGTCCATCAACAACAATATATTCTTCGACCTCCTGAATATCGTCCCAAACTCCCCCGGCAAGCAAGCAAGCAAGAAAGAAAGGAAGACTTGCATTTATGCAGCACCTTTTCATGACCTCGGGATGTTCCAAAGCGCTTTACAGCCAATGAAGTACTGTTGAAATAAAAACACAAAGTGCTGGAAATACTCAGCAGCTCAGGCAGCATCTGTGGAGAGAGAAACAGAGTTAACGTTTCAGGTCGGTGATCTTTCGTCAGTTCTGAGAGATTAGTCTTTCATTCCTGGAGACTCCAGGGCAATCCTGGAGGGTTGGTAACCCTAACCGTCTGACATTAGCAAAGAACGAGTTAGCACATTGGTATCAAATCCCTCTGTCTGCTGTAGTAATGAAGCGGTTAACCACTGGGTGAATCATTTGTTAAATAATGTAGCGACTTCATACCAATCTGTATGCTAATAGCACAACGGAATTCAGCCCATAGATCATTTTATATTTTCAAATATAAACAACTTCCCAATTACCATGCATACACCAGTTGCTTGTTTATCAAATGATCTCACGTTCACTTCTCTTCCAACACCCATATTCTAAAGGGAGTCCAATAGCTTTTTAGCAAAAAATCTCTTGCACGCACCATTGAACTGCAGCCAAGAAGTGTGATTCATTTTGCAACAGAACTCCAACTCCTTCCACCATGAAAACTTTGTGGTTTTGGCAGGGATTTATTTAAAGGTTTGTTGTGCTGATGAAAGAAGCGTTTGGCGACCAAAGGACTTGCATTTATATAGCGTCTTTCACAACCGCAGGACGTCCCGAAGCGCTTTACAGCCAGTGAAGTACTTTTGAAGTGTAGTCACTGTTGTAATGTAGGAAACGCGGCAGCCAATTTGCACACAGCAAGGTCCCACAAACAGCAATGTGATAATGACCAGATAATCTGTTTTTTTTTAATAATATTAGTTGAGGGACAAATATAGGCAGGAACACCATGGAGAACTCCCCTGCTCTTCTTCAAACACTGCCGTGGGATCTTTTACGTTCACTTAACAGGGGCAGACTCTCTTTAATACCTCATCTGAAAATGCAGCACTCCCTCAGTACTGCACTGGAAATGTCAGCCTAGATTATGGGCTCAAGTCTCTGGAGTGGGGTTTGAACCCACAACCTGCTGACTGTGTGCTCTATATAAATGCAAGTCTTTTTTTTCTTGATCTGGGAATTCTCCCTACCGGAAACTCTCTTTTAACCGGCACCTAAATTAACCGGAACCCTCTGTTAACCGGCAAAATGCAGGAGTAGGTTCAGGTAAGTTTTACTCCATATTAGTGGCAGTTCCTGGATCTGTGGCTGTGTAACTGGGGTTCGTGCACTTGTTGCTAAGCAACAGGGAAGCCTGGATTTGTTGCTGTGTACGGAGCTCTCGTACCTTTTAACTATACCTCTCTGTAATCCGGACTTTTTGATAAATCGGCACCATACCGGTCCCGTTGGTGCCGGATAATAAAGAGTTTCCTTTATATCCCAGTCCATATCCTCTGTTTCTCCGACTCTGAATTACTGTCTACTCCCTGCTCCTCGCTCCATCTGTTCCAATTTGGGAGCTGACCATTCAACCATCTCCTACTGACCTCTGGAATTCTCTTTAGAAAGCGTGTTGCTGCCTCTCTTTCTGACTTCAAAAGCATTCTCAAAATCTATCTCTTCTACAATGCCTTCAGTCACTCCCTTAACTTTCTTCATTTGCTGCTCAGCAGCTTTATCTCTTATGAAGAACCTTAAGACATTCATCTACATGAGAATCTTGTTTAAAGGAAAGTATTAGCAGCAAATGCATTGGCCAACATTCCCACTCCTGAATCCCATTGCAGTGACCCTCTACTTGAAAGTGTGCGTGCATGTGAGAGAGAGAGAGAAAGAGAAAGAGAAAGAGAAATAGAGAGAGAGGTGCGCTGAGCTGCGATATCCTCCCATGTTTGAATAGCCAACTGACCCTGTCAAGACTCAAACATGAAGAATCCTCAGCCCCTACAAGAGAGAAGGGAAGCAAACTGGAAATGATCACTATACTTTTCCTGCGTTAATACCTGTTATTTAATCTGAAAATATTTCCCTCAAACAATTGGCATGTTGACAACCAGCATAGGGAGATATGAAATATACTCGTATTAATCAAAACATTTAGGGGTTGTTTGGTAATTTGAAACTTTGCAAATATGTGACATTTAATTACAACCTCTATGGCTAATGAGATGCCTGCTACAACAGAAATACATGAGGGGTAGTGAGAACTCTGAGCACAATTTAAAAAAATGAACAATGGTTGTTACATGAGAAGCATTTATCAGTTTTGCAGCCTGCAGTCATGAAGAAAGGCTCAATGTGGGTGTGCGTTAATGATATATTCATTGCAATACTGTGGGGAGGGGGAGAGCTATTGTTGCACATGTACATTACATTTAATGTAACAGTCTATGCACTGGCTTCTAACTGGAATCAAAATTAGCATAACATGTACCTACCTAAAACCACAGAACTTCCTTGAGCTAAAGAAACAGGATAATGCATATTATCCCTTAGGGATTCTTAATGAGCTTTCCATCAGTTATAAGGATAAATATTCCACTCTTCATCAATCAACTGTGCTCTAGTGATTGGATACTTGTCCCCTGTGGGTGTTTGTATCGCAGTCATGTTGTTGGTTCTGTTTTATTAATGTGACTCCTTTCATTCCTACTGAAATGGCAAACCTCGCCAGGATTTCTTGGTTTGCAAGCCAAACTCTAACCCTAGGCATGCCACCTTTTGCAAACTCCAAAACAGGACAGGAAGCGAGATCATGGGTTGAGTTCTAATGAAAATTCACTGAAAACCTTAATAACAAACATCTCCACATCATAACACAAGAAATGGATGTCCTGGACAACATTTATCCCTCAACCAACATCACTAAAAACACATTTATCTGTGCGTATATTTGTTGCCGTGTTGGCATCCATTACAACAGTGACTACAGTTTCAAAGTACGTAATTGGCTGTCAAGCGCTTTGGGACGTCCTGAGGATGCGAGTCACTTCGTTCATTCCATGACCTTTTGAGTCAACTTCCCTTTCCCAGCTGTACACAGCCAGGAGACTTGGTGAAACTGAGTTTGATCCCAGCAGTCTGTGTTACTTTGCAGCGTGGTGTCTTTCTGCATCTCAATAAGCAATTTCTGTTCCACTCCAATGGAAGCTGGTAACACAAAGGTTGGTGTCTGCCCTGGGGGTAGTAGACTGGAGGGGTCACAAAGAGTCCCCATTACATAAGCAAGTTATTGAACTTAAACCGTGACCAGGGAACAAATGGGCGTGAGGACATTCACAAGCTTCAAGCAAAATTAGAGATCAGAAGAATGTCTCCTTACTCCCAGCAGTATCTTGTAACACAGATTTTTATTCTTAAAAAAGATACATTCAATAACTCTTGAGAAGGAAAAAGAAAGTGAACAGTTAACAAAGGTTATTATTAAGAACTTGTTTTAGAGTTCATTTTCATCCAAGATTGATTGAAAAGGGAATAACTGTATTAAGCTTTAAAATGTTAATATTAGCAGTATTCAGTACACTGATTTGTCAGGTTACTTGTCCGACATATAATATTGGATGAGCAGAAATTTCCTCCAATTATATATGGGGAAGGCCAAAGCCATTGCCTTTGGTTCCCGCCATAAACTCCATTCCCTAGCCATCGACTCCATCCCTCTCCCTGGCCACTGTCTGAGGCTGATACAGAATGTTTGCCACCTTGCCATCTTCTTTGACTCCAAGCTGAGCTTCTGATCCCATATCCTCTCCATCGCCAAGACCACCTACTTCCACCTCTGCAGCATTGCCCATTTCCACCCCAGCTTCAGCTCTTCTGCTGCTAAAACTCTCATCCATAACTTTGTTACCTCTAGACATGACTATTCCAACGCTTTCCTGGCCGGCCTCCCACCTTGCACCCTCTGTAAACTTGAGCTCATCCAAAACTCTGCAGCTCGTGTCCTAACTCGCACCAAACCCTATTTACCCATCCTCCCTGTGATCGCTGACCTACATTGGCTCCTGGTACACCAACGCCTCATCCTCGTTTTCAATCCCTCCATGGCCTCGCTCCTCCCTATCCCTGCAACCTACTCCACCTCTACAACCCTCCGAGATCCCTGTGCTCCTCCAACTCTGGCCTCTTGTGCACCCCTCACTCTCTTCGCCCCACCATTGGTCGTCGTGCCAATGTCATCTAGTCATCTAGGTCCTAAGCTCTGGCATTCCCTCCCTAAATCTGTCTGCCTCTCCACCTCGCTATCCTCCTTCAAGACCCTCCTTAAAACCTACCTCTTTGAGTAAGCTTTTGGTCACCTGTCCTAATATCGCCTTCTTTGGCTTGATCAATTTCTGTCTGATTACGCTCCTGTGAAGCGCCTTGGGTTGTAAGGTGCTATATAAATGCAAGTTGTTGATGTTGCAGTGCACTGCATTTTCTGACAAGACGCAGTATTACTCACAGTATCGGGTGTGAGAACTACTGATACCCACAAGCCACGATCGGAACTAGAATAGTTCATAACCCTAATCCTAATCCTAACCCTTTATAAAGGAAGGCATAAACAAGCCTATAATTGTGTACAGTAGTTTAGTTAAACAGGAGCACTCAATAATTTTTCATTTTAGGTATCATTGCTAAATAAAATTATAATTCTTAACCACCCAACATGCAGTTCCAGTTACATTTGTAATACACCCTTATTTACTGCCCTTGCATAGACTAGGCTTGTGTTCCCTTGAGTATAGAAGATTAAGAGGTGATCTAATTGAGATGTTTAAGATGATCAAAGGAGTTGATAGGGTAGATAAAGATAAACTATTTCCTCTGGTAGGGGTGTCCAGAAACAAGGGGACATAACATCAAAATTAGAGCCAGGCCGTTCAGGGGTGATGTCAGTAAACATTTCTTCACACAAAGGGTAGTGGAAATCTGGAATTCTGTCCCCCAAAAAGCTGTTGAGTCTGGGGGGGGTCAATTGAAAATTTCAAAACTGAGTTTGATAGTATTTTGTTAGGCAAGGATATTAAGAGTTACAGAACCAAGGCGGGTAAGAAAGAGTTAAGATACTGTAAGATTCGAAATTTTCAGCAAAAATCACGCAAGAAAACTGGATAAAATAAGACTGTTTATTGACCAAAGTAAGCTTGCACAGAATAACCTTTGATAAAAGGGCATACAAAATGGCCGCCAGGCCCCGTGATCAGTTTCTGAACCATTTTATTTCTGTTACTGCAAGCCAGACAGGCTTGTGGATTGAAGACAGTAAGCCCGCGAAAGCCAATATCTGGGAACCGAAACTCAGAGAAACAGCATACATATTCAATGAATTCTAAGTACAGGATGGGGCCCATCAAGATATGGGCGGACAATGCAAAAACACTTATACCCATTTATTGTACAAAGGAAAAACCGTTTAGCGGCCATCAAGGAAAATCTCCGGACCGATCAATATGCAAACCGAGCCGCGATGACAATGTAAAAGACATTAAAAGACATTATCGGCCAGGAAGGCCAGTTTAAGTTATCACCGGCTCCGTTACAAGACAAAGCGCCCCTGCAGAGATTTCTGCCCGCCAAAATTAATACAAAGACAGGACTATGATTTGGCGGGAGATAAGACTGTCCCAAAAGAGTATAACTATGGATTGAAAGTCCATCTACGGGACGGCAACAACTTCGAACTTGACTTCACGGCTGCTTCTTCTTGGATGACTTCAGACTTCCATTTTCTTCAAGAACTTCTTCTACAAGGGACGAACGAAGGACGGACGGTGCCAGGATCGGCGCCTCTTCCACTTCGGTAGATGTGGAATCGATGAAGACGTTTTCGTCTTTTTAAAGACGGACGACTTCGGTAAAAAGACAACGTGGTCGGTGTTCAGCCGAACAAGGCTCGGCCACGACGAGAAGACGACGAGGGTGGCCCGGGTACTGGGGTCGGGAGATCATCGACGACCCAGGCCGACGGAGAAGAAACCCTCTGGAGAACCGGCGATCCAGGCCGGAAAGATTCTTCCATGTGCATGCACTTCTTCAGCAGCCTGCAGCTGAGGTCTGCTCCATGAACCCAAATCCACGATAGTGGATCTCAACCTTGACGAGCGCTCATCGAGGCTGTGTCTACCCCACCGCCTCGAGGAAGAGAGAATATCGACTGCGCCAGAAGCTTCCAAATCCACGTGACGACGGAAAGCGGTGCCAAAAGGTTGCGAACCCCCTTTTTCGCGATTTTGAGAGTGGTGAGCATGATCCCAAGTTCCCCAGGTCGAAACTTAGTTTAGGTATAGGGGAGGGAGTTAAGGGTAACCGTAATGTGTTTCCCCTTTTACGATGTGCCGTGTGTTCCCCATTTCCATAGAGTTAAGTTCATAAATTTGTGTATGATTGTAGTAACTTTAATCTGTGCCTATGACATGTATTTTGTAATGCTTCAAACTGTTTAAAAATAAAAGCATCCATTTCGTGCTATTCAACCTGGTCTATTGAGTTCTTTCTCTACACTAAGTCCAAGGTCTAGAACCGTAGGGGGAGTGGGTCGAACCACTCAAGGGTAATTATTGCACGAAACCTGGCAGGAGACCGGAACGAGCAAGTGAAACCCCCTACAATACAGATCAGCCATGATCTAACTGAAGGACGGAACGGGCTCGAGGGACTGAATGGCCTCCTCCTGTTCCTGTGTGCCTATGTAAAGAAATGGCCCTGTAATTTCCATAGGAACCGATTCTGAACATTTGACATCAGCACAATCACATTCATTTAGACAATTGCAGATTTTTTTTTTTAGTTCATTGAGTATAGTTGCACAGACAATTCCTTTGAATGCAAGAAGATGCTAATGGTTGGGCTCATTCATGTTACAGAGCCAAGCACATCCACCAAGTTCAGCCTAGTGGGAAACAAATTGTAATTGCAACCATCAGTCACTTCCTGCTAAGGAAAATCATCTTCAGGTCTTCTGCTGCAAGCATACTCGTCTGAAGAAAAATTACTCTGTGGAGGTAGGATCATTTTTTTTTTTAAAAACCTACTTCCAATCATTCACCATTTTGAGCAATCAGTGTATTTTTTTTTCCAATTCCAATTTTTTTTTAATCAATGAACTTATTGCTTTTTCTCTACTCTTTGCAGAGTCCCCATTTTGGAATCAGGATCCCAAACAGCTACGCTGTCCCAGGAGCCTTTGGTTCTCAGACTATTGTGGCAGTTGGGCTCGTGACCTCTTAAGTTAGGGTGTGACGAGGGGCCTGGTTTCTGAGCTGTCAATTCTCAACCACCTCTGCTGGCCTCACTCCAGATGTGCTGACTCCTACCCAATTCTTCCCACCTACCACTGCCTCGCACTTGCAGCATCCAGGCATCCTTTCGAAGCCATTGCACTAGGACTGCACAGAAACAGTAAGACCAGGTTTGCTAGTGGTGAGCACAAATTACAGTTGTAGCACTGCACGGAGACAAAAGAGGGACTGCATTTATGTAGAATGATAGGGGGGAAAATTCGGTAGGTTAGCACCTCCCATTAGCACCTGCAGAAGGTGGTAACGGGTTGTTAATGCAGTAGCGACAGGGCGAGGTGAATCCAGCACCGCATGGCAAATCCGCCCCCACCCCATTGCGCTGCCGGTACAAGGTACCGCCGGGGACTTCAACACCAGGCAGACTGTGACGCTCACTGAGTGCCCGATCTGGAAAGTTAATTGTCACCACTTACCTGCGCGCCTTAACCAGACAGTGGCAGGGAGAGCAGGTGCGCAGCTGCAGGAAGCCGGCTCCAGCGACGTTATTTAAAGGCATCAGCATTAATCACTCCCAGCTGTCAGGGCAGGTTAGTTTCAGTGGTTTCTTGTCAGTTTCACCCAGTGGATGAGTTTCTATGGGTCATTTCAAGCTTCTTTTTTATCTGGCAAGGGCAAAGTGGCTACATTTATTGTTCAAAGATTAAAACTGCTACACCTCGCAACATTAATGGGGGCTGTACTGCCACCTCACCCTCCAGGATCTACGGCGGAGGGAGCGTAGACAGCGAGAAATACGGGAACATGTGCGCAGAGGGATGAGGAGGGACATCAGGGCTCTCACCAGGAGGCCTTGCCCTCCGAGGGTATTCCGACAGCACCTCTCCTATCTTCAATGAAGCGAGGGGCAGTGTATTAGGTGGCTCAGCATCATCAAGGTGGTGGTCACAGAACTCTGCCACCTCCTCCAAACAGACCTCCAACCTCACACCAGGATGACTTAAACCCCAGATCCTTGTTGCTCACTACATGCCCATCATACCATCCCTGTGTCATGCCATATCACAGCGTCCTCCTGGGTGGAAAGGTAAAATGAGAGAGACCACAAAATATTGCAAACTCTGTTAATAAATTTATGCATAACCATATCACACATATCACATTCATTCTAATAATTAACGATCCTTGTGCCTGCCATAGTTAAATAGCTGTCATTGTGTGCAAGCTGTGAGATGTGGGTGTGAGTGTTGGTAGGTAGAGATTGTTGGTGTGTGAGTGCTGGGGGTCTGGTACTTTGGCCAGTGTGTGAAGCTTGTGGTACAGATGGTGGTATGTAGTATTTGCTGAAGCATTCAACCACCCTGACCACCCGACTGAGGTGGATCTGCCATGAGCACACCTCCTTCAGTCCTCCGGCTCCTTTTCCGTGCTGAGGCAGCAGCATGGCCAGCAATGCTGAGACTGAGGTGCTGCAATATCAATGAACCTCCCCTTTAAGTACTGGGAAAAGCCTGTGACAATGATGAGTTGAGATTAGGCTGCACCCGATATTGGTCCACTCTTTGAGTATAACGTCACTGAGCTAGATCTTTAAGACATGATTTAGCACCCCAATCATTTCTTTGAGCAGTGAGAATGAATTTTGTGTGCAGCCTAAAGCATTAGCACCTGGCACTAATTCTCAAACTTTTATAAAGATACCGCCCATTCCTGGGCTATAATGAATTTCTAGCCCATAGAATTATACAGAACAGAAGGAGGCCATTTGGCCCATCGTCAATGTTCTCTTTAAGCTGCCTGCTCCCTGCGTGGCCTGTTTCTTTACATTTCTGCACATGCACGGTATTTACAATGGAAAAACCGGTGAGCAGCCTGTGTGGGACCTTTCCCATCACTGCGCGGCCGCACAGCTTAGAGGGAACATTGTCCATCCTGTCTGTGCTGGCCCTTGAAAGAGCTATCTGATTAGTCTCGCTCCCCTGCTCGTTCCCTATAGCCCTGCAAAATTTTCCCTTCAATTATTTATCCAATTCACTTTTCAAATTGGATAAATGGATGACACCCTCCATCATGTTGTGCGGCACTAGCACCGTGCTAAATGGGATAGGTTCAGAACAGATCTAGCAGCTCAAAACTGGGCATCCATGAGGTGCTGTGGGCCATTAGCAGCAGCAGAATTGTATTCCATGCAATCTGTAACCTCATGGCCCAGCAAAACCCTCACTCTACCATTGCCACCGAGCCAGGGGACCAACCCCGGTTCAATGAGGAGTGCAGAAGAGCATGCCAGGAGCATCGTACCTAAAAATGAGGTGCCAACCTGGGGAAGCTGCAACACAGGACTACATGCATGCTAAAAAGCAGAAGCAGCATGCTATAGACAGAGCTAAGTGATCCCACAATGAACGGATCAGATCAAAGCTCTGCAGTCCTGCCACATCCAGTCATCAATGGTGGTGGACCATTAAACAACTAACGGGAGGAGAGGCTCCATGAATATCCCCATCTTCAATGATGGTGGAGCCCAGCAATTGAGTGCAAAAGACAAAGTTGAAGCGTTTGCAACCAACTTCAGCCAGAAGTGCCGAGTGAATTATCCATACCGGCCACCTCCTGAGGTCCCCACCGTCACAGAAGCCAGTCTTCAGCCAATTCATTTCACTCCACGTAATATCAAGAAATGGCTGAGCGCACTGGATACAGCAAAGGCTATGGGCCCCGACAACATCCCGGCTGTCGTGCTGAAGACTTGTGCTCCAGAACTAGCCGCGCCTCTAGCCAAGTTGTTCCAGTACAGCTATAACACTGGCATCTATCCGACAATGTGGAAAACAGCCCGTGTATGTCCTGTCCACAAAAAGCAGGACAAATCCAATCCAGCCAATTACCACCCATCAGTCTACTCTCAATCATCAGCAAAGTGATGGAAGGTGTCGTCGACAGTGCTATCAAGCAGCACTCACCTGCATATTGATGCCCAGTTTGGGTTCCGCCAGGACCACTCAGCTCCAGACCTCATTACAGCCTTGGTCCAAACATGGACAAAAGAGCTGAATTCCAGAAGTGAGGTGAGAGTGACTGCCCTTGACATCAAGGCAGCATTTGACCGAGTGTGGCATCAAGGAGCCCTAGTAAAACTGGAGTCAATGGGAATTGGGGGGGAAACGCTCCACTGGCTGATGTCATACCTAACACAAAGAAAGATGGTTGTGGTGGTTGGAAGTCAATCATCACAGCCCCAGGACATCACTGCAGGAGTTCCTCAGGGCAGTGTCCTAGGCCCAGCCATCTTCAGCTGCTTCATCAATGACCTTCCTTCCATTATAAGGTCAGAAATGGGGATGTTACTAGTGAATCTGTCTCCATCACCCTTTCAGGCAGTGCATTCCAGACCATAACAACTTGCTGCGTAAAAAACATTCTTCTCATCTTCCCTCTGCTTCTTTTGCCAATTATCTTAAATCTGTGTCCTCTGGTTACCGAACCTCCTGCCAGTGGAAACAGTTTCTCATTATTTACTCTGTCAGAACCCCTCATAGTTTTGAACACCTCCATTAAATCTCCCCTTAACCTTCTCTGCTCTAAGGAGAGAACCCCAGCTTCTCCACATAACTGAAGTCCCTCATTTCCGGTACCATTCTAGTAAATCTCCTCTGCACCCTCTCCAAGGCACCTTGGTGCTATCTCATCACATCTGCCAGAAGCTTCTCGAACCTGTTCAAATGTGTAGGTGCTGATAATGCAGTCCCAGCACTGTGCCAATGCGACTTCCATTCTTTGGGTGTTGCATTCACCTCTAGTGTTAAAGAGCTGGCCTCAAGACATAACGTGTGGTCAGCTGTTTCTGCATATTTTCACAGAAGTGCAGCTGCTCAATGGCTGATGTGCTGGTAGTGTCCTAGGGTCAAGAGAAAGGTTATCTCGCATCAGCAGCTATTAAAGGGCTGCTGGTCACCTTTCAGCTGTACTGCTATACAGAGGGGGCGAAGTGGCTGCAGCAAGGCCAGGGGGTAAAATGGCGCCGTTTTAAGGCGTAATCTTGGAGCCAAGTGTGGAAGCCATTTTGGACACAGCAAGATCCCACAAATAGCAAAGAGAAGAATGACCATTTAATCTGTTTTTAGCTGGCGGTGGATGAGGGAGGAATGTTGGCCAGGACACCAGGAAAACTCCCTGCTTTTCTTTAAACAGTACCAATTGGACCGCTGACCTATGCAATTTCTGACCAGCGGCTCCTTTTACAAAGTGGGCACCATTAAAACAATTGGCCCTCAACAGACTAAAAATGCGGGCGAGTCTAGAACGTTACTTTATTCTGACAGTGTTGACACTGTCAACCGTGAGGGATTATGGAGTGTCCTCCTCAAATTCGGCTGCCCTCAAAAGTTTGTCACCATCCTCCGCCTGCTTCACGACGACATGCAAGCCGTGATCCTGACCAACGGTTCCACCACAGACCCAATTCACGTACGAACTGGGGTCAAACAAGGCTGCGTCATCGCACCAACGCTCTTCTCGATCTTCCTTGCTGCAATGCTCCATCTCACCCTCAGTAAGCTCCCCACTGGAGTGGAGCTAACTTACAGAACAAACGGAAAACTGTTCAACCTCCGTCGCCTCCAGTCCAGATCCACGGTCGTCCCATCCTCTGTCATCGAATTACAGTATGCAGACGACGCTTGCATCTGCGCTCACTCGGAGGTCGAACTCCAAACTGTTGGATCCGTGGTTCAGTGGATATGCTGTTATTAAATAATCACACGGATGCTGTACATTAACAATAAACAGGTCTTTACTGGGGGAGGGTAGTCTCAAGACTGGGGGTACAGAGGCATGCGCAAAGCTTATATACAGGTGTGGTCACTGCCGGTACTACAGTATACAGGAGCTGTAAAAGTAGTTCTGAGTTAAAGGCACATACACTACAATTCCTCCCCTTTTAGATTAGTAGTACCCCTAATATTCAAATAACAACTGACATTTCAACATGTACATTAAACAACAAAAGTCCATTTATAGATTCAGTCTTTGGGGCGGCTTCCTGACCCTTTTGGGATAGCGCCTTTCCGGAGGTTCTTGTTCTTGGTGCAGAGGCGATTCTGACCCCTTTTCATCGGGTAGTTCATCGGGTTCCACTGCTACTGGGTCTGAGGTAGATGCTACCGGTATGTCGGGTTCATCCCCAGGTACTCGAGACATGGGGTTGACGCGTACTTGTGACGCTAAGATCTGATCGACGTGGCGTCTCACAATGTTCTCCCCGACATCCACTGTGTACATTAATGGCCCCTGCCTTGTACATATCGTTCTGGGTTGCCATTTCTCTGTTCGATAGTCACAGGCCAAGACTGGTTGCCCTACATTGAAGCTCCTTGTCGGCTTCTCATTGATGTGCTGGAATTGTTTGTCCTCAACATTTCTTCACACATTTGGTCTGAGCAAGTCCAGACGAGATCTCAACCTTCGGTTAAAGAACATCATGGCCGGGGTCTGGTTGGTAACTGCATGTGTCGCGTTTCGGTAGGCTAATAAGAAATTGTCCATCTTATGCTGTAGTGGAATTTCATCGTCGCACATGGCCTTTATCACCTTCTTAAAGGTTTGTATGAACCTCTCAGCCAATCCATTTGTGGCTGGATGATACAGAGCGGATGTGTAATGCCTTACCCCATTCCTTCTCATAAATTTTTGGAACTCGTCGGACACAAACTGTGGTCCATTATCAGAGCAAATCTGCTCTGGCAAACCGTTTCTGGCAAATATGGTCCGTAGGACTGCAATCGTTTTCTCTGTAGTGGTTGAAGACATTTTTATCACCTCAGGCCACTTTGAATGAGCATCCACTGCTATTAAGAACATTGCGTCCATGAATGGACCAGCGAAATCAATATGCACCTGTTGCCATGGAGAGGAGGGCCACTCCCATGGGTGTAGAGGGGCATGTGGTGGTGCATTTTGGACCTTCTGGCATCCTAAGCAGCTCTTAGTTAGGTCTTCGATTTGTTGATCGATTCCCGGCCACCACACATAAGCCCTAGCAAGGCTTTTCATTTTCACTCCCCCCAGATGACCTTCATGTAGCTCATTTAGCACTCACTCCCTTAACTTGGGTGGAATCACCACTCTGGATCCACACATCACTGTCCCCTAGCATACTGACAGCTGTCCTCTTCTGGATGAGAATGCTGGCAACAGTGAGTCGCCATGAATTGGCCATCCCCTCACCGTCAATTCATATACCCGAGACAGCGTCGGATCATTGTGGGTCTCCTTCTCTATATCCGCGTTCATTATTGGCAATCGTTCAATTATTGACGAATAAAATATCTCGATAGGGTCCACTGCTGGTGCTTCCTCCACAGTAGGCAGTGGCAGGCGCGATAGCCCATCAGCGTTCCCATGCTGTTTCGTGCCTTTATATTCTATTTCATATTGATTCACCCCTAGAAACAGGGACCATTTTTGTAACCGCTGTGCAGTCATCACTGGAACGCCCTTCTTAGGATTAAAGATGGAGACAAGTGGTTGGTGGTCAGTCAGCAAGGTGAACTTCTGCCCATGCAGATAGTGGTTGAATTTTTTTACTCCCCATACTAGGCTGAGGGCCTCCCTGTCAATCTGAGCATAGTTGCGCTCGGCTGAGGTTAGTGACCGAGACGCAAAGGCTACTGGCCTCTCCAACCCGTCAGGGAATTTGTGCGACAGCACCGCTCCAATACCATAGGGTGATGCATCACATGCCAAACGAATTGGTAGTGCTGGGTTGAAATGGGCCAACACCTCTTTTGATGTGATCAATTCTTTACACTTCTGGAAAGCTCGTCTACTTTCATCATCCCACTTCCATGGTACCCCTGTTTGCAGTAGGGTGTTCAGTGGGTGTAATACCGTAGACAAATTTGGTAAGAACTTGTGGTAGTAGTTTACCAGCCCGAGGAACGACCTCAGTTGTGACACATTTTCCGGTGCTGGAGCCTTGACTACTGCCTCAATCTTGTCAGGGAACTTATGTAACCCCTCTTCATCGATGACGTGGCCACAATACGAGATCTGTTTCTGGAAAAACTCACACTTGTGGCGATTAGCTCGTAGCCCATACTCCTTTAATCTGGTGAGCACCTTCTCCAAGTTGGCGAGGTGATCACCGTCATTTTCACCCGTGACCAAGATGTCGTCCAAATAACACTGGGTCCCTGGAATCCCTTGCAGGACCCGATCCATCGCCCCTTGCCAGATAGCCGGAGCCGAGGCTACTCCAAACACCAGCCGGTTGTATTGATAGAGACCTTTATGAGTGTTGATCGTAAGGTATTGTTTCGAAGCTTCTTCTACCTCCATTTGCAAGTACGCCTGGGCTAGATGAATTTTGGTGAAGCGTTTACCTCCAGATAGCGAGGCAAAAATATCCTCAATTCGTGGAAGTAGATATTGTACCATGTGAAGGATTGGGTTCACTGTCACCTTAAAATCCCCACAGATGCGGCCCTTCTTTGGTTCCCCAGGCGTATTACTCAACAACCTCTTCATTACAGGAATGATGGGTGTAGCCCACTCGCTCCAGTCCACTTTGGACAATACTCCTGAACGTTCCAACCCTTCCAGCTCTGCTTCAACCGCTGGTCTGATCGCATAAGGCACTGGTCTGGCCTTAAGAAACTTTGGGCTTGCATTTTCCTCTATTTTAATCGTTGCTGTTATTCCTTTTAGTGTTCCTAGTCCCTCCTGGAACACTTCTTTTGCGTCAGTTAGCATTTTTCGACGCCGCTCAGTCTAGAACCCGATTGTTTCTCTACCCTCTCTCTCTCCGGTTTGTTTTCTTTTTCTCAACGCCGCTCGGTGTTCAACCCCCGGCTGTGCCCTGCGCTCTTCACCCTCTGTCTTACCCTGTCGACGCTGCTCGGCTTTCTCTCCACCATCGGTCGGCTCCAGCCGCCGCTGCTCGGGAAGGGTCTATGCTGGACCTGTCATCGGTCTCTTGCTGCTCGTCGTGGCTGGGGAACCAAGCCCGGCTCTCCACAGCCTCCCCTGCAAAGTTCAATCTCTGCCTGACTGCTGGGCGGTTGCGCGTGGTCGACGCCCGTGTTCCTGGCCTTGACTATTTTTTTTTATGTTGCAGGTAGATTCGAATCGACACTCGTCGCCACTGTTGGATCCGTGGTTCAGTGGATATGCTGTTATTAAATAATCACATGGATGCTGTACATTAACAATAAACAGGTCTTTACTGGAGGAGGGTAGTCTCAAGACTGGGGGTACAGAGGCATGCGCAAAGCTTATATACAGGTGTGGTCACTGCCGGTACTACAGTATACAGGAGCTGTAAAAGTAGTTCTGACTTAAAGGCACATACACTACAAAAACCATCGTCAACACCTTCACCGAAGCGTGCGAGAGCATGGGCCTTACACTAAACATCCATAAGACAAAGGTCCTCTACCAACCTGCCCCCGCCACACAGTACTGCCCCCCGTTTATCAAAATCCACGACAAGGCCTTGGATAACGTGGACCACTTTCCATACCTCGGGAGCCTACTGTCAACAAGGGCAGACGTCGACGACGAAGTCCAACACTGCCTTCAGTGTGCCAGTGCAGCCTTCGGTCGCCTGAGGAAGAGAGTGTTTGAAGACCAGGACCTCAAACCCAGCACTAAGCTCATGGTCTACAGAGCAGCAGTGATACCCACCCTGCTGTATGCCTCAGAGACATGGACCATGTACAGCAGGCACCTCAATGCACTGGAGAGGTACCACCAACGCTGCCTCCGCAAGATCCTGCAAATCCATTGGCAGGATAGGCGCACCAATGTCAGTGTTCTTGCTCAGGCCAACATCCCCAGCATCGAAGCTTTGACCATGTTCGATCAGCTCCGATGGACAGGTCACATTGTCTGCATGCCCGATATTAGACTCCCAAAACAAGTGCTCTACTCAGAGCTCCGGCACGGCAAGAGAGCCCCAGATGGACAGAGGAAACACTTCAAGGACACCCTCAAAGCCTCCTTGGAAAAGTGTAACATCCCCACCGACACCTGGGAATCCCTGGCCCAAGACCGCACAAAGTGGAGGAGAAGCATCCGGGAAGGTGCCGAACACCTCGAGTCGCTTCGCCGGTGTATCGATTTCTATGTGGGTTCAATGACGAGACATTTATGAAAAAGAATGTCTTTTAATCTAAAGTCTGTTCAACTCAGTTAACAGCATTTACAGGAGACATCAGGTTAGTGATCCATCTAAAACGAAACTGAAACTAAACTAAAACTGCCTCTCTCACATGCCCTCTGCTGGTCAGGCATAAATAATCAATACATGCAATTATGCTGGTAAGGCATCATAATCAAACAGGCAAATACCATCACTATTTGCTGATATCATTACATCTCCCTTTCTTAAAACAAAAGTATTTTACTTTTATCTAACAACATGTTTTCTTTGTATTAATCTGCATTTTAACTGTAACACTTAATGAACTTACATTATCATTATCATGATCAAGGTTTTTTAACCTTGTTTTGTGTGTTCACATGAAATATGTAAATACACTAGAACTTGAAGAAAGAATAAGATAACATTACTTCCTTCTATAACAAGAGTCCTTAAATTTGCTCAATGAGTCTCTCAGGAGGCTTCATGTGTCTTGAGGATTTTCTGATTGATTGTCCTTGAATCTGAGTTGTTGCCTCCGATGATGGTTTCTCAGCTGTGTGATCAGGTTGTTCAACAGTATCAGTCTTTTGACTTGCTGTGTGATCAGGTTGTTCAACAGTATCAGTCTTTTGACTTGCTGTGGCTGGTCCCATGAGAAGATCTCGACGATTTCTTCGCAGAACAGCACCCTCATCTGTCTGAATGGTGTATGATCTTGGTTGGACTTCACTCAGGACAGTTCCCTTCTGAGTCCATATGTTTGTTTTGTCTTTGAACCTTACTTGGTCACCAGTGTGGAGTTCAGGTAGGTTTTGTGTTCCTCTGTCATAGTAGTACTTTTGCTTTTCTTTCTGTTGATCTTTGAACTTCCTCACTTTCTCCCCCTCTTTTGTTTTCAGGAGGTTCTCCGGGATGGGTAGGTTTGACCTTAGCCGACGTCCCATAAGGAGTTGGGCTGGTGACTTACCACACTCGAGCGGCGTTGTGCGGTATACAAGCATGCTCTGGTAGAAGTCAGTTCCACTGTCTTTTGCCTTGTACATCAGTCTTTTCACTGTCTGGACCGATTTTTCCACTAGTCCATTGGACTGTGGATAGTGAGGACTTGACGTTGTGTGGACAAAGTCCCACTCTTTGGCAAAGTGTCGGAAACTTGCATTGTAAAACTGGGGTCCGTTGTCTGTGAAGACCTCGCTTGCCACGCCATGTCTGGAGAATATGGCTTTCATACATGTTATCACAGCATCTGCAGTGGTGGTGTACAGTCTACAAACCTCTGGATACAGGGAGTAATAGTCTGTGACTACAAGATAGTCCTTCCCTTGACATACGAATAGGTCAGCGCCTACCTTCTGGTAAGGTCCGTCTGGCACTGGGTGTGGCTTTAGTGGTTCTGCCGGATTGCTTGCTCGATATTTCAGGCATATTGTGCAGTTTGACACCTCATTTGTCACATCTTGGTTGATTCGTGGCCAGTACATCACCTCTCGTGCTCTTTTCTTACACTTTTCGATTCCCAGATGTCCTCCATGGATACTTTTTAGCATCTCTTTTCTCAGACTCTTTGGGATTACTATTTTACTTCCTTTGTAGATGATGTCTTCGACCACTGATAGTTCCGCCCTGCAGTTCCAGTACTCTGCCATGTCAGGTGAGCAGTCTTGCTTCATGTTGGGCCATCCATCCAAGATGCTTTTCCTCAGTCGTCTCAGTGTTTCATCTTTGTTTGTCTCAGTCTTTATGAGCTCCATTTTTGCATCTGCTATGGGCAGTGCACTTGTGATCATGTCCACGTAGGCGTTCACTTTTTCATCCATTTTGGTGTTTGCGGGTTCACTTGGGTCAACAGCTCTGGACAACGTGTCTGCTGTATACATCAGTTTACCCAGTGTGTACGCAACATTCAGTGTATAGCATTGCAGCCTGATCATCATTCTTTGTATTCTAAGCGGACAGCTATTTAGTGGCTTTTGGAACAATGCAATCAAGGGCTTATGGTCAGTCTCTACACTGATTGCTTGTCCTGCTACAAACTGGTGAAATCTTTCACAGGCGTATGTGATGCTGAGCAGCTCCTTTTTTATTTGAGCATATCGCGTCTCCGCGTCTGTCATTGAGCGCGATGCATATGCAATAGGTTGCCAGTAGTCATATTTTTGCAGAAGAACAGCACCGAGCCCACTCTGTGATGCATCTGATGATATCTTGATGGGTCTCGCTGGGTCATAAAACCTCAGAACTGATTCCTCTGTGAGCAGTTTCTTTAGATCGCTCCATGACTTCTCATGCTCATGATTCCATTCCCATTCTATGTTCTTTTCAGTTAGTCTTCTCAGTGGCGCCATCTTTTCTGAGAGGTTGGATATGAATTTACCCATGTAGTTGATCATTCCATTAAACCTCTGCACGTCCTTTTTGCATTGTGGCTTTGGCATATTCTCAATGGCGGACACCTTTCTGGGATCTGGTCTGATGCCCTCACTGCTAAGGATATCTCCCACGAATGTCAGTTCTGTCACCCCGAGCTGGCATTTCTCTCTATTCAGCTTCAGGTTTGTTTTCCTTGTTGCTTCCAGCACTTTTTTCAGTCTCTCGTCATGCTCAGTTCTTGTGGTTCCCCATACTATGATGTCATCCATTGAGGTATCAACTCCCTCCAGATGCTCATAGATCATATGGATAGTTTTGTGATACACTTCAGGAGCTGAGGCAATGCCAAATGGTAACCTTAGGAATCTGTATCTGCCAAATGGACTGTTGAACGTGCACAGTCTTGAACTTGCTTTGTCCAATTTCATCTGCCAAAATCCTGATGATGCATCTAACTTGCTGAAATACTTTGCATTTGCAAACTGTGACATGATTTCCTCACGTGTAGGAAGCTTGAAGTGCTCTCTCTTTATTGCTCTGTTTAGATCTCTTGGATCCAGGCAAATTCTGAGCTTTCCATTCTTTTTGTCCACTACGACGAGGGAACTCACCCACTCAGTTGGCTCATCTATCTTCTGAATCACGTTCAGGCTTTCCATCCTGTCCAACTCTGCCTTCAGTTGCTTTTGAAGAGCAAACGGAACTTTTCTGCATGGATGTATGACCGTTGGCATACTTTTATCTACTCTGATCATGTGTTCTCCTGGAATGCAGCCTAGACCCTGAAATAGGTCATTGTACTATTTCATGAGTTCATCATAGACTGTCTCTCCTTCGCTTTCCACAAAGAGGACTCTCTTTACCAGGTTCAGTCTCTCACAGGCTATTAAACCTAGTATGGCTTGCACATCCTTTGGCACCACGATTAATGCTAGTGTGTGCTCTCTGTCCTTGTGTGTCACTTTGACAATGCATCTTCCTTTCACTGGTATATCAGTACCTGAGTATCCTGTTACTTTCACTTTTATTCCATGTCTGGGTCTAATTTTCTTAAAATCGGTCTCTGATATCACATTAACTTGTGCTCCAGTATCCAATTTAAATGGAATATGTATGTCATTCACTTTTAGTGTCAACATCCAGTCTCTTTTTTCTTCTTTGTTTTCAGACACAACATCCACATTGAACTCCTCTATCTCGCTTTCATCTACTGCATGGGCCTTGCTTTGTTGCGCTTGGTTCTCACAGCAACGGGCATAATGGTTGTTTTTGTTGCAACTATTGCATGTTTTACCATATGCTGGACACTTTTTTGGTGGATGCTGTGTACCGCATCGACTACATGACTTTCGATTGTCCCTTTCATTTTTGTTCGCTGGCCACGCCTCTTTTTTCACATTGGCGCTTTTTTTGTTAAACGGTTTGTGTCCGTTCTTACTCACTGCATCCACGTTGCAGCTACTGTCACTGAACAGCTCCTTTGCCTGCGACTTCACAGTCTCTGTAGCCCTACACAGTGCTATGGCTTTTCCCAGGTCTAGATCTTGCTCTCTTAGCAGTCTTTCCCTTAGACCATTATCTGGAATACCACACACCAGTCTGTCTTTTATCAGCGAGTCTGTCAGTCCCCCAAATTCACATGTTTTGCTTCGGTTTCTCAGTTCAGTCACATACTGATCAATAGTCTCTCCCGTTTTCTGTACACATGTGAAAAATCTATGCCTCTCAAACGTCACGTTACGTTTAGGTATGCAGTAGGCCTCAAACTGTTCCATTATTTTATCTAGCTTCATTTTGTCTCCATCAGCAGCGAATGTGAAGTTATTATACACCTCCAGCGCTTCATCACCCACGACATGCAAGAACACTGACGCTTTCAATTTATCACTTTTCTCGTCAGCTCCGATTGCTGCTAAATACAACTCCAAACGTTGTTTGAACCTCCTCCAATTTTCAGCCACATTACCTGTCAACTGAAGCTTCGTCGGTGGGTGTAAACCTTCCATTTTTTCACTTCGTTAGCTATTCTCCAATGGTAAGTAACGATGTTCTCTTTTGGCTTGCTAATATGTGGAGAGCTGATTTAACTTCAGATTTTTCCTCTTCATCTCTTTCAATCACTTCTGACACCATGTATCGATTTCTATGTGGGTTCAATGACGAGACATTTATGAAAGAGAATGTCTTTTAATCTAAAGTCTGTTCAACTCAGTTAACAGCATTTACAGGAGACATCAGGTTAGTGATCCATCTAAAACAAAACTGAAACTAAACTAAAACTGCCTCTCTCACATGCCCTCTGCTGGTCAGGCATAAATAATCAATACATGCAATTATGCTGGTAAGGTATCATAATCAAACAGGCAAATACCATCACTATTTGCTGATATCATTACAGCCTGGAGCAAGCGGAAGCCAAGCGCAGGCAGCGCAAGGAGCGCACGTCAACCCAAGCCCCCCACCCACCCGCCCCTTCAACCACCATCTGCCCCACCTGTGACAAAGACTGTAGTTCCCGCATTGGACTCATCAGTCACCTGAGAACTCATTTTTAATGTGGAAGCAAGTCATCCTCGGTTCCAAGGGCCTGCCTAAGAGAGAGACTCTATTCTGACGGTCAACGGAAAGCGGCATGTCCAGCGATGCCTGCTGGTCACGAAAGGCTTGAAGCGAACCGATGGGAGCTGGTGGGGACCGTGTGATCCCGCGCCAGGGTCACCCGGGCTCATACGAATCCTAAGAGGGGCAGGGCATTCAGAGGGCCCTCCCCCTCCCCCTGATTTTATGCATGCTGCTCCTGTGGATGGCGACCTTCGCCTGGCCCAGGAGCGGGAGGTCCTCCGACCAATTTCCCTCCTGCGCCCTGGATGACAATCATTGACCTGCCTGTTCTCCCCACGGACTTTGACTCACCTCCTGAGTGTTTCCAGCGTTTTCCGCTCATGGCTCACATTTCTGCTTTTGCTGTTTCGCTCTTTACACACAGAGGAAGGGTCGGAGGACTAATTGTTAGATGGTACCGGCCCAGAAATTGTTGGGAAGATAACGGCGAGTTTAATGTGCGCGCCGTTATCAGCGCGTAAAAATAACAGCAATTTGTGGCGAGGAGGAAATACACCGTCAATTGCGAACCGCCACAGTTGCCGTTGGGCTCACGAAAACTGGAGCTCACCGTGAGTTTCAAGAAATGACTGCATTTGCACAGTAAATATGAATGAATCTTGCCGCAGACATTTAGGGTTGCTATTTCATGTCGTAAGGACCCTGTTAATAGGATGATTAATGGTCCAGACATGAAACTCAACCTCGAAGGCCCAGAAAGTGAACAATTAAAACTGTGGAGTCTCCTTTCTTTAAATTTTAATGTCTTAATTTGTTTTCCTTACTGTGTCTTTTTCCTCTCTCTCTCTCTCTCTTAATCCAATCTTCCTTTCCCTCTCTATGGCCCCGATATTTATGGAGAGACCCGGGGGCTGGTTTGCGTTTGGAGAATCCGGCAGAATGGCCTTCACTCAGGTCCTGCTGAATTGAACGGCAGGACTTGATTAACATTTTGGGGGGAGATTGGAAAGGCCGGGAGGGGGTGAGGGGAGATCAGACAGGCCAGGGGGAGGGGGCGAGAGATCAGAAAGGTCGGGGGAGGGCTTGCAGAGAACCAACAGGTTCTTGCGTTCACCTGGACAGCGAGTAACAGCACCTTCGAAACAATTGCACTGAGGCAGTTCTGAGAGGCTGGAGGAGCGCTGCTTCTTTTTAAGTTTATTGTGCCCAGTTAGCTCATTTTTAAGTATGCTGTGGCTAGGATCATGCTTGATGCTGACAGGGTGATATCGTCATCAATTTATTTTTAAATAAAAGACCAGCTGGAAGTCTGTCCCGTTACCCTCTGAGTATCAGAATTTTCAGTCAGCAGTTTTGTACGGCTTGCAGTCTTTGAAACTGTATTTCATCAAAGAAAATGAGCCAAAAAGATTAAAATACTTTATGCAAAAAGTAACGCCTCCAAACTGATCTTCATTCTATTAAAGAAGTTTAAGTGCGAATGAAAGAACATTGCTCCCTGAGGAAACAATTCAACTTTTCTTAAAAGTACACATTTAAATTCATTTCGGAAATGAATTTCACGTAAAGGGACACGGTCCGCTTTTCTGCCATTTATGCCAGCACATGCACGATGGGCCGAATGGCCTCCACCTGTGCTGTAAGATTCTGTTACTCCCTTTACCCTCTCCCTCTATAGGACCCCACAGAACCGGAGAAGTTCACAGCACAGGAACAGGCCATTCGGCCCTTCACGTCTATGTAGCAGTGCATCGTACAGAAAGCCTAACCGGCGGCATTAAAGCAGATTAACTGGTCATTCATCACACTGCTGCTTATGGGGGCAATGTCGGCTGCCATACTTGTCCACATAGCGACAGTACGTCAAAAGTAATTCATTGTGTGAAGCGCTTTGGGCTGTCTCAACATGATACGACATTGTACAAATGCTTTAGGTCCACAGGAATATACATGTAGCCACCTGGCTTTCTGGTGAAGAATCGGGCGATAGAGGGTTATCTTACTAATAGGAATATATCCAGTCTTGGCTCAGTATAATGACTCACTTGAAATGACTCCTTGCATTAGCAATAATGAGGTTGGTTTATAATGTCACCGAGTTTTTAGACGTTGA
Organism: Somniosus microcephalus; assembly: GCF_052327205.1. Lineage (NCBI taxonomy): Eukaryota > Metazoa > Chordata > Chondrichthyes > Squaliformes > Somniosidae > Somniosus > Somniosus microcephalus. The sequence continues at coordinate 60,176,646 of NC_141006.1, read as the reverse complement.
TAATTCCCTCCAAACCCAATAATTTCCCATAACCTTTTACCAACATGGGCTGTTTAAATAAATCAACGGATTCAAATCAAAATGTATCGGGCAGAGCAGGCACAGCGTGAATATGAAATGGATAAAGTCAGTCCCCAGTAAAACTTTGCTTGCAATTTAATCATAGATAATTTATTTGTATGACTTTGTGAAAATGTCAAATCTGGCTAAAGCTACCTGGAGATTAATTAGCAGGTGGATCCCTTGGAAGGGCTAATTCTATCTGGTGTGATGTCTGGCTGGGCCAGGTGACCTTTCTTCATCCTATACCTTCTTATCCTCTTGCACAAGTAACGATTGTTAATTAGTAGGCTCCTATTTCCTTAATGTTCGCTTTGTTAAGAAACTGAGGTGAAGGCCCAAGGCACAAAGAGTAAGGTGTCAATCACCAACAACAACCTGCATTTATATAGCGCCTTTAGGGGGAGAAATTGGGTGGAGCCGCAAACGGGGCGCCAAGCTCGCCTGGGCGCCAGATTTTGCGCTGCGATCGGAGCAGCAGCGATCGCTGGAAATTCAGCTTGAGCGCCCCAAGAGGGACACGGGGCGAGGCTCGAGGCGCTCCGCGTCCCTCTTAGGGCGCTGAAACTGAATATCGCAGCGCAACGTGCCGCAGCGCCACACGCTGCGGTACGGCGCGCTGCGGTACTGCAGGCCTTCCTCCCATTCTTAAGGGGGAGGGGCCTGCACCAGCGCGATGAGCGATCGCGAGTGCCGGCAAAAGAGCCCGGCACCGAGGAGAAGTGCCGGGCGCTCGGAAAGCAGCCGGCAATGCCACGGGGGGAGAACAGAAGGCTGGGGACCGAGGTGCTGGCAGGCGGCCGCCGAAAAAATCGGCCGCCCCGCACCTCCACCTTAATTTGCGCCACTGCCGCGACAGGTAGGCCCCGTGAACCGGGCGCGATTAGCGAGCGGCGCTACAGAGGCGGTCGCTGCCAAATATCGCGATCGGGGCGGTAGCGGGGCGCTGCGCACACCGATGATGTCATCGGTGGCGGCGCAGCGCAACAGGCTAACGCTGCCATTAGCGCCCCCAGCTAAATATCGCGGGAGGCGTGGGCAGTGGCGCTAAAGCCACTGAATGCCCTCTTTAGGCGCTAACTGGTGGCGCAGCCCACTGAATTTCTCCCCTTAATGTAGTAAAGCATCCCAAGACGCTTCACAGGAATGTTATCAAACAGCATTTGACACCGAGCCATATAAGGAGCTGTTAAGACAGCTGACCAAAAGCATGGTCAATGAGGTAGGTTTCAAGAAGTGTCTTAAAGGAGGAGAGAGAGGTGGAGAGGCGGAGCGGTTTAGGGAGGAAATTCCAGAGCTCAGGGCCTACCTGGGCAGCTGAAGGCACGGCCACCAATGGTGGAGCGATGAAAATCGGGGATGCGCAAGAGGCCAGAATTAGAGGAGTGCAGAGATGCCGGAGGGTTGTAGGGCTGGAGGAGGTCACAGGGACAGGGAGGAGCGACGCCATGGAATGATTTGAAAACAAGGATGCTAATTTTAAAATTGAGGTTTTAAAATCCATTGAACAGACTGGGAGTGAACAAAGGAAAAATGAAGAAGTGGTGATTAGGTGACACGAAGATTGGGTTATAACCAATGTTCCCTCTAATTATTTTTTCATTCGTGGTCCCTTTAAATTTGCTTGTGCGGTATCTTTACCAGCGGTAACAGCTGGTGAGCAGCCTGCGCGGGACCTCAGGATCGGTGCTCGACTGCACACCTCAGGGGAAACGTTGGTTATAACGACTGTAGTTTGTAGAAAGATGAGGAGATAAGCAGGTTCACGGATTTGGAAAATGATTTAGAAGGAAAGACAGACTTGCATTTATAGAGCACCTGTCACGACTTCGGGACGTCCCAAAGTGTTTTACAGCCAATGAAGTACTTTTGAAGTATAGTCACTGTTGTGATGTAGGGAACGCGGCAGCCAAGTTGTGCACCGCAAGCTCCCACAACCAGCAATGTGATAATGACCAGTAATGTGATAATGACCAGATAATCTGTTTTTTTTCCTGATGATGTTGGTTGAGGGATAAATAGTGACCAGGACAACTGGGAGAACTCTACTCCTCTTCTTCAAAATAGTGCTGTGGGATCTTTTATGTCCATTTGAGAGGGCAGATGGGGGCCTTGGTTTAACATCTCATCCAAAAGACGGCCCCGCCAACTGTGCAACATTCCCGCAGTACTGCACTGGGACTGTCAGCCTAGATTTTGTGCTCAAGTGTCTGGAGTGTGACTTAAACTGACTGCATTCTGACACAGAGGCGAGAGTCCGACCCACTGAACCAAAGGCCGGCACCTTGAGTACAATCAGCCTTAAATTCAACACAATGAAGACGCAGAAGGGAGTAGGAAATGTAGTATGACATATTGACCTCCCAACCTCTGACTCATAAGCACTGGAAGGAATTGAAATTCTCATCTCCTTTCTTTCACTGTCTGTTTCTGTGCGACGTTGAACGATGAAAGTATTATTATAGGAATTTATGATACCGAAGTACATTCATTTCTGGCATAAAATAAAAGAAATTTCGGTCCTTGGAAATTGCACAGGAAGTTAGGGTAGGATTTCACCCACTGGTGCCCTCCTGCACTGAGCCTGTCAGACCATACAGGGTAAGCAGGAGAGCACCTCGTCTGCTTGGTCATGGCTGCCACCTTTGGGAGGTGGAGTGTCCATGCTCTCCAGGAAAATTTACTGTTGTACCCCTTTGGTACAATTGATGTCAGCCGTGGCTCATAGAAACATAGAAGATAGGAGCAGGAGTAGGCCATTCGGCCCCTCGAGCCTGTTCCACCATTTAATGCGATCATGGCTGATCATCCAAATTCAGTACCCGGTCCCTGCTTTCTCCCCATATCCCTTGATCCCTTTAGCCTAAAGAAATATATCTAACTCCTTCTTGAATATATTTAATAAGTTGGCTTCAACTGCCTTCTGTGGTAAAGAATTCCACAGGCTCACCACCAGGGTGAAGACATTTCTCCTCATCTCAGTCCTAAATGGCTTACCCCTTATCCTTCGGCTCATTGGGTAGCACTCTCTCCTGAGTCAGATGGTCATGAGTTTAAGTCCCACTCCAGAGCCTTGAGCACAAAACCGAGGCTGGCTCTCCAGTGCCAGCCTAGATGAGTGCTGCACTGTCGGAGGTGCCGTCTTTCAGATGAGATGTTAAGTCGAGGCCCCGTCTGCTCTCTTAGGTGGATGTAAAAGATCCCATGGCACTATTTCGAAGAAGAGCAGGGGAGTTCACCCCAGTGTCCTGGCCAATATTCATCCCTCAACCAACAAGAATATATTATCTGGTCATTTATCTCATTGCTGTTTGTGGGGCCTTGCTGTACGCAAATTGGCTGCTGTGTTTTCTACAATACAACAGTGACTACACTTTAAAAGTATTTCATTGGCTGTAAAGCGCATTGGGACATCTTGAGGTTGTAAAAGGCGCTATATGCAAGTCCTTGCTTATTTCTTTTACCTGTTCTATCAGGGATTCAGCTAGCTTTCCTGGAACCTCACAGTGGAGCCCACTTGTATCCTACTGGAGGCCAGTCCGCCTCATTTCACCAGACATACCGTACACCAGATCCCACCGAGCTTTGGGGCAGCAGGAAATGCAAGCGTAGTCAGTCCTTGTCCTCCCCTCCCCTCTGCCCGGTGCAAGGGGACCATGTTGGCCAGACGCGGGTTCTGCCCTGGACTATGCCCTCCAGAAACTCCGGAAGCCTGGGACCCGGTGCATCTGGGAGCTGAGCTTCACGCTGCACTTCCACCAGACTTGCGATAGAAGTGGGCTGGAAGGTTGGTACAGTTTGGGGGCTTTGCTCCCTTGCTTTATGGATCAAATGCTGAAATCCTACTTCAGCCTTAATGTGCTAAAGTGCGAAGAACAATTAACTGAGTTGGCGAATCGATGGTACAGTGGGCGATCAGTAAGACTTCTGGGCCTAGAAATTCGGTATAGCCGCGTTTGGGGCGCTACAGCCGGGCGGTCGCAAAACTTTGCGCCCGGCGCAACTTAGCGCCACCTTCGCCGATATTCAGTTGCATCGCCCCAAGAGGTTGCTGCAGTGCTAAAGCAGGCGATGCACGAGTATCATAAGGTGCTAAGCCGGCGATCCGGGGCGCTACCACCGAGGGCGGGCGCAGCGCAGGTGCGGCGAGTTATTGATTGAAGGCAGACAGTCAGGCGCCGGTCAGCACTTAAAGGGGGAGGGTGGAATTGTTTGGCTGCCACGCCCTGCACACTGCAGCCCTGAGGGAGGGCCTGAACAGTGCTAATTCATCTGCTCCACGCCCAGGAGAATAGAGACGCCAAGGGAGAGAGCGCAGCGCTTCGGCGAGGGTGACCTGAGGGTGCTGGTTGGCGCAGTTGAGCACAGGCGCCATGTTCTGTTCCCTGAAGGTGGCAGGAGGCCGTTGCCCTCCGAATATCGGAAAGCCTGGAGGGAGGTGGCAAGCAGGGTCGCCTCCAACAGCGTGGTTGCCAGGACTCCCCTCCAATGCCGTAAAAAATTCAACGACCTCACTCGGGTTGTCAGGGTGAGTACCCTTTCCAGTATCCTCCTCATCCCTGCATGTGCTCCTCAGTTGATGGCCAAAGGGACGTGAAAGCCCTATTGCCCAGCCCTCATCCAGCAGCTATGGGACTGTCATGAAAAGCACTTGCATATTCAGGAGTTTATACACTGTCAGGGCTATTCCACCATGGGAGGCTGTGCAGGCAAGATCAGGGCTTCACACTGTCAGGGCTATTCCACCATGGGAGGCTGTATAGGCAAGATCAGGGCTTCACACTGTCAGGGCTATTCCACCATGGGAGGCTGTGCAGGCAAGATCAGGGCTTCACACTGTCAGGGCTATTCCACCATGGGAGGCTGTGCAGGCAAGATCAGGGCTTCACACTGTCAGGACTATTCCACCATGGGAGGCTGTGCAGGCAAGATCAGGGCTTCACACTGTACTTAGAGACTGTCCTCTCTCTTGCAGGGCAAGCTGGCGCACAACCGGAGACAGCAGCGCCAGACTGGGGGAGGCCGTCCTGACATTAAGCAGCTCAGCGACCTAGAGCTGCGAGTGGAGCAGATCATGGCAGGCCGGCTGATTGGTCCCGTCGCAACTGGGGATGCCGACCCTGTTCTGGGCACCAATGGTAAGGTCCTCACCTTTTTGACCTCTCTCTTTCCACCTGCGCCTCACGCCAGCATCCTTTGCCACTATCGAACCAATGCAGTGCATAGCAGCACTCATGCCTCCCTCGCTGCTGTCATGTCCTCACTCTAAAGCAACTCTTGTGCCTCCCTGCTTTCAGATGGTGACTTGCCAGGTGAGGAGGCGGCCCCTCAAGCTGGCACTGTGTCGGACTCAGACCTAGAGGAAGAGGAAGCCGCCCCATCAGGGACACCCTCGGCCGAGGCAGCCCATGGCCATGCTGGGGATACGTCTTCCCTGGAGGGAGCAGGGGGGAAGTGTCGGGGGACCAGCGGGCTGCAGCAACGCAGGAGGGGTGGGGAAGCTCAGCGGCCTTCTCCCCGGAGGGAGAGTGTGGCCTCCAGTCCTGCTACAGTGAGCGCAGAGGAGGTGCGGCTCCTTGCAGAAATGGGTGCCCAGGCTGAGCGCAGGCACACTGAGCTCATGGCTGCAGTGGCAATGATGCCTGACTCCATAGAGTCACTGGCAAGGAGTGTGCAGGAATTCGGGGCAGCACAGGCCAGGAGTCTGCAGGACTTCGCGGCAGCACAGGCGGCCTCCAGCCAAGTGCTCAGTCGTGCCGTGCATTCACTGGCTGGTGTCATCCAGACACAGACCAGGGCCACACGGGCACTAACTGCTGCCACACTCGCTGGCTCGGCCAGGCATTGCCAGGGCACTCGCCGTGCCGCAGCAGCCCAGCAGTCTGTGCTTCAGCAGATTGCTGCGCATGCTGCAGTGCTGGCCCGTGCGGGTGCCAGTGAATCAGCCGACCAGGGAGTGCCTGTGCTCTGTCAGGTTGGCAGCATTCTTGCAGCCAACACTGTCACTCCTCCACTGCAGCTGCCACCACCCATAGGACAGACTGCTGCCGCCCAAGCTGAGTTGGAGCAGTCCGCAGCCGGGCCCTCCAGGCCCAGAGCTGGTCCAGGCCGACCCCCAAGGGCATCTGCTGTCTCACCAACTAACCCTCAGCAGCCTTCCCCCAGCCTTGCTGCAGCCACTGGGGTCCCATTGAGGAGGAGCTGCAGAGTGGGTAGGGGCCATGGCCGGAAGCGAGACGGATCACCCTCGCAGGTGAAAAAGTAGAAGGTCTGGCCAATTTTGTTGTTTTTTATAAACAGGCTGAGGCTGTTGTATTTCTTTTTTATAAACAGGCCGAGACTGTTGTATTTCTTTTTTATATGAAGGCCGAGACTGGCGTTTTTGTTTTTTATATAAAGGCCGAGACTGGTGTGTTTTTGTTTGGGGGGGTTCTCTGAATTAGTTTGTCATGCAGGAAGGGCACAGAGTTATAAGAGTAAAAAATTTTCTTTAATCGCACTGTCCATGTTTGCTTTTGGAAGTATTGGTTGCCTTGATCAGCTGAGGGCTTGCGGAGCGGCTACATTCATCTTCCTTCATTGGCACAAGCCATTCCCTGAGAGGGGGCCTAGAACCTAGTTGCAATAAGCTGCAGACGGACGGCCCTTGCACTTTCTGCCTCCCTCCCATCTTGGTCCTCCTCCTCCTCCTCCTCTGGTGGTCCTCCAATGTCTGCTGGCAGTGGCTGAGTCCTGTGGATAGCCAGGTTGTGCAGCATGCAGCACACGACACCGAAATGGGAGACTCGCTCAGGCGAGTACTGTAGGGCTCCCCCGGAACGATCCAGACAGCGGAACCGTTGCTTGAGCACGCCGATTGTGTGCTCAATTATGTTCCTGGTTACTTGATGGCTGTCATTGTATCGTTGTTCTGCAGGGGTGCTGGGCGCATGGAGCGGGGTCATCAGCCAGGTGCACAAAGGATAGCCTTTGTCCCCGAGAAGCCATCCTCGTGGGTGAGGCTGGGCCTGGAAAAGGTCTGCCACAGAAGTCTGGCGCAGGATGAAGGCATCATGGCTGCTGCCTGGAAAGTGGGCATTGACAGCTAGTATGAGCTGCCTGTGGTCACACACCACCTGCACGTTGAGCGAATGGTAGCCCTTCCGGTTGCGGTAATCCTCGGCATTCTCCAGAGGTGCCCGCAAAGCCACATGCATGCAGTCAATGGTGCCCTGCACCATGGGGAAGTCCGCTAATGCTGCAAATCCCATTGCACGCTCTTGCTGCTTGTCGAGGGTCACGGGGAAGGAGATGAACTGACGTCTCCTTCTGAAAAGGGCATTGGTCACCTGGCGGATGCAGCAATGTACCGCGAACTGGGAGATGTTGGAAATGTCCCCAGTAGCGGATTGGAAGGAGCCGGTGGCATAGAAGTTGAGAGCCACCGTCACCTTCACTGCCACCGACAGAGACGTCCTGCTCCTCAGCTGTGGCTGCAGATCTCTCTGAAGCAGGTGGCAGACCTCTGTGACCACCTCCCTTCTGAATTTCAGCCTCCGAACACACTGCTCCTCAGACATGTTCAGATATGAGAACTGCTGGCGGTATACCCTGGGTGGGTAAGGCCTCCTGTGCCGACGTCTGTTGGCCCTTCTCCATCTGGCCATGACTGGCAGTCTCTCACGGCGTCTCTGAGCCCTCTGAATGCAATGCAGTAAGCCAACGTTTGCACCCATTGCAGCACCCATTAGATGTATCGAATTAATGCTATGGCACTGAAAGTTAATTACAAGCGCAAAGCTCTGGCCTTAAGCGAGAAGTACCTGTGCGAGTGTTGATTCAAACCAGAAAGCTCTCTCCCTTTGTCTCTCTCCAAATATCAGTGTCTCACAAAGAAGGAGTGGAGCAAAATGGCTGACATTTATACTGCAAGAGGAGTCCCCTTTAATTAGCGCCCCCCGCGCCCCGCAGCGACTGGGAACCGTTCCCCTTTACCAGACGCACAATAGGCCGGCGCCACTGAATTTCTGGTTCGGGGCGTACAAAGGGCGTTGCACCATGAAATGACGTCAGGATCTGCGCGCGCAGCTGAGTGCGTGCAAAGGTTTTGTGCCGCCGCTAAATCGTTACTGAATTTCGCGAGAGGTGCAGATCGCGCCGCGCCCGGTCGCTAGACGCTTAGCGCCCCACTTCTCGCCCTCTTAAGGCGCTAGCGGCTGGCGCAACCAACTGAATTTCTAGGCCCTGGAGTCAAGGGTCAGATCCAGCCCAGACTGGTGGGTGTGAGGCTGCCACATTTAATGGGCTTTGGTGGGCTCCTAGGGGCTCAAGTCTACAGCGGGGGTGGGGGGGGGGGGGTACCATTCATGCAAAGATTGCCGGTGTGGGAAATAGACAGCAACAAAAAAATTCACACTGGTGCAGTCATGGTGCACAGATCTGAGGCTGACCTGCTCGGATTTACGTGACAGAACACCTCAACTACAGCCAGCTTGCTGCGAGCCACTGGCAATCTGAAACTAAATCAAATGGATGTGTACTTAGTCCTTCTGTGAGTGAGCACCAGCTGTAGCCATGGCAACACCCTCACCATGGCTGCCCCCAGCGATAATTCTGGATGGTCTGGGCAGCCATAAGTGTTTCCAGTCGTAGCACTGAGGACTGTCTGAAGAAAAGGTGGGAGTTTGTAATCGGTGAGTCAGGGTGTCAGGTGGGATATTCCAGCAGACAGAAACTGTTAGATCCATGGTTCAGTGGATAAATAATTACACGGATGTTGTACATAACAAATAACAGGTCTTTACTGGAGGAGGGTAATCTCTAGACTGGGGTACAGAGGCATGTGCACAGCTTATATACCGGTGTGGTCACTGCCGGTACTACAGTATACAGGAGCTGTAAAAAGTAGTTCTGACTTAAAGCACGTACACTACAGAAACGGAACTAGATTAATCCTCGACAGGATAAGTGTAAAACTCAATGGATGGGAGCCACTTTTTATATATAATATAATAATACAAGCTCTCTTGTAAACGGGGAGGGGAAGGGTTGATAGAGCTGAACGCACGCTATCTTATATGCAGTATAGTGGCTTTTGATTGACAGACCATTTATACAACTGAAAATGTAGCCTGTCCTACTTTCCCCTTTGTCTCTTTGACTTTACACCTTCACTGAGCTGTCTCTCTCGTTCTCAGTTTCATCTTTCTTCCTTTCATTCTTTCTTTCCTCTTTCTCAGTCTATCTCTCTGTTTCACCTCTCGCTTTCTTTCCTCAAGTTTCTCACTTTCTTGCTTTCCTCTTTCTCAGTTTCTTTCTGTCTCACTCCTTTTGCAGCTACATAAAGCTGCTTGCCCCTGTAATTTGAGAGATGTATTGTCACAAGGGTAGACCTGTGCAATTTTACTTGATGTGTTTTGTGTGAGCCCCACTCTGCAGCACAGTTGAGGGACCCCGAATTCGGCAACAGCCTTTCAATGCGCGTGCTTATATTTTCATGTTCTGTGCCAACTAGTTAGCCTCTGTCAATGTGTGGATTGGACGGAGCGGGTATTAAGATATATTGAGCAATCTGCATGCGAAGGTATCACAAATAGCTCCATCTGTTTTACTTCTATCTGTTCCTGATGGAGGGCCGGCAGCAAGAGTATTGGTTGCATTTTCTGCCGGGAGTCTTTACCACTTATTATGTTGTGTACAAGTATTCCGAGGGGCCCGCATGTGACACTGCAACGCTCCAAAGTAGAACGTACGCAGGTCTGTTGGAGTCTGAAGGAGAAAAGATGGGTTGATCTGTCAGGGCTTAAATCCATCATAGAAACATAGAAGATAGGAGCAGGAGTAGGCCATTCGGCCCCTCGAGCCTGCTCCGCCATTCAATGAGATCATGGCTGATCATCCAAACTCAGTACCCTGTCCCTGCCTTCTCCCCATATCCCTTGATCCCTTTAGCCTTAAGAAATATATCCAACTCCTTCTTGAATATATTTAATGAATTGGCCTCAACTGCCTTCTGTGGTAGAGAATTCCACAGGTTCCACTCATCAGAACTGAAATGTGGCAGTGGTGGGTGCGATCAAGGACCGAGGGGCAGGTATTTGTGCACCATCCCCTTCAATTGGAGTCATTTCACATACAAGCATTTGTATTGTTTATCCACAAAACTTTTAATGTGATTCTTAAACAAGATATTGTTCCAGTTCTTTCAATGAAGGAGCTAACCTTTGACTGCATATTTCCAGTGTGAAAGTCTAAAAAGTATGAAATAGAACTAAGAAAAAGCATACAACACAGGAGTATTGGGCCGACTTTATGAATGCACGCCGCTGGTGAACGTCTCACCCCTCGAGAGCTCGCGTTGGGAAATTGCAGGTAAACGTCCCACCGTTTCCCAATTTGCACTCGCATTGGGTGAGATTTCACACCTACAGTATATACTCTTAAAGTCTTTAACATCCTGTAAATTCACTTTTAAAAAAAAGAGCTTTCCCCAACAGGTAACCGCATTGCCTAGTGCATCACTAGCACAAACCAGAGGGCCACATGTTCCATTCATGGTCTGTGCTGAGATCGCTGATTTCAGTCAGGGATGTATAATTAACTTCAGCCTCCCTTGGGCTAAGGGAGGAGGAGAAACAAACATCCGGTCGGGATTACCGTCTCGCTGCTATCCAGTGACTTGGACTGCCCTGGAAGGAATCAGTGGCTCAGTGGGTAGCACTCTCACAGGCTTGAGCACAAAACCTAGGCCGACACTCCCAGTGCAGTGCTGAGGGAGTGCTGCACTGTTGGAGGTTCCGTCTTTCAGATGAGACGTTAAACCGAGGCCCCGTCTGCCCTCTCAGGTGGACGTAAAAGATCCCACGGCACTACTTCGAAGAGGAGCAGGGGAGTTCTCCTCTGTGTTTCTGCCAATATTTATCCCTCAACCAACATCACTAGAAACAGATTTTCTGCTCAATGTCACACTGCTGTTTGAGGGACCTTGCTGGGAGCAACTTTCCTGCCGTGTTTCCTACATTACAACAGTGACTACACTTCAAAAGTACTTCATTGGATGTAAAGCACTTTGGGACGTCCTGAGGTCGTGAAAGGTGCTATAGAAATGAAAGTTCTTTCTTTCAAAGTGCACCTGTGCGGGCATCAAGTGACGACAGGGTTGGGCTCAGCTGTAGTGCCGAGCCCCTCGAGCCTGTTCCATCATTCAATTTGATCATGGCTGATCTGTACTTAACTCCATTCACCCACCTTGGTTCCGTAACCCTTAATACCCTTGCCCAACAAAAATCTATCAATCTCACTTTTGAAATTTTCAATTAACCCCCAGCCTCAACAGTTTTTTTGGGGGAGAGAGTTCCAGATTTCCACTACTCTTTGTGTGAAGAAGTGCTTCCTGACATCACTCCTGAATGACCTGGCTCTAATTTTAATGTTATGCCCCCTTGTTCTGGACTCCCCCACCAGAGGAAATAGTTTCTCTATAGTTTACCAAATCCTTTAATTATTTTAAACACCTCAATTAGATTACCCCTTAACATAAGAACATAAGAAGTAAGAGCAGGAGTCCGCCATACGGCCCCTCGAGCCCGCTCCGCCATACGGCCCCTCGAGCCCGCTCCGCCATACGGCCCCTCGAGCCCGCTCCGCCATACGGCCCCTCGAGCCCGCTCCGCCATACGGCCCCTCGAGCCCGCTCCGCCATACGGCCCCTCGAGCCCGCTCCGCCATACGGCCTCTCGAGCCCGCTCCGCCATACGGCCCCTCGAGCCCACTCCGCCATACGGCCCCTCGAGCCCGCTCCGCCATACAGCCCCTCGAGCCCGCTCCGCCATACGGCCCCTCGAGCCCGCTCCGCCATACGGCCTCTCGAGCCCGCTCCGCCATACGGCCCCTCGAGCCTCCTCCGCCATACGGCCCCTCGAGCCCGCTCCGCCATACGGCCCCTCGAGCCCGCTCCGCCATACGGCCCCTCGAGCCCGCTCCACCGTTCATCGACCTCAACTCCACTTTCCTGCCCTATCCCCATATCCCTTGATTCCCCCAGAGTCTAAAAATCTATCTATCTCAGCCTTGAATATACTCAAAGTCTCAGCATTCACAGCCCTCTGGGGCAGAGAATTCCAAAGATTCACAACCCTATGAGTGAAGAAATTCTTCCTCATCTCGGTCTTAAATGGCCGACCCCTTATCCTGAGACTCTGCCCCGTAGTTCTAGACACTCCAGCCAGGGGAAACAACCTCTCAGCATCTACCCTGTCAACCCCCTTCAGAATCTTGTATGTTTCAATGAGATCACCTCTCATTTCTTCTATATTCAAGGGAATATAACCCGTCTTCATAGTTTAACCCTTTTAGCTCCGGTATCATTCTGATGAATCTGCTTTGCACCTCCTGCAAGGCCAGTATATCCTTCCTGAAGTGCGGTGCCTAGAAATGAACACAGTGCTCCAGATGCGGTCTAACTAGAGTTTTATACAACTGAAGCATCATTTCCACGTCCTAGTTTTATTAGTTGTTCCCTCATTTCAGTGAATCCAGTTCTTTATAATTTTACGTACCTGGCTCCTGGTATTAAGGATTTGACTCCCAGATCACGTTCGACTTTATTATTCTTCGGTCGCTATCCCCTAGGGGTGCTATTGTTTCATAACAGGAGCATTCTACCATATACTGCACATATTTAATCTCATGAAGGAACGTTCTGTATAAATACCACCTGCTCCCCCAAGGGTAATCAAAGGAAACTCAAGAATATTCACCCACGCTCAGGTCTCTGTTATTTAACCCTAGCCTTAGCTGGCACCACCTCCCTACCTCTGCAGCGCAGAAAGTGTTGGCTCGCATGAGGTATTTGATCATCTTCAACTACAGTCACCAAGAGAGGCGAGCCGTACAATAAAATCAACATGGTTGGACTTTTCATTTCTACTGCAGATAAATAAAATTATCTGGCATTAATCAGAGGCACTTGGAGATCTGATACTGGTTTTCTATGGCTGTTGGGTATCACAGTATTGCTTGACCTCAATTAATTTATCTGCTTTCGATGAAGCACGCCGATAGTGCAATTCTACATTGAGGCTGAGTGTCCTACTTCTAATTTGTATCTTATGAGGTTTTATTGCGCTTCCTAATGCAATAACACCAACCTCCAGTGGGGATGGGGACTGGACAAATCTAACTTATTGAATGTGGAAGCTCCAAGGCGCCCTGATTATAAGCTTTTGGTTGGTTTCTCTGGCCTATTTTAATATAATTTAAAGGTATAATTTGGAAGATCTTAGGGAAGCTGTTATAAACAAGCTCGTGGCCCTGATGCATAAGTGTAATGGATTTTCACAGCAAAAATACCTCAGGCAGGATCAAAGTGCATTTCACCCACTTGGGTACCGAACGTTGTGCTGTGGCTTTCAATTTGTCTCATTTTTGAAGTCTTAATTCGTGCTGGAGTCAGAGGGGAAGTGGATGGGTCACACAACAGCAATGGACACGAGGAAGTCGCTTTCCCATCCTGGCTTTAGTTCCCTCAATAGTTTACTGCCTCGTGTGGTACTGACCAGACAGATACGTAAGGTCCCAGGTTCTATTCACAGCCTGTGCAGGTTCAGCTGATATCAGCTGGGATGACAGGAATGTCATCACAACTCATCCATGCCTTTGTTACCTCTAGACTCGACTATTCCAATGTTCTCCTGGCCGACCTCCCATCTTCCACTCTCTGTAAACTTCAGCTCATCCAACACTCTGCTGCCCGTATCCTGACTCGCATCAAATCCCATTCACCCATCACCGCCCTGTGCTCGCTGATGTACATTGGCTCCCAGTCCAGCAACGCCTTGATTTCAAAATTCTCATCCTCATGTTCATGGCCTCACCCTTCCCTATCTTTGTAACCTCCTCCAGCCCTAAAACCCTCCCAGATCTCTGCATTCCTCCAACTCTAGCCTCTTGTGCATCCCTGATTTCCATCACCTCACCATTGGTGGCCGTGCCTTCAGCTGTTGAGGCCCCAAATTCTGGAATTCCCTCCCTAAAAATCTCCGCCTCTCTACCTCTCTCTTCCTTTAAGATGCTCCTTAAAAGCTACTTCTTTGACCAAGCTTTTGGTCATCTGTCCTAATAGCTCCTTCTTTGGTTTGCTGTCAACTTATGTTTGATAACGCTCCTGTGAAGTGCCTTGGGACATTTTACTACATTAAAGGCGCTATATAAATGCAAGTTGTTGTTGTACAACTGGCCTCAGCAATTTTGGGATAAGGAGAGAGAAAACATCAGCCAGAGGTCTCCTTTCTGATCTCTATCCATTGGCCGCTACTTACTGGAGGACAGTACAGGCTTCGTTGTGATGCTTTCCCCCTGCCCCACGGACTGAGAACCTGCAGACACTCAGGCTGCGATTTCGCCTTCCGCAGTGGGTCGGGGCGGCCGGGGTCGGTGGTGGCGTACAACCCCGTTGCTGGCTCCATTTCACTTTGTGAAAAGAATTTTACACTAATTGGGCTTGTTAAGCCCGCCCAGCACGTTTCCCAGCCAATTGAAGGAAGTGGGTCTGATGAAGTCACTTGACGCGTCATCAGCCAGTTTCCTTAAAGGGACCATGCGCAAATTGATTTTGACAGTTGTGCTGTCAGTGTTCTACAGCATTGAGGTGCTGCAAAACACTGACAATCACTGCACAGAGTTGTACGGCTGCACCCAGGCTATCCCATGACTCCCTCCCTATGCTTATGGAGGGAGTCACAGCATGCAGTGAGGTCCTCTTCCCTTCCCATGGGCGGAAGAGACCTCCCCAGGACACCAACGCAGCCTGGTTGCACATTGCACAGGAGGACACAAGCAGGGATGTCATCAGGAGGACCAGGCTGCAGTGCCGCAAACCTTTCAATGATCTCATTAGATCATGAAACGTTACTGCAAAACCACACTCAACCTCATCCTGCTGTGCCACTCATCACATCCCCATCACTCTGCCTTCCCTACTCTACTCCTGCACATCCTTACTCACACCAATTTACCTTGCACCTCCACCCATCCCTCTCGATCTACATTATCACTTCCCCATCTCACTAGCCACCCCTCACACTCACCCTCATCCTAGTCCAATAATACCAATTAACAGCACACAAGGGTAGGCACTTGGGTGTTTTAGCCAATGTTCATGTGAAGTTTCTGTTAATGTGCTGCCAAACATTGAAATCTTTATTTGCAACACTTTGCCTTCTTGGTCAGATTTGTGTGCACCTTTGGAAGTGGCTTCGTGAGTTGCAGTGAACGGTGAGACATAACGGTACCCCCCACAATGGTGATGAGTGTGAAAGGAATGGCTTGGGCATTGTAGGGATGCTTTATCGTGTTGGTGTGGGGTGGTGCCAACCTGGCGCATCATGTGGCAGCCAGGGTGTAGAGCGTCAAGTGAAGTAAATCTGGCCATGGTGAGGTCATCCCTGCCGTCCCGGGCAGCAATGTGGTCAGGTGCTGATGCCCTGTGTCCTGTGCAGCATCAGTTGATTGCGGAGAAGGTTGGTGTTGTTGTTGGTGCTGCTGGTGTGCCTGGTGCTGCCAGTGTTGGGGCTGATCGTGGTGGGATTCTGAGGACCACGATGAGATTTTTTTTCAAGGGCACCGATGCTGATGGAATAGATGGCAGGTAAGATTGAGATGACATAAGCGATCTGTCAATGGAGAGAGAGGTTGTTCCAATGAGGTGACACTGGATAGAGAGTTAACTCCAAACACTTGCAAGCTGCATAAAGCTCAATCTGTCTTCCAAATGCAGTAAGCAACAGTTTCTAACCTTGGAAAGTGAACACCTATGAAATGGGAGCTTTTATAGCCCATTTGCAGCTGTCATGTAAAGAAATCATCCCAAGCTGACACAACACCCGACCTCGTTACCTGACGGGATCCCCGAGCAGTGGGGAAGCCATTGGCGAACTCTAAAAATATAAAGCTAAGCTTAAATTACTAGTTAATTGCCTCTTAACAATCTCTCTAATGATGTAAATTGCCGTCCCAGCCATTTGGTGTCGGGTCTGTTCAGTGATGACAGACCCGACATCTGGGAGACTAGCATGGAGGTGGGTTGACAGCGGGTTCCCTACCCGCAGTCAAAAAAAAACATTTTCCCAGCCGACCCGCCTCCAAACGCCCCCGCTGACCCCTCGAAAAACTCCCCCCTCAGGGCCTGACATTCCTATAGGCCTGTTCCACCCCTGTAGGTACTACGAGACGGGACTTCCTACCAGCCAGTCTGCCCAGTCTTGATCCTGTTCCAATTTCTTTGGATGAGGCCATTTGCATAAAGGAGAAGGGGTGGGGTTCCAGGAATTTTGGGCCCCCCGCCAGTGTCTAGGCTCACAGGTGAAGAATGATTAGAGGGGTAAGACACAAGGATGGATGGAAGCGCATCTTGGCAAGAGTCAGGAACGGAAGTGAGTAAATTAGAGGTGAAAAAGGTAGGTATATTGAAAACATGAGGAAGCTGAAGAAATGTTATATAAAATTTATAAAGCCTCTAATCAATCTCAACAACTAATACCTTATGTGAAACAGCATCTAATGCAGAAAGAAAGGGAGAGATACAAGCAGATTCAAACTCTAACCCATGTCGGGGGAAGATTATTTAAACCAATTTCAAATCATTTGGTTCTCTTTCTGATGTTGCCTAGTAACTGAAGCTCCAGCATAGCAACAATTTAGACTGAGCTTAGACAATCAGTAAAGGGTGAGGTTTTTAGTTTACATGATCCTAAGATTTGAAGTTAACTCTTCGAGCTCCATGGATGAGTTTGGAATTAATAAAAACATGATTTCAGTTGACAACAACTTGTATTTATACAGCGTCTTTAATGTAGTAAAAGGCCCCAAGGCGCTTCACAGGAGCATTATGAAACAAAATTTGACACCGAGCCACATAAGGAGATATTGCGACAGGTGCTTGGTCACAAGGTTAGGTTTCAAGGAGCGACTTAAAGGAGGAGAGGTAGAGAGGCGGAGAGGTTTAGGACGGGAATTCCCGAGCTTAGGGCCCAAGCAGCTGAAGGCACATCCATCAATGGTGGAGCGATGAAAGTCAGGGATGTGCAAAAGGCCAGAATTGGAGGAGTGCAGAGATCGCTGAGAGTTGTAGGGCTGGAGGAGGTTACAGAGATAGGGAGGGGCAAAGTCATGGAAGTTTACCAGCGCATTAACACACTTGTCTGAAATTCTTCCTTGCGTTTTTAACAGGGCCAGTTACCTACTTTAAGTATACAGGTTAACACATGTGTTAAAATAGGGGAGGGAGGAATTTCACATAGATGTGTTAATACATTCATACCGCAGATAATTCAATTTCGCCCATTTTGCACTTTCGCCCAAAGTTAAAATTACCCCCAACCTGTACAAAATAAGCAGGTTAGTGCCTCCAATTAAACAGTGCACAGCAGAATTTGATATGACCATGTTAAGTGCTTGCACAATAATATTGCACATTATAATTTCAGGCTAAAATTGTTTTTAGAAGAAACATTTGGAACGATAGGATAGATTAGAAAGGAAAAATTGTAAAATTACCATTTAAAAAATGACTTGGCAAGAAGAGAAGATGGAGGATAATAGAGAGCATGTTGTGAGCAGAATTATCTTGCTTGATGCAGTAGTATATGATTCATATTGCACTGTAATAGCTTTCCCTGATATTTGGTAGATTTATTGCTGTGTGTGTTTCAGTGTCTCATGCCAGAATTTTGCAGGGGCTCAGCAGGCATGATTGGTGGTGGGTCGGGTGGAAAGTGATTTTTTTTTCACAGCGGGGCGGGACCCTACTGCCACGCGCCTTTCCCAATGTCGGGTCTGTCAGCACTAGCAGCCTGGTCCTCCTGACCACACCCCTGCTTGTGCCCTCCTCTGCAATGTGCAACCAGGCTGCGTTGATCTCCTGGGGAGGTCTCTTCCGCCCATGGGAAGGGAAGAGGACCTCCCTGCAGGCTGCAGTGCCGCAAACATTTCAATGATCTCAGTAGATCACGAAACGTTAGTACAAAGCCACACTCAACCTCATCCTGCTGTGCCTCTCATCACATCCCCATCGCTCTGCCTTCCCTACCCTACTCCTGCACATCCTTACTCGCACCAACTTAAGCATATGGAGGGAGTCATGGAAGAGCCTGGGTGCAGCCCTGTGCAGTGTTTGTCAGTGTTTGCAGCACCTGAATGCTGTAGAACACTGACAGCACAAATGTCAAAATAAATTTGGCCATGGTCCCTTTAAGAAAACCGGCTGATAACACGTCATCAAATGATGTCACCAGACCTGCTTCCTCTATTTGGCCAGGAAACACACTAGGCGGGCTTAACAAGCCCCATCAAGGGACAGTGGGATGGAGCCAGCAGCAGGGTTGGGACCCACCACCACGTCGCCCGCCACGGACACGCTGAGCTTAGCAAAATCGCGGCCACAGTGTGGGAACAGAAAAACCAATAAAACTGGGCAGTGTAAGGGGACTGATTGGATGGAGTTAGGGAAGTGGGGTGGTGGGGTGAGTGAGGGAAGAGGAGTAAAGGGTGTGAGTTGAGTCATAGGGTTGGATGAGGTTGGTTGGAGAAAGTCCATGGAATGATTTGTAAATGAGGACAAGGATTTTGAAATCACTGCTCAGTTCCCAAGTCCCATTTCAGAGAATTGAGCACATAATCCAGGCTGACACGCCCACTGCAGCACCGAGTGCTGCACTGTCCTGCAGATGAGACGGTAATCCAAGGCCCCGTCAGTCCTCTCAAAAGCTGTAAAAGATTCCACGGCACTAAGCAAAGAGCAGGGGAATTCTTCTCAGTGTCCTGGCCAATATTTATCCCTCAACCAACATCACTGAAACAGATTACCTAGTCATTATCACATTTCTGTTTGTTTGTGGGATCTTGCTGTGCACAGATTGGTTGCTGTGTTTCCTACATTACAACAGTGACTACTCTTCAAAGTGCTTCGGGACGTCCTAAGGTTGTGAAAGGTGCTATATAAATGCAAGTTCTTTCTTTTAAGCCCCACACCAGGATTTGAGCATATAATATAAACTGAGAAGTCAGTACAGTACTAGGGGAGTGTTGAATTGTTGGGGTTGCCATCTTTCAGGTGAGGTATCTCCTCAAAGTCCTGCCTGTTCCAGTGCATGTAAAAGATCCTGTGGCTTTATTCAGGGAGGTAACACCTCCTGGTGTACCAGCCAGCAGTTTCTCCCTCGGCCAACACCACAAAAGAACAGATAAATGGTACATTTGTCTCCTTGCTGTTTGTGGGATCTTGCTGTGTGCAAATCTGCTGCCACGTTCGTCTAAATAACCCTGACTACAATTCAGAAGCTTTGGGATATTTTGAGGATATGAAAATTGTTAGGTAAATGTGAGTTCCTTTTTCTTCCTTTATTTTAAGATGATGTATGATTGTTCCTCTTAATCAACCCAGTTCTTTTTTTCACCAGACTGAATTAGCGGCCGGCCTTGTCGCTACCTCCAGCTCCAACCTCGAGTCAACCATATAGATTGCACGGTGCTCCATCGGAGACCTTTCATCCTCTCGCTCGCTGAGTGAGGAATGGCCTCTACTCACAGTCGAAATGGATTCACCTCGCCAACAATCTAAAATGCTGGGCCTGCAAACAGAAGCACACAAACATCTGCACGGATGTCCAGTTTAGCTGACAACAGATTTGTAAATTAGCTTTTTGAAATTACAGTGCCCCGTGTTATAGAACCATTGGATTAGAACCATTATATGCTAATCTGACCAAACTACAACCAATGGGACATTTGTCTTCCCCGGGAGTGGAGCTTCTTTGTGGGAATTGATGAAGTCCACTCAGGCAGTCGGAACGGAGATGAAAATGAAAATCCATGTTTTATGATTAACTCTACTGATTCATAGCCACAAGGACATTACTATTGATCTTATAAATGTGCCCTCGGAAGATACGACATCTGTGTTTACACATTCATTAGAAAGGACGAGGGGCGATGGTCTTCTCTATCCATCGGAATCAGCTGTGGGAGGATGAATTTATAATTCTGTGGAGAATTCATTATTCTTCCAATGTCTTAAAGGTCTGTGAACCAAGCCACTTTAATTTGCTCTGATAGTGCACTGGTTGAAACGTTCGTGCAGGCGTGCATTATTTTAACGCAGTCGTTTATCCGGTTTTAACACATCGATCGATACGCTGGTCGAGGAAATAAAACCCAGAGACCAGTCATAAAGCTACGAAAATGAATTGGCCATATTTCTATTTTTTTTTAAAATATGACTGTCTCCAATTTCTCCCCACTTCTTATGAAGGTACTGGACGTACAGTTCCACAAGCGCCGGGTTCACCCTGCGGTACCTCACTCAAGCCTAGACAATGAGTATCAGCAGGCTATTCCACTGCAGAGGGCTTCACAGCTGAGCCCAATCCTGCCCTCACTCAACATGCACACTCAAATGTTGTTGTTGTTGTAGGATATATACTTGAAGGGTAAATCTTTGCAGGGCTAAAGGGAAAGAGCAGGGACTAATTGGAGAGCTCTTTCAAAGAGCTAGCACAGGCACGAAGGGCCAAAAGGCCTCTTTCTGTGCTGTAAGATTCTATGAGCTCCAACACTGCTTCTCAGTTCTCCAATCATTACTCCTACTAATAGAAAATAAAAATAGCACCACAATCAACCAGAGCGGCACATTTTGAAATGGGTCTGTACTGTCTTGGTGCATATCTACAAGCATACGGAGCAAACAGTGGGAAATATCGTTCAGTCCATCAATGCCACCTCATCTAGACTTGGACTTGGACCACACAATTGCTTGGAAGAGGCCACCTCCTATATGTTTTTGCTCATTAGACTACAGCTGTGCACTCCTAACACAAGGACCCATTTGCCAGAAGCGTATATCATGACACACATGCTCCACCATTTTTTGCCCATTCAAATCAGTAGGGGAGACTCCGCACAAATGGAAAACTCACCCTTACATTTACGTGTGTGTTGAGATGTGGTTGAAAGACCAAGGCCCATGGTAGAAAACACTGACTATCAAAGCTGGGAACAATAAGGGCTCGATTTTACCAGGCCTGAGGAGGCGGGATTGGAGGCGTGTAAGGTGTCAAAATCGCAAAAATGGTGGGCGGCTCCGATCCCGCCTCCAACCCGCCTCCGAGCAATTTTTCCACATTTGTGGTTTCAGACCCCGTTTCCATCCCGCCTCCAAGAGACAGGATAGGCCCTTAAGGCCCTTAACTACCACTTAATTGCCTCGATAATCCCATTTTGAGAGGCCTTTCTGAATTTAAGACATTTGCCCCATGCTGCACGTCTCCTCTGGAGCACGGCAGGTAATCATGACGGCCTCACAAGTAGACTGCTTACTAACAGCTGCAGCTCCACCATTAAAAAGGAGTTTTCACCAATCATCATTTGCAGGTGGCAGAACTTTGTTGTCTCAGGTCTGGGGGATCTTTTAGCAGGCATACGCATTGTTGTGGAAGTTTGGAGCCTGACACCCCTGGGAAACCCCTCGCCCCATATTTACTGAGTGCTTCCTCAGCTGAGGTATATACCAGAAGCATGGGAACCATTTATTTCCTTTCCTCCTGGACATCAGATTCGGACGAAGACCAGCCGCGGCAGCAGCAGAACCCTGAGCATCAGCAGCACCAACTGCAGGAGCAACAACAGGAGCGCCAAGCTGCTGCTCACCCACCTGAAGCTGCACAGGCCAGAAGGCGCCAGCGCATGGAAGCACGTCGGCGCAGGAGATACCCCCAAAACAGGGTCTACAGACAGAGGATCAGCTACCTCAACATGACTGAGCAGCAGTGCCAAAGGAGGCTCAGACTTTCACGAGAGGTTGTGGGTGACATCTGCGCAATGCTGCAGCAAGACCTGGAGCCCAGAGGAGCAGGTGGACACCCCTTACCAGCGGCTGTCAAAGTCACCACCGCTCTCAACTTTTTTGCTTCAAGCTCATTCCAGGGATCAGCAGCAGACATCAGCAGCGTCTCCCAGGTGGCCGCACACACTTGCATCACGCAGGTAACCGATGCCACCTTTGCCATCGCGCACAATTACATCAATTTCTCCAAGGATCAAGCCAATGTAACTGCGCTTGCGGTTGGGTTTGCCAATCTGGCAGGCTTTCCAAGGGTGCAGAGCGTTGTTGACTGCACACATGTGGCCCTAAAGGCACCCCATCACAATCCAGGTATTTTTGTCAACCGCAAGGGCTTCCACTCCCTCAACGTACAACTGGTGTGTGACCACAAGAAGGAAATTTTGCATGTTTGTGCCAAGTACCCTGGCAGTTGCCATGACTCCATCCTGTGCCAGTGTAGTGTGCCTTCGCTCTTCAGTCCGCCAGACCAACTTTTCGGATGGCTACTTGGAGACAAGGGCTATCCCCTGGAGACGTGGCTAATGACACCGTTGAGGAGCCCTTCCAATGAAGCAGAGGAGCGCTACAACTCCAGCCACATTTCCACCAGATCCATAATCAAGGTGCGATTCAGATGCCTTGATAGATCAGGTGGAGCCCTGCAGTACTCAGCAGCCAGGGTCTCCAGAATCGTTGTGGTCTGCTGTGCACTTCACAACATGGCACAGCATTGTGGCTTGCAGCTGTCTGAGGTACAAGTGGCTGATCGCATAGCCTCCTCAGATGAGGAGGAGGAGGATACCAACAATGAACAGGTTGTGGAGGCACATCAACCAGCGGCAGCAGCATGCGAGCACATTGCTGCCCGGGATGCAAGGAACACACTCATCTTGGCCAGATTTGGTTAGCCTGCACAATCAAACACTTTTGCCTCGCACCTTCTTACCAGAGCATCGACAATGGACAAGAACCTACATATTCCTATCACTATGACCTCCATACTGACAATTGCAAGTTGCCCTAAGGCCTCAATGTGGAAGTCCCATTTTCGAAATGACACAGGCCACAACTTCAACAGTTTGCCATCAAATTTGTTTATCATCACAATTCACGGATGGCTTTTCAAAAATAAACACAACAGAACACCCAAGTGACTACCCTTGTGACTACTTGTGCTTTATCTTCCTCTTACTCATGCTCCTACGTGGTGCTTCCCCTGTGGCTTCAGCAGATGTGGAAGCCCCTTGCTATCTTTCTTGCTGCTCCTGTCTCAACACCTTTGGCGGGTGTCCTCTGGAGTTGCGAGCCTGTGAGGGCTCGACAACAGTCTGCTGCTACTGCGGCTGTGCAGGGGCTGAGACGACCATCTCAGTTGGGTGAGGACTCTGGTGGGGCTCTGACCAAGGGCTTTGCAGTGGCATGGTCGTGTGAGTGCTTGGAGAGGAGCCCCCACTTCCTTGTTCTCTGCCACCAACATCCCTCTCATGGGTCAGCCCCACTTCAGAGCTAGCAAGTGGTTTGACAGCACATTGCTGGACTTCAGGGGGCCATGAGGACACGTTTTTGCAGTGGAAGTCCTACTCCAGAGGACTTCCATGAAGGTCTGGTTTCTATGCTCAATAGCTGACCATCACTCCTCAAGAGATGTCAGTCTATTCTGAACAATGACCATTGTTATGTTCATTAATAACTAGTCGTTTTTATTAAGAACAGCTAGCTTTTGCTAGACACTTTATTGAGCACATGTGGACTAGGTACAGTATCTGTAGAGGCATCCATCTTGACTGCTGCCTTATGGGTAGCCTGGTGCATCGTGGGTAGCCCACTCTTATATACATACAGCACCACCTAGTGTACATTCCAGAATGACAGGTTACTGATCATTACATCCCCCTTTCTTTGAGGTTAAACAAAATCAGTATCAATCAATATCAATCAATCATAACAACATAAACATCTTCAACAGTCAATACATTTTCAATGTAGTTTTCTTTGTACTCAAAGATTAAGTCTATCAGGCTTTTTTACTTCACGTGTGGATCTTCTCAGCACAGGTAAGTCTGATGTGTTTTCATGAGAGCCTGTATGTGTATTTGTGTTAGATTGTTCTGGTGGTGAGTGACAAGATTCAGTTGCGGCATTGTCATCGATTTGCTCTTCGATAGTCTCTTGTGTTTTTAGGAGGGAACGGCAGTTCCTCCTGAGAATCTGTCCTTCCTCAGTTCTAACAGTGTATGACCTTGGTCCTACTTCCTCAAGAACTGTAGCTTTCCTGTTCCATGCATCTGGATCTTCAATCCTGACAACATCATCCCTTGTCAATGGTTTCAGAGTTTTGGATGACTTGTCATAGTATGATTTCTGTTTCAGCTTTAACAGTTGAAGCCTCTGTCTCAGTTCCTTACTCTGCTTTTCTTTTGCACAGCAGGGTAGCGTGGTATGCAACTTGCGACTTATTAGGAGTTCAGCAGGTGAAGAACCAGAGTCTAAAGGTGAGGCTCGGTAGCTCAGCAGGGCGAGACAAGGATCAGACTTGCTTTCTGTCGCTTTCTTCAGTAGCTGTTTGAGAACTTGAACACCTTTCTCTGCCTTACCATTCGACTGAGCATACAAAGGACTGGATGTGATGTGTTGAAAGTCATAATGTGCTGCAAACTGTTGCCACTCCTTACAGTTGAAGCACGGACCATTGTCGCTAACGGCAATCCTGGGAATTCCATGTCTGGCGAAGATGGATTTCACATGCATTTTGACACTGCTTGCTGTGGTGCTTGAGAGCAGTGCCATCTCAGGATAGTTAGAATGGTAGTCAATCACTATTAGATAGTCTTTACCATTTAAATGAAAAAGGTCCATAGCAACCTTTTGCCATGGTGCTGTTGGTATGTCAGCTACTATCATTGGTTCCTTTGCTTGTTTGTTTTGGTATTTCTGACATGTCTCACATTTGCCTATCATGTTCTCAATGTCCTTATTTATGCCAGGCCAATAAACAGTGTCTCTTGCTCTCCTTTTGCATTTTTCAATTCCGAGGTGTCCCTCATGAATCCTTTTGAGCATGTCTTGACGTAGAGCCTGTGGAATGACTATTCTGTTCTGTTTTAGTAATAGTCCACTTGCGACACTCAATTCTGACCTTATGTGAAAATATTTTGGACAGGAACCTTTTGGCCACCCATGATGAATGTTCTCTATTACTGTTTGTAATACTGTATCTTTTACTGTTTCTTCTGCTATTTGCTTTGATTTTGTGTCTGACACGGGCAGCGCAGCAGTGACCATACTCACATGAACATCCACGTCTTCTTCAGTAGAGCTCACATGACTAATTGTGGGTGCTCGGGATAGTGCATCTGTTAACACTATGTATTTGCCTGGTGTGTAGATCAGTTCAAAGTCATATCTTTGCAGCTTCATCATGAGTCATTGAATCCTTGGAGACATCTCATTCAGGTTCTTTTTTATGATGGCAACCAGTGGGCTGTGGTCTGTCTCAACTGTGAAGGTGGGAAGTCCATATATGTAGCCATGAAACTTTTCTAGTCCAACTACCAAGCCTAGACATTCCTTTTCAATCTGGGCATATCGACACTCAGAATCAGTCATAGACCTGGAGGCATAGGCAACAGGCTTCTAATCTTCACCCTCTGCTTGTAGCAAGACCACACCTAGGCCATCTTTTGATGCATCCGTTGACACTTTGATTCTGTTTGTCGGGTCAAATAAAGTGAGTACAGGTGTGGTTGTCAGCACTGTTTTGAGGTTCATCCACTCTTGTTCATGTCTTTCTGTCCATGCGAACTCATTTGTTTTATGTAGCAGGTCTCGCAGACAGGCTGTCTTGGCTGACAAGTTAGGAATGAACTTTCCAATGAAGTTTATCATCCCCATGATACGTAGCACTCCTTTTTTGTCAGTGGGTCGGGGCACGTTGAGTATGGCGTTTACTTTTTCCACATCTGGCTCTATTCCTTTACCAGATAGATTATCTCCTAGGAAAGTGACTTCCTGGACGCCAAACTGACACTTGGCTTTGTTGAGCTTCAGTCCATTCCGGCGTATGCTCTGTAGCACTTTAGTCAGTCTCTCATTGTGTTCTTTCAGTGTGGAGCCCCAGATGATGATGTCATCAACATAGACCCGAACTCCTTCCAGACCTTCAATTATGTGTTCCATCGCTCTATGAAAGATTTCAGATGCAGATATTATCCCGAAAGGCATTCTGAGGAAACAATACCTGCCAAATGGTGTGTTGAAGGTACAGTATTTGGTGCTCTCTTCATCCAGTTTTCGTTGCCAAAATCCTTGTGAGGCATCGAGCTTTGTAAAGTATCTGGCACCTGACATTTCACTGGTGATTTCTTCTCGCTTGGGAATCTGGTAGTGTTCATGTTTTATGTTTGCATTTAAGTCCTTTGGATCCATGCATATTCTTAGATCATTTTTCTTTTTCTTTACACATACCATGGAGTTAACCCAGTCTGTTGGCTCTTCGACTTTCCTGATGACTCCTAGTGTGGTCATTCTGTCCAGTTCTTTCTTGAGCCGGTCACGCAGGGGTGCTGGAACTCTTCATGGAGCATGTACCACTGGCTGAGCATCCTCCTTTAGCTGGATCTTGTAAGTGAATTGTAGAACTCCAAATCCTTTGAACACATCCTGGAAATTACTCACTACAGAATCCACTGAGTCATCTGGTCTGCTTATGGCACAGTTTATACGGTAGACTCTCTTGACCAGTTCTAAGTCCTCACAAGCTTTGTCACCCAATAGTGAATCAAGCCCTTCAGCCACAACAGAAAACATGAGATGATGCACTTTGTCTTTGACTGTCACTTTAACTCTGCATACACCTAAGCTATCTATTTTCTGTCCATTATAGCTCTTCAGTAGTACTGACTTTTTCTGTATTTTGGGCTTTTCTTTCACGTTATTAATGTCACTGCGGTAAACCACTGTTTGTATTCCACTGTGTACATGCCTGGACATGCCTCGGCTGACTCCTCCCACAAGTCCTAGTATAAAGGTGACTGCTCCCCAGCCCTTTGTATTTCTGGACCGGTCGACCACTCGAGGCAGACCTTCATTCTTTTGTTAATAAAAGCCTTTAGTTACTCTCTTAACTCTCAGTCTTTTATGAGTAATTGATAGCGCATCAATTTTATTAACAAAATTTTTATAATGGAGAAGATCCTCACACCAGCATGCCTGGACTTAGATCATCGGGAGGCGGACTCATCCACCAAGTTTACTCACTGGCTTAAGTGTTTCGAAAAATTCCTGACCGCCTCCGCAGCAATCAAATCGGACGAGGACAAACTGGATGTCCTGACCTCCAAAGTGAACCACCGAGTGTACTCGGTCATCCAAGACGCGACCTCGTACGCGGACGCTATCAAGCTCCTCAAGGACCAGTACACGTGCCCAGTGAACGAAGTGTACGCCAGGCACCTTCTGGGGAGTCGTAAACAACAACCTGGGGAATCGACCGTGGAATACCTTCAGGCACTGTCTGTGCTTGGCCGGGCCTGTGGTTGTAAGGATGTAAAGGCCACCGTGTACACAGAGGAACTTATCCGGGACGCTTTTGTAGCGGGCCACAGATCCAATTACACCCGACAGCGACTGTTGGAGCAGAGTGACCTCGACCTCAACAAGGCCTCTGAACTCGCACTATCATTGGATGCAGCCTACCGGGGCATGGATGCCTACTCCTCTGCACCGTGGACGCCGCGGGGAATGACAGCCTGGGACACGGTAGGACCGCCTCATAGTGCCGTGCCACCCCAGCCACACCCCAGCAACGGCCCAACTACCGCAGCAGTGTCCCAAGGCCAGACAGCAGTGCCCCAAGGCCAGAAATGCTACTTCTGTGGCCAGGCAAAACACCCCAGAGCGCGCTGCCCGGCAAAAAACGCGATCTGCTCGGGCTGCGGGAAGAAGGGACACTACGCTAACGTCTGCAGGGCCAAAGCCACCCCGAACCCCAGCAGCGCCGCGTGTGGGCCATGCGGGCCGCCATCTTGGGCCTCCCCGGCCATGTGCGAACCACCGGTACAGCAGCCATTTTGGACGCCTCCAGCCACATGGGGATCATGGACGCCGCCATCTTGGACGACAGCCGGAATGCAGCAGGCCCCCAACACCGCCTCATCTGATACCCGCAGCGACACACCGACCCCTACGCTGGCATCCGTTACACTGGACCAAGCGAGACCGCACCAGCTGGCCAGTTCCACAATGGACATTAAGGTAAATGGCCACGATACAATCTGCCTTTTTGACTCTGGGAGCACGGAGAGCTTCATCCACCCCGACACGGTGTGGCGTTGCTCTCTCCCAGTCCTGCCTGCACACCAGCGGATTTCTATGGCCTCCGAGTCCCAGTCGGCAGACATCGGCGGCTACTGCGTAGTGACACTCGTAGAAGACGGGACCGTGTACGATCATTTTAAACTTCTGGTCCTGCCCGACCTCTGCGCTGCCGTCCTGCTGGGGTTAGATTTTCAGTGCCACCTTAAAAGTGTTACGATGGCGTACGGTGGACCCCTACCCCCACTCACAGTCCGCAGCCAGCAGCTCCCAAATTGCCCGCCGCACACCAGGTGCAACCTCTCCACACTCAGAGTCACCCCCCCCCCCACTGTTTGCTAACCTCACCCCCGACTGTAAGCCCATCGCCACAAAGAGCAGGCGATACAGTGCCGGGGACAGGGTTTTCATTAAAACCGAAGTGGAGCGGCTCCTGAAGGAAGGGATTATTGAGGGCAGCACCAGCCCCTGGCGAGCCCAGGTTGTGGTCGTTAAGACCGGCGAGAAGCAGTGCCTGGTCATCGACTACAGCCAGACAATAAATCGCTACACCCTGCTGGACGCCTACCCACTCCCCCGCATAGCTGATATGGTCAACCAGATCGCGCAGTACCGCGTCTTCTCGACCATTGACCTGAAATCAGCATACCACCAGCTCCCTATCCGCCCTGAGGACCGCCAGTATACTGCCTTTGAGGCAAACGGCCGCCTCTACCACTTCCTTAGGTTCCCTTTGGCGTCACCAATGGGGTCTCCGTCTTCCAAAGGGAGATGGACCGGATGGTAGATCAAAGTGCGTTGCAGGCCACTTTCCCATATCTGGACAATGTGACCATCTGCGGCCGTGACTTGCAGGACCATGACGCAAACCTCGAAAAATTCCTCCGCACCGCCCAACTCCTGAACCTGACATATAACAAGGAGAAGTGCATATTCCGCACAAACCGCCTCGCCATCCTTGGCTGTGTTGTGGAACACGGAGTCATCGGCCCCGACCCCGACCGGATGCGTCCCCTTATGGAACTCCCACTGCCCCACTGCCTCAAGGCCCTGAAGAGGTGCCTAGGGTTTTTCTCCTATTATGCCCAGTGGGTCCCCTACTATGCGGACAAGGCCCATCCGCTGATCAAGTCCACCTCTTTTCCCTTGATGGCAGAGGCCCGCTTAGCCTTCCAACGTATCAAGGAAGACATTGCCAAAGCCACCATGCACGCAGTGGACGAACCCATCCCCTTCCAGGTTGAAAGCGACGCGTCCGACTTTGCCCTGGCCGCTACCCTCAATCAGGCGGGGAGACCCGTGGCCTTCTTTTCACGAACCCTCCAAGGCCCGGAGACCAGACACTCCGCTGTTGAGAAGGAGGCCCAGGCGATTGTGGAGGCTGTGCGTCATTGGAGGCACTACCTGGCCGGAAAACGATTTACCCTACTCACTGACCAACGTTCAGTTGCTTTCATGTTTAACAACAAGCAGAGGGGCAAAATCAAAAATGACAAGATCTTGAGGTGGAGAATCGAACTTTCCACCTACAATTACGAGATCTTGTACCGGCCCGGGAAGCTCAATGAACCCCCGGATGCGCTATCGCGTGGCACCTGCGCCAGCGCGCAGATCGATAGACTGCGGGCCCTCCACAATGACTTCTGCCACCCGGGGGTCACCAGGTTCTTCCACTTCATCAAGGCCCGCAACCTGCCTTACTCTATTGAGGAGGTCAGGACCATGACCAGGAACTGCCAAGTCTGCGCTGAGTGCAAACCGCACTTTTATAGACCAGACAGGGCCCACCTGATAAAAGCCACTCGCCCCTTCGAGCGCCTGAGCGTTGATTTTAAAGGGCCTCTCCCCTCCTCCGACCGCAATGTGTACTTCCTCAATATTATTGATGAGTACTCCCGTTTCCCGTTCGCCATCCCCTGCCCGGACATGACCAGTGCCACGGTCATTAAATGTCTGAACGACCTCTTCACCCTGTTCGGTTTCCCCAGCTATATCCATAGCGACCGGGGCTCATCGTTTATGAGCGACGAACTCCATCAGTACCTGCTAACTAGGGGTATTGCCACAAGCAGGACCACCAATTACAACCCCCGGGGGAACGGACAGGTGGAAAGAGAAAATGCGACAGTTTGGAAGGCCGCCCTGCTAGCCTTAAAGTCTAGGGGCCTTCCAACCTCCCGCTGGCAGGATGTGCTCCCCGATGCGCTCCACTCTATTCGGTCACTGCTCTGCACTGCCACTAACGCCACCCCTCATGAGAAAATGTTTGTCTTCCCAAGGAAGTCCACATCGGGAACATCGCTACCGCCATGGCTGACGTCCCCAGGGCCGGTCCTACTGAGAAGGCACGTGAGGACCCATAAAACGGACCCCCTGGTCGAGAGGGTCGACCTCCTCCACGCCAACCCCCAGTATGCTTACATTGCATACCCGGACGGGCGGGAGGACACAGTCTCCATAAGAGACCTTGCACCCTCGGGGGCCGTAGTAACCCACTACTCACTACCACCCCCCCCACGATCCGACATCCAGCCCCAGCAGACGGCAGGCCTGGGCCCCGCGACCCGCTCGACATCTACGAGGACAACACGCCTGTGCCACAGCCCACGCAGGACTCGACGCCGGAAGCTCCACTACCCCTGCCGTCGCCACGCCGATCACAGCGGCAGACAAGACCTCCGGAGAGACTCCAATACACTAACTTTTAATACACTTCACCCCGCCGGACTCAATTTTAAACAAGGGGTGAATGTGGTAAACCACTGTTTGTATTCCACTGTGTACATGCCTGGACATGCCTCGGCTGACTCCTCCCACAAGTCCTAGTATAAAGGTGACTGCTCCCCAGCCCTTTGTATTTCTGGACCGGTCGACCACTCGAGGCAGACCTTCATTCTTTTGTTAATAAAAGCCTTTAGTTACTCTCTTAACTCTCAGTCTTTTATGAGTAATTGATAGCGCATCAGTCACTCATACTGATTAAGTTTGCTTTTGCCCCAGTGTCTAGTTTCAATGTAACTAATGCTCCATTTACCTGCAGTGGGATCATCCATTTGTCCTCTTACTGCATTAACTTTATGTTCAGCATTGTTTATTCCTGAGGGCTGCACATTTTCTGTATCTATTTCTATATTGTCACATGACACCATTCGTACAAAAAATGTCTCACTTAAATCAGTGTCCTCAATCACATTAACTCATTGCCCTTTCTTTGTTTTTACTTTTGAAAAGCATTGTTTGGCAAAGTGATTCTTTCCATTACACTTTGTGCACATTTTTCCAAACACTGGGCATTGTCTTAACTGGTGTTTGTAACCACAGCATTTACAATTAAAAATTTCATCCTCCGATTGCTTTTCATTTCTGTTCTGCCCACGTTTCTTCCCCTTGTAGGACACAGCACCGACAGCAGCATTATCACTCATTACAATCGCATCATTATTGATTTCACTGAAAGTCTTCGCGTGCTTTCGAGCTAGCTCGCTGGCTTGGCATATTTTCACAGCAATTTCCAATGTTAGTTCGGTTTCTCTCAACAGACGTTCCCTGACTTTCTTATCATGAATACCAAACACAATCTGGTCACGAATCATGGATGCTTTCAGCTCAGAGAAATTACATGTCTTTGCTTTCAGTTTCAGATCAGTCATAAAGCTATCAAAAGTTTCATTTTGCTGCTGTGTCCGAGAACAGAAGATGTACCTCTCATAGGTTTCATTCTTTTTGGGAGAACAATGTGTATCAAACTTCTTTAGCACATTGTCTAATTTTTCTCTGTTCTCCTCTGGATTAAATACAAATGTATTAAATACCTCTATCGCCTGTGGGCCTGCAACCGTGAGCAGCAACGCTATTTTCCTTGCGTCTGGCTTCGTACCATACCCGATGGCAGCAATGTAGAGTTCGAATTGTTGTTTAAAAGTCTGCCAATTGTAGTCGATATTTCCTGTGAGTTTCAAATGCTCTGGTGGCTTCAAATTCTTCATGTCGCGTTGCACAATATTCAGCAGATTTTACCAATCCTGGTACCATGTTATGTTCATTAATAACTAGTCGTTTTTATTAAGAACCGCTAGCTTTTGGTAGACACTTTATTGAGCACATGTGGACTAGGTACAGTATCTGTAGAGACATCCATCTTGACTGCTGCCTTGTGACTAGCCTGGTGCATCGTGGGTAGCCCACTCTTATATACATACAGCACCACCTAGTGTACCATTCCAGAATTACTGATCATTACAACCATGTTTTCAATACCCTGGTGACTAAGCTCCTCCATGGCCGTAGCCATCCTCTGCTCTATCATAGCCATCCTCTCCTCTACGGTAGCCAGCCTTACCATGAAGGTAGCCATCCTTTCCACGGAGGTTGCCATCCTTTTCGTGGTGATGCGTTCATGCTCCAATGCCTCCACAAAGGCTCTGCTCATGTTCGCGATGGACTCCTCCATTCGCAGCGACCCTGGAGACAAAACCTGCCAGAGAATCCTGCACCTGTTCCTGGAGTTCCAGCACCACTCTCCTTCTGGATGGACCTGGAGAAACAGGGTCGACATGCAGCTGAGCCCTCCGATGAGGACTCTCCACTGCTGTCCCTGTCTCCACCATCTACTGATGCTCACTTGTGATCTGTGATACACCAGGTGAAAACACTACTCTATCTTGCGAATGTCCCACCGAGGTGTTAGTGTCTGCGCTGGTGCTGGGTGCGCTGAATTCTGCTGATGTTGCACCCTCAGAGGTTGCAGCTTCCTCTGAGGAGTCTTCAGGCTCAGGCTGTTCCTCCTGGACAGTGGGGACGGGGGTTCTCGATGGTTCTGTGGGGGAGTAAAGGAAAGAGTTAGAGATGTGAGATAAAGGTTGCATGCACATTGAATTGTGCAGATGATCATAAGTCAATCTGTTAGAGCATCAGAATCATTATCAGTCACTCATGCAATGTCAATGAGAGAGATGCAAAACTATTATGTCACCAGCTTGCTGTGATGCGCCCGTCTGTCCATCCCCCACTTGCGCATCTTCCTCGACACCGGCGATTTCCAGGGCCGCCTCCTCTGCATTGGTGAGCTGGGCTATTGAGGGTGACCCTCCTCCTGTCCTCACCCTTTCCCTCTTATTGTGGGCTCTCTTTTCCTACAATGAGGGAGACAAGTGGAGTTTGAGTGAGAATGAAGGAGTGAGTGTAAAGAATCCATAGCATAGATGCTTAGAAGAAGACAAAGATGGAGTGAGGTGCCAAGACCAAGGGCCCTCCCTGTGCGTTGTAAGTTGTTGGCATTGCATCACAGTGATAGGGCGTGTGAGGACTGCATAGTTGAATAGTTCAGTGAATGTGAACATAGAGAGGGAATGGGTATGGGTGCAGGGATGTAAGGGTGAAGTGGGATGTGCAGGAGGTGGTTGACAAAGCAGAGTGCTGTTGATGAGAGGCAATGGGGATCAGATTGAGGGTGATGGGAATGTAATACTCATTTTTCCTGTGCGGAGAAGGTCATGAAACCTCTTTTAGCATTGCAGCCAGGTTCTGCTGCACATAGAAATAGCATTGACCTCCTGTGCCACTTGCAGCCACACAGCTTTAGTCTGTTGTGGAGGCTTTTTCCTGCCTGTCGAAGGAAAGAGCACCTCCTTGTTCGCTCTTGCTCCCTCCACTAGAGCTTGGAGGGAGGCCTCATCAAAATAGGTGCACACTTTGGTCTAGAGCTGGACATACTTGCAGAAGGAATCGCTCAGAACAATGGTCACAAAGTTGAAAGTCTCCAGAAGAAGCAAGGCGGCTTGCAGACCTTAAATCCAGCATCATTGATTACGTCATCGGAGGCGAGTTTCTGTATGAAAAGGCTCATTGGGCCTGGGGTTCCCACACGCTGGAAATCAATTGCCCAATTAGGGC
Source organism: Somniosus microcephalus (assembly GCF_052327205.1). Classification (NCBI taxonomy): domain Eukaryota; kingdom Metazoa; phylum Chordata; class Chondrichthyes; order Squaliformes; family Somniosidae; genus Somniosus; species Somniosus microcephalus. The sequence goes on along the minus strand of NC_141006.1, from coordinate 60,142,529 downwards.
AAAATCGCACTTTTTTCCCACTTTACATCAGAGTGGGGATCCTGACACGACGACCACCTGACACGCCCCCAGCCCGCCTCCAATGACAAAATCCAGCCCTAATTGTCAAATCAATTTGTTGCTATGGCTACAGTCTGTAGGTGTCTCCAGAGTATGAGGTGGAAATGCTTTAAAAAAAATCTTGGTCTCTTCCACTTAGAGGCATTCTACTGGAAGTATAACTCAAGGAGCTTGGCACAGTTGCCACTCAGGCCTGGCACTGTTGCCACTCAGGCCTGGCACAGTTGCCACTCAGGCCTGGCACTGTTGCCACTCAGGCCTGGCACTGTTGCTTGCTATTACTTGAGAGAGCAATGATCCTTGCAGTAAATTTAAACTTATATAAAACCTTGGATAGATCACACTTGGAGTGCTGTGCACCTGGTCTCCATATTACAAAAATGATATCGAAGCACTGGAGAAAGTGCAAAAAGATTTACTAGGATACCAAAACTGGGAGGATAAAACTATCAGGAAAGACTGAACCAGCTGGGGCTCTTTTCTTTCAAAAAGAAAAGACTGAGAGGCAGCCCGATGGAGGTATTTAAGATTATGAAAGGGTTTGATAGGGTAGATGTAGAAAAGAAGCTATGGGTCATAAATATAAGACAGTCAGCAATAAATCCATTAGGGAATTCAGGAGAAACTTCTTTACCCAGAGATTGGTTAGAATGTGGAACTCACTACCACAGGGAGTGATTGAGGTGAATAGCGTAGATGCATTTAAGGGGAAGCTAGATAAGTACATGAGGGAGAAAGGAATAGAAGGATTGGCTGATAGGGTTAGATGAAGGGTGGGAGGAGGCTCGTGTGGAGCATAAACACCGGCACAGACCAGTTGGGTCGAATGGCCTGTTTCTGTGCTGTAATTTCTATGTGATTCTACGTAGTGCCACTGATTGGTAAAGTCATCAGCCAATGTGGTATTGAAACATACAGATCAGGAGGTCCCATCTTATCCCTGTGCTAAGTTAGTTGATCTCAGCCGCTGCTAAAATTGTCCTTATAGCCCTTGGGTTAGGTTTCTTGGTTCTGGTGGCTCGGCAGTGGCCAGCTCATCTGCTGCTGAAACCCTCATCCATCCATTTGCTACCTCCAGACTCGACTATTCCAATGCTCTCCGGGCCGGCCTCACACCTTCCGTCCTCTGTAAACTTGAGCTCCTCCAAACCTCTGCTGCCCGTGTCCTAACTCACACCGAGTCCCGTTCACCCATCAAACCTGTGCTCGCTGACCTACATTGTCTCCCAGTCCAGCAACGCCTCAATTAAAAAAATTCTCATCCTTGTGTTCAAACCCTCCATGGCCTCATCCATCTCTATCTCTGTAACCTCCTCCAGCTCTACAACTGTGGTGTATGTAAGCTGTTCCACCTTAAGAGAACTTAAGCCTGTTCCACCTTAAGAGATGTACTACTTTCTCTGGCTGCTGTATACGTAATACCGGTGGTGACCACCGGTATATAAGTACTGTGTAGTGATATTGCTGTTAGTATAGCCCTGACCTCCAACTAGTAAAGACCTGTTGAAACATTATTCTTGTAGTCTGTGTCAGTAATTAATCTTAAATACAACTAGAACACACAGACTTAACAGTGGCGACGAGTCCGATTCTTACCCTGCGGCAGTTTATATCCACGGCGGCTTCGTCCACAGAACGGGCGTCGAAGAGAGGCATCCACCCTCATCACCCTGCTGGAAGACACGTCGCACGGCAGGCATCGAGAACCCGGAGTGCAGAAGATATCCTGAACTCGAAGCCTCCATCAGCGGCAGTCAGCTATCTTCCTTCTACCTCGGTGGTGGGTAAGCCGGTCAGCGACGCGAGCAGAAAGTCGGCCGCGTTGGCTGTACAGACGGGGAGGGAAGACGGAGAAATAAGGGCGGTGAGATCGATCGCGACCGGAGATAAGGGCCGGGCCGCATACGGGCCAAAAGGCGCAGCGCGGGGACATCGATCGCGGCTGGTGATAAGGGCCGGGCCGCATTCAGGCCAAAAAGGCGCAGCGTCTGGGGCGACTGAAGGCGCGAGAGCCACGGTGAAGGCGAACGCAGCCGGTGCTAATAACCGGGCTGCAAGAAGGGCTGCGAGGCGCGACATCGGGGAAGCGCGAATGCCCGAGGGAGCCGCGGTGAAGCGGAGACAGCGTCGGGGGAGTTACTAACCGCTGGGAAAGGGGAGCAGCAGCGGCACACCAAACGCCATTGCAGCCAGCGGGTGAAGACCGCCAAGCGCGGGAAACCGCCATTTTGTAGGCGGAGGACGAAGACAAGAGCGGGAAGCCGCCATCTTGGAAAAAGGGAAATCACTAAAAAAATTGCAACGATGCCTAAACATGGGAACATTAATACCTTTGATAGCGACATCGAAGATTGGGCCACATATGTAGAATGCATACAAAATTATTGTAAAGCAAATAAAATCCCAGATGATGAGAAAGCACTAACTTTATTAAACTTAATGGGTGCGAAGACATACGGGCAATTGAAACACCTTTTATCACCAGATGAACCAGCGGAGAAGACGTTCGAGGAGATTGTTACTGTCCTGAGAAATCATCTAAACCCCACGCCGCTGATGCTAGCGGAACGATTTAAATTTTACAGCAGAAAGCAGCTGAAAGATGAAAGCACTGCTGAATATTTAATGGAATTGCGTAAGCTAGCAAAGTACTGTCAGTTTGGAACGGGACTAACAGATGCGCTAAGAGATAAATTTGTGTGTGGATTATTAAAAGAAGATACACAAAAGCGACTGCTCAAGGAGAATGAGCTGACGCTTGAGAAAGCGGTCACTATGGCAGCATCACACGAAGCCGCAGCGAGAGGCACGGCAGTAATGCAGCTACGGTCACCGGAACTCAGTACAAATCAATTGGTTTTGAGTACTGTAAAATGTTATCGTTGTGGAAAGACAACGCACGATCAGAACCAGTGTTGGTTTAAAAACCAAGAATGCAGAACGTGTGGCAGGCTTGGCCACATAGCGAAAGTATGCCGGTCAGGAAAGAAGACCAGCAACAAAAAGTCACGCAAGGAAAATACATAAAGGTACACAAGGTGACAAAGAACAGTTTGAACGAACAGAAGTCAGATTCAGACGCCAGCAGTAATGAACTGGGTAGCTTAAGAGTACACAACATTGGTAAGGATGCAGATCTCCAGACAATTTGGGTCACTCTTCAGATAGCAGGAGTCCAAGTAAAGATGGAATTGGACACTGGATCGGCATTGACGGTCATGAATAAGAAAGATTACAAAAGGTTATTCCAACATATTCCCCTACGGGATATGGAGATTATATTGAAAACATACACGGGGCAAAGAGTGTACCCCATCGGAAAGATAGAGGTAAAAGTGGTCCACAAGGGCAAAGAAAGCCAAGTAATGGACTTATATGTGCTACCGGAAGGAGGTCCACCACTACTGGGACGGGAGTGGATTAGGAAAATGAATATGGACTGGCACTCCTTAAAGGCACTAACTGTAGATTCCGGGGAAACAGATGTCAAACCTAAATGATTGTCCAGAATATTGGATGATGCTAAAGAGGTGTTCCAGCAGGGACTGGGAACACTGAGAGGAATTACGGCAAACATCAAGATTGATGAACATGCACACCCAAAATTTTTCAAAGCCAGACCGGTACCCTATGCAATACGACCTGCTGTAGAAGCGGAACTGGAAGCGCTAGAATGTTCAGGTGTACTGTCTAAGGTAGATTGGAGTGAGTGGGCTACGCCCATTTTTCCCGTTATGAAACGTCCTTCGAGCAACAAGCCAGGAGAACCAGGGAAGGTTCGCATCTGTGGAAACTTCAAGATCACCGTTAATCCGGTGCTTCACACGGTGCAGTATCCGCTTCCGCGGATTGAGGATATTTTTGCTTCGTTGTCTGGCGGGAAACACTTCACCAAGATAGACCTGGCGCAGGCGTACTTGCAGATGGAGGTTGAAGAAGAGTCACGCCAGTACCTCACGATCAACACGCATAGAGGTTTGTACCGGTATAATAGGCTGGTTTTTGGAGTGGCATCGGCTCCAGCAATTTGGCAGAGGGCCATGGAGCAGGTATTACAGGGAATTCCAGGCACACAATGTTACCTGGACGATATTCTGATTACAGGAGATGGTGATGAAGAACACCTCGCAAACTTGGAACTGGTGCTCAACAGACTGAAAGAGTATGGACTTCGAGTTAATCGGCAGAAATGTGAGTTCTTTCAGAAGCGGATCTCGTACTGTGGTCATGTCGTTGACCGGGAGGGGCTTCATAAGTCTCCTGACAAGATAGAGGCAGTTGTAAAGGCTCCCGCTCCGGATAATGTCTCTCAGTTGAGGTCGTTTCTAGGATTGATTAACTATTACCATAAGTTTCTACCGAATCTATCCACGGTACTGCACCCGCTGAATGCTCTTTTACAGAAGGGGGTACCATGGAAATGGAGCGAAAACTGTAAGAAGGCATTTCACAAAAGCAAAGAATTGATCACCTCAGAGGAAGTGTTGGCTCACTTCAACCCGACACTGCCTATTCGGTTGGCTTGTGATGCTTCTCCATATGGTATTGGGGCAGTACTCTCACACAAGTTGCCAAATGGCACGGAAAGGCCAGTCGCGTTTGCATCCAGATCATTGACCTCCGCTGAGCGCAACTATGCGCAGATCGATAGGGAGGCTCTCAGCCTTGTATGGGGAGTGAAGAAGTTTAATCATTACCTGCAGGGCCAAAAATTCACACTTCTGACAGACCATCAGCCGTTGGTACCCATTTTTAACCCTAAGAAGGGTGTTTCGGTGATGACAGCACAGAGACTCCAGAGATGGTCCCTTTTCCTAGGGGCACATCAATATCAAATCGAATTCAAAGGTACAAAGCAGCATGGCAATGCTGATGGGCTGTCGCGCCTGCCACTACCTGAAGAAGAAGAGACGACGAAAGTTGACCCTGTTGAGTTATTTCATTCGAACATCATCGAGTGTTTACCAGTCACCAATGCAAGTATTGAAAGAGAAACCAGGAACGACCCGACACTGTCCCGAGTCTACGAGGTGACAGTGAAGGGATGGCCAACACATGGTGATCCTCTGTTACCGGCATTCTCGGCAAGGCGAGACCAGCTGTCCGTCTGCCATGGTACTTTGATGTACGGGACAAGAGTGATTATTCCTCCCAAGTTAAGGGAAAGAGTTCTAAAGGAACTGCATGAAGGTCATCTGGGGGGAGTTAAGATGAAAAGTCTTGCTAGGGCTTATGTATGGTGGCCGGGTATTGACCAACAGATAGAGGAGTTGACGAAAAGCTGCGCTGGGTGCCAAAAAGTGCAAAATGCACCTCCGATCGCACCGCTACACCCATGGGAATGGCCTTCAGCCCCATGGCAACGCGTACATATTGACTTTGCTGGTCCATTCATGGACTCCATGTTCCTAATTGCGGTGGACGCACATTCCAAATGGCCAGAAGTGATCAAGATGAATACCACTACTTCAGAAAAGACAATTGCGGTGTTAAGAACAATATTCGCAAGGAACGGATTGCCAGAACAGATATGTTCGGACAACGGACCACAGTTCGTGTCGGAAGAATTCCAAAAATTCTTAAAGAAGAATGGGGTGAAACATTATACCTCTGCCCGGCGACAAACGGGTTGGCCGAGAGATTTGTCCAAACATTCAAAAAGGCAATAAAGGCCATGAACGATGATCAGATTCCGCTACAACACAAGGTGGACAATTTCCTAATGGCATATCGAAACGCCACTCATGCAGTAACTAACCAAAGTCCTGCCATGATGTTTTATAACAGGAGGTTGCGGTCCAGGTTGGACTTGTTAAAACCAAATGTGCGGAGGGAAGTGGAAAACAAACAGTTCCGGCATATTAATAACAAGACCACTCGAAGTTTCGACGTAGGACAACCAGTGTTGGCAAGGGACTATGGAAACGAAAAATGGCAGTCCGGAACAATTCGGGCAGACAAGGACCTCTGATGTACACAGTAGATATTGGTAACAATGTGATAAGGCGTCATGTGGATCAACTGGTAGAATCGAGAGCAAGGGTCGAACCCATGGTTGCGACAGAGACAACTGTGGAAGACGTTAATGAACCTGAAGCATCTACCTCGGCAGGGAATGTACCTGATGATGACGTCCAATACATAGGAAACCAACTAGAGGAGTCACCTCAGCAACAAGAATCAGAGACCACTGAAAGGCGTTATCCAACCTGAATCAGAAGGCCTCCTGAGAGACTGAACCTTTGAACTGTTTATACCTGAAGTTATATATGTATATATGTTATGTTAAGTGGGGATATGACTGTTAAGCTAAAAAGGGAGGATTGTGGTGTATGTAACCTGTTCCACCTTAAGAGAACTTAAGCCTGTTCCACCTTAAGAGATGTACTACTTTCTCTGGCTGCTGTATACGTAATACCGGTGGTGACCACCGGTATATAAGTACTGTGTAGTGATATTGCTGTTAGTATAGCCCTGACCTCCAACTAGTAAAGACCTGTTGAAACGTTATTCTTGTAGTCTGTGTCAGTAATTAATCTTAAATACAACTAGAACACACAGACTTAACAACAACCCTCTGAGATCTCTGCACTCCTCTAATTCTGGCCTCTTGCACGATTTTAAATGCTCCACCATTGGCGGCTGTGTCTTAAGCTGCCTAGGCCCTAAAGCTCTGGAATTCCCTCCCTAAACCTCTCCGCCTCTCTACCTCCTTTAAGAGGCGCCTTAAAACCTACCTCTTTGGCCAAGCTTTTGGTCACCTGTCCTAATATCTCCTTATGTGACTCAGTGTCAAACTTTGATAATACTCCCGTGAAGCACCTTGGGACATTTTTAACTATGTTAAAGGGGCTATATAAATGCAAGTTATTGTTGTTAGAAAGACCAGGTGTGCAATGGTGGAGCGAAGACAGGATTGGGCTTGGACGCAATGCCATCCATGGTGGAATAGCCTGCAGAGGGTCAGTGTCAAATCTCAGAGATGAATGACCGTACACGTGGACGAGGTACCAGAAGACTGTGAAACAATCATCTTGCAGCAAGGGCCTATGCCTGACTCGGGAGGGAACGGGGAGAGAACAATCATCTGTCGACACCGTACAGAGAAAATAACTGCCAAAACACTGCGAAAAACTGGCCTGCTCTTTGTCTTGTGCGATAAAAACATGGTCAGATTCAGCAAGCTGTGCGGTTAATCAGACTCTCAATATCCTGCCTGCTGGGAGATGACCTTATCCACTCACGTGATTGTCAGAATATGTTGTACTAAACAAGTCTTTCAGAATGTTCCTGATTTTATTCTGCAAGAAAATAATAGCAAACACTCTACCTTCACACTTTAGCAACACGCAGCTACTTTCAATGCAGTAGATAGATTAATTTTACTGTATGCTTTGTGTGTGTGTGTGTCTGTGTGTGAGTGTCAGTGTGTGTGTGTCTGTGTGTGGCTGTGTGTGTGTCTGTGTGTCAGTGTGTGCGTGTGTCTATGTGTGTGTGTGTGTGTGTGTGTGGCTGTGTGTGTGTCTGTGTGTACGTGTGTCTGTGTGTGTCAGTCTGTGTGTGTGTGTGTCAGTGTGTCTGTGTGTGTGTCTGTGTGTGTGTGTCAGTGTGTCTATGTGTGTGTCTGTGTGTCTGTGTCTGTGTGGATGGGGTGGGTGAGAGTGAAATGAGGCTGTGGATTACATTGTCAGGAATAACCGATTAAAAACTGCTTTTGTTTATTCCCTCGCACCTACAAACCTGTGCAGCAAATCCATTATCAGAGTAATGTGCAAGACTGGAAAGTGGACTTGAAAAAAATCTGGAGAACTTAACTCCCTCACTCCTGCTCTGCTTTTGAAATCCAGGCTTGGCATCACTAGGTCTCTAGATCTTTTTGACCTCAATTTGACTCCTGCTGTTTTGAACCTCGGTGTTGTCATGCACTGACCCTTCATCCAGGTTTCTCGATTTAAAAAAAGTCCAATAGTATCAACAGAATTGCTCTCCTCATTTCCTTCCCTGTTTAAAATGATAATTTACAGCAAGCCCTTTACATCTTTTTTTTGCCAGTTTTCTTGCACTTCCTTCCTCCTTCTCCCTTGAAGGCAATGACACACAGTGGGTACATTTCTACAGGGAATGGTAGCGTAATGGTAATGTCACTGGGCTAGTAATCCAGAGGCCTGGACTAATGATCTAATGGTTAAAATCCCACCACGGCAGCTGGGGAATTTAAATTCAGTTGATTAAATAAATCTGGAATAAAAAGCTAGTATCAGCAATGGTGACCATGAAACTATCGGATTGTCGTTAAAAACCCATCTGGTTCACTAATGTCCTTTAGGGAAGGAACTCTGCTGTCCTTACCTGAGTCTGGCCTATATGTGACTCTTAACAGCCCTCTGAAATGGCCTAGCAAGTCACTCAGTTGTAACTAACCGCTACAAAACTGAAGAATGAAACCAGACAGACCACCTGGCACCGGCTATGGACACAGCAACAGCACACCCAGTCCAATCAACGCTGCAAAGTCCTCCTCACCAACATCTGGGGACTTGTGCCAAAATTGGGGGAGCTGTCCCACAGACTAGTCAAGCAACAGCCTGACATAGTCATACTCACAGAACATCCCAAGCTCCTCCATCACCATCCCTGGGTATGTTGTGTCCCACAGGACCCCATGAAATCTCATGGCTTCAGGTCAAGCATGGGCAAGGAAACCGCCTGCTGACCACCTACCACCCTCCCTCAGTTGATGAATCAGTATTCCTCCATGTTGAACACTATTTGGAAGAAGCACTGAGAGTAGTAAGGGCACAGAATGTACTCTGGGTGGGGGACTTCAATGTCCATCACCAAGAGTAGCTTGGTAGCACCACTACTGGTGATGGAAGTAACTGCGAGTCTGGGCCTGCGACAGATGCTGAGAGAACCAACACGAGGGAAAAACCTACTTGACCTCATCCTCACCAATCTACATGTCGCACGACAGTATTGGTAGCAGTGACCACCACACAGTCATTGTGGAGACGAAGTCCCGTCTTCAAACTGAGGGCACCCTCCATCGTGTTGTGTGGCACTACCACCGTGCTAAGTGGGATAGGTTCAGAATAGGTCTAGCAGCGCAAAACTGGGCATCCGCTGTGGGCCATCAGCAGCAGCAGAATTGTATTCCACCACAATCTGTAACCTCATGGCCCAGCATATCCCTCAATCTACCATTACCACCAAGGCAGGGGACCAACGCTGGTTCAATAAGGAGTGTAGAAGAGCATGCCAGGAGCAGCACCAAAGGTATCTAAAAATTAGGTGCCAACCTGGGGAAGCTGCAACACAGGACTACATGCATGCTAAAAAACGGAAGCAACATGCTATAGACAGGGCTAACCGATCCCACAATCAACGGATCAGATCAAAGCTCTCTAGTCCTGCCACATCCAGTCGTGAATGGTGGTGGACCATTAAACAACTAACGGGAGGAGGAGGCTCCATGAATATCCCCATCCTCAATGATGGTGGAGCCCAAAAGGCAAGGCTGAAGCGTTTGCAACCATCTTCAGCCAGAAGTGTCGAGTGGATGATCCATATCAGCCTACTCCCGAGGTCCCCACCATCAGAGAAGCCAGTCCTCAGAAAATTCGATTCACTCTACGTGATATCAAGAAACGGCTGAGTGCACTGGATACAGCAAACACTATGGGCCCCGGCTATCGTGCTGAAGACTTGTGCTCCAGAACTAGCTGCACCTCTAGCCAAGCTGTTCCAGTACATGCTACAATCACTGGCATCTATCCGACAATGTGGAAAACTGCCCAGATGTGTCCTGTCCACAAAAAGCAGGACAAATCCAACCTGACCAATTACTGCCCCATCAGTCTACTCTCAACCATCAGCAAAGTAATGGAAGATGTCATCAATAGTGCTATCAAGCGGCACCTACTCACCAATAACCTGCTCACTGATGCCCAGTTTGGGTTCCGCCAAGACCACTCGGCTCCCGACCTCATTACAGCCTTGGCCCAAACATGGACAAAGGAGCTGAATTCCAGAGGTGAGGTGAGAGTGACTGCCCTTGATATCAAGGCAGCATTTGACCAAGTGTGGCATCAAGGAGCCCTAGTACTGTAAAACTGAAGTCAGGGGGAAAACTCTCCACTGGCTGGAATCATACCTGTTATGTTCATTAATAACTAGACATTCTTATTATGAACAGCTAGCTTCTAGCTAGTCATTTATTCAGTACACGTTCTCTAGGTACAGCATCTGTAGAGATTCAGCATGTGTACTTCTGTGTGCAGGCAGCCATCTTGACTACTGCCTTGTGGGTAGCCTACTGCATCATGGGTAGTGTAGTCTTAAATACATACAACTAAATATACAGCTCTATACAGCTCTACAGCTCTATAGCTCCACCTAGTGTACTATTCTAGAATGACATGTTATTGATCATTACATCCCCCTTTCTTTGAGGTTAAACAAAATCAATATCAATCAACTTTCAAGAAACACGATAAAGAAGATATCAGTAACACTTTTGCTAGTGTTCTATAAACATAAACATTTTCACAACAGTCAACACATTTTCAAAGTAGTTTTCTTTGTACTCAAAGATTAAGTCTATCAGGCTTTTTTACTACACATGTGGATCTTCTCAGCACGGGTAAGTCTGATGTGTTTTCATGAGATTGTTCTGGTGGTGATTGACAAGTTTCACATTTGCCTATCATGTTCTCAATGTTCTTATTTATGCCAGGCCAATAAACAGTGTCTCTTGCTCTCCTTTGCATTTTTCAATTCCGAGGTGTCCCTCATGAATCCTTTTGAGCATGTCTTGACGTAGAGCCTGTGGAATGACTATTCTGTTCTGTTTTAGTAATAGTCCACTTGCGACACTCAATTCTGACCTTATGTGAAAGTATTTTGGACAGGAACCTTTTGGCCAACCATGATGAATGTTCTCTATTACTGTTTGTAACACTGTGGCCTAGAAATTCATTGTAGCCACTTTTGGGGCGGTAAAGTGGGGCGGCCGCTAAAGTTTGCGCCCGCCGCCAAATCGAGGCCACTTCTCCGATATTCATTAGCTTCGCCCTAGGAGTTCGCTCGAGCGCTAGAACTGGTGTTGGACGCCTCTCTTTGGGCGCTAAGCCGGAGGTGCTGATCGATAGCGCCGAGGCCGGGCGCAGCGCAGGTGCGGCCATCTCGTGATTGACAGCAGACACCCTGGCGCCGGTCAGCTCTTAAGGGGGAAGGGTCGACTGTGTCTGCTGCCACGCCCTGGATAGTGGAGCCCTGCAGCTAGGCCTGAACACTGCTGCTGGACCCAAATGGCGCCTGAAGCCATGGAGAAGGCCCGTGAACGTGCGCAGCGCTTCTCAGAGCTTGATCTGAGTGTGCTGGTTGGTGCTGTGGAGAAGAGGCGCCATGTTTTGTACCCGGACAATGGCAAGAAGGCGCCGTTCCGCGTCTACAGGAGAGCCTGGAGGCATGTCGCCAGCAAGCTGTCAGCCAACAGCGAGGTCCCCAGGAATGGTGTCCAATGCCGCAAAAAGTTTAATGACCTCACACGGATTGTCAGGGTGAGTACCCTTTCCAGTGACCTCCTCATCCTTGCATGTGCACCTCACATTATGGGCAAAGGGACCTGAAAGCCCTAATGGCCAGCCCTCATCCAGCAGGGATGGGACAGGCATGAACATCAATTGCACATTCTGCACTTAACACACTGGCCAAACTATTCCACCATGGGAGGCAGTGCACACAAGATCAGGGCGACACACTGGCCAGGCTATTCCACCATGGGAGGCAGTGCACACAAGATCAGGGCGACACACTGGCCAGGCTATTCCACCATGGGAGGCAGTGCACACAAGATCAGGGCGACACACTGTACTTAGAGGCCGTCCTTTCTCTTGCAGGCCAAGCTGGCTAATAATCGGAAGAGCCGGACTGCGACCGGGGGAGGCTGACACCAGATCCAGCCGCTCACCGAGCTTCAACATCGCGTGGAGTGCATCATGGGTGCCCGGGTGATTGGCCCTGTTGCATGTGGAGATGCCAACCCTGTTCTGGGCACCAATGGTAAGGACATCCACGTTTGGACCTCTCTCGTCCCACTTGCGCATCAGATCTACATCCTTTGCCACTGTCCGACCAATGCACTGAATGCCACCACTCATGCATCCCTTGCTGACGCCCTCTCCTCAGTCTAAAGCTACTCTTGTGCCTTCCTGCTTTCAGATGGTGAGGAGGAGGTCCCTGAACTTGCCAGTGACAGCCCCTCAGAAGAGGAGCAGGAGGAGGAGCAAGAGGAAGGCGGCCCATCAGGGGAACCCTCAGCCGCGGCCACCCAGGCCAATGTAGGGGACACGTCTTCCCTGGAGGGGAGCGTGGCGGAAGTTTCGAAGGGGAGGGGAGCTCATGGGACCTGCGGCCTGCAGAAACGCGGGAGGGGGGTGGAAGCTCGGCAGCCTTCTCCCCAGAGGGGGGATGCGTCGGAGGGGAGTCCAATTGCTGGGCCCAGCGGCGAACAGCAACGCAGGAAGGGTCGGCCAGCTCGGCGGCCTTCTCCCCAGAGGGAGAGTCCGGCCTCCAGTCCGGAGATGGTCTTCGCCGAGGAGATGGAACGCCTCGAGGACTTGTCCGCGGACTCGGAGCGCCGGCACACGGAGCTCATGGCGGCAGTGGCACGGTTGCCTGAGGCCATCGAGTCCCTCTCTCAGAGTGTGGCCGAGTTCGGGCCCTCAGAGGCCACCAGTCGGGCGGAATTCCGGGCAGATCAGGCAGCGAGTCGGGCGGAATTCGGGGCAGCTCTGGCAGCGAGTGGGCAGGTGATCAGTGGTGCCGTCCAGTCACTGGGTGCTCTGATGCGGTCAGTGAACAGGTCAACACGGGCACTCACTGCTGCCACACTCGCTGTGTCAGCCAGGCATCGCCAGGGCACTTGGCGCGCTGCAGCAGCACAGCGGTCTGTCCCTCGGCAGATTGGTGCGCATGCTGTAGTGCTGGCCCGGGCGAGTGCCAGTGTCTCAGGCGACCAGCGAGCGCCTGCCATCCGCCAGCTTGCCCCCATTCCTCCAGCCGCCACTGCCACTCCCCCAGTGGAGCTGCCAGGAGCTGCTGCAGCGACTGATGCTGGCCAGCCACAGCTGCAGCATTCAACAGCCGCCCGCTCGACGGCCAGACCTCGACTAGGCCGACCCCCAAGGGCATCTGCCGTCACGACATGTGCCCCTCAGGAGCCTGCCCCCAGCCTTGCAGCAGCCAATGGCCTTACTTTGAGGAGGAGCAGCAGGGCGGGCAGGGGCCACACAAAGATGGCCAAGGCATCGCCCTAGCGGGCCAAATAGTCGAATGTCTGGCCAGTTGTGTTTGTTTTTTGAGGCCGAGATTTGGATGTTTGTTTTTTGAGGCCGATGATGTGATGTTTGTTTTTTACGAAGGCCGAGAATGACGGCCATTTTAGTTGCACTATTTTGTTAATCCTCTCCAGGTTGTGGGAGCGAGTAATTTGTTTGAGTGTTTTTTGGGGGTTTCGTCTGTTTTTGGTTTTCATGTGGGAAGGGAGCTGAGTTTGAACAATAAAGCATTTTATTTATTCACATTGTCCATGTTTGATCTTTGAACTGTTTGTTGCCTTAACCGGCTGAGGGCTTGCGGAGCGGCTGCAATCATGTTCTATCATTGGCACATGCCATTCCCTGACAGGGGGCCTAGAAGTGACGTTCAATAAGCCGCCGACGGACGGCCCTTGGACCTTGTGCCTCCCTCCTGGGCTGGTACTCCTCGTCCTCCTCCTCCTCATGCTCCTCCTGCTCCTCCTCCTCAGGTGGTGGTCCAACGTGAGGTGGCAGTGCCTGAGTCCTGCGGATAGCCAGGTTGTGCAGCATGCAGCAAACGACGACGAATTGGGAGACTCGATCCTGCGAATACTGGCGGGCTCCCCCGGAGCGATCGAGACAGCGGAACCGTTGCTTGAGGACGCCGATTGTTTGTTCTATGATGTTCCTAGTCGCTTGATGGCTCTCGTTGTATGCCTCTTCAGCAGGGGTCATGGGCGCGCGGAGCGGGGTCATGAGCCAGGTACACAAAGGATAGCCTTTGTCCCCGATAAGCCATCCTCTTGGGGGAGGCTGTGCCTGGAACATGTCAGCCACAGTTGTCTGTCGCAGGATAAAGGCATCGTGGCTGCTGCCTGGAAAGCGGGCATTGACAGCTAGGATGGGCTGCCTGTGGTCACACACCAGCTGTACGTTGAGGGAATGGTAGCCCTTCCGGTTGCGGTAATCCTCGGCATGCTCAAGAGGTGCCCGCAAAGCCACATGCGTGCAGTCAATCGCGGCCTGCACCATGGGGAAGCCCGCTATTCTTGAAAATCCCACTGCACGCTGCTGCTGCTTGTCCAGGGTCATGGGGAAGGAGATGAATTGATGTCTCCTTGCGAAAAGGGCTTCGGTCACCTGGCGGATGCAGCAATGCACGGCGAACTGGGAGATGTTAGCGATGTCCCCAGCAGCGGATTGGAAGGAGCCGGTGGCATAGAAGTTGAGAGCCACCGTCACCTTCACTGCCACCGACAGAGACGTCCTGCGCATCAGCTGTGGCTGCAGATCTCTCTGAAGCAGCTGGCAGATGTCTGCAACCACCTCCCTTCTGAATCGCAGCCTCCTTACACACATCGCGGCAGACATGGTCAGATAGGAGGACTGCTGGCGGTATACCCTGGGTGTGTAAGGCCTCAGTTGGCGACGCCTGTTGCCCCCTCTGCGTCTAGCCAGGGCTGCCACTCTCTCACGGCGTCTGTAAGCCCTTCTGGCATAAGGCTGAAAGTCAGCGTTGGCACCCAATGCAGCCCCCATTATATGCTGGCAAACACTGAGCTCTCAATGAAGGCAAAGATAATTGCTAAGCTCTGGCCTGAGCCAAAAATACCTGTCCTAGTGTTGGTCCAAACCAGTAAGCTCTCCTCCTTGGTCTCTCTCCAAAAAACCGTTGCACAAGAGTGAATGCTGCAAAATGGCTGGCCTTTATAGTGCAGGGTAAGTGCCCTTTAATTAGCGCTCCCCGCGGCCCGGCTCGGCTGTGTACTGTTCCACTTCACAGTCGTTAGGGCCGCCCGGCGCACAATGGGCCGGCGCAAGTGAAGTTCCGGTTTGGGGCGCACAAAGGGCATTGCACTATTAAATGACGTCATGATCTGCGCGCGCAGCAGGGCGCGCGCTAAGACTTTGCGCCGGTGCTAAATGTGTCCTGAAGTTGGGGAGAGGCACAGATCGCGCTGCGCCCGGGCGCTAAGCGCCTAGCGCTCGAGATCTACTCCTCCTAAGGCGCTAACGGCTGGCGCGCCCAACTGAATTTCTAGGCCTGTATCTTTTACTGTTTCTTCTGCTATTTGCTTTGATTTTGTGTCTGACACGGGCAGCGCAGCAGTGACCATACTCACATGAACATCCACGTCTTCTTCAGTAGAGCTCACATGACTCATTGTGGGTGCTCGGGATAGTGCATCTGCTAACACTATGTATTTGCCTGGTGTGTAGATCAGCTCAAAGTCATATCTTTGCAGCTTCATCATGAGTTGTTGAATCCTTGGAGACATCTCATTCAGATTTTTTTTAATGATGGCAACCAGTGGGCTGTGGTCTGTCTCAACTGTGAAGGTGGGAAGTCCATATATGTAGCCATGAAACTTTTCTAGTCCAACTACCAAGCCTAGACATTCCTTTTCAATCTGGGCGTATCGACACTCAGAATCAGTCATAGACCTGCAGGCATGGGCAACAGGCTTCCAATCTTCACCCTCTGCTTGTAGCAAGACCGCGCCTAGGCCATCCTTTGATGCATCCGTTGACACTTTGATTCTCTTTGTTGGGTCAAATAAAGTGAGTACAGGTGTGGTTGTCAGCACTGTTTTGAGGTTCATCCACTCTTGTTCATGTATTTCTGTCCATGCGAACTCATTTGTTTTATGTAGCAGGTCTCGCAGACAGGCTGTCTTGGCTGACAAGTTAGGAATGAACTTTCCAATGAAGTTTATCATCCCCATGATGCGTAGTACTCCTTTTTTGTCAGTGGGTCGGGGCATGTTGAGTATGGCGTTTACTTTTTCCATATCTGGCTCTATTCCTTTACCAGATAGATTATCTCCTAGGAAAGTGACTTCCTGGACACCAAACTGACACTTGGCTTTGTTGAGCTTCAGTCCATTCTGGCGTATGCTCTGTAGCACTTTAGTCAGTCTCTCATTGTGTTCTTTCAGAGTGGAGCCCCAGATGATGATGTCATCAACATAGACCCGGACTCCTTCCAGACCTTCAATTATGTGTTCCATCGCTCTATGAAAGATTTCAGATGCAGATATTATCCCGAAAGGCATTCTGAGGAAACAATACCTGCCAAATGGTGTGTTGAAGGTACAGTATTTGGTGCTCTCTTCATCCAGTTTTAGTTGCCAAAATCCTTGTGAGGCATCGAGCTTTGTAAAGTATCTGGCACCTGACATTTCACTGGTGATTTCTTCTCGCTTGGGAATCTGGTAGTGTTCACGTTTTATGTTTGCATTAAAGTCCTTTGGATCCATGCATATTCTTAGATCATTGCTCTTTTTCTTTACACATACCATGGAGTTAACCCAGTCTGTTGGCTCTTCGACTTTCCTGATGATTCCTAGTGTGGTCATTCTGTCCAGTTCATTCTTGAGCCGGTCACGCAGGGGTGCTGGAACTCTTCATGGAGCATGTACCACTGGCTGAGCATCCTCCTTTAGCTGGATCTTGTAAGTGAATGGTAGAACTCCAAATCCTTTGAACACATCCTGGAAATTACTCACTACAGAATCCACTGAGTCATCTGGTCTGCTTATGGCACAGTTTATACGGTAGACTCTCTTGACCAGTTCTAAGTCCTCACAAGCTTTGTCACCCAGTAGTGAATCAAGTCCTTCAGCCACAACAGAAAACATAAGATGATGCACTTTGTCTTTGACTGTCACTTTAAGTCTGCATACACCTAAGCTATCTATTTTCTGTCCATTATAGTTCTTCAGTAGTACTGACTTTTTCTGTATTTTGGGCTTTTCTTTCATATTTTTAATGTCACTCATACTGATTAAGTTTGCTTTTGCCCCAGTGTCTAGTTTCAATGTAACTAATGCTCCATTTATCTGAAGTGGGATCATCCATTTGTCCTCTTTTACTGCATTAATTTTATGTTCGGCATTGTCCATATCTGAGGGCTGCACATTTTCTGTATCATTTTTGACATTGTCACATGACACCATTCGTACAAAAAATGTCTCACTTAAATCAGTGTCCTCAATCACATTGACTTGGACTTGTTGCCCTTTCTTTGTTTTTACTTTTGAAAAGCATTGTTTGGCAAAGTGATTCTTTCCATGATATTTTGTGCACATTTTTCCAAACGCTGGGCATTGTCTTAACTGGTGTTTGTCACCACAGCGTTTACAATTAAAATTTCCTTCCTCCGATTGCTTTTCATTTCTGTTCTGCCCATGTTTCTTCCCCTTGTAGGACACAGCACCGACAGCAGCACTTACTACAATCGCATCATTATTGATTTCACTGAAAGTCTTCGCGTGCTGTCGAGCTAGCTCACTGGCTTGGCATATTTTCACAGCATTTTCCAATGTTAGTTTGGTTTCTCTCAACAGACGTTCCCTGACTTTTTTATCATGAATACCAAACGCGATCTGGTCATGAATCATGGATGCTTTCAGCTCAGAGAAATTACATGTCTGTGCTTTCAGTTTCAGATCAGTCACAAAGCTATCAAAAGTCTCATTTTGCTGCTGTGTCCTTGAACAGAACACGTATCTTTCATAGGTCTCATTCTTTTTGGGAGAACAATGTGTATCAAATTTCTTTAGCACATCGTCTAAATTTTCTCTGTTCTCCTCTGGATTAAATACAAATGTATTAAATACCTCTATCACCTGTGGGCCTGCAACCGTGAGCAGCAACGCTATCTTCCTTGCGTCTGGCTTCGTACCGTACCCGATGGCAGCAATGTAGAGTTCGAATTGTTGTTTGAAGCCCGCCAATTGTAGTCGACATTTCCCGTGAGATTCAAACCTCCTGGTGGCTTCAAAGACTCCATGTCACGTTTCACAATGTTTAGCAGATTTTCACAACTCCTGGTACCATGTTATGTTCATTAATAACTAAACATTCTTGTTATGAACAGCTAGCTTCTAGCTAGTCATTTATTCAGCACACGTTCTCTAGGTACAGCATCTGTAGAGATTCAGCATGTGTACTTCTGTGTGCAGGCAGCCATCTTGACTACTGCCTTGTGGGTAGCCTACTGCATCATGGGTAGTGTAGTCTTAAATACATACAACTAAATATACAGCTCTATACAGCTCTATAGCTCCACCTAGTGCACTATTCTAGAATTATATGTTATTGATCATTACAATACCTAGCACAAAGGAAGATGGTTGTGGTGATTGAAGGTCAATCATCACAGCCCCAGGACATTGCTGCAGGAGTTCCTCAGGGCAGTGTCCTAGGCCCAACCATCTTCAGCTGCTTCATCAATGATCTTCCCTCCAACATAAGGTCAGAAATGGGGATGTTCGCTGATGTCTGCACAGTGCTCAGCGCCATTCACAACTCCTCAGATAATGAAGCAGTCCATGCCCGCATGCAACAAGACCTGGACGATGTTCAGGCTTGGGCTGATAAGTGTCAGGTAACATTTGCGCCACAGAAGTGCCAGGCAATGACTATCTCCAACAAGATAGAGTCTAACCACCTCCCCTTGACATTCAATGGCATTACCATCGTCGAATCCCCCACCATCAATATCCTGGGAGGTCACCATTGACCAGAAACTTAACCGGACCAGCCACATAAATACTGTGGCAACAAGAGCAGGTCAGAGGCTAGGTATTCTGCGGTGAGAGTCTCACCTCCAGACTCCCCAAAGCCTTTCCACCATCTACAAGGCACAAGTAAAGAGTTTGATGGAATACTCTCCACTTGCCTGGATGAGTGCAGCTCCAACAGCACTCAAGAAGCTCAACACCATCCAGGACTAAGCAGTCGCTTGATTGGCACCCCATCCACCACCTTAAACATTCACTCCCTCCACCACCGGCGTACCGTGGCTGCAGTGTGTACCATCTACAAGATGCACTGCAGCAACTCACCAAGGCTTCTTCGGCAGCACCTCCCAAACCCACGACCTCTTCCACCTAGAAGGACAAGGGCAGCAGGCGCATGGGAACACCACCACCTCCAAGTTCCCCTCCAAGTCACACACCATCCTGACTTAGAAGTATAGCGCCGATCCCTTCATCGTCGCTGGGTCAAAATCCTGGAACTCCCTACCTAACAGCACTGTGGGAGTACCCTCACCACACAGACTGCAGCGGTTCAAGAAGGCGGCTCACCACCACCTTCTCAAGGGCAACTAGGGATGGGCAATAAATGCTGGCCTTGCCCATAAGCAAATTTAAAAAAACATACCAATTCACTCCAGCATCTCACCCAAGGGGGCTATTCTTTGGTGAGAATTGAAGATGGGCAGCAGTGGCGGGCTATTTGACCGTGAAAGCATCACTGTTAAGCCCATTCTGATGCTCACCCATTATTCACTCCACACAGCACTTTCCAGCAAGAGTCAGTGAATAGGGTTGAGGAGAGAGGCCATCTCTGATCTTCCCTACATGGCCGTTTACCTAACAGTCAATGTAATTCCCTGTCTCTCAATGTAATTCATTGCAAATGCTTTAAGAAGTTTCTGAAGGATGTAATAAAGTGAACTAAAGATGGAAGATCTTTCTTTCATCAGGAAGTGATTTTAAATTTTTCTTCATTGCAGGAATAACACATTTCGTAGACACGTAATAGCTCAACTCACACCAAGTCCCGTTCACCCATCACTCCTGTGCTCGCTGACCCACATTGGCTCCCGGTGCAGCAATGCCGCGATTTTAAAATTCTCATCCTTGTTTTCAAATCCCTCCATGGCCCCGCCCTCTCCCTATCTCTGTAACCTCCTCCAGCCCAACAACACGCCGAGATCTCTGTGCTCCTCCAATTCTGGCCTCTTGCGCAACCCCGATTTTAATCGCTCCACCATTGGCGGCCGTGCCTTCAGCTGCCTGGGCCCCAAGCTCTGGAATTTCCTCCCTAAACCTCTCTGCCTCTCTCACCTCTCTTTGACCAAGCTTTTGGTCACCTGCCCTAATATCTCCTTACGAGACTCAGTGTCAAATGTTGTTTGATAATCGCTCCTGTGACGCGCCTTGGGACGTTTTACAACATTAAAGATGCTATATAAATGCAAGTTTTTATTGTTGTTGTATATTATATAGGTCAGTCACAATCCCTCCCTACCACCTCTAAAAATGTATTACGATCAATATCCTCATCGCCCAGTCCAGCCCTGTTACACCTATTTGGTCAAGCTGAGGCAAGGTGCAGTTCTGATACCCTAGCATAGATTTTCCTGTAGCCGGGAATGACAGCCTTAATTTGGCCGGATAGTCTTGGTAGCAAATTTCCTGGGGTCAGCTTAATAAAAATGTTTCTGGCAGGCACCTGGCAGAGTTTCAAAGTGAGAACAGGGCCATTGGCTGAATGAGAAGACGAAGGGGGAAACATTGAGACGCGCCCCCTTTGGGGCACTAACTTCACCAAATTAGCGTCCCTGCGGCCGAAATTGAGTGGTAGCGCCCCAAGAGGGAAGCGGGCCGCTGCTGGAAGCGCGACCCGGGGCCCAGCTGGCCCACCGGGATTGGAGTGCCGGCAAAAGAGCCCGGCACTCAAGAGAAGTGCCGGGCTCATGGAGCGCAGCCGGCACTCCGCGGGGGTGCTGGTCAGGAGGCCAGGGACGGCAGCGGAGGCAGGTGCTGGCAGGCGGCCAGCAACAAAAATGGCCGCTCGGCACCTTGCCTTTAAATAACGCCACCCTGGCCGCAGGTAGGCCCCCCTGAGCCCATTGGACATAGTGTCCGGTGGTAAGTCAGGGGGCGCTACCAAAGATCGCGGCCGGGGCGCGAGCGGGGTGCTGCACATGGCGATGACATCATCACCAGCGGCGCAATGCCGCGGGGCACTGATGGTTACCACCGCCACTAACCTCCCGCTGAATTTTGCAGGAGGCGTTTGGGGCGCCACGTCCCGGCGCTAGTTACTTTGCGCCCCATTAGTGCCCTCCTAGGGCGCTAACGGGAGGTGCAAAGCAACTGAATTTTTCCCCCTAAAGGTCCAACCCATCCGTCTCTCAGCAGGACTTTAATTCAGAGGAATGGAAAACACAAAATCTGGCTTTCACATGACTGGAGACCTGATGCCAGTGATGTCGGTTCCCTTAGGTCTCGAGTAACCCGCAAGTAAAACTGCTGGGAGTCTCTAAAACCAGCTGTCAGGAAGATCTGCTTTTAATGCTTCTTCCAAGCTGGTAGTGAGTCCCGGCTGTATTATATTTGGCTTGCAATCATCTGTGCAAGATCAGAACTTCCAAGCATCAAAGGCTCTAGTGAGGGTCACAGCTTGGCTTTCCATTAACACAAATCAATCACCTCAGAGATTTGTTTGATGTTTGTGTAACTCGCCTTTTGTTTTTATCAGATGTAATCTTGTTTATCTGAAGGGATACTTACTAGTCCTAGCCCCTTTAGGGCTACTCCAGATCAGGCGTATTCCTCAGACGTTCACTTTCAACTAAAGTTTGAGGTAGCCGATTCGTATTGGGTCTAAAGGTCTGGACTATCCCTAAAGGAAAGGAACAACCTGAAAATGTTACCATCCTCCAGATAGCAGTTTTAATAAGTTTAGCTAGACTATAACGTTCCAGATATTATGAGGGTCCGGAAAACTCCCCCAGAATTCTGCATCTCCTCACCAAAGAGTGTACAGAGATTGAGTTCGCAAGTTTGATACAGAAGTATTATGTGAGACAATTCTAAAAATATAGATTTATTAATGAACTGACATGTAGTTTACAGTTGGTGAGTCAATCGCAACATTAACAGTTCCAAAAAGAGAAAGCTTTACAATCTTATCAGAGATCCTTACTCTCAAATCTTAACTTCACTACAGTTTTATTCAGGATATCCACCAAAATCAAATACAGAACCTTTAATCCCCAAGGTACAAAGAGTTGTAGACTTACAGAGCCACCTCTGAAGCCTGAGAATCGCTTTGCCCCTTTACAGTCTATTATCCCATTTGAGAGTTCAATATTTATAGCCTTTTTCAGTGGTATTTCCTTTAAGGTTTTCTGCTGATGTAAGCTAATTATCTCTAATCATTTTTCTGCTGACTTCTGCAATTCTTAGTTACCTCAGCTGGTAGCATTACAGAACCATGTCTCTCCTCTAGGTGTTCCAAACTTACTATAAAAAACAGTGTAACAGCAGGTGCGCTTTATTTGATGTCATGTTTACTAAGGCAGATGTTTGTACTTTAAGAAGTGTAAATTAGAACACCTTGTACAGGGTGAACTATTGTCTTGTTCCCAAAGTTTCAGACTGTCGGGACCCTTTAACCTTCTGTTTCAATAAGGTTATTGATTCAGTATCAACAACTATCCTATCTCTATGGCCAGAATGCTGTAACAGCTTTTTCCCGCAACATACACACTATCTGGGTATGAACTAAGACAACACACCAACACACCAGGATATTATGTGGGAAGATTTATTCTGGTTGCTGTATGTTGGTAACATCTTTGTTCGCTATTTCTTGAGATATCGTAAAGGTGCTCTGAGAGGATATTTTCTGTTTTCACAAAGGGCAGTGGAAATCTGGAACTCTCTCCCCCAAAAAGCTGTTGAGGCTTGAAGTCAATTGAAAAATTCAAAACTGAGATTGATAGATTTTATTAGGCAAGGGTATTAAGGGTTACGGAACCAAGAAGGCAGATGGAGTTTAGATACAGATCAGTCATGATCTAATTGAATGGCGGAATAGGCTTGAGGGGGTGAATGGCCTACTCCTGTTCCTATGTTGTGTTAGTGCATTAACCAGAGTGTTTAAAGTAGCACAATGAGAAGATTAAACCCAATAGTGTCTCCTGTTGCTAGGAACTGGAGATAGTCTAGTCAAGGAAAGCTTGAAACTGTGATCTTGTACTCAATCCTAAATTGGTAGAAATTGTACTTGGATATTGGACAAGTTCCAGCTCCAAGCAATGGGAAATAAGGCTTTGATAAATAAAATGAAAGTACATTTTGCAATTAAAGATTAAAACAGTTTATTATTATTTAGTATGTCATTTTTTTCCCTTTACACATCTTCCCACAACAGACAGGGTCAATGGCTGGGGAGCAGGGTGGGGGGAGGGGAGACTGCAGCTTCCACCAAGGCTTTAGTGGGTGAAGGTGGGAGGCGGATATGGGGTGAGGGGGGGCGGAAGTCTATCTTCGTCTGTCTTGGGATTGTAAATATTTGTCCTCCCCCAGGTAAAAGAAAGAACTTGCATTTCTATAGCGCCTGTCACAACCTCGGGACGTCCCAAAGCGCTTTACAGCCAATGAAGTACTTTTTGAAATGTAGTCGCTGTTGTAAGTTAGGAAACGCGGCAGCCAACTTGTGTACAGCAAGCTCCCACAAACTGCAATGAGATAAATGACCAGATCATCTGTTTTTAACGATGTTGGTTGAGGGGGATAAATATAGGCCGGGACACCAAGGAGAACTCCCCTGCTTCTCTTCGAAATAGTGGCCATGGGACGTCTCATCCGAAAGACGGCACCTCCGACAGTGCAGCACTCCCTCAGTACTGCACGGGAGCGTCAGCATGGATTATGTGCTCAAGTCCCTGGAGTGTGACTTGAGCCCACGACTGTCTAATTCAGAGACGAGAGTATACTACCCACCGAGCCACAGCTGACACCTCCCCGCCTGGTGGCATGGCTGAGATCAGGAATCTCTGATCAGGGACCATTATCACACGGGGATGCTGTACAGGGGCTAGATTTACAAGTGGCACCCAGCTGTCAGTGCACCTCTGAAGGCAGTGAGCCTCAGCTTTGTATTTTCGCTATGAATTAGCGGGGTGCTAATGCGAAAACCAAAACTGAGGTGCCCTTTAATCCAGTCACTGAGAAGCACAGTGCCTGCTTTCTGTTCTTTGAAAAGTGAGTCACGATAACATTAATATTCACTTTATCTGCCAGTAAATGAAAGGGAAGACTACACTTTCCTCCCCTTGAGTTTGCCACACATCAGAAAAAGGACCTGTCTGTGACATGAGCTAGAATATGATTGTTGACTTACAAAACAAAAAAAAATACAGGAAATATTATTTAACTGTTGCAGTTCATAGGACCATAGCAACAGGAGTGGGACATTCAGCCTCTTGAGCCTGTTCTGCCATTCAATTAGATTATGGCTGATCCATATCTTAACTCCATTTACTCACCTTGGTACCGTAACCCTTAATACCCTTGCCTAACAAATATCTATCAGTCTCAGTTTTGACATTTTTAATTGACCCCCCCAGCCTCAACAGCATTTTCAGTTAATCAATGTCCTTCCAATTTCTTACATTAAAAAAACAATTCTGCCGTATCTCGGAGATTGTTTTCAATTCATCCAATATGCCCATTACTCGCTGTTTGCTGGGTAACCACATGAGTTGCTCTCTCCCGGATATATGCAGCTGCAATACACACTCTAAAAGGAAAAAATACTTGCAACTTTATTGCACCAAAATGTCATAAGGTGCTTCACAACTCAATGGATGACTTTGAAGTGCAGTCACTGTTGTTAGGGAGGCAACTGCGGCAGCCATTTTATTTATAACAGGATTCCACAAATGGCAGTGAGAGTTAATGATCTCTTTTGTTGGTGATTTTGGTTGAGGGAGGAATGTTGGGCCTGGACACCGGAACAGCTTTCAACTCTTCTTCTTTGAATAGTGACACGGGATCTTTAACTTCCACCTGGACAGGCAGGATCCCTGTTTAACGTCTCATCCGATAACCCGTGGGAGATCAGGACTGTATTTCTGTTGCCACTGCCACCCACCAGCTGTGCATATCCTGAACTCATGGGCATCCTTGCCAATAGTTTGCAGCATTGTCTCACCACCGCCAAAGTGGGCCCTGATACATTTTCCTGCTGCTCAGCCATCAGCACATTTCTCACAGAAACATATCCTTACTGCACTTGGAAACCATTTACCCCTCACATGGTATTTAAGCAAATGGTTTATAATAGATGAGTTGTGGGTGACGTAATAAAGACTCACTACGCACTTGGTTGTACATAAAGCAAGGCTTTAATCGACTTGTAACAAAACATGGAGGTCTAGGTAGTAGTCACTAGCTTCCTGTTTCCAGACTGTCTCCGGCCAAGCTGGGCCCACGCCCTAGTATTTATACTCCTCGGGCGGCGCCCTCAGCTGGCCGTTCAGTAGTACTTCCCGAGTTACTTCTTGTAGAAGTTGCGATTTATGACAGTGGGTCTGAACAATGCTTTGTTATTCATTCTCAGAATGTGGTCATCGCTGGAAAGGCTGGCATTCATTGCCCATCCCTAGTTGCACTGAATTAAATGGTTTGTTACCACTTCAGAGGGCAGTTAAGAGTCAACTACGTTGGTATCCGACTGGAGTCATGTGCAGACTGGGTAAGGGCGGCAGGTTTCCTTCCCTAAAGGACACTGTTGGGATTACTTCGGATAACGCCTGAATGAGGCTCCTGCTCCCTTCCCACCTTCCTAAGCACGGAACCACAGAAGTTGAGACAGAAAGACATAGCAAAGGAGATAAAGAGAGAGTAGCAGCAACACAAAGACGACAGAGCCAGGTAAGAGACAAGACTTCTCTGATTCAACTAGGGTTGCCAACTCTGGCTGGACATATTCCTGGAGGTGTCATCCCATGACCTCCTGCCTCCAGCCCCTCCCCCCCCACACACTCCTGCCATTGGTCACCTGACGTGTCCATCCTCGCGGCGCCCCGCCTCCCCACGGCCAATTGGAAGGTGAACAGATTCTTCGTCACCCGATTGGATGATTCTTGACTGTCAATCAAACTGCCCTTTATTCCCCATGTCTGATATTTGTATAACTAATAAACAAGAGTATTCAAAGAAAATTTAAAAAATAAACACAATTTTTTATTGCCCCTATGATTTCTTTCTCCCGGGTGTTGCTCGCAGCAGTGTCCTGGAGATTCATCTTTAATTCCTGGAGGGTTGGCAACTCTAAATTCACCGCATGCAGTACTGCGGGAGACCGCCTGGGATACATACTTATGTTAAAAATAAGTCTCGTGCCTATCATACTTTAGATGTCACAATTCAAATACTCAATGAGTAGTAAAAAAATTTGAAAGGGTGGAAGTTATTTCATACTGGTTCCTTCTGACCTGGAGTCAGAAACTTAAAAGTCGCTTAGCAACAGCAATTAGCATCTACTTAAAGGGACAAGCCTGGTTAACTACACCAAGACCTTAACAGCAGAATAATACATTTTGTGTCACGTTTCGGAAAGGATGACCAAAGACAGTCCGAATGGCCCGCCTCATCTGCCTTTATCTTGTGCGTGATCCTGTGACATGGTACAATGCTTCCAGTCGTTACAAAACAGCCCATCATCCCACCTTCCACGAGCAATGCCACGGGGCTCTGCTAGTATTACTGAGGTCATTCCACAATCCAGTGCTCCCGGCATTTGCAGGAAGCACAGTCAGGAAATGATGGGCCTGCAGCCTGTAATTTTCCACTCACAAGCCACAGGCTCATGAGTTTCTAACCTACGGCTTCTGGACACCCAGGATTATCGAATCACTCTTTACGTGGTGGTGATCCTAGGTTAAACACAAGAACTGTGAGGCAGGATACAAGCTCATCAATATTTCATCTTGTAACATAGCTGAAAAGGATGCATCCACATATTGCTTTTTTATGGTTGAAAGATCCTGTGCTTTCGACCATACTGATTCATCCTGAGTGGCGAGAATGGGACGAGGAAAGAAACTATCACATAACCCAATCTTCTGATACCGAACTCAGTACAGTACATCATAGGCAGCTTCTTCTAAGGCAGGCTTGGGCCACTAAAGCCCTGTCTGCCCTCTCAAGTGGACGTAAACATAGAAACATAGAAAAATAGGAGCAGGAGTAGGCCATTCGGCCCTTCGAGCCTGCTCCGCCATTCAATATGACCATGGCTGATCCTCTATCTCAATACCATAATCCCGCTCTCTCCCCATATCCCTTGATGCCTTTTGTGTCTAGAAATCTATCTATCTCCTTCTTAAATATATTCAGTGACTTCAGCCTTCTGTGGTAGAGAATTCCACAAGTTCACTACCCTCTGAGTGAAGAAATTTCTCCTCATCTCAGTCCTAAATGTCCTACCCCGTATCCTGAGACTGTGACCCCTCGTTCTCGACCCCCCAGCCAGGGGAAACATCCTCCCTGCATCCAGTCTGTCTAGCCCTGTCAGAATTTTATACGTTTCAATGAGATCCCCTCTCATTCTTCTAAACTCTAGTGAAAGATCCCATGGCACTATTTTGAAGAAGAGCAGGGTAGTTCTCCCTGGTGTCCTGACTAATACTTATCCCTTAACCCACACCACTAAAAAACAGATGATCTGGTCACTATCAGATTGCTGTTAGTGGGACTTTGCTGTGCGCAAATTCACTGCCGCGTTTCCTACATTGCAACAGTGAGTGCACTTCAAAAATACTTAATTGGTTATAAAGTGCTTTGCTTTGCTTTCTTTCTTTCTGTCTTTCCGTTTTATTGATGCGCCGATGGCCGTTGTCCCTCTGAACTTTGCACTCTTGTTCCTTCTAAAAAGCAAGTACAGCCTTTCGTTCAGGCAGGTCATTCCAGATCATAACAACTCGCCACATGAAAAAAAATTCTCCTCATCTCCCCTCTGGTTCTTTTGCCAATTATCTTAAATCTGAGCCCTCTAGTTACGGCCCTTTTTCCACATTTACTCGATCAAAACCCCTCATAATTTTGAGCATCTCTATTAAATCCCCCCTTAACCTTCTCTGCTCTAAGGAGGAAATAAAACAGTTTCTCTAGTCCCTCAACATAACTGTAGTCCCTCATCCCTGGAGGATCCATACTGATTTTGGTCTACGAACCAAGGCCGAACCCCAGGATGCAGACGTTAGTATGTATGTGCAGTACTCAAGTTACTCTAACAGAAAGTGACTTTTCAATAATGATTATTGTGCACTTTTAATATTACACATAAAGCTCACTAATGGGACCGGGTTAAATGAGGGGCCTTTAAATTGAGGAGGCAGGAGTACTATGAAACAAGGTGCCTTTGTGATTGATGGAGGAGAATTTTTTTTTTTAATTATTCATTCAGAGGCTGAGGGCATTGCTGGCAAGGCAATCATTTATTGCCCATCCCTAACTGCCCTTCAGCTGGTGGTGAGCCGCCTTCTGGAACTGTTTTTTTGTAGCAGTTTGACACAACTGAGATGATTACTTTCAGAGGGCAGTTATGAGTCAAGCAACATGGCTGTGGGTCTAGGAGTCACATGTAGGCAAGACCAGGATAGCAAGTTTCTTTCTCTAAAGGACATTAGTGAATCAGTTGGGTTTTTACAACATTCCAATAACTTCATGTTCTCCATTACTAATACGAGTTTTATTTAATTAACTTAATTCAGATTCACAAACTGCCATGGTGGGATTTGAGCTCACGTCTACCCAGATCGTTAATACAGGCCTCGAGGATTACTAATCCAGTAACATGACCACTATGCTACCATACCCTCAAGACTTTGATTCTGGAGCCCATTGGCATGACACTGACCTGGAAGTGCTTGATGGTGGATGCAAAGGCCTTCACATGGCTCTGTGCAAATGGTAGTGTATGAAAGCTTAGCACATTGGATTCCAACTCCCTTGCCCAGCTCTGTTGGAATAGCGGGCATGGGAATTGCACACGAGTGCATTAGCATTTGTACGCTGATATTCACACACCATGGGCAGGATTTTAATTGGGCCGTGGAGGCGTGTGGGGGGTTAAAATCTCGAAATCAGGGGGCATGAACCCATCCCGCCCCCAACTCGCCTCCATGCCAGTTTCAAAGGAGGCGGATACCCGACCTGTGCTGGGACCCGCCTCCCCGAGGCGGGAAGGGGATTAGTGCCAATTAACTGCCTGTTAACAGGTAGTTAACAGGAGTTTTTAGCCTAATCCCTATTTTTATTGCTGAAGTGTGGGATTCCCAACAGCTCCAAACCACGGCAAGTTAGCGAGGCGGACTGTCGGGCTGAAGGGCTTGGAGGGTTCGAGATGTCCGGTGTTTAGGTGAGTGATGGGTGCATGAGTTCAGAGGTAAGTGTGTTTGGTGTGTGTAAAGTGTTTAAAGAAGTTTTACTTACATTTACTTACCTTTACAGCCTTCCTTCCTTCAGGTCTCGGGAGTCCCTCATCTCACCGGCACAGAAAGCAGAATGGCCGCGAGCTGTCAAAAGTTGCAGCATTCAGCTTTCTGTTCTGGAGAGATCTCTAAATCATCCTGAGAGGAAGGAATTAACTTGGAGTACAGATTGTCAGTGTTTGACAGCTTCAAACAGCTGTCAAATGCTGATACTTCATCTGTCAAAAGCTTTAGACAGATGAAATTTCAGTCTGTGACGTCACCTGTTGCCGGGTGGCCCTTAATTGGCCTGCTGAGCCCGCTGGGCGGGCTCAACAAGGTCAATCAAGTGAAAATCGTGTGGGTTGGCCACAACTCGATGGAGGCGGGACTACAACCCCGAAAGTTGTAGTCCTGCCTCCTACACACCTCGTCAATCAAAATCCAGCCCCATAACTTCAAGCCCACAAAGCGTCAGTGTGGCTCAGTTGGCAGCATTCCCCTCTCTGAGTCAAAGATTGTGGGTTCAAACCCCACTCCATGGATGTCAGACACATAAACTAGGCTGACGCTCCATTCCAGTACTGAGGGAATGCTGCATTGTTGGAGATGCCGTCTTTCAGATGAGACGTTAAACTCAGACCCCCATCTGCCCTCTTTCAGGCTAAAGATACCCTGGTGCAATCTGAAGAAGAGCAGCGAGTTCTCCCAGTATTCTGACCAACATTCCTACATCACAGCACCACAAATAAAAATCAGATTAACTGCTCATTCATCATATTTTCTTTTTGTGGGACTTTGCCATGCACAAATTAGCTGCCATGTATATGTCTATATAACAGTGGCTAGATTTCAAAAGTACTTCATTGGCTGTGACGGCCTTTGTGACATCCTGAGATCGTGAAAGGTTCTATATAAATGCAAATTCTTTCTTTTTTTCAAAAGTAATTCATTGGGGTGTCTTTAGTATGTGAAAAGGTGATATAAAAATACAAGGGGGTAGGAGGGAAAAATTGGGTCACGCCCCCTTTGGGGCGCTAACTTCGCCGGGGCACTACTTTTAGTGCCCTGAAAAAGTTAGCACCCCCGCACCCGAAATTGGGGCGCTGCGAGTGAATGTTGTGGTACTGCAGGCCTTCATCCCCTTATTAAAGGGGAGGGGTCTAACGCAGCGCGACCTGGGGCCCAGCTCGGCCACCAGGGAGTGGAGTGCCGGCAAAAGAGCCTGGCACTCAAGCACTCCGCAGGAGGACTACACAGGAGGCCGGGGACGGCAAAGCGGGCAGGTGCTGGCAGGCGGCCAGCAACAAAAATGGCCGCCTGGCACCTTTCCTTTAATTTGCGCCACCCCGGCCGCAGGTAGGCCCCCCTGACCCCATTGGACATGGCGTCCAGCAGTAAGTCAGGGGGCGCTACCGAAGATCGCAGCCAGGACGCGAGCGGGGCGCAGCGCACACTGGTGACGTCATCGCCGGTGGTGGTGCAACGCCATGGGGCGCTAATGGTTACCGCCGCCAGTAACCTCCTGCTGAATTCCACGAGAGGCGTTAGTGGTGCCGCGCCCAGGCCCTCTTAGGATGCTAACGGGAGGCACAAATCAACCAAATTTTTCCCCAGTTTCCGATTTGGGCGCAATCGGAAAATTGGGTGCAAATTGCACTTGAAATTGCACTGATTAGGTTATTGTTCAAGTTTCTGCTAAAATGTATTTGCATAATCACAAAGTAAAATCTTCCATGAACCAGCGCAATTGAGCAGTGTAATAAAATGTAATTGTTTCTTTTCTTTAATCTGCATTAAAAAATAATCCTTGATATGTTTAAGAGTGGTAACCTGGTGCAGTTTTATTAATACAGGAAACTTTGTGCTATCTGGCACCGACGGGACCGAGCTGTTGCCGTTCCCTCAAAACTGCCGGACACTCCAGCGCTAATGTTGAAACATACGGAGATTTTCAGCTCCGTGTGAATCAACAAAC
Source organism: Somniosus microcephalus (assembly GCF_052327205.1). Taxonomy (NCBI): domain Eukaryota; kingdom Metazoa; phylum Chordata; class Chondrichthyes; order Squaliformes; family Somniosidae; genus Somniosus; species Somniosus microcephalus. The sequence continues at coordinate 60,111,181 of NC_141006.1, read as the reverse complement.
CCTGTTGCTTAGCAACAGCTTCTAAACAGTCGGCAAGCGTCTCTGTAGCGTCTCTAGCTGAAGCTGTTGCTTAGCTACAGACCTTGCAGAGCTTGACTGTTGAGAAAAAAGCAACGACCAGAAAGAAACAAAAAGAAAAAAAACGGCTCCTGATTTTTGCCGGTGGTTCGAGCTTGCCGGACATTTAGCCTCCGGATAACACAAAGTTTCCTGTACAGATGAAAATGGGTTCATCACAAAAAAAAGCATTTTTAATAAGAGTCTCGAGTCCTCCAGCTGTGAGTAACCTGATTTAAAATGACTGAAAAACACGATTTCAACTGGATTGTGCTGATAAAACTAGCGGAACCTCTAGCCCTCGTTCTTTCTTTCCTTAGAAAACTGCTCAGCTCAGCAGCAAACACCCCCACAATAAATAACAATAGCAAATGAGCAACGAGAAGCAAATTATTCTAATGTTATTCAAAACTCTTTGTTGATACATATTATTTTCAAGCAGATTGTTTCGCCAAGAGCACAGTTATTGCCAAGACTATTAACTTTGAAGCTTGTTGTATGAAATTTATTTTTTATGCCTAGTTTGCAAAAGATTAATCTTTGCAGCTTTTTTAATTCCTTATTTATTAAAATGGGTTATGGGGAGGAAGGAGCTGAGGTAAAGATTAAACAAGGGAATTGACTCTCTGAAGTTAAAATGCATCAAAGAGAAAGAACTGCAAGGGAAAATTAAGGAAAAATGAAATTTAGATCAGAATGGAATTGTACGAAGCAGCCACCAGGGATGGTGTAGGGGAGTGATAACCAAAACTAATGCCTTTAATGCACATTATGTCCCCTTGAAGGTTTCCCTTTGCGTCCATTCATGTGTGCATCTTGGCTGCCACTTTGGACTCGAGTCTCTAATTTTGAATTCTTCCTTTCTCAACCATTTCCAGACCCCTTCTCCAACCCCCTTTCTTCAGCAGCTTGTTTCCCTCACTCCATGCTCTCACCCATCACTAGTTCCCTTAGCCTTCTTTCTCTCCTTCCCAGATGACCTTTGCACGCCACCCCTCCCCCAGCAACCCTCGCCAGGTTAGAGAAGCTATAATCAATTGCTGGCTTTGCTGAGATGAGGTTTGTCGGGGTAGGGGAATCACGCCTGGGACCTTTCTGGTCCCTATGGCTCAGAACTGAGTGTTGCATTTACATAGAAATATAGAAATATAGAAGATAGGAGCAGGAGTAGGCCATTCGGCCCCTCGAGCCTGCTCCGCCATTTAATAAGATCATGGCTGATCATCCAAATTCAGTACCCTGTCCCTGCTTTCTCCCCATATCCCTTGATCCCTTTAGCCTTAAGAAATATATCTAACTCCTTCTTGAATATATTTAATGAATTGGCCTCAACAGCCTTCTGTTGTAGAGAATTCCACAGGTTCACCACTCTCTCGGTGAAGAAATTCCTCCTCATCTCAGTCCTAAATGGCTTACCCCTTATCCTTAGACTCTGACCCCTGGTTCTGGACTCCCCGCCATCGGGAACATCCTTCCTGCATCTAGTCTGTCTAGCCCTGTTAGAATTTTATAAGTTTCAAGGAGATCCCCTCTCATTCTTCTAAACTCTAGTGAATACAAGCACAATCGACCCAATCTCTCTTCATACGTCATTCCTGCCATCCCAGGTATCAGTCTGATGAATCTTCGCTGCACTCCCTCCATGGCAAGAACATCCTTCCTCAGATAAGGCGACCAAAACTGCACACAATACTCAAGGTGTGGTCTCACCAAGGCCCTGTACAACTGTAGCAAGACATCCTTGTTCCTGTACTCGAATCCTCTCGCTATGAAGGCCAACATACCATTTGCCTTCTTAACCGTCTGCTGCACCTGCATGCTTACCTTCAGCGACTGGTGCACAAGGACACCCAGGTCTCGTTACACTTCCCCTTCTCCCAATCTATTGCCGTTCAGATAATAATCTGCCTTCCCATTTTTGCCACCAAAGTGGATAACCTCGCATTTATCCACATTATACTGCATCTGCCATGCATCTGCCCAATCACCCAACCTGTCCAAATCATACTAGAGTTTCTCTGCATCCTCCTCACAGCACACACGCCCACCCAGCTTTGTGTCATCTCCAAACTTGGAGCTATTACATCTAGTTCCCTCGTCTAGATCATTAATATATATTGTGAATAACTGGGGTCCTAGCACCGATCCCTGCAGTACCCCACTAGTCACTGCCTGCCACTCGGAAAAAGACCCGTTTATTCCAACTCTTTGCTTCCTGTCTGCCAACCAGTTCTCTATCCAAGTCAGTACCTTACCCCCAATCCCATGTGCTTTAACGTTGCATGCTAATCTCTTATGCGGGACGTTATCGAAAGCCTTCTGAAAGTCCAAATACACCACATCCACTGGTTCTCCCTTATCTATTCTACCAGTTACATCGTCAAAAAATTCCAGTAGATTAGTCAAGCACAATTTATCTTTTGTAAATCCATGTTGACTTTGTCCGATCCTGTCACTGTTTTCCAAGTGCTCTGCTATTACATCTTTTATAATGGACTCTAGCATTTTCCCCACTACCGATGTCAGGCTTACTGGTCTATAATTCCCCATTTTCTCTCTACCACCTTTTTTAAATAGTGGGGTTACATTAGCTACCCTCCAATCCATGGGAACTGTTTCAGAATCTATAGAATTTTGGAAGATGACCAGCAATGCATCTACTATTTCTGGGACCACTTCCTTAAGTACCCTAGGATGTAGATTATCAGGCCCTGGGGATTTATCGGCCTTCAATCCCATTAATTTCCCTAACACCATTTCCCTACAAATACTGATTTCATTCAGTTCCTCCCTCTCATTAAACCCTATGTTCCCCGACATCTCTGGGAGGTTATTTGTGTCCTCCTTTGTGAAGGCAGAACCAAAGTATGTATTTAATTGGTCTGCCATTTCTTTGTTCCCCATTATAAATTCCCCTGATTCTGACTGCAAGGGACTTATGCTTGACTTCACCAATCTTTTTCTCTTCACATATCTATTGAAGCTTTTACAGTCAGTTTTTATGTTCCCTGCAAGCTTACTCTATTTTCCCCCTCTTAATTAATCCCTTTTTCCTCCTTTGCTGAATCCTAAACTGCTCCCAATCCTCAGGTTTGCTGCTTTTTCTGGCCAATTTATATGTCCTCTCCTTGGATCTTATGCTATCCCTAATTTCCCTTGTTAGTCACGGTTGAGTCACCTTTTTTGTTTTATTTTTATGCCAAACAGGGATGAATAAATTCTGTAGTTCATCCATGCGATCTTTAAATGTTTGCCATTGCCTATCCACCGTCAACCCTTTAAGTAACATTCCCCAATCAATCGTAGCCAACTTGCGCCTCATACCATTGTAGTTTCCTTTATTTAAATTCAGGACCCTAATCTCTGAGTCAACTACTTCACTCTCCATCTTAATGAAGAATTGTATCATATTATGATCGCTCTGCCCCAAGGGACCTCACACAACAAGATTGCTAATTAATCCTCTCTCATTACATAATACCCAGTCTAAGATAGCCTGATCTCTAGTTGCTTCCTCGACATATTGGTCCAGGAAACCATCCCGTATACACTCTAGGAATTCCTCCTCCACAGTATTGTTACTAATTTGGTTAGCCCAATCTATATGTAGATTAAAGTCACCCATGATAACTGCTGTGCCCTTATTGCATGAGTCTCTAACTTCCCATTTAATGCAATCCCCAACCTCAGCATTACTGTTTAGGGGTCTGTATACAACTCCCACTAATATTTTCTGCCCCTTGGTATTTCTCAGCTCTACCCATACAGATTCCACATCATCAGAACTAATATCCTTCCTTACTATTGTGTTAATCTCCTCTTTAACCAGCAATGCTACCCCACTTCCTTTTCCTTTTTGCCTGTCTTTCCTGAATATTGGATACCCCTGGATGTTGAATTCCCAGCCTTGGTCACCCTGAAACCATGTCTCCGTAATCCCAATTATATCATATCTGTTTACATCTATTTGCACAGCTAATTCATCCACTTTATTACGAATGCTCCTCGCATTAAGACACAAAGCCTTCAGGCTTGATTTTTTAACACTCTTAGACCTTTTAGAATTATTATTTACTGTGGCCATGTTTGATTTACACCCTTGATTTCTCTGACTGCCACTTTTGCTTTTCTCCTGCCTGTCTTTTGCTTCTATCCTTGCTTCCCTTTCCTCTGTCTCCCTGCACAGGTTCCCAACCCCCTGTCATTTTAGTTTAAACCCTCCCCAACAGCACTAGCAAACACTCCCCCTAGGACATCAGTCACAGTCAGGTGCAAACTGTCCAGTTTGTACTGGTCCCACCTCCCCCAGAACCGGTTCCAATGTCCCAGGAATTTGAATCTCTCCCCCTTGCACCATTCCTCTATCCACGTATTCATCTGAAATATCTTTCTATTTCTACTCTGACTAGCACGTGGCACTGGTAGCAATCCTGAGATTACTACCTTTGAGGTCCTATTTTTTAATTTACCTCCTAACTCACTATATTCAGCTTTTAGGACCTCATCCCAGTTTTTACCTCTATCATTGGTACCTATATGCACTACGACAACTGGCTGTTCACCCTCCCCTTCCAAAATGTTCTGCAGCCACCCCGAGACATCCTTGACACTTGCACCAGGGAGGCAACATACCATCCTGGAGTCTCGTTTGCGGCCGCAGAAACGCCTATCTATTCCCCTTACAATAGAATCCCCTATCACTATAGCTCTCCCGCTCTTTTTCCTCCTGTCCTGTACAGCAGAACCACCCATGGTGCCAGGAAGTTGGCTGCTGCTGCCTTCCCCTGATAAGCCATCTCCCTCAACAATATCCAAACAGTATATCTGTTTGAGAGGGGGATGGCCACAGGGGACCCCTGTACTACCTGCCTAATCATCAGAGAAGATAGAACTATAGTTTCAATATGTGGTCTTAGCCTGAACCAACACATTCATCTCTTTTTGGGATATGGGCAACACTGCACGATAATTTTTATTGCCCATACTGAGTTGTCCTGAGCATGTTAAAAATCAATGCCATGTGTGGGACTCAAGTCATATATAGGTCAGACCAGGTAGGACATTTGTGAACCAATCGGTTTTTACAACGATTAGCACCTTTCATGGTTACCATGGAATTCCAGTTTTCCTGGAACTCCCCACCGAACGACACTGTGGAAGCACCATCACCACTCGGACTTCAGAGGTTCAAGAAGAAGGCCCACCACCACCTTCTGAAGGGGCAACTAGGGATGGGCAATAAATGCCAGCCTTGCCAGTGACGCCCACATCCCGAGAATGAATTTAACTAAACATCTACTGTTAGAACACAAATTACCAGACTTGTTGAATTTAATTCACTATTCGCTATGGGGGGATGTTAACTCACAATCTCTGGGTTATTAGTTAACTAGCAGAACAACTAGGCTGCTGTACCCATTTTGATGCCTTTAAAAGAAACATTCCTTGCACACCATTGGAGCTGGTGTCGTCAGTTCAGTATTTGGAGCAAACATTGTAAACATGTTCTTTACACTCAATGCGAGAATTTTGCTACACAATGAAATGGAAAAGCTTCCTGCCTTTAAATTAAAAAAAATATTGATTCCCTTTCTTAAAGTTGTCACCAGACACAAAATAAAATCCAAAATTGATCAGGTTCCTTAAATGCTGTTTACTCATGAGAACGAGTGCCCAAACGAAATGAGGAAAAAAATCATTATTGATTAAATAAGAACGTCGAAGTCGTAGCTGAAACAAAATTGGTTCTTGGAAGACTTGCAAAACTAAGCATTTGGGGATACAGTGATAGATGATGCATTTTGCTTAGCATGACAGGGTAGCTGGGATTAGTACACAACCCAGCACTTAGAGAATAAATAAAAGAACTATCAGCATGGAAATTGTAAGTGCTTATAAAGGTGGGGGGGGTGTCAGAAAATGGTGAACTCGTTTCTTACCCACCCACTGAGCTCTGGGCTTGAAATCTTGATACTACTTACCTGCTGACGAGGGAGAGCCCTCGCACAGAGTGTGTGCTGCCTTCACTAGGAGTTCAAATCTGCTGCTGAATACTGTTCATGAGGTGTCAACCGTGGCTCGGTTGGCATCACTCTCGCCTCTCAGTCAGAAGGTCGTGGGTTCAGGTCCCACTCCAGAGCACAGAACCCAGCTGACACTGCCAGTATCAGTATCTGTCTTCGTAATTTATCCCTTTTAACTCCGGTATCATTCTGGTGAATCTGTGCTGCACCCCCTCCAAAGGTCAATATATCCTTCCTGAGGTGCGGTGCCCAGAACTGAACACAGGACTCTAAATTAAAATGCCATTTTTTATAACTCTATGATTTTTTTTGCTGGACCTAACGAGACAGCAACTTTGGTGGGCTAGAGAGTAGCGAAGGAGATTGGAAATGACAGGACGGACATTCAACTGTGGCTAACCCAATGCCCTGGTGACCATCTGGCATTGAGCCATACAGATCAGAAGGTTTGATCTTTGCTCCCAGTCCATACTGAGTGAGATGATCTCGGTTAAGGGGGCAGTTGTGCTCCTCCAGTTCTAGCCTCTTGCACACCCCGATTCCCTTCACCCCACCATTGGCAGCCGTGCCTTCAGCTGCCTAGGCCCTAAGCTCTGGAATTTTCTCCCTAAACCTCTCCGCCTCTCTACCTCCCTCTCCTCCTTTAAGACACTCTGTAAAACCTACCTCTTTGACTAAGCTTTTGATCACCTGTCCTAATATCTCCTTATGTGGCTCGGTGTCAATTTTTGTTTGATAACACTCCTGTGAAGCGCCTTGGAGCATTTTATTATGTTAAAGGCGCTGTATAAATGCAAGTTGTTATTGTTGCTGTTTGACAGAGTAAACCAGCGCCTCGGGCGCAGTGTAAATTGAGGACAGCAGCCCCTCTCTCAAGGCTGAATCATGAAAGGACTTTTAGTTTTGCAAATGTATTTTTTTAAAAGGCTTCATCAAATCCTAATTCATTTATGCTCCAGGGTGAGAGATCGCAGATAAACGAAATCAAATGACACCTACACAAGCCTTAATGGATCACGATTTTCTAAACGCAACATTGGTAAAACCTATATCTGCCGGAAAATGCAAATCTAATTTTCTAAACATCCTTGAACCACAGGGGCCTAAGGTTGTTTGAAGCTGCCAGGACAAGATGTGCAGGATTATTGCCACCGCTAGGCCTGTGAGACCCATAAGCAATACAATGGGAAACATGCAGAACAACAGAGAGGGCCTCAGGGGCAGGCATGATACACATGAAAAGAATTCAAATTATGTAAAACATTAGATTTGTCCATTATGGTTCCTTTCAGGAAGGAATTTAAGTCAGATACTTGCCCGCAGGGAAATAACTCTTTATAAACACGAGAATTACAATAAAAAAATACCCAGATGAGCAAAAGGCTAGGAGATATACAAAACGGGATTGAATTGTTTCCATTTCTGTGAAACCCTGCTGGCTTCTGTAATGAAGGCACCTAGGGCTAGATTTTCAGTTGCTTGCGCCAGCAGTTAGCGCCTTAAGAGAAGTGATTTTCGGGCGCTATGCGTGTAGCGCCTGGGCGCAGCGCAGTTTGCGCCCCGCCCCAAATTAAGTTGCCCGTTAGCGCCGGCGCAAAGTTTAGCGGCCGCCCGGATGCGCGCGCAGAAAATGACGTCACATCCTCGTGCAACGCCCTTTGGCCGCCCCGAATCCAAACTTCAGTCGGACCGCCCCATTGTGCGCCTGGCGTCCAGAGCGTTTGTAAAATGGAACGCAACACACCCTGGGGAGCGCAAATTAAAGGGCACTCGTACAAAAGGCACTCTGAATGTGTTGTGTGGAAGTAAGCTGTGTGTTGTTCTGAACGGTCTATTTATGTTTTATGTTTCCGGGCACCACCACCACCATCATCATCATCATCATCATCATCATCATCATCCTCATCCTCCTCATCATCATCCTCCTCCTCCTCCTCCTCCTCCTCCTCCTCCTCCTCCTCCTCCTCCTCCTCCTCCTCCTCCTCCTCCTCCCTCTCTCCCCCCCCGTTACTTTGCATTTGAAAAAAATACATGCACCCTTCCCCTTTAAGAGCTCACTGGCACCAGAGTGTCTGCCGTGCGCTGCGCCCGAGCTCGGGTGTTGCGCTCTCCACCGCCGGCTTAACGCCTAAAGATACTAGTGGAACGCCTCTTTTAGCGCTCCACCAACCTCTTAGGGCGAAGCCACTGAATTTCCGGCAACGGGGCGCTACTTTGGGGCGGGCGATAACTTCGGGCGGGCGCTAAGCTTAGCGCCCCAAAACTGTCTATACTGAAAATCTAGCCCCTAATGTTTTTAAATTGAAGGTGAGTTTTTTCCTGAGTGCATTCCAGTGTTGAAGAAGATATTTTGTCTTAAATAAAGCTTTATTTATACTGTAGAAAAGACTTAGGCTGTACATTAATATATACACAGTCCCCACCACTTACAGCGTTCCCACTTATCCCGGGCAGCCGCCTATATTGGGCAAATGGCACTAACCAAGTATCGTTACCATACACCTCACTTACAACGGCGTGACTTATAATGTATTACGTGCACCGACGATTTCGGGCAGCTCAAGCAGCTGTTCACATCTGGGTAAAGTGTGATTGCTTTACAATCCCCGTTATTCCCTATATCCCATCACAAATTCCAGGCTCCGCTTTAAATTAAATTCAGTTCTTCCTCAGATCGCTGACAAACTGAAAGTCCCATTCCCAGCATCCTGAAATGGGATGGGAACAAAATCCCATTCCCAGAACCGGTAACGATACACATTCAGGCTCCGTTTTAAAATGAACACATTACAAACTTTTCTGTTGCCCGAATCGGTTTTGATAAGTATCTAGACAGGGTCATTTAAGATGTGAAAGTCTCGTCCCTCCGGGCACCAGGCGTAGACAGAGGGCAGGTGTTATTCTTTTCATGGTGCAGCACTGCCTTGTAAGAAAAACAGGTGTCACACTGTCCGTGCGATGGGACACTGACAGCAACAAGTCAAGGTTATTGTCTCTCCGTTTAGGGGCACTCCATAGAGTGGATACAGAGACAAGGATGACTGCAGTTAATCATCTGAGTAAATACATAGTCTGAACAATTGATACCCAGAATCCTTTTAACAAATCTACTTTCATATCAATCTAATAAACCAAGTTCAATGTACCCTTTAAGGTAGAAAGACTTGTATTTATATAGCGCCCTTTACGGCCTCAGGATGTCCCAAAGTCCCACAGAGAATAGGGATAAATGGGTCATTTTCCAGTTAGCAGGTTGTAACTAGTGGGGTGCCGGAAGGATCAGTGCTTGGGCCTCAGCTATTTACAATCTATATTAATGACTTCGATGAAGGGACCGAGTGCAATGTATCCAAGTTTGCTGATGATACAAAGCTAGGTGGGACAGTAAGCTGTGAGGAGGACAGAAAGAGGCTGCAAAGGGATATAGAAAGGTTAAGGGAGCGCGCAATAAGGTGGCAGATGGAGTATAATGTGGGGAAATGTGAGGTTATTCACTTTGGTAGGAAGAATAGGAAAACAGAATATTTTTTAAATGGTGAGAAACTGTTAAACGTTGGTGTTCAGAGAGATTGAGGTGTCCTCGTACAGGAAACACAGAAAGCTAGCATGCAGGTACAGCAAGCAATTAGGAAAGCAAACAGCATGTTGGCCTTTATTGCAAGGGGATTGGAGTACAAGAGTTAAGGAAGCCTTGCTACAATTGTACAGGGCTTTGCTGAGACCACACCTGGAGTACGGTGCACAGTTTTGGTCTCCTTATCTGAGAAAGGACATACAAGCCTTAGGGACGGTAAAACAAAGGTTCACTAGATTGATCCCAGGGATGAGAGGGTTGTCCTATGAGGAGAGATTGAGCCTAGTATACTCTCTGGAGTTTAGATGAATGAGAGGTGATCTCATTGAAACATATAAGATTCTGAGGGAGATTGACAGGGTAGATGCTGAGAGGTTGATTCCCTTGGCTGGAGAGTCTAGAACTAGGGGGCATAGTCTCAGGATAAGGGTTCGGCCATTTAAGACTGAGATGAGGAGGAATTTCTTCACTCAGAGGGTTGTGAATCTTTGGAATTCTCTACCCCAAAGAGCTGCAGAGTCGTTGAGTATATTCAAGGCTGAGATCGATAGATTTTTGGACTCTGGGGGGAATCAAGGGATATGGGGATCGGGTGGGAAAGTGGAGTTGAGGTCGAAGATCAGCCATGATCTTATTGAATGGCGGAGCAGGCTCAAGAGGCCGTATGGCCGACTCCTGCTCCTAATTCTTATGTTCTTAAAGCGCTTTTCAGCCAATGAAGTGCTTTTGAAGTGACGTCACTGTTGTAATGTAGGAAATGCAGTAGTCAATTGGCGCACAGCAAGGTCCCACAAACAGCAATGAGATAATTACTAGATAATCTGTTTTGGTATTGTCAGTTGAGGGATAACTATTGGCCCCAGGACGCCGGTGAGAAATCCTCTGCTCTTCTTCAAAATAGGTCCACCTGAGAGAGAAGCCGGGGCCATAGTTTCAGGTCTCATCCAAAAGACAGCACCTCTGACAGTGCAGCACTCCCTCAATACTGGACCGGGAGTGTCAGTCTAGATCTTGTGCTCCAGTCTCTGGAGTGGGACTTGAACCCACGGCCTTCTGACTCAGAAGTGAGAGAGTGCGGACCACTGAGGCACAGCTGACACTTTTACTGGAAAAGGCACCCATGCTGCAGGGGCAAAAGTGTCAGAAGATATCATGGTCTCTGCTTTCAAATGGTGCTACATCTTTGGAAATTAATGGGCAACTTTTAACAATTGTTACGGATTTCTTGCTGGCCACCTCAAGGAACTCAGCCATCAGAACACGCCAGCCAGGCGCATAGCGGGCAAGTCGCATTGACACCAGCGCGCCCGCTAGAAGCACTGGCGACTGTTAAACCTTAAAAGCCCCTGATGTCTTTCAGAGCCATCGGCCAGGTAAATCAGGAGGGGTTCCCTACTTCCCGATCCTGATCATAGAAACATAGAAAAATAGGAGCAGGAGTAGGCCATTCGGCCCTTTGAGCCTGCTCCGCCATTCAATATGATCCTGGCTGATCCTCTATCTCAATACCATATTCCTGCTCTCTCCCCATACCCCTTGATGCCTTTTGTGTCTAGAAATCTATCTATCTCCTTCTTAAATATATTCAGATCGCTATCCCGTGACCCCCTGCTGGAGACGGCAGATGACATCGGGCTTCGTGATAACACACCAACGGTTAAATGACCTGCCAGGGGTCAGTACTTCAGCTGAGGAGAAAGGGAGGGAGGAAAATCAGTGGAAAAAGGGAAAATGCAAAGAGCATATTGATATATCCCTAGTTCATTATTCATGGTCTGTTTTCCTGTATATGAAGTCTGTGATCTGTAGCGCCACCTATTCTACACAAAACATCAGTGCTTAATCCATTGGGAAAAGTGTGTCTGTATACACGCGCAAAAAGCATTCACAGAAACTGACACACACACACATTCATAGATACCGACACACACACAGATACTGACACGCACACACATTCACAGATACTGACACTCTCACACATTCATAGATACCGATGCATTCACAGATACTGACACAAACACACACACGCACACATACAGATACCGACACTCTCACACGCACACATTCACAGATACTGACACTCACACACGCACACATACAGATACCGACACTCTCACACACGCACACATACAGATACTGACACACACACACATACAGATACCGACACTCACACTCACGCACACATACAGATACTGACACACACGCACACATACAGATACCGACACTCGCACACACACATATTCACAGATACTGACACACACACATACACACAATTCATCGAGCCTCGGTTATTTGTATTTTCCTGATACACTGAAAGAAAATATCAAATAGATGGAGGTAAATAATGCAGAACTTCAAGACCACATCCATTGGTTTAAACATGTCCCTGAGGTAGAGAATAAAGCAGAATGTGATAGATATAAAAAGTGGCATCTGAAATGATACAAAAAAGGCTTGTAGATAAATTGGGGAAAAAATGAAATAAAACAAAAGCAAATAATTCGAAATATGCATCAGAGAACAAGAGGATCGAATTCAAGTAATATTTTGCTGATTTACTTCAAGTTCGATAAATGTTAAAAATCCTAAGTGGACGTCATATGATTCACTTGACATCACTAAGACACATTCCAGAGTTACTAAAGGAGGAACCTGCATTTATATAGCACCTTATCACATCCTCAGGATGTGTCAAAGTGCTTCACGACCAACAGATTACTTCTGAAGTGTGTTCAATGTGCAGACCTGTGCATGTTGAGTGTGCATCCCTGTAACAACAGGACAAGCTAAGACAGCACCACCCTTTGGTTACATGGGATACTACAGGCTATCATGCTGTCTCATACCAGTCACAGTTAGGGTTGCCAACCCTCCAGGATTGCCCTGGAGTCTCCAGGGTTGCCCTGGAGTCTCCAGGAATTAAAGGCTAATCTCCAGGGCACTGCTGCAAGCAAAACCCGGGAGAATCATCATTGGGGCATTAAAAAGAAATTGAGTTTTTTTTTTCATTTTCTTTGAACACTTTCATTAATTAGTTGTAAAAATATTGAAAGGCAGTGAGGGGGGAAGGCTAATTGACTGGGTGGATTGGGTGGAGGCTGGGATCATGTGATGAAATCTTCAGGAATATGCCTAACCTGAGTTGGCATCTCTAGTCACAGTCCTGGTGAAATCAAAGAGCAGCCTGTGCCTGCACCGAGAGGCTAGAGGATCGATGGGAATTAGACGGCGAGACTCATTACCATACTTGGCGTGATCTGCGGCCGCTGGTCGTTTCTCCACAGGCGGCACACCCGAGCGAAGGTATCAATGACGAGCCAACTTCTTCGCCAGCAGCGGCACTCAGATACGTCCCGGGGTGGGTGAGGGGGTGAGGGGGTGGTGGTGGTGGTGGGACCATGGGTCCTGTGGAGTCGGTGGAACACTCTTGCTCCTCCTGGCTCCACGGGATAGGTTTGTTTTAAACTTCCCTGTCATTGGAGGCGGCTGAAGAATCCTGAGCAGTTTAACCTCGGTAGTGGACAAGCTTTTAGAAAGGATAATCTGGGACAAAATTAACAGTCACTTGGATAAGTGTGGATTAATTAAGGAAAGCCAGCACGAATTTGTTAAATGCAAATCGTGCTTAACAAACTTGATTGAGTTTTTTGATGAGGTAACAGAGAGGGTTGATGAGGGCAATGTGGTTGATGTGGTGTACATGGATTTCCAAAAGGCATTTGATAAAGTGCCACATAATAGGCTTGCCAGCAAAGTTGAAACCCATGGAATAAAAGGGACATTGACAGCATGGATAGAAAATTGGCTAAGTGACAGGAAACAGAGAGTAGTGGTGGATGGTTGTTTTCGGACTGGAGGAAGGTATACAATGGTGTTCCCCAGGGGTTGGTACTAAGATTACTGCATTTCTTGATATATATATTAATGACTTGGAATTAGGAGTACAGGGCACAATTTCAAAATTTGCAGATAACACAAAACTTGGAAGTATAATGAATAGTGAGGAGGAGAGTGATAGACTTCAAGAAGACATAGGCAGGCTGGTGGAATGGGCAGACACGTGGCAGATGAAATTTAATGCAGAAAAGTGCAAAGTAATACATTTTGATAGGAAAAACAAGGAGAGGCAATATAAACTGAATAGTACAATTCTAAAGGGGGTGCATGAACAGAGAGACCTGGGGGTACATGTGCACAAATCATTGAAGGTGGCAGGGCAGGTTGAGAAAGCGGTTAAAAAAGCATACGGGATCCTGGGCTTCATAAATAGAGGCACAGGGCTCAATTTTGCCAGGCCCGAGGAGGCGGGATTGGAGGCGTGTGAGGTGTTAAAAATCGCAAAAAATGGCGTGCGGGCCCGATCCCACCTCCAGCCCACCTCCGAGCAATTTTCCAAGAATCGGGGTTTCAGACCCCGTTTCCATCCCGCCTCCAAGAGGCGGGAGAGCCCCTTAACAACCAGTTAATTGCCTCTATAATCCAATTTTGAGAGGCCTTTCTGATTTTAACACATTTCCCCCGTGCTGCACATCTCCTCTGGAACACGCCAGTTGATCCTGGCGGCCTCACAGGTGGATTGCTTACTAACAGCTGCAGCTCCACCATTAAAAAGGAGTTTTCAGCAATCTTCATTTGCAGGTGGCAGAACTTTGTTGTCTCAGGTCTGGGAAAGCTTGGAGCCCGAGACCCATCTCCAGTGTGACCTCCTGGGAAACCCCTCTCCCCACCTTGACTGAGCGCTTCCTCAACTGAGGCATATACCAGAAGCATGGGAACCATTTATTTTCTTTCCTCCTGGACATCAGATTCAGTCGAAGACCAGCCGCAGCAGCAGCAGAACCATGAACAACAGCAGCACCAACTGCAGGAGCAACAACAGGAGTGCCAAGCTGCTGCTCACCCACCTGAAGCTGCACAGGCCAGAAGGCGCCAGTGCAGGGAAGCACGTCACCACAGGAAATACCCCTGGATCAGCTACCTCAACATGACTGAGCAGCAGTGCCAAAGGAGGCTCCGACTTTCGCGAGAGGTAGTGGGTGACATCTGCGCAATGCTGCAGCAAGACCTGGAGCCCAGAGGATCCGGTCAACAACCCTTACCAATGGCCGTCAAAGTCACCACCGCTCTCAACTTTTTTGCTTCAGGCTCATTCCAGGGATCAGCAGCAGACATCAGCGGCATCTCCCAGGGGGCTGCACACACCTGTATCATGCAGGTAACTGATGCTATCTTTGCCATCGTGCACAATTACATCAACTTCTCCAAGGATCAAGCAAGTGTAAGTACGTGTGCAGTTGGATTCGCTAATCTGGCAGGCTTTCCAAGGGTGCAGGGTGTCGTTGACTGCACACATGTGGCCCTTAAGGCACCCCATCCCAATCCAGGCATTTTTGTCAACCGCAAGAGCTTCCACTCCCTCAACGTACAGCTGGTATGTGACCACAAGAAGGAAGTTTTGCATGTTTGCGCCAAGTACCCTGGCAGTTGCCATGACTATTTCATCCTGCGTCAGTCTAGTGGGCCTCCGCTCTTCAGTCCGCCAGACCAACTTTTCGGATGGCTACTTGGAGACAAGGGCTATCCCCTGAAGACATGGCTAATGACGCCATTGAGGAGCCCATCCAGATCCATAATCAAGCAAACCATCGGCTTGCTGAAGATGCGCTTCAGATGCCTTGATAGATCAGGCGGAGCCCTGCAGTACTCAGCAGCCAGGGTCTTCAGAATGGTCATGGTCTGCTGTGCACTTCACAATATGACACAGCATTGTGGCTTGTAGATTCCTGAGGAACAAGTGGCTGATTGCATAGCCTCCTCAGATGAGGAGGAGGAGGAGAGCGACAACGAACAGCTTGCGGAGGCTCATCAACCAGTGGCAGCAGCACGCGAGCACATTGCTGCCCGGGATGCAAGGGACGCACTCATCTTGGCCAGATTTGCTTAGCCTGGCAAATCAAACACTTTTGCCTCGCACCTTCTTACCAGAGCATTGACAATGGCCAAGAACCTGCGGATTCCTATCACTCTGACCGCCATACTGACAATTGCAAGTTACCCTAAGCCCTCAATGTGGATGTCCCATTTGTGAAATGACACAAGCCACAACTTCAACAGTTTGCCATCAGAATTTTTTATCACAACAATCAACGGATGGCATTTAAAAAATATACACAACAGAACACCCAAGTGACTACCCTTGTGACTACTTGTGCAGTATCTTCCTCTTACGCGTGCTGCTATGTGGTGCTTCCCCTGTGGCTTCAGCAGATGTGGAGGCCCCTTGCTCACTTTCTTGCTGCTCCTGTCTCGACACCTTTGGCGGGCGTCCTCTGGGGTTGCAAGCCTGTGAGGGCTCGGCAACGGTCTGCTGCTCCTGCAGCTGTACAGGCGCTGAGACGACCATCTCAGTTGGGTGAGGACTCTGGTGGGGCTCTGACAAGGGCTCTGCAGCGGCATGGTCATGTGAGCGCTTGGAGAGGAGTCCCCACTTCCTGGTTCTCTGCCACCAACATCCCTCTCATGGATCAAGCCCCACTTCAGAGCTAGCAAGTGGCTTGGCAGTACCTTGCTGCACTTCAGGGGGCCATGAGGACCTGTTTCTGCACTGGAAGTCCTACTCCAGAGGACTTCCCTGAAGGTCTGGTTTCTCTGCTCAATAGCTGACCATCGCTCCTCAAGAGATGTCATTCTATTCTGAACAATGACCATGTTTTCAAGACCCTGGCGACTAAACTCCTCAATGGTCGTAGTCATCCTCTCCTCCGCCATAGCCATCCTCTCCTCTACGGTAGCCAGCCTTACTACGGAGGTAGCCATCCTTTCCATGGAGGTTGCCATCCTTTCCATGGTGATGCGTTCATGCGCCAATGCCGCCACAAAGGCCCTGCTCATGCTAGCGATGGACTCCTCCATTCGCTCCACACTCGCAGCGACCCTGGAAATAAAGCCTGCCAGAGACTCCTGCACCTGTTCCTGGAGTTCGAGCACTGCACTGCTTCTGGATGGACCCGGAGGGCACAGGTTCGACATGCAGCAGAAATGAGCTGGAAGAGTCCTGCCCTCTCCAACGAGGACTCTCCACTGCTGACCCTGTCTCCACCATCTGCTGATGCTCGCTTGTGAGCTGTGATACACCAGGTGACAACTCTACTCTATGTCCCGAAGGTCCCACCGAGGTGTGAGTGTCTGCGCTGGTGCTGGGTATGCTGAAATCTGCTGACGCTGCGCCCTCAGAGGTTGCAGCTTCCTCTGAGGTGTCTGGGTGCTCAGGCTGTTCCTCCTGGACAGTGGGGAGGGGGGCTGTCGATGGTCCTGTGGGGGAGTAAAGGAAAGAGTTAGAGATGTGAGATAAAGGTTGCATGCACATTGAATTGTGCAGATGATCATAAGTCAATCTGTTAGAGCATCAAAATCAATATAAGTCACTCATGCAATGTCAATGAGAGAGGTGAAAA
The DNA here is from genome assembly GCF_052327205.1 of Somniosus microcephalus. NCBI lineage: Eukaryota > Metazoa > Chordata > Chondrichthyes > Squaliformes > Somniosidae > Somniosus > Somniosus microcephalus. The sequence goes on along the minus strand of NC_141006.1, from coordinate 60,094,073 downwards.
ACTATTCTGTCACCAGCTTGCTCTGATGCAACTGTCTGTCCGTCCCCCACTTGCACATCCTCCTCCATTCCCACGATCTCCAGGACCACCTCCTTCGCAGTGGTGAGCTGGGATATTGAGCGTGGCCCTCCTCCTGTCATCACCCTCTCCCTCTTATTGTGGGCTCTCTTTTCCTGCAATGAGGGGCACAAGTGGAGTTTGAGTGAGAATGAAGGAGTGAGTGTAGAGAATCCATAGCATAGATGCTTAGAAGGAGACAAAAATGGAGTGAGGTGGCAAGACCAAGGGCCCTCCCTGTGTGTTGTAAGTTGTTGTCATAGCATCACAGTGATAGGGAGTGTGAGGGCTGCATAGTCGAATAGTTAAGTGAATGTGAACATACTTCATCTAGAGCCATCTTTTGTTTCTTAACTTGTCCCATTACCATCTCCTTTTGCCTTGCACCATCTCTTAATCTCTCTTAATCTCTCCTGCCTTCCATCCTATCACAGACCTTCCCTTTTGTTCTTTTCCCCCCTTTCCCTGCCCCTATACTTGCTTAAAAACCTATTCGATCTCCAGCTTTTCCCAGTTCTGATGAAGGGTCATCGACCTGAAAAGTTAACTCTGTTTCTCTCTCCACAGATGCTGCCTGACCTGCTGAGTATTTCCACCATTTTCTGTTTCCATTTCAAATTTCCAGCATCCGCAGTATTTTGCTTTTGTATTAGTGTTTAATTCACTGCCACTTCTCTTCCAGGAATGCCCACCTGGAAGAAGTTCTGCTCTTCTCTCCGACGGGATTTCCGTTTGTCTTTTTTACCTTGTTCATCTTCATTACTTTCTGTCTCCCTTCTCGTGTTTGATCAGATATCTACCAAAACTCGCTTTCACAGCCACATATCTTTCCTCAGCAACTGTCTCCGGTTCCGACTTACTCCACGTAGATTCTGTAGTGTATGTACCTTTAAGAGAGAACTACTTTTACAGCTCCTGTATACTGTAGTACCGGCAGTGACCACACCTGTATATAAGCCTTGAGCAGGCATCTGTACTGTTAGTCTTTAGACTACCCTCCTCCAGTAAACACCTGTTGATTGTTAATTTACAGCCTCCGTCTAGTTATTGGAAAACACCATACTTTAAGAATCACGGATTCAACAGATTCCAACTGAAATTCCACCCCTCATGTTTTGGATCCATCCAGGACTACAGGTATCTCCAAGGTATTGAGCATTCTTCGAACCACTGCTCTCGCCGTATCCTGAGATCCACGCTGAATGCCATGCGTTGCCACATGAACACTCTCGACCTCTCTCTTCAGCAGCACTGACTCACTCTATCTCAAAGATGTCCTGGTCCGCAGTTCCATTTCATCCTTCGCCTCATCCGGCGCTTTAACAAAAAACTTTTTTTCTTCCTTTCAGGTGTCAAGGATTGCAAGCTTCAACAACTCTTGGACACCATCTCACCCCCTGCTGTGTTTTCACTGTCCCCTCTGACCTTACCGTCTCTGACCCCGAACGACCAGTCCTTAGCAAAGGCCTGAGCTTCATCCCCTTACGCCCTCATCTCAATGACTTTCGAGCTCGGCACGATGCTGACCTCTTTTTCTGCCGCTTTCGTCTCCGTGCCCACTTCTTTGGCCAGGAGTCTTCCCCCCGCCCAGCTGACCCTTTCTCTCGTTTTCAGAATTCTCGTTCCACCTGGACCTCTCCCTCTGGCCTCTTAATCTTTTCATTGCAAACTGCCGGCGTGACATCGGCCGTCTCAATTTCTCTGCTCCCCTCACTCATTCCAACCTACCTCCCTCTGAACTTGCAGCACTCCATTCTCTCAGATCCAACCCCAACATTGTCATTAAATCTGCTGACAAGGGTGGTGCTGTTGTTGTTTGGTGAACCGACATCTACCTAGCGGAGGCTGAACGCCAACTCTCCGACACCTCCTCCTACCTCCACCTGGACCATGACCCCACTACCGAACATCAAGCCACCGTTTCCAAGACCGTCACTGACCTCATCTCCTCTGGAGATCTTCCCTCCACGGCCGTCAACCTCATAATTGCCCAACCCCGCACAGCCCGCTTCTACCTCCTTCCCAAGATCCACAAACACCTGCTTTTGCCCTGAACTAGAAAATTTCATCCACTTTACTTCCAATTTCCACCCTCCCCTCACCTTCACATGGTCCATCTCCGACTCTTCCCTTCCCTTCCTCGACTTCTCTGTCTCCATCTCTGCCCGGTAGACCCATCGTTTCAGCATGTTCTTGCCCCACGGAACTTATCTCTTCCTATCTCGACTCTATTTTTTCTCCCCTTGTCCAGTCTCTTCCCACCTACATCCGCGACTCTTCCGACGCCCTCCATCACTTTAACAGTTTCCAGTTTCCTGGCCCCAACCTTCTCCTTTTCACTATCGACATCCAATCCCTCTACACCTCCATCCCCCACCAGGATGGCCTGAGGGCGCTCCGCTTCTTCCTTGAACAGAGGCCCAACCAGTCCCCATCCACCATCAACCTCCTCCACCTGGCTGAACTTGTTCTCACATTGAACAACTTCTCCTTTGACTCCACTCACTTCCTCCAAATTAAAGGTGTTGCTATGGGAACCGGCATGGGTCCCAGCTATGCCTGCCTTTTTGTGGGATATGTGGAACATTCTTTGTTCCAGTTGTACTCAGGTCCCCTCCCTCACCTCTTTTTCCGGTACATTGACATTGATGACTGTATCGGTGCTGTTACCTGCTTTTGCCCTGAACTAGAAAATTTCATCCATTTTACTTCCAATTTCCACCCTTCCCTCACCTTCACATGGTCCATCTCTGACTCTTCCCTTCCCTTCCTTGACTTCTCTGTCTCCATCTCTGGAACACGTCAGCAGTCAAGAACATTCAGCCTCCGATCTTCGGGTAAGCATTCTCCAAGGCGGCCTTCGAGACACACGACAACGCAAAATCGTCAAGCAGAAACTGATAGCCAAGTTCCGCACTCATGAGGACGGCCTCAACCGGGATCTTGGGTTCATGTCATGCTACATGTAACCCCACCTGACATAGAGTCATCCAGACTCGAGTCGTCGTTGGCTTGTTCTCTCTGCACAGATGCGGCCGGACCTGCTGTGATTTCCAGCAAAGTTTTTTGTTTTTTTTCTGTTTTTCATACAGACCCCAGCATCTGCAACATTTGACCTCTTGTGACCCCACCTCATTGTTCTTTGATGTAATGTTTTCCTGACTGACCTGTTTGGACACCATTCACACCTTTGATTGCTGTGATTATCTCTCTGCCGAGGTGTGATAAAGGGCAGTTAGAGAGATTACCTGTAATCATCTGGCAGTTTTCTCTGACTATATATGCTGTGCCTGTATGCTTCTCTTCACTTCACCTGACGAAGGAGCAGCGCTCCGAAAGCTTGTGATTTCAAATAAAGCTGTTGGACTATAACTTGGTGTTGTGTGACTTCCTACATTTGTCCATCTCTGGGGATAGGCTATTGACAAACATTCACTACAAACCCACTGACTCCCACAGCTGCCTGGACTACACTTCCTCCCACCCCGCTTCCTGTAAGGACTCTATTCCAATCTTCCAGTTTCTCCGTCTCTGCCGCATCTGCTCTGACGATGCCACCTTCCACACCAGTGCTTCCAACATGTCTTCCTTTTTTTCTCAACCGAGGATTCCCCTCTACTGTGGTTGACACGGCCCTTGACCATGTCCGTTCTATTTTCCGCACTTCTGCTCTCACCCCTTCCTCTCCCTCCCAGAACCATGATAGGGTTCCCCTTGTCCTCACCTTTCACCCCACCAGCCTCCACATTCAACGGATCATCCTCCACCATTTTTGACACCTCCAGCCTGATCCCACCACCAAACACATCTTCCCCTCACCTCCCCTTTCAGCATTCTGAAGGGACTGCTCCCTCCGCGACACCCTAGTCCACTCCTCTATCACCCCCACACCCCTTCCCCTTCGCCCGGCACCTTCCCATGCAAGCGCAGGAGATGCAACACATGCCCTTTTACCTCCACCCTTCCCACTGTCCAGGGCCCCAAACACTCCTTCCAGGTGAAACAGCGATTTACTTGTACTTCTTGCAATTTAGTATACTGTATTCGCTGCTCACGATGCGGTCTCCTTTACATTAGGGAGACCAAACGCAGATTGGGCGACCGCTTTACGGAACACCTCCGTTCAGTCCATAAGGGGGACCCTGAGCTTCCGGTCGCCTGTCACTTTAATTCTCCGCTTCACTCCCACTCTGACCTCTCCGTCCTCGGCCTCTTGCATTGTTCCAATGAAGCTCAACGTAAGCTCGAGGAACAGCACCTCATCTTTCGATTAGGCACTTTACAGCCTTCTGGACTCAACATAGTGTTCAACAATTTCATACCATAACCTCTGCCCCTATCTTTTTTTTTCCATTTATTTTATTTATTACTTTTTTTTCTCTCTCCCACAAGGCAGCTGTCTCTCCTTCTGCCAGTGCAATTTACACTTCATCTAGAGCTATCTTTTGTTTCTTAACTTGTCCCATTACCATCTCCTTTTGCCTTGCACCATCTCTTAATGTCTCTTCATCTCTCCTGCCTTCCATCCTATCACAGACCTTCCCTTTTTTTCTTTCCTCCCCTCCCCCTTTCCCTGCCCCTGCACTTGCTTAAAAACCTGTTCCATCTCCAGCTTTTTCCAGTTCTGACGAAGGGTCATCGACCTGAAACGTTAACTCTGTTTCTCTCTCCACAGATGCTGCCTGACCTGCTGAGTATTTCCAGCATTTTCTGTTTTTATACAAAGAGAGGGAATGAGTAAGGGTGCAGGGATGTAAGGGTGAAGTGGGATGTGGAGGAAGAGGTTGACAAAGCAGAGTGCTGGTGATGAGAGGCAACGGGGATCAGATTGAGGGTCATGGGGATGGAATACTCACTTTTCCTGTGCGGAGAAAGTCATGAAACCTCTTTCGGCACTGCAGCCAGGTTCTGCTGCACATTGAAATCGCATTCACCTCCTGTGCCACTTGCAGCCACACAGCCTTAGTCTGTTGTGGAGGCTTTTTCCTCCCTGAGGAAGGAAAGAGCACTTCCTTGTTTGCTGTTGCTCCTTCCACCAGAGTTTGGAGGGAGGCCCCATCGAATCTGGGTGCACACTTTGGCCTGGTGCTGGACATAGTACAGTAGCATCACATTAGAGGCAGGGTCCTGACACGCCGACAACCTGACACGCCCCAAGCCCACCCCCAATGACAAAATCCAGCCCATAGAGTACAAAAGCAAGGAAGTTATGAAGAACCTTTATAAAACACTGGTTTGGCCTCAACTGGAGTTCTGTGTCCAATTTTGGGCACCGCACTTTAGGAAGGATGTGAAGGCCTTAGAGAGGGTGCAGAAAAGATTTACAATAATTGTTGCATAGTTATGTTGGGACTACATTGTACAAGTGTACTAACACCCAAATCAAGGTAGCAGCACTACGGTGCTGGGAAAGTAGTAGCAGGCGCCACACTGTGGCACTTGGTGGTATCACTCCGCACCATGAGGCATCAGCCATTACTTAGCAAATAAAACAGTAGTTTATTTTACAAACTACAGAGTCCAGAGTCGTCTTTACAAAGCACTACGAGCGCTAGAAGACATAACATGGTGGCAGCGGTATAAGTGAGTACAACTTACGCATATAAAAACGATATCAGATTGAAGAAAGAAACTTAAAAGTAAACTCTGCAGCGTTTAACCGCAAATTGTACGGGCAGCTAAAATGGCGGCGTCCAATGCACTGACCGCGAATATGCTCCCCATCATGAACTGGGAAGCCGACGATATCGTGGAAGCTTTCCGGAAATTTAAGCAAAAATGCGAGCTTACATTTAAAAGTTTTCTGAAAGGCTCCTCCGATGAGAAAAAAGTCAGCTGCATTCTACTGTGGGCGGGAGAAAAAGGCTTAGATCTCTATAACAGCTGGAGTTTATCCGAAGAGGATAAAACGAACCCTACGGAGATTTATGAAAAGTTCAGTAACCATCTCGAGCCTAAATCAAACCACTGCATACACAGGTATAAATTCCAAAACTTAAGACAGGAACCTGGTGAAGTGGCTGACAATTTCCTGACGAGATTAAAAAACGAAGCCAGCAAATGCAAGTTTACGGAACTAGAAGAAAGGCTGGTAGATCAATTAATATGGGGCTCGGCACATACAGAAGTGCAAAACGAACTAATAGGAAAAGAAAAGCTCGGAATATCAGAAGCCATAGATACAGCGAGGGCTCACGAAGCCACAAAACAACAGATGAAAATGCTGAATAATCATACGGCTGAAGTGCGAACAACTCCCGAACTGGACCACAGAGTAGATGCAGTGCGCGAAAAGCACAGCACACAAAAACAAGTATATGACAGCGGGAAGAATACGTGTAGAAGCTGCGGAAGACAACACGACTACACAGACAGAAGAAAATGCCCAGCGTATGGAACAAGCTGCAACACGTGTGGTAAAGCAAACCACTGGCAAAATATGTGCAGAGCTAAAAGAGAGGGGCTACACACCAAAAGCAGAGGCGGACAACAGAACCAACAAAAGAAAAACAAAATCCATACCATGGGTGAGCAAGACAACGAAGACTGCGGGTACGACAAAGCTCTGAACATCGAAACCATAAAGGTTCTCTTACACGAAACGTCCAGAGCAGAAAGCACCCCAAAGAAAGAATGGCACACTATCATCCAGATTAAAAAGAGGATCGAAGGACAGCCCACAACCGTCAATCTAAAAGTAAAGTTGGACATAGGAGCTCAGAGCAACATCCTTCCACTGAGACTATACCGGATGATCTTCCCCGAAAACTTGGACGAAGATAGATACCCGAAAAGAGGGTGTTTAAAAGCAAACAACGTCACGCTGACAGCTAATGGGGGGAGCGAGATCAGACAACTCGGAACAACCTATATAAAAGGAACACACAAAGGCAGAAACATCAACTGCATGTTCTATGTGACCGACTCCGAGGGACCGGCGATCCTGGGTTTAAACAGCTGCGAGAAGCTGGGGTTAATCTCGGTAAACCACGAACTAACAAAAACATCACTGAAAGTCGACAGCAACACCCCACTGGAAAATCGTCCACAAATCATGGACACGAAACATTTGATGGACATGTATCCAGAGTGTTTTGATGACACTGTAGGATGCTTCGGGGAGTTCAAGTACCATATAACAATAGATCCAGAGGTAAAACCCGTCATCCACGCTCCAAGAAAAATACCCATCGAGCTAAAAGAAAAATTATACACCGAACTAAAAGAAATGGAAGAGAAAGAAATAATCGCAAAGGTCACTGAACCCACAGACTGGGTAAACTCGATTGTGGTACGGGAAAAGCCGAACGGGCAGCTCAGAATCTGTCTGGACCCCAAAGACTTAAACCAGGCAATAAAGCGGGACCACTACCCCACACCAACATTAGAAGAAATCACACCAGCACTGGCAGGAGCCAAAGTCTTTTCCAAACTGGATGCCAGAAACGGCTACTGGAACGTAAAACTGGACAAAGAATCAACTAACCTGACGACTTTTAATACACCATTGGGGCGTTATAAATTCCTGCGGCTGCCATTCGGGTTGAAAGTCAGCCAAGACATCTTCCAACAAAAGATCGATGAAACATACAAAGGCTGTGAGGGAGCCATTGGAATCACTGATGACATCCAAGTTTACGGATCAAATGAAAGAGACCACGACGTGCACTTGCACGAGGCCATGGAGCGCACCAGAATGGCTGGCATCAAGCTGAATGCCGAGAAGTGCATCGTTAAAAGTACGAAATGCAAATTTTTTGGCATGATCTACACACCGGAGGGTGTCAAGCCTAATCCCAAAAAGGTCGAGGCGATAGCAGAGATGAAACCTCCAAACGACAAGAAGGAGCTGAGAAGCTACCTCGGTTTGGTCCAGTATATGAGCTGTTTCATCCCGAACATGTCAGACTACACAGCGAACCTAAGAGAATTACTAAAAGAAGACACCGAATACCAATGGTCAGAATCCCATGAGAGGAACTTCAAACACCTAAAGGAATTATTATGTAAAGAAACCAGCCTGTCTTATTACGATAGAAAAAAACCTGTCACCCTACAGGTAGATGCCTCTGCCAGGGGGCTAGGGGCAGCCCTCGTGCAGGAAGGAAAACCAATAGCTTTCGCATCGAAGGCATTGACATCAGCAGAGACAAGATACGCAAACATTGAAAGAGAGCTATTGGCAGTGGTATACGGATGCGAAAAGTTCCACACCTACTTATACAGAAGAAAATTCGAGGTAGAGAGTGACCATCGTCCACTCGAACAAATTTACAAGAAAAACCTAAGCAAGGCCCCAGCAAGACTGCAAAGGTTACTGTTAAGACTCCAAAGTTACGACTTCGAATTAAAATACCGGCCAGGAAAAGAAATGGCACTGGCAGATGCATTGTCTCGATTGTCACCACATGAAAAACACGAGATGAAGGGCCTGACAGTAAAAATACACCACCTCATAAATGTTACTCCCACAAAGCTTAGCCAAATTCAAGAGGAGACTGGTAAAGAAGAGGAGTTGCTACTACTCATGCAACAGGTAATACAGGGGTGGCCGGAGAAGATCCAGCAGGTCCAAAACCAAATCCGACAGTACTGGACAACCAGAGACGACATCTCGGTGGAGGACGGTGTTCTCCTTGCCGGCTCAAGGATCATAATACCAAAAACGATGCAAACAGAACTACTCCACTTAATACACCAAGGCCATATGGGGATGGAGAAATGTAAACTAAGAGCCAGATCAGCTGTGTACTGGATAGGCATGTACAAAAGCATAAAACAAATGGTCTCCACATGCTGCATATGCCAGAAATACCGAAACACACAGCAGAAGGAGGAGATGATTCAAATGAAAGTACCCCCGAGACCATGGCACACGGTCGGAACAGATCTGTTCCTGTGCAACCAGGAGTGGTACATCATAGTAGCAGACTACTACTCAAAATTTCCTTTTGTCAGAAGGATAAACGACATGAGAGCCACAACAATCACAAAAATTGCGAAAAACTTATTCGCAGAACAGGGCATCCCAGAGAAAGTCATCTGCGACAATGGGACACAATTCACCTCCAGCGACTTCAGAGCACTGGCTGAAAAATACAGATTTAAAATAATTACCTCATCCCACATTACCCAAGGGGACACGGATTTATCGAAAGACAGATCCAAATAGTCAAAAGAGCTCTCATTAAAAGCAAGGAGATGGGAGAAGACCAAGACCTCGCCCTGTTGGCAATCAGGTCGACGCCTTTGAGAGTAAACTCGAAATCACCAGCAGAACTACTAAACGGTAGAAAATACAAAACAACTTTACCAGCAAAGATATATCCTCCCCAGGACCAAGAGGACGTTCGGCAGAAGCTGATGGAAACACAAGCTACGGGGAGCACACACTACAACAAGCATGCAAAACCACTACCGGAGCTGCTAAATGGGCAATCAGTGCATATACAAGATCCGTTGTTGAGAACATGGAGTCCAGCCAAGGTTATTGGAAAAGCTGATACTCCAAGATCTTACTTGGTAGAGACAGAAACTGGAAACCAATACAGGCGAAACAGGATCCATATCAGACCCTCACCTGAAGCTGTCAAACAGCGGACAACATTAACAGCTGTTATGGTACCAGACACGGAAAACAATATAACGCCAGAAACAAACACCTCAAATACAACAACTGCAAACATACACTCTCCAGAGCCAAACACGACAGCACCGGCAACAAGAAATGAACACACCAAAACACCGCAGAGAGGAATAGTTACAGCCAAGTCCACAAGATGGAGGAGTAACATACAACCACCTGAGCGGTATCGCGAATAATTATAAAAACAATTATAATTCGCACAGAACAGAACAGTAAAACAACATCTGTATATAAATTGAGCAAAGAAAGCTCACGTTCTGTATTTTGATAACGTTATTCAACTGAAAACATTGTAAAATAGAAAAATTGATGTAATTAGTTTTGTTGGGAAAGAGGGATGTTACATAGTTATGTTGGGACTACATTGTACAAGTGTACTAACACCCAAATCAAGGTAGCAGCACTACGGTGCTGGGAAAGTAGTAGCAGGCGCCACACTGTGGCACTTGGTGGTATCACTCCGCACCATGAGGCATCAGCCATTACTTAGCAAATAAAACAGTAGTTTATTTTACAAACTACAGAGTCCAGAGTCGTCTTTACAAAGCACTACGAGCGCTAGAAGACATAACAATAATGGTTCCAGTGATGAGGGACTTCAGTTACGTGGATAGACTGGAGAAGCTGGGGATATTGTCCTTAGAGCAGAGAAGGTTGAGAGGAGATTTGATAGAGGGGTTTAAAATCATGAGGGGTCTAGACAGAGTAGATAGAGAGAAACTGTTCCCATTGGTGGAAGGGTCGAGAACCAGGGGATACAGATTTAAGGTGACTGGCAGAAGAAATAAAGGCGACATGAGGAAAAACTTTTTTACGCAGCGAGTGGTTAGGATCTGGAATGCACTGCCTGAAAGGGTGGAGGAGGCAGATTCAAACAAGACTTTCAAAAGGGAGTTGGAGAAGTACCCGAAGGAAAAATATTTGCAGGGCTACGGGGAAAGGGCGGGGGAGTGGAACTAGCTGAAGTGCTCTTGCAGGGAGCCGGCACAGGCTCAACGGGTCGAATGGCCTCCTTTTGTGCTGTAACCATTCTATGATTCTATGATTTGCCCAATGCCTGACTGGCTCATTGCCAATGGATTTTGGAGAGGGGGTCTTTTAAAATGCATTAGACATCTAATTTTTATAGTTGAGGTTTCACAGGTGGTGCAAAGTCCTCTGGCAGTGGTATTCTTGACTCGCTTTCCAAGCTGCAGCAATTACACAGCATTGGCACAGGTGGTAGAATGACAGCCGTCCCAATTGTAGTTAGAAATAGCTTGGCACGTCCTTTGCTTTCTAATTTGATTGGTTGACATTGCTGGGAAACTTTGGATCACACCCCAATTACATTCTTCATCAAGACGGCAACTTTCAGCTTCCTTGGACAAGATATTGGCTTCCTTACAAAGAGTGACTTCCAAGTTGGCACGGTCAAATGTGTCACCGGTGGCTCCGTTGGTAGCACTCTCGCTTCTGTGTCAGACGGTCGTGGGTTCAAGTCTCACTCCAGAGACCAGTGGGCATAATCTAGACTGACACTTCCACTGCAGTACTGAGGGAGTGCTGCACTGTCGGTGGTGTCATCTTTTGGATGAGACATTAAACCAAGGCCACGTCCGCCCTCTCAGATGGACGTAAAAGATCCAACGGCACTATTCGAACAAGAGGAGTGGAGTTCTCCTCAGTGTCCTGGCCAATATTTATCCCTTAACCAACATGGCTAAAAACAGATTATCTGGTCATTGTCACATTGCTGTTTGTGGGAGCTTGCTGTCTGCAAATTGGCTGCCGCGTTTCCCACATTACACCAGTGACTACGCTTCAAAAATACATAATTGGCTGGAACGCGTTTGGGACGTCCTGAAGTTGTGAATCGAACTTATGTTTTTTTTTGCAGGTTTCTCCGGGAGGGTAAGTCTCCAGAAGTTAGAAATGTAAAAAGCAGTCGCAAGGCCTGCTTTTTACAAGGTAAGTGGTGAATTAATTAAAATTAAAACATTTTTTCCACAGGTTTATTATTTTTAAATACTTTAAAGAAAGGTAATTTTATTTATAGCCCCATTAGAAAATAAAATTATATTTTCAAAATTTTAAATTATCCTTTAAAATAGTTATTTCATGTAATTTATAGTTTATTTAAAAAATGTGATTTAAAAAAAAAATTATTTGAAGATTTAGTGATGTTTCGGGGTTTATAGTATTTATAGTTTTGACAGCTCTTCCTGTCAATTTTATGAATGGGCATTTCCCTGCTCCGATTGGCTCCCCATGGCCCACGTGATCCCAGGGGATGCTTCGAACTAACTGTGCCCCTGGGATACGCAAGCATTGCGCGCTGGCAGTTGGAGCAGGCCCAGGATCGGAATCCCACGGGGGCCCACAGCTCAACGGCCGAATTCCTGGGCCTATGATTGAAGGTACAAGACACGGGTGTCCCAGCTGTTGACTCATATCAGGACATGAAGGTCCTGGTGGATGCCAACTTCAGCCTGGACAAAGCCCTTCAGGGTGACGTGGAGAAACCATGAAGGTGGACATTAGGCTTTCTTGCCGTTCTTCCATGACAGCAAAGTCAGACAGAGAGTGGGCTCTGGCCTACACCAACATGTAATTGAGTCAGCCTCATGGAAGGTCATATCTTTGGCAAAGCCCCTCATGTATGACCCTAGATAAAGTAGTTGGTGACAAGTAAGCCTGGTACATGGCATTGGACTTAAACATCTAGAACATCAAGGTGGTTGGTAGGCTGCCTCTGTGTAGGTCCTTCCACCATATTGAAGACAGATATCTATTGTGCATCAGACGAGAAAAAATGGAGAATTGGAACAACAACACCCAAAAGATGTTACCTGGAGGCCGAGTATGAGATGATATACCCATGGTTCACGATAGGATTGGAGAGAGGCAAGTAGGTACTGTTGAAGCCTCATACTTCCAACTGGTGGAACAACCATTCGACGGGACATGGTGGGAGTCCATGGTGTGGTCAGGAAGAAGGTAAGTATGCACCCATACTTTTAATGGTGAGTTGAATTACTAACCAGGGCACTCTTGAGGAGCACCTGGTACCCACAGTCTTGGATAATGAAAACCAAAGCCCATGCTCGTCAGTTGTCGAATGATCAGTTAGTGACTATAAAAAGAAAGAACTTTCTTTGGAGGCGGTGCAAAAAAGGTTCACTAGATTGATTCCTGGGATGAGAGGGTTGTCCTGTGAGGAGAGATTGAGTAGAATGGGCCTATACTCTCTGGAGTTTAGAAGAATGAGAGGTGATCTCATTAAAATGTATAAAATTCTTAGAGGGCTTGACAGGGTAGATGCTGAGGGGCTGTTTCCCCTGGCTGGAGAGTCTAGAACCAGGGGTCATAGTCTCAGGATAAGGGATCAGCCATTTATGACTAAGATGAGGAGAAATTTCTTCACTCAGAGACGGTTGTGAATCTTTGGAATTCTCTACCCCAGAGGGCTGTGGATGCTCAGACATTGAGTATATTCAAGAATGAGAGTGATACATTTTTGTACACGAAGGGAATCAAGGGATATGGGGACAGGGCGGGAAAGTGGAGTTGATGTAGATCATCAGCCATGATCTTATTGAATGGCGGAGCAGGCTCGAGGGGTCTTATGACCTACTCCTGCTCCTATTTCTTATGTTCTTATATTTCTACCTATAGGGCCTTTCACGCCCTTAGGACGTCCCAAAGTGCTTTACAGCCAATGAAGTACTTTTGAAGTGAAGTCACTGTTGTAATGTAGGACTACCTTCCTCGGGAGTGGGGTCTCTTTAGGGTCAAGGTGGCTCCAAGATGACATCCTTGGTGATGGATGTTGCAGATTCAATATCTAAACCAGGCAGTTCTGCAGCAATCATCACCGCTGTTAATAACTGACCAGCCATTCTGTCTCACTAATGGACCAAAAGGGGTAGATCCATGACTAAGATCTGGGAGACTTCTCACTTGGCTCCAAATAACCTTGCAAAGCTAACAGATAGGGTGGTGCAGGCTTGGGAAGCAGGGGGAAAGCTTACCAGTGCTCTGTGCTGGTAGGATGCACGGTTTAGCTAGTTAAACACCAGCAGTATCCGATGCACATTTGGGGGCTCCTAAGACTTTGCTCTGCCAACCGGCACCTAAACCCTAATGACTTGGGTAAGTGGGCCGTGTCCCCTCCATATTGGACAAAGAGATACTCGAATACTGTGGTTGCTCCGTTCAGTCTGCGAGCATGACCTCGAGCTTCCAGTCGCTTGCCATTTTAATTCTCCACCCCCTCCCACTCTGACCTCTCTGTACTTGGCCTCCTACACTGTTCCAATGAAGCTCAACGGAAGCTCGAGGAACAGCACCTCAACTTTTGATGAAGCAGTTTACAGCCTTCTGAATTCGACATCGAGTTCAACAACTTCAGATCATAACCACTGCACCCATTTTTTCGGACAACGGGTATTGGTAATGACTCTGCTGTTGCCATTTACACCTCCTCTAGACCCATCTTTTGTTTCTTTACTTATCCTATTACCATTTCCTTTTGTTTTGTCTCAGCATCCCTTTTGTCATTTAAATCACTCCTTCCTTCCGCCCTATCACGGACCTGCACTTCTGCTTTTTCCTCCCTCTTTCCTTTTCCCTGCCTTTGTACTTGCTTAAAACCGGTTACATCTCCAACTTTTGTCAGATCTGACGAAAGGTCACCGACCTGAACCGATGACTCGGTTTCCCTCTCCGCTGATGCTGCCTGACCTGCTGAGCGTCTCCAGAATTTTTGGTTTTTATAAACAGACGCTCCACCTGTGTGGACCTCCCAGTTGCTTGGTTTGTTAACGTGTTAGAGACCCTGCCACCTGAGCAACGTGATCCTTTTAGTGAAATTTGCCTGAAGCCGACATTTAGGATAAACTTTGGTACTTACAAGCTGTTGATTGAAGAACCTGCATTGGATATGGCACACAGGCAACCGAAACAAGGAATTCACATATAAATGGATGATGATGAGCAGCAGCTGGATTTGCTTCTCCCAAGAAAGAAGATTGATTTAAATTCGTCAGGCTCCTTGTAAGAACATGACAATGACTGAGAGTCTCTGGGACTAATCCAGAGCTGAAAACAAGAATTGGATTTATTGCTAATGAGCTAATTATTAAGGATGTGCTGTGCTCGGGAGAGGAAAGAGAAATGGTAACTGTAAAGTCTGTGGGTTGTATAGCGAAGTAATACACAGACTCCAAGAGTAACTTAAAACAGGACTTTACTATTCGAAGGTCAGGGCGAATCTGCCCAATAAATTCTGCCACAGCACTTATATACCGGTGTGGTCACCGTCAATATTACAGTATACAGCAGCCAGGATAAAGTAGTGCCACACCTAAAATAGTTCTCTTAAAGATAGAACAGTTACATACACTACAATCCTCCCTTTTTAGCTTACAACATACTTATTCCCCATTAACATAACATCATAACATATCCAACTTCATGTTACAACAGTTCACAGAGGTAGTCTCTGCGGAAACAGTTCACAGATTCAGTCTCTGCGGGAAACAGTTCACAGATTCAGTCTCTGATCTTCTTGACTCGGTCCGGACCACGCCTCCGTGGTGTAGTCGGGTCACCTTGCTAGAGGGACTCATCCCATAGTCCTTCCCTAGACTTAACAGCTTTACTTCCATCACTTCTGAACCAGCATTGCTGACTTTTTTAAAACAAACAAAAAACAGTTGGATTGCCTTGGGAAATTTTCCTACTTTCCAACTGATTTGGCTCCGTTCGGGGGACCACGTGTGTGATCGGGTAGAGGTAATAATGGTTCAGATGGTTATCATCTTCTGCTTCGCCTTTTCCTTTTTTGCTTCTTGGAGACTCTCGGGGCTCCATTGTCAGCTGCCAGCTGTAACGCCACCATCTCCCTATGTTCCTTAGACTTTAAGTGATTCATCCTGATTTCGGCACTTTGGGAGTTCTCGGCACAAGCTGGGCAGACCAGGTCCTCGTAATATTCAGTGTCACTCAACAGATCATGGTAATATTTGGTGTCGTCCTGAGCTAGGCCAGCGAGAGGGTCTTCTATTTCCTCCTTACCCAGCTGGACGTTAGCCGACTTTTGTTCCAAATCCCGACATCTGTCCTGAAGAGACTTCATCATGCGTTCAGATTCATCCCGCTTTTTCTGGGCTTCCTGCAAGTCTTTTACTAATGACCTCATTTGTGATTTCAATACTTCAACTTCATTCGGAGATTGATTGATCGGACTATTCAATCCCTCTACTGAAGTAGCTGTTTCAGTATTCTGTTGTTCTACATTGCCGTGCGTCAGCGTACTTTTGGCATCCAAGGGCTGTTCTGCTGCAGACTTCTCAGTCTGGGTTGCCACCTCAGCTCTTCCAATGACTTTTGAGAGCTCCCTTCCCTTTGAAGATTGAGGCTCGTATTTAAGTTTTTCCCATTTTAGAGTTTTATCCCTCAGCATATGAATGAGTTGGCTGACTGTTAGCTCTTCTGCCATCATCCCTTTTCCATTAACTACAGGGCTGTTTATAACCTTGCCCTGGAGGAGTTGGCTGACTGTTAACTCTTCTGTCCTCATCCCTTTTCCATTAGCTGCAGGGCTGTTTAGAACCTTGTCCTGGGGCTCCTTTGCTGCTTCTACTTCGCCATCATCCGCAGCCCCCATCATTCGAATTTCCACAAATGAATCGTCCGGTGATGCTGCACCCAACTTCAGTAGGAGCTCGGAAGTCATGTCGACCAACTCAGCTTTTTCTGCCTGCAACCTGCTAACCAGCGCCTTCAGTTGCGGCACCTCTTGTTCCACCGGATTGGAGCACGCCCCTTCAGAAGCTGAATCAGCTTTGATTCATTTGGCCTCCTCGTGCAGACGGTTTGTGTGCTCCTGCTCCCTTTTCTTCCCCAGCTGCTTCTGTTGTCTTTCCAGATTCTCCCATTCGGTATCATAGAACTTTTTCATTGCTTTCATCTCTTGCTCGAGACGGCAATTCAATTGTTCTAATTGCTGTCGTAATCTGAAATAAGTTTGCGTTCGAGCTCGATGTTCCTCAGTAAGATATATGTCTGTAACTTGAACAGACTCAGAATTCTCTGTCAAGCTATGTTGTTGTTCAGAGGAATTCTGTTCTGAAACTTTGTTCTCCTCTGGAGCATAAGCCTTTATGCCCACATTCGTTCTACCAACCTTAGTCAGCAAGTTCATTTTAGACTTGTCTTTCATGCTTGGGCTGGTCTTATCGTCATCCGTTTCAGAGTCTGAGCTGATTGTCTGCCCCGAGTCCTCACTCGTTATTGCTTTGAGGTAGTGCCATTCCATGTCTATTTTCTTGATCCACTCCCGTCCTAGAAGTGGTGGTCCTCCCTCAGGTAGTACGTATAAGTCCATTCCGGGGTGTTCTTTGCCCCTGTCTCTCACCTTGACTCTTATCTTTCCCATGGGGTATACTTTATGCCCCGTGTATGTCTGCAATATGAACTTGGTATCTCTCAAGGGTATATGTGAGAATAGCCGGTTGTAATCCCTTCGATTTATGACTGATAGGGCTGATCCAGTGTCCAATTCCATTCTCACTTGGACTCCGGCTATTTTTAGCATGACCCAGATAGTTTGTAGGTCAGCTTCCTTACTCACATTATGAATTCTCAGACTACCCAGTTCCTGGCCGCTTGGGTCTGAATCCGAATTCTGTTCATCTGAACTCTTCTCAACCACCTTGTGCACTTTGTTGTACTTTTCCTGTGATGGCTTTTTTTTTTGGTTGTTGGTCTTCTTCCCGGACCGGCATACTTTGGCTATGTGACCCAGTTTGCCACATTTCCTACAGTCCTGGTTTTTAAACCAGCATTGGTTCTGGTCGTGTGTTGTCTTCCCACAACGATAACATTTCGTTGCACCCGAAGTAATTTGATCCACACTGAGGACCGCTGCCTTCAGCTGCATTTCCGCAGTTCCTTTCGCTGCGGCTTCGTGTGATGCTGCAATAAGGACAGCCCTATCCAGTGTAAGGTCGTTCTCTTCGAGCAGTCGCTTTTGCGTTCCTTCCTTCGACAACCCGCACACGAACTTGTCTCGCAATGCCTCTGTCAGATTTCCTCCAAACTGGCAGTATTTCGCTAGCCTACGCAGTTCGACCAAGTATTCCGCGTTGCTTTCCTCTTTCCGTTGCGTTCTCGCATAAAATTTGAATCGTTCCGCCAACATCAGCGGTGTGGGGTTCAAGTGATCCTTCAGAACAGCAACAATATTATCGAAGGTTTGATCCGCCGGTTTAACTGGTGCTAGAAGATGCTTCAATAGCCCGTATGTCTTCGCCCCCATCGAGTTTAGCAAGGTTATAGCTTTATCATCATCCTCTATTTTATTGGCCTCACAATATATCTCAATGCGTTCTACATACGTGGCCCAATCTTCTACCTCGGAATCAAAATCGTTGATGTTACCACGCTTAGGCATCTTCACCTCCCTGATAAACAACAACGAAATATTTCTTTAACTTTTTTTTTATTTTATTTTTTATTTTTTTCCAAGATGGCGGTTTTCCCGCGCTTATCTTCTTTCCCGCCCCTTTCAAAATGGCGGTTCCCGCTTCTGTCTTTTTCTCCGCCTACTGGCGGCTTCCCGCGGTTTCCCGCGCTTATCTTCTTTCCCCGCCCACTTTCAAAATGGCGATTCCCGCTTTTCTTCCCCTGGCAGGAGGGGTAAGCTTTTCCCTCGGGCGACGGCCGCTGGCTTTCGGGGTTCACAGCCTGCGCTTCGGCTTCAGCGCGTTCCCTTCTCTCGGCCGGGCAACCGGCTCTGGGTACAACCCGTTGACGGCGAACGGTCTCAGCCGCTGGCTGGATCTTGCTCAGTCTCCCTCGCTCGGGCTCTGTCTCTCTGGTGCTGGGTACAACCCGTTGACGGCGAACAGTTTCAGCCGCTGGGCTGGATCTCGCTCAGTCTTCCTCGGGCTCTGTCTCTCCCGCTCGCGCGGCTCTCGCTCACTCTCGCTCGGGCTCTGTCTCTCCCGCTCGCGCGGCTCTCAATCGCGCCTCCCAGCCCTCTCGCAGTCCGGTGCTTCCCTCCCCGGCTGCGGCTGAGTTCTCCGCGATTTATTTTATCTCTTCCCGCGCCTTACGATCCCGGTCGCAGCGCTTCGTGGCCTTGGTCACTGTCCGACCTTTTTCACCCAATCGCTCCTCCCAGCCTCTCGCAGTCCGGTGCTTCCTCCCCGGCTGCGGCTGCGTTCTCCGCGGTTTATTTATTTTTATCTCTTCCCGCGCCTTACGATCCGGTCGCAGCGCTTCGTGGTCGCGGTATTTGTCCGGCCTTTTTCGCCGTCGCGGTCTAGTTGTCTCACGACGCTCCCCAGCCCGCTTGTACCGCGGCTTCTGCTCCACGCTGCCCCAGTCTCAGCGCCTCTGGGCCCGACTTCTGTCCGGCTCCTTTCCCCCTCGACCGTGGTCGAGTGCACCGCCCTTACCCTCCGTTTATTTGTTTCTATTTTCCCTTTACTCACAGTCACCGTGGCCGACTTGCTTCTCATGTTGATCGGCTCACTCACCACCGTGGCAGAAGGGACAATCCGTGCCTGTTGCTGATGGAAGACTTCGTGTTTGAATCTTCCTCCTTTCTTGGTCTGCAGACTCGAGTTTTCTCTCAGCAAAACGACGAGGGCGGGTGCCTCTTTTCGACGCTCGTTTACTTCTTCAGAAGTATTGTTGCCGCAGGGTAAGATCGAACTCGTCGCCACTGTAAAGTCTGTGGGTTGTATAGCGAAGTAATACACAGACTACAAGAGTAACTTAAACAGGACTTTACTATTCGAAGGTCAGGGCGAATCTGCCCAATAAATTCTGCCACAGCACTTATATACCGGTGTGGTCACCGTCGGTATTACAGTATACAGCAGCCAGGATAAAGTAGTGCCACACCTAAAATAGTTCTCTTAAAGGTAGAACAGTTACATACACTACAGTAACTTCATAACGAGCTCAATTACAGACAGTTTCCTTCAGGCTCAGATGTAGAACTGAGCTGTCTTTAGAGACAGATTGTTGAGGGAAGCCATTGGAATAATTGTACAATGAAAGATCCTCCCCAGGAATGAAGAGAGTCCAAATGTGAGGCATAGCTTCTGTGTTGCTTGGCTGACCTGTAATTGTCTCCATCAGATTTGCTGCTCTTTATAATTCTCACTTATTCTAAGTACATTGCTGGTTAGTGTGCAGCAAGACCATTCCTTAGTTTTACTATCCACTTCTTTTCATTAAGACTTAGGTCCAAAAATTGAAAGAGAGTTTCAAACAGGGCAGTGCGATATCCAGAGCCTGTCCACATTAAGATAGCTCTGCCTGTCTGTGACACTCGTGGGATGCTTATGGGCCATTGGTTTACAGAGGCTGTAAAAGTGCAGCGGATTTGTTTGAAAGCACATTAACAAATAATTAGCTTAATTTGAAACTCCCACTCTAATGGGTGTTACGTATGGATGAGAATGTTGTAATAAAAATGGGCCACTTTAGCAGAGGATGGCTGTTTAGAAACAGCCTGGGCTGTGTTTCTGCCACTTGGAAATATTGTGGAGGAAAAATTGGGTTGATTTGCACCTCTCGTTGGTGCCCCCAGGGGGCGCTAATGGGGTGTTAACGGGGTGCAAATCCACTATCGCCCGGGCGTGGCGCCACTAATGCCTCCCGCAAAATTCAACAGGAGATTAGCGGCGGCGGTAACTGGTAGCGCCCCCGCAGCGCTGTGCCATCGGCGATGACGTCATCGCCATGCGCCGCACCCCACTCGTGCCCTGGCCGCAAACTTGGGTTGCGCCCCCTGACCTATCGCCGGACGATATGTCGGACCGGTTCAGGGGCATTTTGGCAGCAGCGGCGGCGCTACTTAAAGGGCAGGTGCCGGACGGCCATTTTTAATTTGGCCGACTGCCAGCACCTGCCCCCTTTCACTTTTTTATGAGGGGTGCCAGCCGCGATCGCTCAGCCTGGCACTTCTCTTGAGTGCCGGGCTGTTTTCACGGCACCCCGCTTCCCAGTGGTGCAGCAGGACCCCGGTGCGTGCAGCGCTATGCCCCTCCCCTTTAATCGGGGGAGGAGGCCTGCAGTGACGCGGTGCTACGTGCTGCCGCGCGTGGCGCTGTTGCACGAAGCGCCGTGATATTCAGTTGTAGCGCCGTGATATTCAGTTGTAGCACCATGATAATCAGTTGTAGCGCCCCAGGAAGGAGGGGGAGCACTTTCCTGCTTGGGGCACTACTACTGAATTTACAGCGCAGGGGCACTAACTTTTTTGGGGCGCTAAAATTAGCACCCCAGTGACGTTAGTTCCCCAAAGGGGCGCCACCATATTTTTCCCCCTGTGACTTTTGACCTAATAGAAACAGGTCCTCTTCCAGTGTACAGGAAGTGTGGGGCTTTGGAATCTATCGCTGATATATCTGTTTAGCAAGTATCTTCCTGGTTTGATAAGTAAAATTCAGCTTTGATGCAGCCAGATCGAACATTCAGCCCAGAAGTGGCTGAAAAGGTTGACCTTCAAAACTGGTTTATAGGCAACAGAAACCCTGGTTTTTAAAAGCATGCTCCAAAAATGAAGGTGGGAATCTGGCCTGGAGCCAGCCATAAATAGACAAATGAGGATAATTCACCAGGGTCAGTGGCAGGGCAGTCAGTTGGGTGCAAAGCACCGACTTTATGCTGACTTTATGTGGGGTGTGTCTGTGTCTGTGTGTGAGTCTGTGTGTGTGTCTGTGTCTGCGTGTGTGTCTGCATGTGTATGTGTCTCTGCATGTGCATGTGTCTCTGCGTGATCTATGTGTATGTATGTGTGTGAGTCTGTGTCTGCATGTCTGTGTGTGTAGTATGCATGCATGTGTGAGTGAGAACCTTTGAGAGTCTGCGTGTGTGCGTGCGTGTGAGTGTGTGTGCACGTGTATATCTGTGTGTCTGTGTGTCTGTGTATAGTGTGCGTGTCTGTGTGTCTGCGTGTGTGTGTGTGAGCATTGGTAGGAGAGAATCTCTCTGTTTGTGCTCTATCACCCGTGCCGCTGGTATCGGGATATCTCAAACTGAGAATAAATTAGTGAAGCAGAGACTGAAAATCACAGTGCTGATTTAACAGCAAGAATTCTTCAATCAAATTCTGTCAAGCTCCAGTCAAAATAATTTCCTCAGATAGTATTTTTTCATAACAAGGAATTAGTAAACTGAAAAATATTTATTAACGAGTTTCCTACAGAATTGCGGTAATGCAGTTATCAGTGGGGAATGAGTCTCACTATCTATAATGGAGTTTGCAGCCTTCTGTGCTTCAGACTGTGTAATGTGTCTCAGGATGATTAATGAGAGCATCAGGTACTAAACGTAATGACTAGGAATAGCTCTTTAATTGTCCACTAACTTCTTCTAGAGGATCAGTATGAATGATGCGGGATTTGATCCGTTAAGGGCGTGAATTCCACTCTTTGCTTTTACTTATTCGCTTTTAAATAAATTTTATAACTGAACTATACAGATCAGAAAGAAACAACAAAACCTTGCATTAATGCTGGCGCCCAGTAAATTACTCTTAAGCGCAGTCAATGTTGTGATGGAGGCAGCCAGTGTCAGCACAGCAGGACCCCACAGACAGTAAAAGAGATGAACGACCAGTTAATCTGTTTTTGGTGGTGTTGGTTGAGGGAGGACTGTTAGCCCAGGACACCAGAAAAATTCCTTATTTTTTTAAAACAGGACATTATTACATCTACCTGAACAGACTTGACTTTGTAACTCATCCCAAGACGACAACAACTTGCATTTATATAGCGTCTTTCACTTAGTAAAACGTCCCAAGGCGCTTCACAGGAGCGTAATCAAACAGAATTTGGCACGGAGCCACATGAGAAGATATTAGGGCAGATGAGCAAAAGCTTGGTCAAAAAGGTTGGTTTTAAGGAACGTCTTAAAGGAGGAGAGAGAGGTAGAGAGATGGAGAGGTTTAGGGAGGGAATTCCAGAGCTTAGGGCCCAGGCAGCTGAAGGCACGGCCGCCAATGGTGGAGCAATGAAAATGGGGGATGCGCAAGAGGCCGGAGTTGGAGGAGCGTAGAGATCTCGGAGTGTTGTAGGGCTGGAGGAGGTTACAGAGATAGGGAGGGGCGAGGCCAGAGAGAGATTTGAAAACAAAGATGAGTATTTTAAAATCGAGCACCTGCGACAGTGCAGCACTCCCTCAGTACTGCATTGAGTGCGGCCCGTTTCCTGCAAACTCACCAGCTGGCAAATTTGCACAATAACAAGCAAAAGAGTTCAACAAATATATAAGTATGTTTAAAAAAAAAAGGCACTGTGAAAATCATTCTCTCAAAGGTAAAAGCTTTTCAGTCAATCTTGCATACATAATATTACAGTTTAAAAAGGTGTGTACTAACATACAAAGGAATATAAGAACATAACATTTAGGAGTAGGAGTAGGTCATTTGGCCCCTTCGAGCTTGCTCCACCATTCAATAAGATCATGGCTGATCTGATCTTGGCCTCAACTCCACTTCCCTGCCCGCTCCCCATAACCCTTCACTCCTTTACCATTCAAAAATCTGTCTATCTCCACCTTAAATATATTCAATGACCCAGCCTCCACAGCTCTCTGGGGAAGAGAATTCCAAAGATTCATGACCCTCTGAGAAGAAATTCCTCCTCATTTCCGATTTAAAAGGGTGCCCCCTTATTCTGAAATTATGCCCCCTAGTTCTAGATTCCCCCACGAGGGGAAACATCCTCTCTGCATCTGCCCTGTCAAGCCCCAGTCAGACATCACAGTTATGGTCTCCTTACCTAAGGAAGGATATACTTGCCATAGAGGGAGTGCAACGAAGGTTCACCAGACTGGTTCCTGGGATGGGGGGATTGTCCTATGAGGAGAGATTGAGTAGATGAGGCCTATATTCTCTAGAGTTTAGAAGAATGAGAGGTGATCTCATTGAAACATACAAAAGTCTTACAGGGCTTGACAGGGTAGATGCAGGGAGGATGTTTCCCCTGGCCAGGGAATCTAGAACCAGGTGTCACAGTCTCAGAATAAGGGGTCGGCCATTTAGGACCGAGATGAGGAGACATTTCTTCACTCAGAGGGTGGTGAATCTTTGGTATTCTCTACCCCAGAGGGCTGTGGAGGCTCAGTCGTTGAGTATATTCAGGACAGAGATCGATAGATTTTTGGATATTAAGGGAATCAAGGGATATGGGGATAGTGCAGGAAAGTGGAGATGAGGTAGAAGATCGGCCATGATCTTATTGAATGGCGGAGCAGGCTCGAAGGGCCAAATGGCCGACTCCTGCTCCTAATTCTTATGTTCTTATGGTCTTATGACATCTCTACAGGACTCTAGTCTACTTTCAATTTTGAGAAGATCAAATTAATAGTTTCACTTCACTTCCTCACGGTGTCCTTTAAGTTTTGAAGGACTTCTCTCTCAGTTTCTTTTGCCAACTCCTTACAGTATGATGCCAAGAAACTTGGTCACAGACTTCAGCTGGTAGCCTTGCTTTCCCAGATAGAAATAAATGTCAATGCGCTCAATTCTTACTGTGTATATTATTTTTTTTAATTTGTTTATGGGATGTGGGCGTTGCTGGCAAGGCCAGCATTTACTGCCCATCCCTAGTTGCCCTTGAGAAGGTGGTGGTGAGCTGCCTTCTTGAACCGCTGCAGTCCGTGTGGTGAGGGTACTCCCACAGTGCTGTTAGGGAGGGAGTTCCAGGATTTTGACCCAGCGACGATGAAGGATCGGCGATATACTTCTAAGTCAGGATGGTGTGTGACTTGGAGGGGAACTTGGAGGTGGTGGTGTTCCCGTGCGCCTGCTGCCCTTGTCCTTCTAGGTGGAAGAGGTGGCGGGTTTGGGAGGTGCTGCCGAAGAAGCCTTGGTGAGTTGCTGCAGTGCATCTTGTAGATGGTACACACTGCAGCCACGGTACGCCGGTGGTGGAGGGAGTGAATGTTTAAGCTGGTGGACGGGGTGCCAATCAAGCAGGCTGCTTTGTCCTGGATGGTGTTGAGTGTTGTTGGAGCTGCACTCATCCAGGCAAGTGGAGAGTATTCCATCACACTCCTTACTTGTGCCTTGTAGATGGTGGAAAGGCTTTGGGGAGTCAGGAGGTGAGACACTCGCTGCAGAATATCTAGCCTCTGACACTCTCACCTCTGAGCTAGAAGGTTGTAGATTCTAATTTGCGGGTCCAAAGCAGAGGGGAGGGTCCCAGTGGAGAGAAATCTAGAATGCTAAAGAGAAAAGACAAGGAAGCAGTGCAGGAAAGTGATTGGGGTAAGGATAACCAGATTGTTTCAGGAAGGGACAGAGCGTACAAACAAAGGAGTGCACGAACAAATAGGGTCCGGGTAAGAAAAAATGGTAATAAGACAAATAGGGCCATAGTACAAAAAAATGTTAAGATGTCTAAAAATGCTAAAAAGACAAATCTAAAGGCACTGTATCTGAATGCACAAAGCATTCGTAATAAGGTACACGAATTAACAGTGCAAATAGATGTTAACGGATACGATATAATTGCGATTACGGAGACATGGCTGCAGGGTGACCAAGGCTGGGAACTGAATATACAAGGATATTCGATATTTAGGAAGGACAGGCAAAAAGGAAAAGGAGGTGGGGTGGCATTGTTAGTAAAAGATGAAATCAGAGCAATCACGAGAAAGGATATTGGCTCAGAAAATCCAAGATATAGAATCAGTCTGGGTGGAGCTAAGAAGCACCAAGGGGCAGAAAACATTGGTGGGAGTTACCTATAGGCCTCCAAAGAGTAGTGGTAATGTAGGGGATGGCATCAAACAGGAAGTTAGAGATGCATGTAACAAGGGTACTACAGTAATCATGGGTGACTTTAATTTACATACTGGCCAAACCAAATTAGCAATAATACTGTGGAGGATGAACTCCTGGAGTGTGTACGAGATGGTTTTTTAGATCAGTAGGTTGAGGCGCCAACTAGGGAACAGGCTATCCTAGATTGGGTATTGTGCAATGAGAAGGGGTCCTTTAGGGAAGAGTGACCATAGCATGATAGAATTCTTCATTAAGATGGAAAGTGAAGAAGTCCAATCCGAAACTAGGAAACTACGAAGGTATGAGGAGTGAGTTGGCTATGATAGATTGGGGAGCTTCATTAAAAGGCATGACGGTGGATAGGCAATGGCTAACATTTAAGGAACGAATGAATAAATTGCAACAGTTATACATTCCTTTCTGGCAGAAAAACACAAAAGGAAAAGCGGCCCAACCATGGCTAACAAAAGAAATTAAGGATAGTATTAGATCCAAAGAGGAGTCATAGAAAGTTGCCAGAAAAAGTAGCAAGCCTGAGGATTGGGAGCAGTTTAGAGTTCAGCAAAAAAGGACCAAGAGATCGATTAAGAGGGGAAAAATAGAGTCTGAGAGTAAACTTGCAAGGAACATAAAAACGGACTGTAAAAGCATCTACAAGTATGTAAAAAGAAAAAGATTAGTGAAGACAAATGTAGGTCCCTTACAGTCGGAAACGGGAGAATTTATAATGGGGAACAGGGAAATGGCAGAGCAATTAAACAAATACTTTGGTTCTGTTTTCACGGAAGAGGACACAAATAACTTCCCAGAAATGCTAGGGAACCAAGGGTCTAGTGAGAAGGAGGAATTAAAGGAAATAAGTATTAGTAAAAAAATAGTGCTGGAGAAATTAATGGGACTGAAAGCTGATAAATCCCCAGGGCCTGATAATCTGCACCCCAGAGTACTAAAAGAGGTAGCCATGGAAATAGTGGATGCATTGGTTGTCATCTTCCAAAATTCTATAGATTATGGAACAGTTCCTGCAGATTGGAGGGTGGCAAATGTAACTCCACTATTTTAAAAAGGGGAGAGAAAACAGGGAACCGGTTAGCCTAACATCAGTAGTAGGGAAAATGCTAGAGTCTATTATAAAGGATGTGATAACAGGCCACTTAGAAAATATCAACGGGATTAGACAAAGTCAACATGGATTTATGAAAGGGAAATCGTGTTTGACAAACCTACTGGAGGTTTTTGAGGATGTAACTGGTAGAATAGATAAGGGAGAACCAGTGGATGTGGTGTATTTGGATTTTCAGAAGGCCTTTGATAAAGTCCCACATAAGAGGTTAATGTGCAAAATTAAAGCACATGGGATTAGGGTAATATACTGGCATGGATTTAAAATGGGTTAACAGAAAGGAAACAGAGAGTAGGAATAAATGGGCCTTTTTCGGGGTGGCAGGCGGTGACTAGTGCGGTACCGCAGGGATCAGTGCTTGGGCCCCAGCTATTCACAATATATATCAATGATTTGGATGAGAGAATCAAATGTAATATTTCCAAGTTTGAAGACAACACGAAACTAGGTGGGATTGTGTATTATGAGGAGGATGTAAAGAGGCTTCAAGGCGATTTAGACAAGTTGAGTGAGTGGGCAAATACATGGCAGATGCAGTATAACGTGGATAAATGTGAAGTTATCCACTTCGGTAGGAAAAACAGAAAGGCAGAGTATTATTTAAATGGTGCTAGATTGGGAAATGTTGATGTACAGAGGGACTTGGGTGTCCTTGTACACCAGTCACTGAAAACAAACATGCAGGTGCAGCAAGCAGTCAGGAAGGCAAATAGTATGTTGGCCTTCATTGCAAGAGGATTTGAGTACAGGGGCAAGGATGTCTTACTACAGTTATACAGGGCCTTGGTGAGACCACACCTGGAGTACTGTGTGCAGTTTTGGTCTCCTTACCTAAGAAAGGATATACTTGCCATAGAGGGAGTGCAGTGAAGGTTCACCAGACTGATACAACAGCAAAATACTGCGGATGCTGGAAATCTGAAATAACAACAGAAAACGCTGGAAAAACTCAGCAGGCCAGGCAACATCCATGGAGAGAGAAACAGAGTTAATGGGCTGGATTTTGCTACGGGGGCGGGTTGGAGGTGGGAAACCCACATTCGGGCTTGTTGTCCCGCCTCCATGGAGATGTGGCCAACCCACTGGATTTTCCTCTGATTGACCTTGTTGAGCCCGCCCTGTGGGCTCAGCAGGCCAATTAAGGGCCACCCGGCAACAGGTGACGTCAGAGATTGACATTTCATCTGTCAAAAGCTTTTGGCAGATGAAATATCAGTGTTTAACAGCTGTTTGAAGCTGTCAAGCACTGAAAAACTGCTAATTCAGCCTCAGTCCTTTCTCAGGATAACTTTAAAATCATTTTGATGCAGAAACCAAGAAGCTGATTTTTTTTTAAAAATCGGAGCTTCTGTGGTTCTTGCAGCCGACTCCCGACACCGGAATGCAGGACTCCTGTAAAGGTAAGTTAAAGTAAGTTAAACTTATTTAAACACTTTAAACACTTGCAAAACACTTACCTTTGCACTCCTGCACCCCTCACTCACCTGAACACTGGGCATCTCGACCCCTCCAAGACCTCAGACCCACGTCCCGCCTCGAAAACTTTTCGTGGTTTGGAGCTGTCGGGAAGCCCACAAACCAGCAATAAAAATCGCGATTAGGCAAAAAACTACCTGTTAACTACCTATTAACAGGCAGTTTAATTGCCTTTAATCCCTTCCCGCCTCTGGGAGTCGGGTTCCAGCACTTGTCGGGAACCCGACTCCTATGAAATTGACATGGAGGCGGGTTGGAGGCGGGATGGGGTCGGGACCCCCCGGATCTCCGATTTTTATCGCCCGCACGCCTCCAACCCGACTCCAGGGGCTTAGGAAAATCCAGCCCAATGTTTCAGGTCAATGACCTTTCGTCAGAACTGGAAAAAAGAAGGAAATGGAACAGATGTTAAAGCAAGTTTAGGGGCTGGGAAATGGGGGAGGGGATGAAAGAACAAAAGGGAAGATCTGTGATAGGATGGAACACTTTTTGTTTGTGCCTTTTTTTCTTCCCTCCCACATGGCAGCTGTCTTTCATTCTGCCAGCGCAATTCACACTTCATCTAGAGCCATCCTTTGTTTCTTAACCTGTCCCATTACCATCTGCTCTTGCCTTGAATATCTCTTAATGCCTCTTTACTGCTCCTGCCTTCCATCCTATCACAGACCTTCCCTTTTGTTCTTTCATCCCCTCCCCCATTTCCCAGCCCCTAAACTTGCTTTAAAATCTGTTCCATTTCCTGATTTTTTCCAGTTCTGACGAAAGGTCTTCGACCTGAAACGTTAACTCTGTTTCTCTCTCCACGGATGCTGCCTGGCCTGCTGAGTTTTTCCAGCGTTTTCTGTTGTTATTTCACCAGACTGATTCCTGGGATGGCAGGACTGTCGTATGAGGAGAGATTGCTAGGCCTGTATTCACTAGAGTTTAGAAGAATGAGAGGGGATCTCACTGAAACGTATAAAATTCTGACAGGGCTAGACAGACTGGATGCAGGGAGGATGTTTCCCCTTGGCTGGGGGGGTCTAGAACGAGGGGTCACAGTCTCAGGATACGGGGTAGGACATTTAGGACTGAGATGAGGAGAAATTTCTTCACTCAGAGTGAACCTGTGGAATTCTCTACCACAGAAGGCTGTGGAGGCCAAGTCACTGAATATATTTAAGAAGGAGATAGATAGATTTCTAGACACAAAAGGCATCAAGGGGTATGGGGAGAGAGGGGGAATATGGTATTGACCTGGCCTGCACATCATGAGAAATAGGAGGAGGCCAAGGATAGATCCTTGGGGGACACCAGAGGTAAGGATGCGGGAGAGGGAAGAGCAGCCGTTGCAGGTGATTCTCTGGCTACGATTAGATAGATAAGAATGGAACCAGGCGAGTGCAGTCCCACCCAGCTGGACAACAGTGGAGAGGTGTTAGAGAAGGGTGGAGTGGTCAACCGTGTCAAAAGCTGCAGACAAGTCAAGAAGGACGAGGAGGGATAATTTACCTTTGTCACAGTCACAAAGGATATCATTTGTGACTTTGATGAGAGCCGTTTCGGTACTGTGGCAGGGGCGGAAACCTGATTGGAGGGATTCAAACATGGAGTTGCGGGAAAGATGGACATGGATTTAGGACAATTGAACTATTAGAAGAACAAGGAGGAGTTCTCCAGGTACCCCAGTCAATATTTCTCTCTCAACCAACACTGCCTCCGGGTCGCACAAAAATAATTGGACATTTACCTGGGCCTCTTCAGTTCAATTGCCTGTGGGACTGGTCACAGTGACCACGGTGCAGGCTGCAACCCGTCCCGACCTAAAATGGTGATCAGGGTTCTGTTTACATCATAGGACCCCGATTTCCATATTAAAAGGGGCCTATTGCCTGAAATAGGTGGGCAATTCGGTCACCCAGTGTTAACCCCCTTTCAAAATGGCGCCGGCCGCATCGTTAAAGGGCCAGGAAGGCTGCTGACCACATTTTGAGGCTGTTACTGCCCCTTTAACACCAGGCAAAGGGAGTCAAAATCGACCCCAATAGGTTTAGTTTAGATTAGTTCAGTGCTGTTTAGTCTACTTTAGTTAAGGTGCTTTTAGGATAACATCTACTTTAGATTATTTTGATTTTCTGCCTTCAATCATCTCAACAGAATGCTCCACAAGATAATTTGAATTCCCAGCGCCATTTGGTCGTCCTGAAATTTAGTCCTTATTCAAGCAGTAAAGGGATTCTGAATATTAAGAGGTAGTACTGCCGCCCTAGAGATTTGTATCTGGGCTGTGCTTTTTCAGCTGCTAACTCTATCATTAATGCAATCTCAAATGGTAGAAAATTTTAAACATTTTAAGGAGTTCTTCAACATATTGAATTGAGGAGAACATCTATTTGAAAGTCAATCAGATAGGGAAATGAGATAGTATAGAAGGAACTTTGCTTTTGGAGAATATGATTAGGTCCAACTGATTAGAATTGACATTATAAATTTGATCTGCAGGAAGTAGGGATGGGGCCTACAAGTGCTGGGCTGGGGCAGGCCTGTTACTGGGAGCCAGGCTTGGACAGGCCTGTTACTGGGAGCCAGGCCGGGACAGGGCTGTTACTGGGAGCCAGGCCGGGACAGGCCTGTTATTGGGAGCCAGGCCGGGACAGGCCTGTTACTGGGAGCCAGGCCGGGACAGGCCTGTTACTGGGAGCCAGGCCGGGACAGGCCTGTTATTGGGAGCCAGGCCGGGACAGGCCTGTTACTGGGAGCCAGGCCGGGACAGGCCTGTTACTGGGAGCCAGGCCGGGACAGGGCTGGTACTGGGAGCCAGGCTGGGACAGGGCTGGTAGTGGAGCCAGGCTGGGACAGGGCTGGTAGTGGGAACCAGGCTGGGGCAGGGCTGGTAGTGGAGCCAGGCTGGGACAGGGCTGGTAGTGGAGCCAGGCCGGGGCAGGGCTGGTAGTGGAGCCAGGCTGGGACAGGGCTGGTAGTGGAGCCAGGCTGGGACAGGGCTGGTAGTGGGAGCTGGTGGTAAAAAAAACCTGATGATCTGGTTATTATCTCATTGCTGATTGTGGGAGCTGGCTGTGTGCAAATTGGCTGCCGCGTTTCCTACATTACAACAGTGACTACACTTCAAAAGTACTTCATTGGCTGTAAAGCCTTTTGGGATGTCCTGAGGTTGTGAAAGGCGCTATATAAATGCAAGTTCTTTCTTCCTAAAAGACCAAAGCAAAAAGGTAACGTTGAGCTTCTAAGTGACCTTGGGCAGAATTTGAAGTATTGTGTACAGTGTTAGGGAGTCATTTAGCTGATTCATTTCAGTTTTCTTCTTCATCTTTAATTAGGGATATTTTGGAATATATTTTTCTTTGGCTGTGAAGTTTAATGAGAAAATTGGACCTGAGATATTAATTGAGGAAGCACGGCAGTGAGCAATTCTTGCTATTCTTGGCCAAGTCTACTTTTTCAGGACACTTCACAGCCAGAGGAAAATACACCCCTTGTGACCCCTTGTGACCCCACCTCATTGTTCTGTGATGTAATGTTTTCCTGACTGACCTGTTTGGACACCATTCACACCTTTGATTGCTGTGATTATCTCTCTGCCGAGGTGTGATAAATGGCAGTTAGAAAGATTACCTGTGAACATCTGACATTATTCTCTGACTATATAAGCTGTGTCTTTATGCATCTCTCCACTTCACCTGATGAAGGAGCAGCGCTCCGAAAGCTTGTGACTTCAAATAAAGCTGTTGGACTATAACCTGGTGTTGTGTGACTTCTTACATTTGTCCACCCCAGTCGAACTCTGGCATCTCCACACCATGCCTTATTTTGTGGTACACATTGAGAATCTAGGCAAGTTTGTGGTTTAAGAATCATAGAATGGTACAGCACCGAAGAAGGCCATTCAGCCCATCATGCCTGTGCCGGCTTTTTGAAAGAGCGATCCAATTAATCCCTCTCCCCTGCCCTGCAAATTGATTCCCTTCAAATATTTATCCAATTCCCTTCTGAAAGTTACAATTGAATCTGCTTCCACCACCCTTTCAGGCAGCGCATTCCAGATCATAACAACTCGCTGAATAAAAATAATTCTCCTGGTTTCCCCTCTGGTTCTTTTGCAAATTACCTTAAATCTGTGTCCTCTGGTTACTGACTCTCCTGCCAGTGGAAACAGTTTCTCCTTATTTAAAACTCTTCATGATTTTGAACACCTCTATTAAACCTCCCCTTAACCTTCTCTGCCCTAAGGAAAGCAATCCCAGCTTCTCCAGTCTCTCCACGTAACTGAAGTCCCCCATCCCTGGTACCATTCTGGTAGTCCAAAGATGTGCGGGTTAGGTTGATTGGCCATGATAAAAAATTGGCCCTTAGTGTTAGGGGGGATTAAATACGTGGGGTTACGGGGATAAGGCTTGGGTGGGATGGCTGTCGGTGTAGGGACCGGGTGCTAGGGTTTGGATGATCAGCCATGATCTCGTTGAATGGCGGAGCAGGCTCGAAGGGCCGAATGGCCTACTCCTGCTCCTAGTTTCTATGTTTCTATGTTGTTTCTGTGTTTCTATGTAAATCTCCTCTGCACCCTCTCGAAGGCCTTGACATCCTTCCTAAAGTGTGGGGCCAGAATTGGACACAATACTCCAGCTGGGCCTAACCAACGATTTATAAATGTTCAGCATAACGTCTTTGCTTTTGTACTCTTTGCCTCTATTCATAGAGCCAAGGATCCTGAATGAATTTTTTTAACAACATTCTCAACTTGTCCTGCTGCCAAGGATTGTGTACGTACATCCCCAGGACTCTCTGTCCCTGTACCATTTTGTTTATATTGGCTCTCCTCATTCTTCCTACCTCGTTACAATAGACATTTGCTGAAAATTTTTAGAGGCTCATTTAATTTATGGGTTTCTTTCAGGGGGACATTTGCTTTTCAACAATCAGGCTGTGGGTGAATTGGTACAGCCCGGGACTCAACCAGGTCAATAAAATAGGAAATGCAAAGGAAGATAGTATTTCCTTTGCATCTTGCGAAGAGTTAGCTTGGCTCAGTTGGTGGTACTTTTGCCTCAGAAGGTTGTGGGCTTAAGGTGCACTTTACAAGCTAAGCAGATCATCTAGGCTAACACTTTACTGAGGGCACACATTGTCAGAGCGAACCGAGGCCCTATCTGCTGGTTGCAGTGATTCGGATGGATGTTAAAGATCCCATGACGCTATTTCAAGAAGAGCAGGAATTTCTCCTGGTATCCCAGGGACAACATTCACCCCTCAACAGTGCCAGCATTGGGTCATTTATCTCATTGCTGTTCATGGGATCTTGCTCTGCAGAAAATGGCTATCGCATACCACAATGGTAACTGCCCAATGTGACTTATTGGTAGGCACCTAGGAATATTTGAGAGATGTGATAAAGTTCGATATAAATGCAAGTTGCTTCTTTCTTCTTTGAAATGCTATACTCTTCTGATGGTTCAGTAAGGAATTGCACTGTATGGATTAGCACCCGCCAGACTGGGCAGGTTCATCTGTACACGTCAGCTGATCTCAGCAGGTGCAGTGGTGGGGTGACTTTTCTTTGGAAAACCAGAAATATTAGAAGGGGATCCCCCCAGCCCCTTGGCTTTTAAAACCAAAGATGGATATCACTAGGTTTACCAAAACTTATGATTTGTCCGATTTTAACGCCTATGATTGATGGGAACAGAATAATAGACTCTTACAACACAGAAGGATGCCATTTGGTCCATCGGGCCTGTGATCTTTCAAAGAGCTATTGAATTAGTCCCACTCCCCTGCTCTTTCCTCATAGCCCTGCAATTTCCACCCCCCCCCCCCCACTTCAAGTATTTATCCAATTTCCTTTTGAAAGTTACTACTGAATCTGTTTCCACTGTTCTTGCAGGCAGCGCATTCCAGATCATAGCAACTCGCTGCGTTAAAAAATTCTCCCCTCATGAAGGGTTTTGATGGAGGAATGGAGGGAAGGAATGGAAGAAGGAATGGAGGAAGGAAGGAAGGAAGGGAGGGAGGGAGGAAGGGAGGGAGAAAAGAAGGAAGGAAGGGAGGGAGGGAGGGAGGGAGAAAAGAAGGAAGGAAGGAAGGAAGTGACTACACTTCAAAAGTACTTCATAGGCTGTAAAGCACTTTGAGACTGCTGAGGTTGAGAAAGGCGATGTACAAATGCAAGTCTTTCTTTTTATGGCTCTTTTGCCAATTACCATAAATCTGTCTCCTTTGGTTACCAACCCTCCTGCCACTGGAAACAATTATTCCTTGTTTACTCTATCAAAACCCTTCATGATTTTGAGAGAAAAATAGATAATTTTCTCACTCCCTCGTCCCTCTATCCCTGTCAATCCTGTGCATGAAATGTATAGTGGAAAATCAATAATTTGGAGTGCTTGCCCTGTATCCAATAATTGCTAATTCCCAATTTACTTCACCCTCACACCTACTCTTTCCTCCTTACTGGCATTCTGCATTATGGCTCTTGGCTCTTGAGGGAGGTTTCTCAATACATAAAAACTCATGGGAGACACAACTACTGTGGATGTAAGGAGGTTATTTAAGGGAAAAAGACTTTGCAAATACTTTCTATTCCAAGTTGACCCGTGTTTATTCTCTGTGTAACTTTCTCCATTCTTCCTGTGGCAAATTGTGACTGGAGCAGAGAAGGTTTAGAGAATCTTTAAAAGGCTGTTTATCGTGACACCACCATTCCTGGCCAAAATGGAGATTATTGGGTAATTCTCGCACTGCTGGAAGTGACTGGGGTGGATTTTATGGACATAATTTGTATTCTGTAACACCCTACACTCACTGCATTTTGATGGAGAAATAACCCTGCTGTACTCGGGAGACTTTGCTGTAGTTTCAGTCATGAGTTCTCTTTGCTGTAGTTTGTCAAGACTCTTTTTAAATAGACTCTGTTTGCTGTAAAATAGACTGTTTGCTGTGAGTCCTGCCATAAGTCCCGCCCCACCTCCAACTCATTGGTGTCAATACTGAATTTATTTTTTAAATGAAGAACGGTTTTGAATAGCAAAAGACTATTTCCTTTGGTTGGAGAGTCCGTGACAATAGGTCATCAATTTAAAGTTGTCATTGGGAGAGTGAGGAGAGGGGTTGGGGGAAATTTCTTTATGCAAAGAATTGTTTAGAGCATGGAAGGGCTAAACCACTAAAGAGAGGTTGAAGCAGAGAGCACTGTACCTTAAGACAAAGAGGATAAACATTTAAAGCAGAGACAGATACATGGTTATGGGCAGAGCAGGGCAATGGAATTAGTTTGGGAATGCTATAGCAAAGAGCCGGTACAGATGGGTTGGATGTCCACCTTCTGTACTAAAATTCCGGAGGTTAGGGCCTAGATGGCTGAAAGCATGGATGCCAATGGTGGGTTGAAGGCAGTAGGGGATGTGAAAGAAAGAAAGGAAGGAAGAAAAAAAGAAAGACTTGCATTTATATAGCTCCTTTCACGACCTCAGGACATGCCAAAGTGCTTTACAGCCAATTAAGTACTTTTGAAGTTTCGTCGCTGTTGTAATGTAGGAAACGTGACAGACAATTTGAGCACGGCAAGTTCCCACAAACAGCAATGTGATAATGACCAGATAATCTAATATTGGCCAGGACACTGGGGAGAACTCCCCCATTCTTCTTCAAAATCATGCCATGGGATCTTTTACATCCACCTGAAAGGACAGATGGAACCTCGGTTTAATGTCTCATCCAAAAGACGGCACCTCCGACAGTGCAGTGCTCCCTCAGTACTGCACTGGAGTGTCAGCCTTGTGCTCAAGTCTCTGAACTGGGACTTGAACCCCCAACATTCCAACTCAGAGGCAAGACTGTGCCACCCACTGAGCCATAGCTGACACCCAAGAGTCAGAGTTGGATAAATGCCGAGGTCTCGGAGGGTTGCAGGGCTGAAGGAGATGATAGACGCAGGAATGGGTGTGGTACTGGAGAGATTTGAACATGAGGAGAATACATCAAATCCAGCAGTCAGATTAAAAGCCTCTGAGGACCCTTTGGTCAGGTTTCATCAACCAAAGAATCACACTATGAGTAGAAATTAGACTGGGCAAGAATTCAGGCAGCTGACCCGACAAGAGAAATCAATTTGGGGCCACCTTCCTCGCCAGCAATGGTTCTCGGGTAAGTCCTGGGAGAGGGGGTTGGAGCAGACACATGTGGTTCTATTGGGATTGTCTTGTATCCATTTTCAGTATCTCTCCGCATCAATGGAACAGAGCTGGTTAGTGTTAGATCCGTGTATCTGGATGTGGTGTCCTTCAATAATTAGACAACCAGACTGCAGGGAACGATTCAACAGGTGTTTACTGAATGAGGGTTACTCTAGAACTAACTGTACAGATCACTACTCAGGGTTTATATACAGGTGTGGTCACTGCCGGTACTACAGTATACAGGAGCTGTAAAAAGTAGTTCTCCCCTTAAAGGTACATACATTACAATTCCCCCCCTTTTAGATTAACAGTACCATAACACTCATTTAACAATTAAATATCAAACTAATTACAATTAACACTTTTAACATGCAACATTAACTGAAAATAGTCTATTTATAAATTCAGTCTTTGGGGAGGCTTCCTGATTCTTTCTGGATAACGCCTTTCCCGAGTGTCTCGCTCTTGGTGCGGAGGCGATTCTAACACCCTGTCGTCAGGTGATTCATCAGCTTCCAATGCTATTGTTTCTGAGGTAGCTGCGACCTGTACGTCGGGTTCCTCACCAGGTACGCATGGCCGAGACATGGGGTTGACTCGTTCCTGTGACTCTAGGATCTGGTCAGCATGGCGTCTCACAATGTTCTCCCCAACATCCACTGTGTACATTAGTGGCCCCTGCCGTGTGCATATCATTCCTGGTTGCCATTTCTCTGTTCGGTAGTCGCGGGCCAAGACTGGTTGCCCTACATTGAAGCTCCTTGTCGGCTTCTCATTGATGTGCTGGAATTGCTTATTCTCAACATCTCTTCGTACATTTGGTCTGAGCAAATCCAGACGAAATCTCAACCTTCGGTTAAAGAACATCATGGCCAGGGCCTGGTTGGTGACTGCATGTGTCGCATTTCTGTAGGCTAACAGGAAATTGTCCACCTTATGCTGCAGTGGAATGTCGTCATCGCACATGGCCTTTACTGCTTTTTTAAAGGTTTGTACGAACCTCTCAGCCAATCCATTTGTGGCTGGATGATACGGGGCGGATCGCATAAGGTACCGGTCTGGCCTTAAAAAACTTTGGGCTTGCATTTTCCTCTATTTTGATCATCGCTGTTATGCCTTTTAGTGTTCCGAATCCCTGCTGGAACACTTCTTGTGCGTCAGTTAGCATTTCTGACAGTCGTCCAGGTGTGACGTCGTCATCCTTTTTGGCATCTACAGTCAGTGCTTGTATGGAATGCCAATCTAGCTGTATCTTCCGGATCCATTCACGTCCTAGTAGTGGTGGTCCTCCATCTGGCAATACATATAGGTCCATTTTTGGTGTTTCCTTGCCGTTATATATAACGTTCACCCTTATTTTTCCTTTGGGTAGACTTTTTGCCCCGTGTACGTCTTCAGGACAATCTTTGTATCTCTCAAGGGTATATGTGAGAATAGCCACTTGTAGTCCATTCGGTTTATGACCGTTAGGGCTGATCCTGTGTCCAATTCCATTTTCACTTGGACTCCTGCTATCTTGAGCGTGACCCAGATAGTTTGGTGATCCTCCGTTTTGATCACATTATGTAGTTTCAGACAACCCAACTCCTTGCTTCCGGAGTCGTTATCACTTTTCTGTTCATCTGAACTACTCTCCGTCACCTTATGTACCTTCTTGTACTTCTCCTGTGGAGATTTCTTGCTGCTGGTTTTCTGTCCCGACCTGCAGACTCTTGCTATGTGTCCTACTTTTCCACACTGTCTGCACACTTTGTCCTTGAACCAGCAATCATTATGGTCATGTGTTGTTCTGCCGCAGCGATAGCACTTCACTGTTCCGTATGACATTTCATTTGTGCCATATTCTTGCAGTCTCCGTTGTATCTCTGCCGCACCCCGTGCTGCTGCTTCGTGTGATACTGCAATGCTGAAAGCCTTGTCCAGCGTAAGATCCTTTTCTGATAGAAGCCGTTTCTGGGTTCCTTCACTTTGAAGCCCACACACAAACTTGTCCCTTAAAGTATCTGCTAGTCCCGTTCCAGTGTTTCGATAGCTTGCGCAGTTCCGTTAAATACTCAGCATTACTTTCATCTTTATGCTGGTTCCTTTTGTGAAACTTAAATCTTTCTGCTATCAGCAGCGGTGTGGGGTTTAAGTGGTCCTGTAGGATTGACACTATGTTTTCAAAATCCTTTTCTACTGGCTTCTCTGGGGTTACTAGGTTTTGTAGTAAGCCATACGTTTTTGCACACATTGAATTCAACAATACCAGCGCTTTCTTGTCATCTGGCACTTCATTCGCTTTGCAGTATACTTCTATGCGTTCGACATATGTCATCCAATCTTCAACTTCATTATCGAACGCTGTGATACTGCCACTCTTCGGCATTTTTGGGTGTGGTTAGACTGGCTTAAAATGGCGTCTCCCACGCTTTCCTTTCTTCCCCGCTGCGGCTTAAAATGACGTCTCCCGCGCTTACCTTTCTTCCCCGCTGACGCTGCTCGGCCCTTGAACACCGGCTGCGCTCTGTGCGTTTTCCTGCGCGCCTCTCTCCCCCATTGACGCTGCTCGGCCCTTGAACAGCGGCTGCGCTCTGCTCGCTCTCGCCTCTCTCCCCCGTTGACGCCGCTCGGTCCTGAACACCGGCTGCGCCCTGTGCGCTCTACCATCTCTCTCTCCCCCGTCGACGCTGCTCGGCCTTTTTCTGTGCCGTCGGTCGGCTCTAGCCGCCGCTGTCCGGGAAGGGTCTGCGCAGTACCTGTTGCCAGCCCGTTTCGCTGGACCACCGTGACTGGAAAGCCAAGCCTGGCTCTCGACAGCCTCCCCTGCGATGCTCAAATCTCCGCTGGATGACTGGGGGGTTTCCCGTGGTCGACGCCCGTGTTTCTGGACTCGGCCTTCTTCCACTGTTCTCCAGGAGCGAATCCCTGGGAAGTGATGCAGAGTTGCAGGTAGGTTTGAATCTGCTCGTCGCCAATGTTAGATCCGTGTATCTTGATGTTGTGTCCTTCAATAATTAGACAACCAGACTGCAGGGAACGATTCAACAGGTGTTTACTGAATGAGGGTTAGTCTAGAACTAACTGTACAGATCACTACTCGGGGTTTATATACAGGTGTGGTCACTGCCGGTACTACAGTATACAGGAGCTGTAAAAAGTAGTTCTCCCCTTAAAGGTACGTACATTACAGTTAGTCTCATCAGAGACCTGAAACCATACATCAGTTGTTGACCTGCTTCCTGAAATTTACAAGCAGTTATAATTGCCCTCTAACTGACTTCAGCAGGTTATGCGTAGCTGCAGATGCAGTTAAGGGGAATTTAGATAAACACACGAGGGAGAAAGGAACAAAAGGATTTGCTGACAGGGTGAGATGAAGTCGGGTGGGAGGAGGCTCGTGTGGAGCATAAACACCGGCACGGACCAGTTGGGCCGCATGGCCTGTTTTTGTGCTGTAAATTCTATGTAATTCTATTCCACCCTCCTACTCAATTGGTTGAACACGATGCAAACGTGAGAAGCACCTTAGTTGAATTAAAACCAAACTGTATTCAAGTGATGCAACTGTTGAATTAGTAACTTAGCTTTAATGGTTGAAAACCAATAACAATTGTTCCACTTCAATGCCCTTGTCCAATCGAGTAACAGATAACAATCATTTATGGCTGATTAAAGGGAAAACGTCCTGTCAGGGCAGTCTTATTAAGTCCAGATATGATTAATTTATGCTGTTACCATTGATCCTATTAAATATTCATTAATTATACAAAATAATTTATATATTAAAAAAACGGTCTCCATTGATTCTAGCATCTTACCTAAACCCTGACCTACTTAGACAGAAATGGAAAAGCTGAACAGAATTATACAGGAAACTCTTTATTATCCGGCACCAACGGGACCAGCGTGGTGCTGGTTTATCAAAAAGTCCAGATTGCAGAGAGTTATAGTTAAAAGGTACGAGAGCTCCGTACACAGCAACAAATCCAGGCTTCCCTGTTGCTTAGCAACATGTGCAGGAACTCCGGCCACAGACCAAGCGTCCCTGTTGCTTAGCAACAAGTGCAGGAACCCCGATTACACAGCCACAGATCCAGGAATGGCCACTAATATGCAGTAAAACTTACCTGAACCTACTCCTGAATTTTGCCGGTTAACAGAGATTTCCGGTTATTTAAGTGCCGGTTAAAAGAGAGTTTCCTGTAATGAAGATTGTGACAAACTGAGGACAATGGAGGCCTGTCGCCGCTCGGGATTCTTCAGCACTTCCCGCGGCCACCAACTAAAAGTACGTTTCTGGTCCGTTCCTATTGCCCCCTTCTTCACGGGACTTACCTGAGGACCGCTATCAGCGAGGTCAGTGGAGGGAGGTGCGATCAATGGCAGCAGCTCACCCCGAGTCTGCAGATATGGCCCAAAAAACAATTTCTATCGATCCTTGGTTCTTTTGGTTCGGGAATGCACTGCTCGCCCAGTGCTGGGTCTGGGTCCGAAAATGTCGGTGATTCTTTGGTTGATTAAACCTAATCAGAGGGTCTTGGGTTAACTGCTGGATTTGATGAGTATTCTCATGTCCAAATCCTTCCATTGCCCCGCCCCCTCCATATCTCTAACCACCTTCAGCCCTAAACACCTCCCAGTACTCTGTGTTCCTCCAACTCTGGCCTCTTACACATTCCCCTCTCCCTTGTTCCCATCATTGGTGGCCGTGCTATCAGCCATCTAGGCCCTGAGCTTTATAGTTCCTTACCTAAACCTCTCTGACTCTCCTCCTTTAAGACCCTCTTTTAAGCCTACCTCTTTGACCAAGCTTTAGTCACCCCCTCCTAATATCTCCTTTGGCTCAGTATCAATTTTTGGCTGATTACGCGCCTGTAAAGCGCCTTGGGACATTTTCCTGTGTTTCCTATCTTGCCCCCTCCATAAACTTCAGCTCATGCAAAGCTTTGCTACTGTATCCTGACAAGCACCAAGTCTCGTTCTCCCCTTGTGCTTGCTGACCTACATTGACTCCAGTCCAGCAACTCCTCCAATTTAAAATTCTCATCTTCGTGTTCAAACCCCTCTATGGCCTTGCCTCTCCCTATCTCTATAACTTATTCCAGCTCTACAACCCTCCAAGATCTCTGTGTACTTCCAATTCTGGCTTCTTGCGCATCCCCAATTTCCTTTGCCCTTCCATTGATGTCTGTGCCTTCTGCTGTCTAGGTCCGAAGCTCTGGAACTCCTTCCCAAAACCTCTCCACCTCTCTACCTCATTCTCTACCTTTAAGACGCTCCTTAAAACCTATCTCTTCCTATCCTAATATCTCCTTTTGTGGCTTGGTGTCAAATTTTGTCTGATAACACTCCTGCAAAGTGCCTTGGGATGTTTTACTACGTTAAAGGTGTTATATAAATGCAAGTTGTTGCTTGTTAAAATTAAAACCCATTTGCCTTCCCCTGACCCCTGACCCCTGACCCCCATCCCTTGCTCATATTTTGCTTTTAGTCTTCTGCACAGCCATATATTATCAGTGGATATCTAGGTAATTGTCCAAGTGATTATATCACATACATACATATCAGTACCACATATAATTTTTAAGATGTATTATTGACTTCTTGTTACTGTTTTTTCATCATGTGCTGATCTAAATCAATATATCTGTTTTTAAATACGTGGATTTAGAAAATTGTTTCAGTAGTATTTTTCTTTTGATGACACACACACCTGATTTATTGCTTTCTTTAGGCATTTTGTTTTTCTCTTCATATTATTACCCCCACAAAGTCACCTTGGCACACAACACCACATTGAACAAGAGTAGGCCACAAGTGGCCAGGGTGACCTCTTTGATCCCTGGTAATTCATCATAATCACATGGGAGTCAGTCCTAGCACCAAAACGAAGTCCGGGTCACAAAAATGAAAACCGGCTATTTTTGCCGGATGGTGGCCCACTCTTGTTAAATGAGCTGGGATAATGGGCAGAAGGGTTTTCAGTTCCAGCTGCAAGGCCCTTATGTCAAATGAGTTCAGAGAGTGCCAGCCCATATTCTAGTGGGCATAAGTCCATAGCACAAAACATCTAATTATACAGGTCTCATTGGGAGTCTGCACCGGATGACAAGGATGATAAATGTGTTGCTTTTTTTATATATATAAAAAAATTACTATTTCCATTCAAGGTGACATTAAACGGAACTGCTATGATTTACAGGATCCCTTAGAGCAAGTGCTTTTGAAATTTTTACACCAGAAATCCGACACATTTCCCAATTTGACTCTTGCACGCATGTTGCTGTGTCCCACTGGTTCTCTTGGAAAGAAGCTGCCTCCAAGAGATTGGGGTCCATCCAGACACCACAGGCTGGATTTTCATTGGGCCGTGGAGTCGGGATTGGAGGCGTGTGGGGGTTTAAAATCACGAAATCGGGGGTCCCGACCCCATCCCGCCCCCAACCCGCCTCCATGCCAGTTTCAATGGAGGCGGGTACCCGCCCCGCACTGGGACCCGCCTCCCCGAGGCGGGAAGGGGATTAGTGCCAATTAACTGCCTGTTAACAGGTAGTTAACAGGCAGTTTTTAGCCGAATCCCTATTTTCATTGTTGAAATGTGGGATTCCCGACGGCTCCAAACCACGCCAAGTTAGCGAGGCGGGCCGTCGGGATGAAGGGTTTGGAGGGGTCGAGATGTCAGGTGTTCAGGTGAATGATGGGTGCATGAGTGCAGAGGTAAGTGTGTTTGGTCTGTGTAAAGTGTTTAAAGAAGTTCTACTAACCTTTACTTACCTTTACAGCCTTCCTTCCTTCAGGTCTCAGGAGTCCCTCATCTCACCGGCACAGAAAGCAGAACGGCTGCCAGCTGTCAAAATCTGCAGCCTCTGCTTTCTGTTCCGGGGAGATCTCTAAATCATCCTGAGAGGAAGGAATTAACCTGGAGTACAGATTGTCAGTGTTTGACA
The DNA here is from genome assembly GCF_052327205.1 of Somniosus microcephalus. NCBI lineage: Eukaryota > Metazoa > Chordata > Chondrichthyes > Squaliformes > Somniosidae > Somniosus > Somniosus microcephalus. Next base: position 60,050,875 of record NC_141006.1, on the reverse strand, counting down.
GCTTCAAAAAGCTGTCAAACGCTGATATTTCATCTGTTAAAAGGTCTTGACAGATGAAATTTCAATCTGTGACATCACTTGTTGCCGGGTGGCCCTTAATTGACTTGCTGAGCCTGCTGGGTGGGCTCAACAAGGTCAATCAAGTCTAAATCGCGTGGGTTGGCTAGAACTCGATGGAGGCGGGACTACAACCCCAAAAGTTGTAGTCCCGCCTCCTACCCGACTCCTCAGTGAAAATCCAGCCCCACCAGTTTGAAGCAACTACCTCTGAAAACCCCAAATGAATATAGTCAAGGTATGTGGCCAATTCTAGTACTCAGAGCTTCAACAAATGTCATCGCAGGAAACACTGCTCAACATTAGCTCAGGAAAAATAAACCTGTCCTTCCTGTCCAAATATAGTATGATATAGCGCAGTACAAGGCCACTCAGCCCATCATGGCTGTGCTGGCTCATTGAAAGAGCTATCCACTCCCCTGCTCTTTCCCCATAGCCCTGCAATTTTTTTCTTTTGCAAGTATTTATCTAATTTCCTTTTGAAAGTTCCCATTGAAGCAGCTTCCACCACCCTTTCAGACAGTGCATTCCAGATTGTAACAACTCGCTGCGTAAAAAAGATTTCTCCTCATCTCTTCTTTGGTTCTTTTGCCAATTAAATCGGTTTCTTCTGGTTAGCGACCCACCTACAGTGGAAACAGTTTTGACATTATTTACTCTGGTCAAAACCCCTTATAATTTTGAACACCTCTATTAAATCTGCCCTTAACCTTCTCTGCTCTAAAGGAGAACAATCCCAGCATGTCTCCACATAACTGAAGTCCCCCATCCCTGACATAATTCTCGTAAATCTCCTCTGTACCCTCTCCAAGGCCTTGACATTCTTCCTAAAGTGTGGTGCCCAGAATTGGACAGCTGAGACCTAACCAGTGATTTATAAAGGTTTAGCATAACTCCATTGCTTTTCTACATTATGTCTCTATTTATAAAGCCCACAATTTCGTACAATACTCCAGCTAAGGCCTAACCAGAGATTTCATGTTGCTTTTTGTCTGTTCTTCAGTTTGTGCTTTTCCCTGATGGGCTGGTGACAGCTGCAAGCTTTACATCATGCATATATGTGGAGGACTACAGTGTGCTAAGCAACCATTTCCCTTGTGATAGTCACCATCTGGAGATGACCTTCCCCAACTTTGTTAAGCTGGATGCAAATCTTTCTCTTCAGAGATACCATTTGCTATTCCTCCCACACGTTTAAACCTGGGTCTCTCCCGGTCACGCTAAAAAAAGTCCTGTTGTGACCTTTGTGGTAAACCACTGTTATAGTTATCACTGTATATTCTTCTCACTGTTCTCACTGTCACATCACTACACGAGGTCGCCTCTTGTCGCACTGTTATACCTGGGCTGACCACCTCCGACTCCGCCCATTACCTGCCCAGGTATAAAGGTAGCTGACTGGCTAGTATTCCTCCCTGTTGGATCGGATCACCCACGAGGGTGGGCTCTGTTATTTAGCCAATAAAAACCTTCAGTTACGTTCTTAACTCGTCGCCTTTTATTGGACTAATTGATAGGCATATCAATTTTATTGACTAAATTTTAAAGATGTCTGATAATGAACAGCAACAGCAAGGAGCTCACCCAGCAGCACAGCAACAGCAGCCTCCAGACAACGGGCCACACCAGCCGGCTTGGCTGCAAGCCTTGAAACCACCATACCTGGATCTAAACCCACAGGCACCAAACTCAGCCAACGACTTCAAACACTGGCTGGACTGCTTCGAATCGTACCTGGAGGAAGCCGTCGTCCCTCAGAGATCCAAACTAAGAGTCCTGAAAGCCCAAGCGAGCCCGAGAGTATATACACTCATCCAGGACATGACTACGTACGACGACGCCATCAACCTACTGAAACAGCAGTACCGGAGCCCGGTAAACTACATGTACACTAGGCATCTCTTAAGATCTCGCCAGCAACAGCCAGGAGAATCGATAGCTGAATTTTCACGAGCGCTGAGACAACTCGGCAGGAACTGTGACTTTAAAGCGGTGACGGCTACTGCGAACATGGAAGACAATGTCCGCGACGCCTTGGTGAGAGGCCTACGTTCCGACTACACACGGCAAAGACTGCTTGAAGCTAAGGACATAGACCTGGACAAGGCCGAAGCCCTCGCCCTCACCCTAGAGGCCACCCAGCAAGACCAGGAAGCGTTTGCCAGGTACTATTCGCGACCCTGGGACTCGGGCCCGACCCCCACCCCACCACCCTTCACAGCGCTGCCCCCGGGACCTACCTCAGCGTCTGCATCACGGATCCGACCGGGCCCGCTAGCCCCGGTACCGGCCCCGACATCAGGCAACCCCGATCGGGCCGCTGGCTGCTTCTTTTGCGGCCAGGAGAAGCATCCGAGGTCGCGCTGCCCAGCCAAAAACTCGACCTGCAAAACCTGCCTCAAGAAAGGCCACTTCTCCAAGGCCTGCAGAAGCAAATCCTCAGAAGCCAGCAGTGCCTCATGCGAACCCTGGGGGCGGCCATCTTTGTGCGGGGCAGCCGAAGCCTGCAGAGCCTCATGGGAAAACCAGGGGCGGCCATCTTTGTGCGGGGCAGCCGAAGCCTGCAGAGCCTCATGGGAAAACCAGGGGCGGCCATCTTTGTGCGGGGCAGCCGAAGCCTGCAGAGCCTCATGGGAACAGCAGGGGCGGCCATCTTTGTGCGGGGCAAACGATTTAAACAGAGCCTCATGTGAACTACGGGGGCCGCCATCTTCGCCGCCATCTTGTCATGACAACGACGCGCTCATCTACACCCTAGCTTCCGTGACCCTGGATCAAGCCCGCCCGCACCACCTGGCCAGCTCAATGATGGACATCAAAGTCAACGGCCACGCCACGACCTGCCTGTTCGACAGCGGAAGCACGGAGAGCTTCATCCACCCAGACACGGTGAGCCACTACTCCCTCCCCGTCCTGCCAATGCGCAGCCGCATCTCGATGGCATCGAGGTCGCACGCCACAGACATCAGCGGCTACTGTGTCGTGACATTGTCGGTTAAAGGGACAGAGTATAAAAATTTTAAACTCCTCGTACTCCCCCAGCTGTGCGCTGCCGTCATACTAGGGCTGGACTTCCAATCCCACCTCCAAAGTGTAACCCTAGCATACGGTGGACCCCTCCCCCCACTCACAGTCGACAACCAGCGAAAGTTAAACTGCCCACCGCGTAACACCTGCAGCCTATCCACCCTCAAGGTACCGCCACCTTCCCTGTTCGCTAACCTCACCCCCGACTGCAAACCTGTCGCTACTAAGAGCAGGCGGTACAGCGCTGGGGACAGAGCCTTCATTAGCTCTGAGGTGCAGCGACTCCTGAAAGAGGGCATTATTGAGGGGAGCAGCAGCCCCTGGCGTGCCCAGGTGGTGGTAGTCAAGACCGGCGACAAAAATCGCCTGGTTATCGACTACAGCCAGACCATAAACAGATACACCCAGCTGGACGCATACCCCCTCCCCCGCATATCGGACATGGTCAATGAGATTGCACAATACCGCGTATTCTCGACCATCGACCTCAAGTCGGCCTACCACCAACTCCCCATCAGCCCGGAGGACAGCCAGTACACCGCCTTCGAGGCGAATGGCCGCCTCTACCAATTCCTTAGGGTCCCCTTTGGTGTCACCAACGGGGTCTCGGTTTTCCAACGGGAGATGGACCGGATGGTTGACCAGAACGGACTACAGGCCACTTTCCCCTATCTCGATAACGTCACCATCTGCGGCCGCAACCGGCAGGACCATGACGTGAATCTGGAGAAATTCCTCCGTACGGCCCAACGGCTGAACCTCACCTACAATAAGGAGAAATGCGTGTTTAACACAGCGCGCCTTGCCATCCTTGGCTGTGTAGTAGAGAACGGAGTCATCGGCCCCGACCCCGAAAGAATGCGCCCCCTCATGGAGCTACCCCTCCCCCACTGTCCAAAAGCACTTAGGAGAACCCTGGGGCTTTTCGCCTACTATGCCCAATGGGTACCCAATTATGCGGACAAAGCCAGACCCCTCCTGAAAACCACATCCTTCCCCCTCACGGAAGAGGCGTGCGCGGCCTTCTCCCTCATTAAGGGAGACATAGCCAAGGCCACAATGCACGCAGTGGATGAGTCAATCCCCTTTCAAGTGGAGAGCGATGCATCCGACTTCGCCCTAGCCGCTACCCTTAACCAGGAGGGTAGGCCGGTAGCCTTCTTCTCAAGGACCCTACAGGGCCCCGAGACCCGACACTCGTCGGTCGAGAAGGAAGCCCAGGCAATTGTGGAGGCAGTACGGCGCTGGAGGCACTACTTGGCAGGCAAACGATTTACCCTCCTCACCGACCAACGCTCGGTTGCCTTCATGTTTAATAACAAGCTGAGGGGCAAGATCAAGAACGACAAAATCTTGAGGTGGAGAATCGAGCTTTCCACCTATGATTATGAGATCTTGTACCGGCCCGGTAAACTGAACGACCCCCCTGATGCTCTTTCACGCATTACATGCGCCAGCGCGCAAAGTGATAGACTTCAGACCCTCCACAATGACCTCTGCCACTCCGGAGTCACCAGACTCTACCATTTCATTAAGGCCCGCAACCTGCCATACTCCATCGAGGAGGTCAGGACCATGACCAGGAACTGCCAGATCTGTGCTGAGTGCAAACCGCACTTCTATAAGCCGGACAGAGCAAGCCTGATCAAGGCCACCCGCCCCTTCGAGCGTCTGAGCATCGACTTCAAGGGGCCCCTACCGTCATCCGACCGTAATGTGTACTTCCTCAACATCGTTGATGAGTACTCCCGTTTCCCCTTTGCCTTCCCCTGCCCAGACATGACCAGTAACACGGTCATTAAATGCCTGAACAAACTCTTCGCCTTGTTCGGGTTCCCGAACTATATACATAGTGACCGGGGCGCCTCCTTCATGAGCGAGGAACTCCGTCAGTTCCTATTGGAGAGGGGTATTGCAGCAAGCAGGACCACCAGCTACAACCCCCGAGGGAACGGCCAGGTGGAAAGAGAGAACGCGACGGTATGGAAGGCCACCCTCTTAGCCTTAAAGTCTAAGGGCCTCCCAACCTCCCGCTGGCAAGAGGTCCTCCCGATTGCGCTGCACTCCATCCGGTCACTACTTTGCACTGCCATTAACACCACCCCCCATGCTCGAATGTTTGTCTTCCCCAGGAAGTCGACTACGGGAACCACCCTACCAACCTGGCTGACCTCTCCGGGACCCGTCTTGCTGCGAAAGCACGTGAGGGCCCATAAAACGGACCCCCTGGTCGAGAAGGTGAACCTCCTGCACGCCAACCCCCAGTACGCCTATGTGGCTTACCCAGACGGACGGGAGGACACTGTCTCCTTACGAGACCTCGCACCCTCACCCCCCCCTCCCAACCCCCCGAGTCCAGCCGAGGTAGACGGCATGCCGGAACCCCACGAGCCTTTGCCGACTACGCAGACACCAGCTTTAACACCGGATAATGTAACACCGCCGCTGCGACGATCGGAGAGGCTAACGAAGCCTCCGGACAGACTGACATACCAGAGCTGGTAATACACTTCACCCCGCCGGACTCTAATCTAAACAAGGGGTGAATGTGGTAAACCACTGTTATAGTTATCACTGTATATTGTTCTCACTGTTCTCACTGTCACATCACTACACGAGGTCGCCTCTTGTCGCACTGTTATACCTGGGCTGACCACCTCCGACTCCGCCCATTACCTGCCCAGGTATAAAGGTAGCTGACTGGCTAGTATTCCTCCCTGTTGGATCGGATCACCCACGAGGGTGGGCTCTGTTATTTAGCCAATAAAAACCTTCAGTTACGTTCTTAACTCGTCGCCTTTTATTGGACTAATTGATAGGCATATCAACCTTTACCTTCCATCATCTATAGGTGACAGCTTCCCGTTGAAGCCTCTTTTCATTCATCACTTTCACATTCAACTGAACTTAATCTTCAAAATACCTCATTTCCCCTGATATGCAGTGGAAAAGGTCGTCCACACAGCTTCATAAACTGCAGTTGGTTCCCGTCACAGATCCACTTGTCACAGCAGCTAATTATTTCCTAATGTTTGAGCGCCAAGAACTGAGATGACATGTACGTGCATCAGAAATTGTGTTGTGCTACTGGTTGCTTTAGTGCGAGCTGAAGCGCTCTGTTGAGAAGATTTGCGTCAGCTTTACTTAACAGCGCTAATGTCGACTGAACTCCAACAAGATTAACCACTGGTTAACGCTATCTGTTAAATTCCTGTCCGTGCTCTTTACCAGCGTGGTGAACCCATATTGAATAAACTAGCAGAGAGGCATTTAAGGGGAAGCTAGACCAGTATTTGTAATAATAAAAAAAGACAAAGTTGACACTGACTATTAAGAATTTCCGTGAGGAGGAAAGGTTAAGGAAGTTACAAATGACAAAGTATTACAAATATTTGCAGCACAGAAACAGGCCATTTGGCCCGATAGACTCATACTGGTGGTTATGCTGCATGCGAGTCTCCTTCCTGTTGGGTTTGTTTTATTTGGTACAAAGGAGCCCCCATTGAGTTTTGAAGATTTTGAAAGGAATGGCAAGTGGAAGGGGACATTCATGCCACATAAGTGTCAGGTAACAGCCATCTCAAACAAGAGACATTCCAGCTAGATTCCCCGAACTTTAGAGACGCCACCATTGCCAAGCCCTCCATCATCAACATCCTGGGGGGGGGGGGGGGCACCATTGACCAGAAACTTCACTGGACCAGCCATATATGCATTTAAGGGGAAGCTAGATAAGCACATGAGGGAGAAAGGAATATGTTGATAGAGTTAGATGAAGAAGGGTGTGAGGAGGCTCGTGTGGAGCATAAACACTGGCATGGACTTGTTGGGTCGAATGGCCTGTCTCTGTGCTGTAAATCCTACGTAATTCTCTGTACAAAGATTCTGTCAGCAAAAGAGTGAAGGGAGAGGTTAGGAGAAAGCTTATTATGCAGGGGGTTGTTAGGACATGGAATGTCCAATGAGAAACAGTGACGGGTGCAGAATCCATGATAGCTTTTAAAAGGAAAGTGGAAGCAAAATTTAGATGGATACGGAGAATGGGTAGGGTAATAAGGCTAACTAGGTAACTCTTTCACAGTGTCAGTACAGACACAGTGGGCCGAATGGCCTCCTTCTGCATTGTAAAATTCGATGATTATTGTCATCAATCGCAACTTCTACAAGAAGTAACTCAGGAAGTACTACTGAACAGCCAGCTGAGGGCGCTGTCCGAGGAGTATAAATACTAGGGCGTGGGCCCACCTTGGCCAGAGACAATCTGGAAACAGGAAGCTAGTGACTACTAACTAGACCTCCATGTTTTGTTACAAGTCGATTAAAGCCTTGCTTTATGTACAACCAAGTGCGTAGTGAGTCTTTATTACGTCAATTATATTCTATTAACAGTAAAACTAACGCAGTGGCACTGCTGCTCAGCGAGATGCCCAAAACCCAGCTGGAGAGATGATTTTTATTTTACCTGGGATCAAATGCCCCTTCATGATACTATTTTTGAGAGCTATTTAAAAATTCATGTTGAAGGAGGTGAGTGAGTACCTTGCAGAGAGGAAATCAAACAGAATGTTAGGTTAGAATGATAGAAACTTACAGCACTGAAGGAGACCATTCGGCCCGTCGTGCCTGTGCTGGCTCTTTGAAAGATCAGTCATGCTTAGTCCCACACCCTCACTTTTTGCCCGTAACCCTGCAAGTTCCTCATCCTCAAGTATCTGTCCAACTCCCTTTTAAAATTATTTACGCAATCAGCTTCCAGCACCTTTTCAGATCCTGACAACTCACTGAATAGAATTATAGAAACTTACAGCACAGAAGGAGGCCATTCGGCAGGTTGCAGGTCAACATATATCAAGGAGGTTTAGCATGTCTGTTACAATGGACAGGCAGTGCATAAACTGAGAGCAGAGATGTACTTTTTGGCGAGGTTTAAGCAGGAATGTATACACACCCTCCTACTTCAGGTACCGCAAATATAGCAACGAGCCAACAGCACCGCTACACAAGGTTTGGTAGTTGCTGTACACCCCTGATGGGATGGAAGTCCCCTTTCACTGCTAGCTGTTAGGGCCCCACATTAATTTGAGGTTAGAAAATATAAATCCAGGTCCTGGTGTAGGACTGCCACCTTCAGCTGAGACCCAAAATTGGAAGGGCGGGACTTAGAAACAGCATTGCTCTGTGACTGGCCAGTCATAGAGTCAATCATAAAAATTCTTGGTGTTTTATTTTCTCCACCTTAATAATGTTATATAACCCACCCCCCACCCCCTACCCCACCCCAAAAAAAACATAGAAGATAGGAGCAGGAGTAGGCTATTCGGCCCTTCGAGCCTGCTCCGCCATTCAATGAGATCATGGCTGATCATCCAAATTCAGTACCCTGTCCCTGCCTTCTTTCCATATCCCTTGATCCCTTTAGCCTTAGGAAATAGATCTAACTCCTTCTTGAATATATTTAATGAATTGGCCTCTACTGCCTTCTGTGGTAGAGAATACCGCAGGTTCACCACTCTCTGGGTGAAGAAATTCCTCCTGATCTCTGTCCTAAATGGCCTACCCCTTATCCTTAGACTGTGACCCCTGGTTCTGGACTCCCCCGCCATCGGGAACATCCTTCCTGCATCTAGTCTGTCTAGTCCTGTTAGAATTTTATAAGTTACAATGAGGTCCCCTCTCATTCTTCTAAACTCCAGCGAGTACAAGCCCAATCGACCCAATCTCTCCTCACACGTCATTCCTGCCATCCCAGGTATCAAAAGTTTTAGGTGCTTGTAAATCAAGTCTCAATTGTGTCAGATTTTGGCTCAGATTCTGTGGTGGGAATAACAGTGAGGCTGTCAGCGCTCACCGTTATTAAGAAGTAAATCGGACAGCAACTTCCGGCGTCCGCACATGCGCAGTTAAACGCAGAATCCAGGAAGTTGCTGTCCGAGTTGCCTTGCTCCTCCACAGGCTTCACTACACCCGTACCTCGCAGAGAGACTCGACATTAAACCACATGAAGGCTGTGAAGTTACTGTAATTGTGTGATAGTTACACACTAAACACACCAGAAAAATTTATGGCTTGTCCATTCAAGTGTAAACAAATTTTCAGTGTGATAAGTCTTAATTACTGCCAAACATCCTCTCTGGGACTGAAAATTAACTTTTATAAGTATGGAGTCTCATTCCTTCAGATTTTGATTATTGCTGGAGATTTAAAGCAATCATAAAATTAAAATAATAAATGTTTTTTCATTTTTTCTTTCTGTTTCTTTTATCTCTCTCTTTTAATCATATCTTACTTTCCCTCTATATATCGCTATCTTGCTTTCCCTCTATATATCGCTTTCTGTACATGATTTGGCATTGAATTAACTATTCTAACTTCCACTTCCTGGTTTAGACTCTACATGCCTCAGTAAGGATTCTTCAATCTGTAAGGATTCGTCAATCTGGTTGAGGAGACACACAGTTGCTTGCCCTGTTCACACTGGTCCCAGATCCCCTGTAGAGGGCGCTGTACAGTTTCGGATTTCTAATCACCGCATGTTCCAGTACAAAAGCCCCACAGAAATTCTGTGGGCAAGTGTAAGTGTAATGAACGGTGAGCAACATTTAATCACCGCTGACTGCAAAATCCGGGCCAATATCTTACATAGCAGACTACAAGTGTAGATAAACATTAACCTCCTGTCCGTGTGTGGAATATTTGAAAGGGCTCTGGAAAACTGGAGTCATAGGCAGTGAGTGAATTGATTTATTTGTTGGAGCATTTTTTGTTTTCAATTAGAAATTAAAATATGTAAAGTAGGATGCATTATTAGTAAATCACAGTTTATAATAGTCATCTGGGTATAAAGGGCAAATCTCCCTTACATAGAATGTACAGCAAGGAAACTGGCCATTTGGCCCTAATGGTCCATGCCGGTGTTTATGTTCCGCACGAGCCTCCTCCCTCCCCTCGTCATCTCACTATCAGCATATCCTTCTATTCCTTTCTCCCTCTTGTACTTATCCAGCTTCCCCTTATATGCATCTATGCTAATCACCTCAACTACTCTTGGTTCCACATTCTAATCAAATTATTTTCAGTGTGCATGTTTTATACTGAACAGTACAGGTCACTTCTGGCCATTAGTTCTGGCTGCTTCTTCTATTGTTTGGGCACCAGCAACATTTTGTCCTTTCCATATTGTTAGTTGCTGGTCAATAATTGTTTGAAGTTGCTTTCACACTGGGGGCTTGTTTAAGTAGATGCTATGCCCAGTAAACTGGCTGCCATTGTTTACACTACCAAATCCAGCTTTCTTGTCACAATGGCAGAAGTGTAGGCCTCTTACGCATCCCCACTTTTCTTTGCTGCACCATTGGCGGCCGTGCCTTCAGGTAGAATTTTATAAGTTTAGAAGAATGAGAGGGGACCTCATTGAAACTTATAAAATTCTAACAGGACTAGACAGACTAGATGCAGGAAGGATGTTCCCGATGGCGGGGGAGTTCAGAACCAGGGGTCACAGTCTAAGGATAAGGGGTAAGCCATTTAGGACTGAGATGAGGAGGAATTTCTTCACCCAGAGAGTGGTGAACCTGTAGTGAATCTACCGCAGAAGGCAGTTGAGGCCAATTCATTAAATATATTCAAGAAGGAGTTAGATATATTTCTTAAGGCTAAACGGATCAAGGGATATGGGGAGAAGGCAGGGACAGGGTGCTGAATTTGATGATCAGCCATGATCTCATTAAATGGCGGAACAGGCTCGAGGGGCCGAATGGCCTACTCCTGCTCCTATCTTCTATGTTTCCATGTTTCTAATCAGAACTCCAGTTTTACACCCCAACGGCAATTTAAAAATAGCTCCCAATAAAACCGGAGTGATTTCTGGGTCATTAAGTTTAACTGCACACTGAGCGTTAATCGATCAGTGGTAAATGAATACTCATCAACTAGTGCCTTTTATTAGCAAAAAGCGCTTACAGCTTGGTAGCTATAGTGAATAACTGGCTATTGGAGTGAATTATGGGATGGTATCATCTTTAAAGTTCAAGTAATTAATTTCCTTCAAAGCAGAGCCAGGCTGCAGTGCCCAAGATCATTTCCCCAGTAGTCTCGGCTGCTCTCGTCGGTCCTGCTGTTGCCGAGGGATCCCAATCTCTTTTCTCACACTCGTTATTTAGTGCCTGAACAAGGCACATGCCTACAGAAAAGTATATCAGGATAAAATGCCAAAATGGAGACTGAACTACACTTCATGAAGTTAACGAAATAGATGGACAGATTTTCAGCTTTCTACACACATTGGTGTGCCGTAGTCTTGGGCTGCAGTAATACGGAACCAAGGAATGTTAGTGCTGTTACTAATGCCCACTTATAATATGGAAACAGGGAGTGTTGGAATAGTTACTTTTACCCCCTTGTAATACTGAGCCAAGGAATGTTAGTGCTGTTACTAATGCCTCCTTATAATAAGGAAACAGGGAGTGTTGGTATTGTTACTAATGCCCCCTTATAATATGGAAACAAGGAGTGTTGGTATTGTTACTAATGCCTCCTTATAATACGGGTAAGATTGGCAGGCTTCCTTCCCCTAAAGGACATTAATGAATCATTTGGATTTTACGACAATCCGACAGCTTCATGGACAGGTCAGCTTTACTGATACCAGCTTTTAATTGCCAGATTAAAAAAAAAAAAAAATTCAGGTTCTCAAACTGCCCTGGTAGGATTTGTCCAACGGACATTGGAATACTCATAATCCATCATGGACCCTCCTTCCAAGCAAAAAACGTTTTTTTTGCCCCTTTTAAACTCATCCGGCATCATATAGATCTTGTTGTTTGATTAGATTAGCTCCTGATTTCAGCTTCAAGAGCAGAAATTCAAATAATAATTGGAAACCAAAAAATCAATCTTCTTTTGTTCACCAGTGACATTAGAATCCTAGAACTGAGGCAATCAGACACACAGAAATCCATTGTCACTGCATAACAAGGAGGACCGATCAATCTCCTCAACAGCAGTGGTTCATCACAGCAGTTGGATTGCAATCATATATTTTCATGCCTTCCAACCTCTTGAGAGAAATAAACATTGAATTTTTTTTTCTTGATATCTTAATTCATTCCATTGTCAGTCCTTGTAACAAAGGCCACCATTTTCCGAGTGGAGGCGGGTTGGAGGTGGGTTCGATGTTCGGCGGGTTCCGGTCCCGCTGCCGGTTTAATCCGCTCTGAAATACCGATTTTGGCTTAAGTGGGCTGATTAAGCCCGTCGTGCACGCTATCCCGGTCCAACCAGTGGGTTCAGGTCTGCCGCTCGCCTCTGCTGACATTTTTCATCCAGCTGCATTTAAGGGGCCCATGCAGCCTTGTTGTTGACCATTCCTATTCTGCTGTTTCTCGGTGTGGCACATATCGAAATGACTGCTTCAAGACCAAAGGCATCTCCAAGATTCAATGATGAATCCCTCCATGCTCTTGTGGAGGGAGCGAGAGGGCGCCAAGAGGTGCTGTTCCCCTCAAATGGACGGAGGAAGCCTCCTCAGCAAACCAAGGCAGCCTGGCTGCAAATTGCTGAGGAGGTGAGTGCCAGGTCTTTGTGTGGTCGCACCTGGGTTCAGTGCAGGAAAAGGTTCAATGACCTGCTACACACAGCAAAAGTGAGTATAACATCACACTTACCTTCAATCTGCTCCCCAACTCCTCTGATCACCAGCACTTTGCATTGTCAACCTACTCCTGCACATCCCACTTTACCCTTACATCCCTTGCACCCTTAACCATCCCTCTCTTTATGTATAGAATCACTCCACCATTCTACTATGCACCCCTCACACTCGCTATCACTGTTATGCAATGACAACAACTAACAACGCACAGGGAGGGCCCTTAGTATTGGCACCTCACTCCATCTTTGTCTCCCTCTAAGCATCTATGCTATGGATTCTCTACACTCACTCCAACATTCTCACTCAAACTCCACTTGTGTCCCTCATTGCAGGAAAAGAGAGCCCACAATAAGTGGGAGGGGGCAGGACAGGAGGAGGGCCACCTTCAATTGCCCACTTGACCACCACTGAGGTCGTCGTCGGAGGTGCTGAAGAGCTGGAAGTGGAGGATGGTGAGACAAGGGCAGTAAAGCAAGCTGGTGACAGAATAGATTTGCAACCCTCTCATTTAGATTGCATGATTGACTGATATGGCATCTGATGTTCATACAGATTGAGTTCTGATCATCTGCACAAATCGATGTGCCTGCTACATTAATATCACATGTCTAACTCATGATTTTACTCCCCCTTTTGGACCATCGAGAGCCCCCTCCCCACTGTCCAGGAAGAAGAGCCGGAAGACTCCTCAGAGGAAGCTGCAACCTTTGAGGGCGCAGTGTCAGCAGAATTGAGTGCACCCAGCACCAGTGCAGAGACGCACACCTTGATGGGTCATTCGCGAGATAGATTAGTATTGTCACTTGGTGTATCACAGCTCACAAGTGAGCAATTGCAGATGGTGGAGACAGGGACAGCAGTGGAGAGTCCTCGTCGGAGGCCGCAGGGTGCTTCTAGCTCTGCTCAGCTGCATATGCACCCTGTACCTCTGGGACCATCCAGAAAGAGAGTGGTGCTGGAACTTCAGCAACAAGTGCAGGAGTCTCTGACAGGTTTTGCATCCATGGTAACTGCGAGTGTGCAGAGAATGGAGGATTCCATCTCAAACATAAGCAATGCCATGGTGGAGGTAATGGCACATGAACGTTCCGCCATGGAGAGGGTGGCAACCTCCTTGGAGGACATAAGTCGCCAGACTCAACAGAGCATGGTGACTCTTCTAAATAGATGGTATGCTATGGAGGATAGATAGGCAGCTATTGAGGAGAGACACCAGAGGTACATGGACGTCCCTGTATGAGGACTGTCAGTACAGAGACGGGTCCTCATGGCCCCACTGATGTGCAGCAAGGTGTTCTCCAGCTACTTGCTAGCAGTGAAGTGTGGGCGACCCATGAGAGGGATGTTGGTGGTCGACAACAAGGAAGTGTGGGCTCCTCTCCAAGCGCTCACACTCCCATGCCTCTGAGGAGGAGGAGGAGGAGGCTGTGCACTGAGCCACTTGTTCCTCAGGCAGCAGTAAGCCACGCTGCTGTGCGATGTTGTGCAGTGCACAGCAGACCAGGATGATTCTGGAGATCCTGGCTGGTGCATACTGTAGGGCTCCACCTGATCTGTCGAGGCATCTGAATAACATTTTGAGCAAGCTGATGGTTTACTCGATGATGCCTCTGGTGGAAATGTGGCTGGCATTGTGGCGCTCCTCAGCTTCATTTGATGGTCTCCTCATCGGCGTCATTAGCCCTCGTCTCCAAGTAGCCATCCAGAAAGTTGGGTTGGCAGATTGAAGAGCTGAGGCGCAGTCGACTGCCGCAGGATGAATGAGTCATGGCAACTGCCAGGGAACTTGGCGCAAACATGCAAAATGTTCTTCCTGTGGTTACACACCAGCTGGACGTTAAGGGAGTGGAAGCCCTTGTGGTTGACAAATACAGCTGGGTTGTGATGGGGTGCCCTAATAGCCACATGTGTGCAGTCTATGACGTCCTGCACCCTTGGTAAGCCTGCCATATTTGCAAAGCCAACCGCATGCACGGTTACACTTGTTTCATCCGTGGAGAAGTGGATGTAATTGTGCGCCTTTGCAAAGAGGGCATCGGTAACCTGCGTGATGCAAGTGTGTGTGGCCAACTGGGAGATGCCGCTGATGACTGCTGATGATCCCTGGAAGGACCCTGAAGCAAAAAAATTGAGTGCAGTGGTGACTTTGACCACTGGTAGGGAGTGTCCACCCGCTCCTCTGGGCTCCAGGTGTTGGTGCAGCATTGCGCAGATGTCAGCGACTACCTCTCTCGAAAGTCTCAGCCTCCTTTGGCACTGCTGCTCAGCCATGTTGAAGAAGCTCGTCCTCTGCCTGTAAACCCTGTGTTGGGGGTATCTCTTGCGGCGAGGTGCAGCCCTGCCCTGTGCAGCATCAGGCGGGTGAGGAGAAGGTTGGCGCTCCTGTTGTTGGTGCTGCCGGTGTGCCTGGTTCTGCTGCTGCCGCGGCTGCTCTTCCTCCGATTCTGAGGACCAGGATGAGAGGGTATAAATGGTTCCCATTCCACTGGTATATATGTCATTTGAGGAATAGATGTTATAAGTGCTCAGGCAATGTGGGGAGAAGGTTTGCCAAGCAGGTCACAGTGCATATGGATCTCAGCTTAAACACTTACAAGCGCAACAGACCTGCACAAAGTGTTCCAAAACCTCAAAAAACAAAGTACTGCCATCTGAAAGTCAGCCATGTTACAGGTCCGCTTTTATGCTGCAGGAGCAGCTGTCAAGAATTCAGGTAGTTGCTGAATCCGGCACAATCAGCTGGCGTGTTTTGTGAACGGCGTGGAACACACTGAAAATGTCCTAAAATGGGAAGAGCCTGGTACAATCGGATTATGTAGGCAATTAACAAGCTGTTAACTGCCTTAAGTACCTCTCCCGCCACTTGGTGTCGGGTCTGATCAGTACTCCCAGACCCGACACTTTGCAAAGTTGCATGGAGGCGGGATGACGGCGGGTTCCGAACCCGCCGTCAATCAAAACGACTAACTTCTGACCCGCCTCCAAACCCGCCCTCTGAGCGCCGGCAAAATCGCAGCCAATGAATCTAGCTTCCAATTTCAGAAATACGTATTAACCTGGAGGAGGATGTAAATCAAAGCAGAGGTCTTATAGTAATGGATTAAAATCACTAGAATCATTGAATGGTCGCAGCACAGAAGGAGGCCATTCGACCCGTCGAGCCCGCGCCAGCTCTCAGCAAGAGCATTTCAGCTAGTCCCACTCCCCCACCCTTTCCCTGTAGCCCTGCAAAATGTTTTCCTTCAGGCACTTATCCAATTCCCTTTTGAAAGCCGTGGTTGAGTCTGCCTGCACCACCCTTTCAGGCAGTGCATTCCAGATCCTAACCACTCGCTGCGTAAAAATGTTTTTCCTCATGTCGCCTTTGGATCTTCTGCCAATCACCTTAAATCTGTGTCCTCTGGTTCTCGACCTTTCTGTAGTATATGTGCTTTAAGTCAGAACTACTTTTTACAGCTCCTGTATACTGTAGTACCGGCAGTAACCACACCGGTATATAAAGCTGTGCGCATGCCTCTGTACTCCAGTCTAGAGATTGCCCTCCTCCAGTAAAGACCTGTTATTTGTTTATGTACAGCATCCGTGTAATTATTTATCTACTGGACCACGGATCTAACACTTTCCACCAATGGGAACAGTTTCTCTCGAGCTACTCTCTCTAGACTCCTCATGATTTTGAACACCTCTATCAAATCTCCTCTCAACCTTCTCTGCTCTAAGGAGATCAACCCAGCTTCTCCAGTCTATCCACGTAACTGAAGTCCCTCATGACTGGAACCATTCTTGCAAATCTTTTCTTCACCCTCTCTAAAGCCTTCACATCCTTCCTAAAGTGCGGTGCCCAGAATTGGACACAATGCTCCAGTTGTGGTCGAACCAGTGTTTTATAAAGGTTCATCATAACGTCCTTGCTTTTGTACTCTATGGGCTGGATTTTAGCAATGGGGACGTGATGGAGGCGGGACTCCCACTTTTGGGGTTTTAGTCCTGCCTCCATCGACTTGTGACCAACCAAAGCTATTTTCCCTTGATTGGCCTTGTTAAGCCCGCCCAGCGGGCTTAGCAGGCCAATTAAGGGACACCTGGTTACTGGTGACGTCAGTGATTGACATTTCATCTATCAAGAGCTTTTGACTGATGAAAAATCAGCGTTTGACAGCTCTGTGAAGCTGTCAAACACTGACAATCTGTCTTCTAACTTGAGTCCTTCTACTCAGACTCAGTTAGAGATCTCTCCAGACCAGAAAGCAGAGGCTGCAGCTTTTGACAGTTCAGCGGCCATTCTGCTTTCTGTGCCGGTGAGCTGAGGGACTCCTGAGAACTGAAGGGAGGAAGCCTGCAGGAGAAAGTAAAGGTAAGTAAAACTTATTAAAACACTTTACACTTACCTCACACACTTACCTCTGCACACATGCACCCATCACTCACCTGCACAACGGACATCTCGACCCCTCCAACCCCTTCAGCCAGACAGTCCGCCTCGCTAACTTGGCGTGGTTCGAAGCCGTCGGGAAGCCCACACTTCAGGGCTAAAAATAGGGATTAGGCAAAAAACTGCCTGTTAACAGGCAGTTAATTGGCACTAATCCCCTTCCCGCCTCGGGGAGGCGGCTCCCAGCACAGGTCGGATACCCACCTCCTGGGACATTGGCACGGAGGCAGGTTGGGGACGGGATGGGTTCCTGTCCCCTGATTCTGCAATTTTCCCACCACTCACTCCTCCAAACCCACCTCCACAGGGCTTGGAAATTCGAGCCCTATGCCTCTATTTATAAAACCAAGGATCCCATGTGCTTTTTTAACCGCTTTCTCAACCTGCCCTGCCACCTTCAACGATTTGTGCACATATACCCCCAGGTCTCTCTGTTCCTGTACCCCCTTTAGAATTGTGCCCTTTAGTTTATGTTGCCTCTCCTTGTTCTTCCTACCAAAATGTATCACTTTGCACTTTTCTGCATTAAACTTCATCTGCCGCGTGTCTGCCCATTCCACCAGCCTGTTTATGCCCTCTTGAAGTCTATCCCTATCCTCCTCACTGTTCACTATACTTCCAAGTTTTGTGTCATCCACAAATTTTGAAATAGTGCCCTGTACACCTAAGTCCAAATCATTAATATATATCAAGAAAAGCAGTGGTCCTAGTACCAACCCTTGGGGAACACAACTGTATACCTTCCTCCAGTCTGAAAAACAACCGTTCACCACTACTCTCTGTTTTCTGTCACTTAGCCAACTTCGTATTCATGCTGCCACTGTCCCTTTCATTCCATGGGCTTCAACTTTGCTGGCAAGCCTATCATGTGGCACTTTATCAAATGCCTTATGGAAGCTCATGTACACCACATCAACCCTCTCTGTTACCTCATCAAAAAATTCAATCAAGTTAGTTAAACATAATTTGCCTTTAACAAATCCGTGCTGGCTTCCCTTAATTAATCCACACTTGTCCGAGTGACTGTTAATTTTGTCCCGGATTATCGTTTCCAAATGCTTCCCCACCACTAAGTTTAAGCTGACTGGCCTGTAGTTGCTGGGTTTATCCTTACACCCTTTTTGAACAAGGGTGTAACATTTGCAATTTTCCAATCCTCTGGCACCACCCAAGGAGGATTGGAAGATGATGGCTAGTGCCTCCGTAATTTCCACCCTTACTTCCCGCAGCATCCGGTCCTGGTGACTTATCTACTTTAAGTACAGCCAGTCTTTCTAGTACCTCCACTTTATCAATTTTTATCCCATCCAATATCTCAACTACCTCCTCTTTCGCTATGACTTTGGCAGCATCTTCTCCCTTGGTAAAGAAGATGCAAAGTACTCATTTAGTACCTCAGCCATGCCCTCTGCCTCCATGTGTAGGTTTCCATTTTGGTCCCTAATCGGCCCCACCCCTCCTCTTACTACCCATTTACTATTTATATGCCTATAGAAGACTTTTGGATTCCCTTTTATGTTAGCTGCTAGTCTATTCTCAGACTCCCTCTTATTTCCTTTCTCACTTCCCCTCTGAACTTTCTGTATTCAACCTGGTTCTCACTTGTATTCTCAACCTGACATCTGTCATATGCCCCTTTTTCTGCTTCATCTTACTCTCTATCTCTTTCGCCATCCAGGGAGCTCTGACTTTGGTTGCCCTACCTTTCCCCCTCGTGGGAATGTACCTCGACTGCACCCAAACCATCTCCTCTTTAAAGTCAGCCCATTGTTCAATTACAGTTTTGCCTGCCAATCTTTGATTCCAATTTATCCGGGCCAGGCCTGTTCTCAACTCACTGAAATTGGCCCTCCTCCAATTAAGTATTTTGACTCTAGATTGCTTTTTGTCCTTTTCTATAGCTAATCTAAACTTTATGATACTATGATTACTGTTCCCTAAATGTTCCCCTACAGAAACTGATATTTAATACCCAATCCTGCCCTTTTTTGAGCCAGGTCTCTGTTATCGCCATGATATCATATTCCCATGTGGCTATTTGCACCTGCAACTCACCAGCCTTATTTACTGCACTTCGTGGGTTTATAGGCATGTACTGTAAACCTATCTTAGACCTTCTTGTATTTTCTCTTAGTCTGACCCCACCTAATACCATACTCTTACTCTATCTGTCTCTCCCACTCTTTTGTGCACCCTGTTCCTCCTTTCTAATGCTACATCCTGGTGCCCATCCCCCTGCCAAATTAGTTTAAACCCTCTCCAAATGCACTAGCAACCTCCACCCCCCTCCCCACCCGTGAGGATATTGGTCCTGGCTGTGTTGTAGTGTAACTCGTTCAGCCTGTACAGGTTCCACCTCCCCAGAACCGGCCCCAATGCCCCAGGAATCTAAAGCCCTCCCTCCTGCACCATCTCACCAGCCACGCATTCATCTGCTCTATCCTTCTATTTCTATACTCACTAGCGTGTGGCACCGGGAGTAATCTGGCGATTGCTACCTTTGAGGTCCTGCTTTTTAATCTCTTTCCTAGCTCCCTGAAATCTGCCTGCAGGACCTCCTCCCTCTTTCTACCTATGTCATTGGTACCGATATGGACCATGACCCCTGGCTGTTCCCCCTCCCCCCTCAGAATGTTCTGCCACCGTTCAGTGACATCCTTGACCCTGGAACCAGGGAGGCAACATACCATCCTGGAATCACATCTACCTCCACAGAAACGCCTGTCTGTTCCCCTAACTATTAAATCCCCTATCACTATTGCTTTCCCGATCTTCCTCCTCCCCTCCTGTACAGCTGAGCCACCCGTGGTGCCGTGGACTTGGCTCTAGTTGTACTCCCCAGAGGAATAATCGCCCTCACCAGTATTCAATACTGGTTAGAGAGTGCGATGCACTCAGGGGGCTCCTGCACTACCTGCCTGGTCCTCCTTTTCTGTCTGGCGGTCACCCATCCCCTCTCTGCCTGCACACTCTTAAGCTGAGGGTGCCCACCTCCTGAAACGTGCTATCGATGTAGCTCTCAGCCTCACGGATGCACCGCAGTGATGTCAACTGCTGTTCAAGCTCCAAAACCTGGAGCTCAAGCCCCTCAAGCCGACGACACTTCCTGCACATGTGGTTGTCCAGGACACGGGAAGGGTCCTGGAGTCCCCACATGGCACGGGAAGGGTCCTGGAGTCCCCACATGGCACAAGATGTGCAGTAAACTTAAGACTTAAAATAAACTCTTCAGCTACTCACCAATCAGCTCCTTCCCTTGTGCAAAGAGAACAAATTCAACTTTCTTGGCTTTTCCTCAGACATAATCTCCTGATACCCAGAATTGTTTCCATTACCCCCTCTATGCCTACAAGAGGAAGAATGTCCTTCCTGTGATTAGGTGACCAGAACTGATTAATCATGTGACATAATTTTGAATCTTAATTGGTTATTGTTGAATGTGCATGTGACATCCTTTCTAGAATGTTCAGGTCAGTCTCTAAATTGTCCAATAAACAACAATTGACCTACATTGGCTCCCAGTCCGGCAACACCTCAATTTTAAAATTCTCAAATTATTTTCAAATCCCTCCATGGCCTCACCCCTCCCTATCTCTGTAACCTCATCAAGTAGTGCAACCCTTGGAGATATCTGTGCTCCTCCAATTTTGGCCTCTTGCGCATCCCCGGTTCTCATCGCTCCACCATTGGTGGCCATGCCTTCAGCTGCCTAGGCCCTGTGCTCAGGAAGTCCCTCCCTAAACCTCTCTACCTCCCTCTCCTCCTTTAAGACGCTCCTTAAAACCTACCTCTTTGATCAAGCTTTTGGTCATCTGTCCTATTATCTTCTTATGTGGCTGGGTGTCAAATTTTGTTTGATAACGCTCCTGTGAAGCACCTTAGGACATTTTACTATGTTAAAGGTGCTATATAAATGTAAGTTGTTGTTTATATAGCCAATTTTAAATGTTGCTGCCGGGTGGAAAATGGGTGGCAGTGAATGGGACACCTCTTTTACAACCTGCCGATCTTCCTTTCCTTTGACTTTAAGGCCCAAAGTCTAAACAAAGCCAAAATACTTCCTCTTCACTATTAATAGGCTCTATATGAGATCTTTAATCGTAGCATTAAATATTCTCCAGCTCTTCAATGCTGAACACACTAGGCTGGATTTTACTCACTGAGACGAGTTGGGGGCGGGACTAGAACTCAGAAGGCAGCGACGTCTGACGAACAGATGCTATTTTGCCCCGATAGGTCTTGTTAAGCCCGCCCTGCAGGCTTGCCAGCCAATTAAGGAAAAGCCGGTGTCAGATGACGTCAGTTGATGACGCTTCATCTGCCGGTTTTCTTAAAGGCATACGCACCACACTTGTTTGACAGATGATTTGACAGTGTTTGACAGCATTGAGGTGCTTTCAAACACTGACAATCACTGTGCAAAGGTGAGCCCTTTCACCCAGGCTCTCCAATTACTCTCTCCTTAGGATAAAACAGATAGCAGCTGCAGCTGAGATCGCAGAAGCCATCTGTCACTTCTTCCGATGAGATGAGGCTACACAAACACTTCACAGGTTGTCACCTGCAGAAACATCTAAGCACATTAAAAATTACTTTCACAACGTGTCCTTACCTCTGATACTAACCAGTGTCCCATTGCATCCCTCACGCCACTTCTGCAGCTGTCATCCAAACACTAACATAACAACAGACCCACAGCATGCCTCACTTACCATGGTGGGGTTCCCTGACGTCGGGAAGCCCGCAGCAGCAGTCAAAAAATTGGAAAAAGCCTCTTAACTATCTGTTAACAGGCAGTTAAGTGGCTATAATCCTCTTCCCGCCGCTAGGAGTCGGGTTCCTGTGCAAATTGGGGACCCGACTCCTGGAAAGGTTGGTTGGAGGTGGGTTGGGAGCAGGTTTGGGACCCGCTCCCATTTTTTGGGATTTTCCCAGCAGTGCCGCCTCCTCAGGGCTGGTAAAATCCAGCCCACTGAATGTGATTAACCCAATCCCAGATGTCTTTTGAGAGAGAGAGCAAAGTATTTTAGTTCAATCAATTTTGTGTAAAATGTCAGAATTACTCTTGCGTTTGTTCAGATACATGGCTCAATGAATGATTACATGGCTCTGGTGCAATTCATCAGCTGTCTGTTTCCATCTGCAGTTTATATGCATCGTGATACAAGCAGAAGTTTTCATAGCAAATTAGTTCTACATTTATCAATAACTGAACTTTCCCAAATGCAGTTTTCTACAACCTGCCTTCAATCTTTCTTTCCCAGCATCTCAAAACTCCTTAGTTCCTGACTAACAGTCCTCCCTCCAGCAACACCACCAAAAACAGATTGGTTATCATTCACCTCACTGGTGTTCGAGGGATTTTGCTGTGCACGCTGTAGCTGTCTTAGAAACATAGAAACATCAAAGATAGGAGCAGGAGTAGGCCATTCGGCCCCTCGAGCCTGCTCCGCCATTCAATGAGATCATGGCTGATCATCCAAACTCAGTACCCTGTCCCTGCCTTCTCCCCATATCCCTTGATCCCTTTAGCCTTAAGAAATATATCTAACTCCTTCTTGAATAAATGAAGGGGGTCCATGCCCTGGGGTGGGTGAGGCTTCTGCTGTCCCTACCCCTTATAGTAAATAAATGAATGGGGGTCCAAACCCAAGAAGAGGGGCCAAGTCTGCTACTGTCCCCTTCTCCTGTAATAAACAAATAAATAAAGGGGATCTGTGCCCTGAGGTGGGTGCAGTTTCTGCTGTCCTCACCCCTTGCAATAAATACATGAATGGGGGTTCAGGGCCAGGGGAGAGAGGCGCCAAGTCTTGTTTTGCCTACATTAAGAATAGTTACTCCATGGTGGCTTCAGAGTGTTTCAGAGAAACTAGGCAATCTCCCATTGCGTCACACACAAGGAGTCAAGACCAATAACAGTCTCCGGGTGAAAAAGAAAGAACTTTCATTTATATAGAGCCTTTCACGACCTCAGGACATCCCAAAGCATGTCACAGCCAATGAAATACTTTTGAAGTGTAGTTACTGTTGTGATGTATGGAAACGCGGCAGCCAATTTGCGCACAGCAATGTGATAATGACCAGATAATCTATTTTAGTGATGTTGGTTGGGGGATAAATATTGGCCAGGACACTGGGGATAACTCCCCTGCTCTTCTTCAATATAATGCCATGAGGTCTTTTACTTCCACCTGAGAGAGCAGATGGGGCATCAGTTTAACGTCTCATCCAAAAGATGCACCACCGACATTGCAACACTCCCACAATACTGCACTGGAGTGTCAGCCTAGTTTTTATGCTCAAGTCTCTGGAGTGAATTGAGGTCAGAGGGCAGGAGATAATTGGACCAGGGCGCAAAGATGTAAATCAGACTCTATTATAAAGTCTTACATTATGGTTAAATATCAAAAATTATGGCAATTCATGAAGCCGAGAAATAAGCCCCAATTTAAACCTAACCTGTCCGACGGGTTCAGATTGAATGCCCATTTTACATCCCGTTAGATTTTACTCTTCACTGAAGGCCTTGATTTGACATCTCGTGAAAGACGGTACCTTAGATGTGCCGTTAAACTGGGACCCCATCCGCCTGCTCAGGTGGACATCAGAGATCCCTTAACACTATTGAAGAGCAGCAACATAAAAAGCAAGAATGTGGCCAATGATAAAGTACCCCCGTCCATGCAAAATTCACACGTGCCACATTCCTTGCTGTGTTGAAAGCAAGACTCCTAACCTTTGCCACGATCTCAAAACTGGAACTCCATATCTCCCCCGTCTACATTACATAGAAACATAGAAGATAGGAGCAGGAGTAGGCCATTCGGCCCTTCGAGCCTGCTCCGCCATTCAACGAGATCATGGCTGATCATCCAAACCCTAGCACCCGGTCCCTACACCGACAGCCATCCCACCCAAGCCCTATCCCCGTAACCCCACGTATTTAATCCCCCCTAACACTAAGGGTCAATTTTTATCATGGCCAATCAACCTAACCCGCACATCTTTGGACTGTGGGAGGAAACCGGAGCACCCGGAGAAAACCCATGCAAACACAGGGAGAATGTGCAAACTCTACACAGACAGTCACCCGAGGCCGGATTTGAACCCGGGTCCCTGGCGCTGTGAGGCAACAGTGCTAACCACTATGCCACCGTGCTGCCCATTTCATTTCATCCTATGGTCTACAAACTTTTAAAAGGTGTCACCTGACCACTACTTCTTGTTTTACCTCATCTTCTACCCTGCCCTTTTTGTCTTGGTGGTGTCCTGCACTCTGGGCCCTGATCCTTCACTCAATTAAAACAAACAGAAAAACCCATCGCTCTTGCAATGTGCCGACATTGAGACTAATCTGCCGCTCCTAACAGAGTGTAGAGATGTTCTGTTCCATCAAACTGAGCAAAGCGAGGGTGACTTGGCTTAGACTTCTGCTGTCGCAATGCAGATGAGATATAGCATCTCTGTGCAGGTTCCAATAGACCATTGATGGGCAGAGCGGAACCTGCAGCTCAACTGAATTAGTTGGATAAATCAATGGCTCAGGGATTTCAACTGGATGAGTCATGCTTACAAACTGTCCATCATTCTTACTCTTTTATCCCACCGATATGGCCCTTATGGAGTGATTCACCACATGAATGCTTCATAGCAGAGGATTATCTGAAAGAGCGGCTGGCCTTTCAAGACAGCAGCACTGACCCCAATGTGAAGAGCAGCACCAACATCAATTTTTCATTTTCCTAACAAACTTGCCAAGGTACGTTTAAGTTCTTTCCAGTTGATTGTATTGTGGTTTTGGTCGACAATGAGTCGTTAATTGTTCCATGCTAGGATATAAAGAAAGGAAAGAACTTGCATTTATATAGTGCCCCTCAAATCCTCAGATGTTCCAAAGAACTTCAGAGCAAATGAATTTACTCCTGGAGTTTAGTTACGTGGGCAAACATGGAAACCATTCCCAAAAGAGGCCAATTAACAGTAAATGATTGAGTAACTAGATAATCCGTTTTTGGTTGTGTTCATTGAAGGACGAACTTTGATCGGGAGAAGTCACCGCTCTTCTTTGAAAAGTGCCATGGGATCTTTTACGTCCACCTGAACAAGGAGACGGGACCTCGGTCTAAAATTTGGCACCTCTGACATTGCAGCACTCCCTCAGTGCTGCATTGGAATGTCAACCTACATTACGTGCTCAAGTCCTGGAGTGGGGTTTAGAACTCACAACCTTCTGATTCAGATGCGGAGAGAACTATCAGCTGAGCCAAGCTGACACTAGTCATCCTCCTCTACCTCATAGGCACTTTTCCAAATAAAGTTATTCTAACCTTGTACAGATCATCGGAGTCTGTTTGAAGGGGCAAAAGTCAGGACTGAATGATGGAGATATGAGGATGGAGTATTCTGGAGTTTTATTTGATTACACTTAGGGAGTTAAATCTAAATGTGATCAGTAGTACTAAAAATGGCTAGATTTGAAGAAAAAAAATATTGAATGCAAGTAAAAGAGATTTTACATAGAACTATCTCTCAGAAGATTAAATAAATGAAATAACATCCATAATGGGGACATGAGATTTTTCAGTGTTTTGTTTTAATATTATGGACTCATTCACACATCCCAAGAAAGAATGTTGAAGCTGTAAAGTACTTTTGTGGTTACTTGTTTTAACCTGCTTCTCCCGAATGAGTGTTTCAGGCATTGTTGACACATTTGTGATTAAAAGTTGAGAGACTATGTGCAAAATCAATTCTCAATATTTTCTCCTAATCAGCTAAAGTACAAAATACTGGGATCGCTGAAGGCATATGCCATTACTTCCATCTAAACCATCACCTAGAATTCTCAAATCATAAATTTTAGTCTTTAGTGCGAGATACGATTGAAGTAATTACTTTTCAAAGACTTGCATGTAAGGACGTGACTATACCGCCTGCCAATATCTTGACAATATTTCAAGAATTTTTTATTTTATTTGTTACAGTATGTGGGCATTGCTTGTAGGGCCAGCATTTATTGCCCATCCCTAATTGCCCTTGAGAAGGTGGTGGTGAGCTGCTTCTTGAACCGCTGCAGTCTGTGTGGTGAAGGTACTCCCACAGTGCTTATACGGAGGGAGTTTCAGGATTTTGACCCAAGTGAATGGGCTTCACTTAAACGATATCAGACCAAATCAGCTTTGGTGAACCAACCACACTGTTGAGATCCAGCGTCTTCCGTCTCATATTTGTTTTGGTCATAGATCTTGTTTAGTATTGTTTCGTTGCTGTGGTAATTAATGTCTTTTTTTCACTTCCTCTCACAGAAGAATAAACACTGAAAATTGAGTTGGGGAAATAACGAATCCCTTCACGGTACTTAAAATAATGACTTACTGCAGGCATATTTGCTTTCATAGAAAATTATTTTTAAGCAACAGCGCATCAATTACAGAAATTTACATCTTTTTCTCTCATCATTACCGAGCTTCCCTAACATAATTTATTAGTAAATTAATTCATAACATTCTCTGGATGTAGCACCACTGGCAAGACCGACATTTATTGGCCATCCTTATTACAATGAAATAGCTTGATAAGCCACTTCATAGTCAGCCACAATGGTGTGGGACTGGAGTCATATGTAGGCCCAGATTGGGTAAGAACAGCAGGTTTATATCCCTAAAGGGACATTAGTATACCGGTTGGGTATTTACCACAATCCGATGCTTCGTGGTCACTTTTTACTGACACCAGCTTTTTATTTCCAGATTTTTTTTAAACTGAATTCAAGTTTGCAAACTGCCATGGTGCGATTTGAACTTCCATTCTGTGGGTTATTAATCCAGTCCTCAGGATTACCAGTCCAGTAACATAACCACTACACTACCATACGTACCCCAGGTGCAGCAAGTGATTAAGAAGGCCAATGGAATGTTGGCTTTCATTGCTAGGGGGATAGAATATAAAAATAGGGAGGTATTGCTTCAGTTGTACAAGGTATTGGTGAGACCGCACCTGGAATACTGCGTACAGTTTTGGTGTCCATACTTAAGAAAGGACATACTTGCTCTCGAGTCAGTACAAAGAAGGTTCACTCGCTTAATCCCGGGGATGAGGGGATGGACATATGAGGAGAGGTTGAGTAGATTGGGACTCTACTCATTGGAGTTCAGAAGAATGAGAGGCGATCTTATTGAAACATATAAGATTGTGAAGGGGTTGGATCGGGTGGATGCAGGGAAGATGTTCCCGGTGATGGGTGAAACTAGAACTAGGGGGCATAGTCTTAGAATAAGGGGCTGCTCTTTCAAAACTGAGATGAGGAGGAACTACTTCACTCAGAGGGTGGTAGGTCCATGGAATATGCTGCCCCAAAAAGCTGTAGAAGCTACATCATTACATAAATTTAAAACAGAAATAGACAGTTTCCTAGAAGTAAAGGGAATTAAGGGTTACGGGGAGCGGGCAGGAATTTGGACATGAGTCTAGGTTCGGATCGGTCATGGCCCTGTGGGTAGCGGAGCGGGCCCAGGGGCCGTGTAGCCTGATCCTGCTCCTATTTCGCGTGTCTAATTCTGTTAGATTCAGGAGATGGTTCTGTGATAGTGGTTTGGCGGTTAGGATCAGATCAGCCATGATCTTATGGAATGGCGGAGCAGGCTCGAGGGGCCGATTGGCCTACTCCTGCTCCTATTTCTTATGTTCTTATGTTCTTATATAAATTAACCTATCAGGTACAGGGAATTAATCCATTCTGCTTCATAGTTGAAATGCGTTTAGTATTTTTTTGTTGTGGAAAATAAAAATCTACATAGCTGAATTCAGTTTGCGAGCCAAGAAAGTGGTCTCCTTAACTCAACCAGTAATGGTTGCAGAGGTCCGTCATTTGGAGGCAAATTTGCTGTGGGGCTGATAGATGCAGAGATAACATGGATTAGGATCCCGTAATAATGACAATCTAATTTAAGGAGTGCAACCAGACTAAGAATATCGATATGTTTTTACATTATTTTTATTTCTAACAAAGACAAAACAGAATTGGTTTAAATCGTGTTCTCAAAAAACCAATTTTTCCCCTCAATGATGCTGATAACATCAAACATTAAAACACAGGCTTTTCATCACAGCAGGGGGTAGTGTAAGGGCAGGAGATTGCTGCAATATAAAAGGCAATATGCTGCTAGGAGTGCATGCATCAAAGGTTGTATTCAACAAAGCTAGGGCTCGGGGAAAAGCAATGATAGGAAGTAACAATAGGATGCGAAAAGGCATTGAGCCTCTCATCCCTGTTTGGCAATCAGTTCAAACAATTGGGTGGTCATAAAACATCAGATGGCATTGCATCCAACAGGAAGAGGACCATAAAAGGAAATTGTATAAAAGGGATGCCATGTTTTTACTTAGTTAGAAAGAAAGGAAAATTATTTTCTGCCTTTGAGACTTGATGGCATGAGTAGGCTGGAGAAGCCACCTTCACAGGTCCTCCTTAACATTAACGCACATGAGTTTTGGACGCTGGGCTAATGTGCGTTACTCTGCATGATTGGCTAGGGTGTTTAAGATCAATATTTTGTCAATAATAAATGAAGTGAATTATCAAACATATTGGCCCTGATTTTGCGGTAGGAATAACAGTGAGGCTATCAGTGCTCACCGTTATTGAGGAGTAAATCGGACAGCAACTTCTGGCGTCCACACATGCGCAATTAAACGCGGTAATCCAGAAGCTGCTGTCCGATTTTCCCTGTTCCTCCACAGGCTTCGCTGCACTGGTACCTCGCTGACTGACTCAGCATTAAAACATATGAAGGGCATGAAGTTGCGGCACTTACACACTAGATACCCACTAAACACACCAGAAAAAGTTAGGGTTAGTGCATTCAGGTGTAAATTAATTTTTAACAGCGTGATAAGTCTTAATTACTGTCAAACAACTTCTCTGTCCCTGAAAATTTAATTTTACAAGTGTGGAGTCATATTCCTTCAGAATTTAATTATTGTTGGTGATTTTTTAAAATTATTTTTTTACTTTTTCCTTCTGTCTCTTTTATCTCTCTCTCTCTCTCTGTCGTATATTTCTTTCCCTCTCTCTATTTTGCTTTCTGAACATGATTTTACATTGAATTAAATATTCTAAATTATACTTCCTGGTTTAAACTTTGCAGGCTCAATTTTCATTGGGCCGTTGAGGCGGGATTGGAGGTGAGTGGGGGGTTAAAATCGCGAAATCGGGGGACACGAACCCATCCCGCCTCCAACCTGCCTCCATGCCAGTTTCAAAGGAGGCGGATACCCGACCTGTGCTGGGAGCCGCCTCCCCAAGGCGGGAAGGGGATTAGTGTCAACTAACTGCCTGTTCACAGGTAGTTAACAGGCAGTTTTTAGCCTAATCCCTATTTTTATTCCTGAAGTGTGGGATTCCCAACGGCTCCAAACCACGCCAAGTTAGCGAGGCGGACCGTCGGGCTGAAGGGTTTGGAGGGTTTGAGATGTCCGGTGTTCAGGTGAGTGATGGGTGCATGAATACAGAGGTAAGTGTGTTTGGTGTGTGTAAAGTGTTTAAATAAGTTTTACTTACTTTTACTTACCTTTACAGCCTTCCTCCCTTCAGGTCTCGGGAGTCCCTCATCTCACCGGCACAGAAAGCAGAATGGCCACGAGCTGTCAAAAGTTGCAGCATTCAGCTTTCTGTTCTGGAGAGATCTCTAAATCAGCCTGAGAGGAAGGAATTAACTTAGTGTACAGATTGTCAGTGTTTGACAGCTTCAAAGAGCTGTCAAACGCTGATATTTCATCTGTCAAAAGCTCTTGACAGATGAAATGTCAATCTGTGACGTCACCTGTTGCCGGGTGGCCCTTAATTGGCCTGCTGAGCCCGCTGGGCGGGCTCAACAAGGTCAATCAAGAGAAAATCGCGTGGGTTGGCCACAACTCGATGGAGGCGGGACTACAACCCCGAAAGTTGTAGTCCCGCCTCCTACACGCCTCCAGTATCAAAATCTAGCCCTGCGTGTCTCAGTGAGGATTTGTCAATGTGATTGGTTAAGGAGACATGCTGTCACTTTCCCTGCTCAGACATGCCACAGATCCCCTGTAGAGGGCGCCGCACTGAAATGGATCTCTAAATACCGTAAGTTGCCGCTCAAAAGCCCGCGAAAAGTCTGTGGGCAGCTGTAAGCGCAATGAACGGCGACCTCAAAATCCGGGCCAATACTGTCTCTAGTTTCATGAATCTGTTCAATGGGGAAAGGATTTATCCAACAACGACAAGGAAAAGTAAAAATTTGACTTTTGATCAGCCATTTACATGATATCTCTGAGGAACATCTCAAAGTGCTTTATATACACGAGGGATTACATTAAGTGACTGTTATTATATAAACAATGGCTTGAGGTTGGGATGGAGAGAATTGGACTTGTTCATAAAGGGAAAAAATGTTCTCAAGATTCTTCAGTTAAAAGAATTAGCCCAAAGAATGTTCTGGGAGCTCACCCTTGGTGGGTTGAGTATTTGATTTACTACAATTTTAAAACCCAAGACAAGCATCTCAACTCACCGGAACAGGAATCAAAAAGACCTAAAAGGGATTACACAGAAAATCGATGCAACCTACTGACTCACAGGAAACTTGATGAGTGCTGTGAAAGAATTAATGATTTCGCTCGCTCTATTGTGGCACCTAATGAGACGAAAGAGCTAATGGGCTTCAAGTGGTCTGACCAAGGAGATTTCAATTCCCATCAATAAACAGCAAGGCTAGTGTCATTCAGTTTGCAGTCCATTAAGTTAAAAAGCCCAAAGGTTGGCAAACACAGGCAGCACAGCGCATACCCTGGTGTCAGGCTACAATTCTTGCAGCGACAGGTGGCACAGGGATGTGACTGTTGAAATGCAGTCACCTCACACACTGATCCTCTGTCAGCAGGGGAGTTCACCCCAGCGTCCTGCGGCCAATATTTATCCCTCAGACCAACACCACTAAAAACAGATGATCTGGTCATTATCACATTGCCGTTTGTGGGATCTTGCTGTGTGCAAATTGGCTGCCGCGTTTCATACATTGTAACCGTGATGACACTTCAAAATGACTTCATTGGTTGTGAGGCACTTTGGGGCGTCCTGAGGTCACGAAATGCGCTATAGAATCTTTCTTTCTTTCTGTGAAGTTCAGCTATGATGTTCTGCTCCTGAAGACACACGTGCTGTAAGGTCTCCTTCATCCTCTCTTTGAAGCCTGTGCAGATCTTTGCTGCCTTCCTTGCTGCTTTTCCTCCTCCTGATTTAGGAACCTGAATGGTAGGCCCCAGCAGCCTTCCCATGGTCAGCAATTCAGAACAAGCAAATCTGTGGGAAAAGTTCTTGCCCTCCACGAAAGTATTGAACAAACACTTGCCAAAACAGCCAAAAACTTGGCCCAAAGGCACCCGAGAAGCCCAAAATGACTGACCCGAGATATCCTAATGGAGATGAAGAACCCTTTAAATACCGCTCGTGAAGGCTGCTTGCAGATTGTTCCTGCCATGATTTATTGGGGCGGGTTAAGGAAGTGACATTTCAGGTGCGCACAGACACCAATTTGACAAAAGGGTCCTGATTCAGGCGCAGGACCCTTATTATCATATTTAAATGATGCCGACGGTTGTTGCTGGCGGCCGCCGTGGATGCCTATCGACCACCTGGACCAATATGGCGTCGCAAACACTTCCGGCGTGGAACGTCGCGCTGCTGAATTCGACAGTGTGGCACCCACATTCGACAGTATGGAACTGTAGCCCAGCGTGAGTCAGCACCTTCAGGAAAGTAAAGAAGGAAAATACATTTTTCATCTCATTTTAGCATAAGGAGTTCAACTGGTTTCCTGCACTGATTAAGTCCGGAGGCTCCACTTGTAGAAAGATTGAGTAGGCTGGGGCACTCTTTAGAAAAGAGAAGACAGAGGGCTGACTTGATAGAGATCTTTAAGATTATGAAAGGGTTCGATAGGGTAGACGTAGAGAAGATGTTTCCACTTGCGGGTGAGACCAGAACTAGGGGCTAAATAAAAGATAGTCACTAATAAATCCAATAGGGAATTCAGGAGAAACTTCTTTACCCGGAGAGTGGTTAGAATGTGGAACTCGCTACCACAGGGAGTGGTTGAGGCTAATAGCGTGGATGCATTCAAGGGGAAGCTAGATAAGCACATGAGAGAGAAAGGAATAGAAGGATATGCTGATAGGGTGAGATGAAGAGGGGTGGGAGGAGGCTCGTGTGGAGCATAAACACCGGCATGGACCAGTTGGGCCGAATGTCCTGTTTCTGTGCTGTAAATGCTTTGTAATACTTTTTAACACTTGCGTTATTGATTGGATTCAAGATAAACAGACCCGGACATGGGTAAAAATTCAGATTTGTCTTATCTGAACATTCAAAAATAGTGTCAAAGAAATGTTTAATTAAGAACCCGAGTTCTGTGATGATGGGCAAAAAGTGTAATTGCATCTCCTCCTAGATCTTTCAAAGCAACATTCACCTTTCTGTTGCAGGGAGCCATTAGACAAGCAATCCGTAATTGGGTCAAGTGTGGTCAAATGAAAATGTATTCTGCTCATTCTGGATCCTATTGGGTAATTGAGAGAGAAAGAAAATCAAGACACTTTCAATGAGAAAAGCTGCCAAGTTTAAATTGGGGTGTAATTGTTGATGAGGCTCCAAGTTAAAGTTGTCAAAGCTTGTCTCATTTCCCACAATTATGCCTCCAAGGCCATTTGTGATGGAGTAATTGATAAAGTGTGCGATTTATTGCAAGGTATTATAACTCCACTGCTGGGAGAATCCTAATTGGATACTAACACTGCCTAGCAGTTCTGTGTGCCATTGAGGGTGAAGTGGAAAATACAATGTAATAACCTCATGCCTATTTGGAAGTATCATCATTCTTAATTCTTTTAACTAGACCATTAATTCCTCTGACATACTAAGTAAGGTTATAATATGGATTATTAATCCAAGTTACTGCAAGTGACTGTCTCCTACGCTGAAAAATCACATCCCCAGTGGAGAATCAAATTGGGTCTCTTAAGGCTGCGGCTAACTGTACAACTTAATCTCCAATCGTTAAGGAAAGAAAGAATACAACGCCTTTCACGATCTCAGGAGGTCCCAAAGCACTTACAGCCAATAAAGAACTTTTCTGAAGTGTAGTCACTGTTGTAATGTAGGAAACGCGACAGCTAATTTGCGCACAGCAAGCTCCTACAAACAGCAACGTGATAATGACCAGATAATCTGTTTAGTGATATTGATTAAGGGATCAATACTGGCTGGGACACCGGGGAGAACTCCCTCGCTCTTCTTCGAAGTAGTGCCATGGGATATTTAACGCCCACCTGACAGGGCAGACGGGGACTCGGTTTGACGTCTCATCTGAAAGACGGCACCTCTGACGGCGCTGCACTCCCTCAGTACTGCACTGGGAGTGCCGGCCTAGATTTTGTGCTCAAGTCTCCGGAGTGGGACTTGAACCCACGACCTTCTGACTCAGAGGCGAGAGTGCTGCCCACTGAGCCGCAACTGATACCACAGAGCACAACTCACAGCCGCCAGTTCTTGTGTTATAGCGTTGATTGCCCCAGGCTGAAAATCGTACTCCGGATGCCAGGAAAGGGTTTCCACTCACGTGCTTACTTAGGCTCCGCAGCTGATTGGGATCTTACTCCAGAGATGTGCCTTTACTTTGCAGCGGCGGGATAGGGTTGATTTTCTGGGTTTGCACTGCCGGTGGGGAGCCTGAGTTGGCAGCCGTTGATATCAGGAACCCGAGGGCTACGCTCCCAGCGTTCCCTGATAAAGGTGGCCAATACGAGAGGCTCCTGATGGGCAACAGAAACTTGGAAGGTTTTCCATAAAACCCTACATCTCCCTTAAGCCACAATTACCCATAAAACTCTACCCTAGATATCCCCTAAACCAAAATTATCCAATTTAACTCCATCCTAGAGCTCCCCAAAGCCAAAACTGTCCCATAAAGCTCCACCCTAGATCTCCCCTACACCATTAGATTTCAGCCACCACTCAGGAGGTCCTTTTTTACCCCAGTGGGAAAAATTGACTACTAGGATAAGAATCTGCCTCCCCTGCCTTCCTGTAAATATCGGGGCCATTGCTTTTACTCAAAGGGAGAAGCAAACACCACCTGGGCCACATAGAAAGTAAAATGTGATCATATTATAAGTAAATACGCACATAAATGATTAACACAGCCTCTATCTCATTAGTATGTGGCAACAAATCCATTTTCTGTGAACATAATGACAATTCAGGGACTCCCTCCTAAAAAGATCATTTCTAATCATCAAAGCAAGTTAACGTTAAAACGCTTAACTGGACTCTGATTTCAATTTTAATAAACCACATTGAGAAGTCTATCACTGTTACAGAATTGCAATAAACCTGCCTGGTTGAGTCCTCATGGCCTGCAGTCTAAGATTCTAACTACTGTCTGCGTCATTCATGCTCAGCAAGAGATTATGAAAATGATGAGAGACTGCCTGGGTCAAGCTGGATCTCTGCTAGACAACCAAAGCATTTCCACCTTTAAACTTACAGATGCGTTACAGATGTGGAGGGTCGGGGAGGAGGGAAGAAGTGTTTAGTCATGTCACTCTGGCCATCATGGTGTGGGCCAGGCTTGATGCACCAACTGGTCTTCATTTCAATTTTGTATGTTCTTTTCTCCTGCCACCAGATTCACGGGGATTGGGCTCCTCCCATCCAGAGAACCAGGGTAATATCAGAAAATAAATATAATGTAAGATATTGATTTGTTTAAAATACCTGACCTACTTTCCTCTTTGTGACTGGAGATAGCAGGCGCAATGACAAGGAAATAAAAGCAGAATGTTAGGGCACATCTCCTGGGATAGGTTTTTTAAAGATAAATTAACTGTCTGGCAAACTGGAATATGCCCCGATATTTGAGATTTATTTTCAGTGACCCAGTTTGAGAGACAACAGTCTTTGAGCCTGATCCAGTTCCATCCCATGGAATAAATGAAGAATCACCTCTGTACTGTGGATTCTCTTGCTTTAACTCCCAATCCAACTATTATTTGGGAAGTCATCTGGACTTGCTTGCAACACAGGTCAGGCCCATGAGTATTCTGGGCATCTGTTATCCAATCTGTCTGGGTAAAAATCAAAACCGTGGATACTGCAAAAACACATTCCATTTGCTGGCAATGCCCAGCAGATACATTGCCACCTGAAAGGGAAGAGATAGAACATTATGGGTGGGACTCCTCATCAGATATTCACCATCAGAATAACACCTGTCTGGTCTGGTCCAAACTCAGGTAGTTTGAAGGCTCATCACTCCAGCACCTACCACTCTTCACTCCGACGCCCCGCACTCCTCACTATGAGGTCGATTGCTCTTTACTCCAACACCCCATGTTCATTACTCCAGTACCTTGTATTTCAATGACAAAGCATCAATCTGTTTACTGTTAGATATTACTCAAGTTCAGTGGTATGGTTTCCATAGAAACATAGAAGATAGGAACAGGAGTAGGCCATTCGGCCCCTCAAGCCTGCTCCGCCATTCAGTGAGATCATGGC
Source organism: Somniosus microcephalus (assembly GCF_052327205.1). NCBI lineage: Eukaryota > Metazoa > Chordata > Chondrichthyes > Squaliformes > Somniosidae > Somniosus > Somniosus microcephalus. The sequence continues at coordinate 60,015,130 of NC_141006.1, read as the reverse complement.
TGATCATCCAAATTCAGTACCCTGTCCCTGCCTTCTCCCATATCCCTTGATCCCTTTAGCATTAAGAAATATATCTAACTCCTTCTTGAATATATTTAATGAATTGGCCTCAACTGCCTTCTGTGGTAGAGAATTCCACAGGTTCACCACTCTCTGGGTGAAGAAATTCCTCCTCATCTCTGTCCTAAATGGCTTACCCCTTATCTTTAGACTGTGACCCCTGGTTCTGGACTCCCCTGCCATCGGAAACATGCTTCCTGCATCTAGTCTGTCTAGTCCTGTTAGAATTTTATAAGTTTCGATGAGATCCCCTCTCATTCTTCTAAACTCCAGCGAGTATAAGCCCAATCGACCCAATCTCTCCTCATACGTCATTCCTGCCATCCCAGGTATCAGTTTGGTGAATCTTCGCTGCACTCCCTGATGCGCTATCAATTACTCATAAAAGACGGAGAGTTAGGAGAGTAACTAAAGGCTTTTATTAGCAAAGAACAGAGCATGCCTCTCGTGGTTGACTGGGTTCCAAGAAGGCAGGGGGCTGCAGGTCAATCACCTTTATACCTGGGCCTGTGGGTGGAGCCAGCCGAGACATGTTGAGGCATGCATAGGTACAACAGTGAATAACAATAACAGTGGTTTACCACACCCCCTCCATGGCAAGAACATCCTTCCTCAGATAAGGCAACCAAAACTGCACACAATACTCAAGGTGTGGTCTCACCAAGGCCCTGTACAACTGCAGCAAGACATCCTTGCTCCTGTACTCGAACCCTCTCACTACGAAGGCCAACATACCATTTGCCTTCTTAACCGTTTGCTGCACCTGCATGCTTACCTTCAGCGACTGGTGGACAAGGACACCCAGGTCTCGTTGCACTTCCCCTTCTCCCAATCTATTCCCATTCAGATAATAATCTGCCTTCCTGTTTTTGCCACCAGTGGATAACCTCGCATTTGTCCACATTATACTGCATCTGCCATGCATCTGCCCAATCACCCAACCTGTCCAAATCATACTGGAGTTTCTCGGCATCCTCCTCACAGCACACACGCCCACCCAGCTTTGGGTCGTCTGCAAACTTGAAGATATTACATCTAGTTCCCTCATCTAGATCATTAATATATATTGTGAATAGCTGGGGTCCTAGGACCAATCCCTGCGGTACCCCACTAGTCACTGCCTGCCACCCGGAAAAAGTCCCGTTTATTCCAACTCTTTGCTTCCTGTCTGCCAACCAGCTCTCTGTCCAAGTCAGTACCTTGCCCCCAATCCCATGTGCCTTAACTTTGCACGCTAATCTCTTATGCGGGACCTCATCGAAAGCCTTCTGAAAGTCCAAATACACCACATCCACTGGTTCTCTCTTATCTATTCTACCAGTTACATCCTCCAAAAATTTCAGTAGATTAGTCAAGCACGATTTACCTTTTGTAAATCCATGTTGACACCTGGGGGTCCCATACAGACCCCCAGGTGTCTCCCGTGAGTTAAATTTTGCGCTCCTGACAGAGCATCACATCTGCGCCCAGTTATGCTAATAGGTGGAAAATTAGGAGAGTTGCACGAGAGGCATGCTCTCCTCCTGAGCCAATATTCCATAACAACAACAACTTGCATTTATATAGTGCCTTTAATGTAGTAAAACGCTCCAAGGTGCTTCACAGGGGCGTTAACAAACAACATTTGACACCGAGCCACACAAGGAGATATTAGGACAGGTGACCTAGAGCTTGGTCAAAGAGGTAGGTTTTAAGGAGCATCTTAAAGGAGGAGAGAGAGGTAGGGAGGCGGAGAGGTTTAGGAAGGGAATTCCAGAGCTTAGGGCCCAGGCAGCTGAAGATACTACTACCAATGGTGGAGCGATTAAAATAAGGGATGCGCACAGTTCTGGTCGCCATATTTCAAAAGGATAGAGAGGCACTGGAGAGGGTGCAGAGAAGATTTACAAGGATGATACCAGAAATGCGAGGGTATACATATCAAGAAAGGATGAACAAGCTGATGCGCCATCAATTACTCAGAAGACTGAGGTTAAGCGAGTAACAACCAGGCTTTTATTAACTAAAGAATGAAGGTCTAGTCTCGAGTGGTCGACCCGTCCAGAATACTAAGGGACTGGGAGGTAGTCACTTATATACCTGGAATAGTGGGAGGAGTCAGCCGAGGCATGTCCAGACCTGTACCTAGTGGAATACACATACACATACAGACAGGTATAACAGTGGTTTACCACACAAGCTGGGTCTCTTTTCTCTTGAAAAAAGAAGGCTGAGGGGTGACCTAATAGAGGTCTTTAAAATTATGAAAAATTTTGATAAAGTGGATACAGAGAGAATGTTTCCACTTGTGGGGAAGAGCAAAACTAGAGGCCATCAATATAAGATAGTCACCAAGAAATCCAATAGGGAATTCAGAAGAAACCTATTTTCTCTCCTCATTTTCCTTTTTTTATTACTTTTTAAATTGCTGGTCTTCAAGTGGAGCATTCCAGCTAGTGAGGGGATTGGATAACATTTGCACTGGCCATCATGGTGATGGTGAGAATGTGGAACTCACTACCACAGGGAGTGGTTGAGGCGAATAGTATAGATGCATTTAAGGGGAGGCTGGACAAGCATATGAGGGAGAAAGGAATCGAGGGTTTTGCTGATAGGTTTAGATGAGGAAAGACGGGAGGAAGCTCGTGTGGAGCATGGAGTGGTTGGGCCGAATGGCCTGTTTCTGTGCCGTATATCCTATGTAATAGGCCAGAATTGGAGGAGCACAGATAGCTCAGAGGGTTGTAAGGCTGGAGGAGGTTGCAGAGATAGGGAGGGTGGCGGGGGGGATTGAGGCCATGGAAGGATTTGAACAAGGATGAGAATTTTAAAACTAAGGCATTGCTCAAGGTCAGTAAGCACTGGGGTGATGGGTGATGGGTGAACGGGACTTGGTGCGAGTGAGGATACGGGCAGCAGAGCTTTGGTTGAGCTCAAGTTTATGGAGGGGATCCTGGCGTGCGATGGTCTGCGCTGGGAACACAAAGGCAGAAAACTCGCTCAATTATCTCACTTGTGAGACTCTGAAAGTAGTCGTGTCAATGTCCTGCTTGAATTCTGCCCCCAGATTCTTGTTTTTCTTAAACCACGGGCAGAGCTAACAAACATTTAGTGAGGCAAGGGAATGTTGTTAGCTCCAGGGTAAGGCTTTGCAAAGGGGCAAGAGTGAGCACTGTCAAGAGGCCACAGGCCTGTCAATGACCATTGCCATCTCCCTTTCCTTTCCTCGTTGGCTTACAACAGGTGACATTTAAGCAGAGCAGAATAGTTATCCAATCCCCTCACTAGCTGGAATGCTCCTCTTGAAGACTAGCAATTTAAAAAGTAATAAAAAAAGGAAAATGAGGAGAGAAAAAAAAACAAATAAAAAAAATACTGAAATAACACAACAGGTTTGTCAGCATCTGAAGACAGACAGGTGGAAAAGGAAGAGAACAGGAGCTTTGAAATATTAAATATTGAAATATTAACCTGTTGTTTCTCTTTTCCGATGGAGGCGCACCTGCTGCAGTTTTCCAACCAATTTCTGGTTTTGAATTATACCTAAAGGAGTCTGCACTAACCCTGAAATGTTTATCCTTTTCATTCATGAAATTGTGATAAATCCATGTAGGGAGACAAGGAACTCGAAGAGGCGAGGTATGAGGATTAATACGAGTGCTTTATTGAACGACTGCGAGACAACCAGGCAGGCCTGCTTCCAGGCATTGCACCTTTGCTGACCTTCACAGGAAGCAAACCTCTGACCTTAGCAGCAGCATTGGCTACAGCACCACCTGGTGGATAACCTTAATCATAACATCCCAGGTTACTATATCCCTCCTCCCTTAAGATTTCAGTATGAATTTCTTAACAGACAACCATTTCTGAGGGTCACATAAGGAGTCTCCATTCATCATGTTCCATACTTGACGAATCTAACAGTTCAGTATCAATCTCTCTGGTGGCTTGCGAGTCCTTGGTGAACGTCTTACAGTCAAGTCCCTGCTTGTTTGTGGTGAAGCCACCAGCTGCTCCTGAGCAGTGCTCAGAGTATCTGACTCTGCAGCGATGGTTTCCTCTTGAGGAATAGGTTCCTGTGGAATTGTCTCTGTCCCTGGGGGGGCACCACAAATGCACTTGGATAACTGGGGGCAACCCTGTCTTCAGTCATTGCATCTGGAACCTTCATTTCAATTTCCCCTTGTCTGGGAAGTATCTGATCTACATGTCTGCGTACTACCCTACCATCTCCCAACATGACCTTGTATGATACTGGACCTGTCATTGAGTCTATGAAGCCAGGAATCCACTTTGGCCCATAACTGAAATTCCTGGTAAGGACCGCATCTCCTTCTCCAAAACTTCGGCTCTTTGTTCTTTTGTCATGGTTCTCTTTTTGTTTGTTTTGTCTGTTTTCCATTTTCCTTTTTAGGTCTGGGTGGACAAGGTCAAGAGTGGAGCGTAGTCTACGACCTAATAACATCTCAGCAGGAGAGAGTCCTGTGGTGGATTGAGGTGTTATTCTGTAGCTGAACAGAACCCGTGACACTTTGGCTGCTAAACTCCCTTCTGCACTTTTTTTTCATCATCTCCTTAAATGTTTGTACGGCTCTCTCCGCAAGTCCATTCGAGGACGGATGCTATGGAGCCGAGGTCACCTGCACTATGCCATTTTTTCTCAAGAACTCTTTTGTCTCTGTACTCACAAAACAAGTGGCATTGTCACTCACCACGATCTCCGGTAGCCCTTGATTACTGAAGCTCCGATGCAGGCAGTCTATAGTAGTAGTGGCGGAAGCAGGATTTACAGGATAAACATCCATCCATTTGGAATGTGCATCAATGATTATGAGGAACATCTTCCCCATGAATGGACCCGCATAATCTAAGTGCAATCTTCTCCATGGTTTATCCGGCCACTCCCAGGGGTGGAGAGGAGCCGCTGCTGGTGCCTTCCGGTGTTCCTGACAAGTGCTGCATGTCTTGACTAGATTTTCTATCTCCTCATCTAGTTTTGGCCACCACAAGTAACTCCTAGCCAAGGCTTTCATACGCGAGACCCCAGGATGACACTGATGTAGTTGCTCTAGGATAGACTGTCGTGCTGGCTGTGGAATAATCACTTGTGCTCCCCACAACACGCAACCATCCTGCACACTCAGCTCTGTTTTCCTGACACTGTAGGGTGTGGAGTCAGTCCCTTCCGGATGCTGTGGCCATCCCCTCACCACATATTCTCAAACTCTAGACAGTACTGGATCTTTACCTGTCCATGTTCTAACTTGCTCAGCAGTCACAAGTGCCATGTCAGTGTCCTCCAACATCAAAACTTTGTCCTTTGGAGCTGCACGGATAGGTGTGCCTGGCAGTGGAAGACGGCTCAAGGCATCTGCGTTCCCATGGTACTTACCCGCCTTGTAGATGATGACATACTCATATGCCCTCAACGTCACTGACCACCTCTGGACCCGGGGTGACACCATCTGTGGAACTGCTTTCATTTCATTGAAAAGAGAGAGGTTTATGGTCAGTGCATATGGTGAACTTCCTGCAATATATGTACTTGTGGAACCATTGTAACCCAAACATTACTGCTAACCCCTCTTTGTCTAACTGGGAATAGTTTTTTTCCGCTGGTGTTAGAGTTCGGGACATAAACCCTATTGGTCTTTCAGTTCCATCTTCCATGCAGTGTGAAAGAACTGCCCCCACCCCGTAAGGTGAAGCATCACAAGAGAGAATGATGTCTTTCTCTGCATTGTAGTGAACCAGCACATCCGACGACAGCATCAGTTTCTTGGACTGTTCAAATGAAACCCCCTGCTCCTCTCCCCACTGCCACTGTGTCTCTTTGCGCAGTAGTTTGTGAAGAGGTGCTAACACAGTTGACAAGTTTGGTAAAAACCTGTTATAATAGTTCAGCAGTCCCAGGTAAGCTTTTAACTCAGCCACATTTGTAGGAGCAGGGGCATCCTGCAGTGCTTGCACCTTCTCCTTGAGTGGATGGAGCCCAGTGGTGTCCACTCTGTGTCCCAGGAACACTGCCTCATTCCCCAGGAAAGTGCACTTACTCCTCTTGAGCCAGAACCCTGCCCTCTCCAATCTCTGTAGTACCTCTCTCAGAGTGCTCAGATGCTCCTGGTCGGTTCTTCCCATCACCAGAATGTCATCCAGATAGATGGAAACATGTGGAATCCCTTGCAGTACACCTTCGATTGTCCTCTGGAAGATAGCTGGGCTAGATGAGACACCAAACGGTAAGCGGTTATATGTAAACAAGCCCTTGTGTGTATTTATGGTGACATACTTCTTTGATTTGGATTCCTCCACAGGTGATTTCGCCCTGCAAGCTCATTTTATGTGTCCTTGTTTCCCACACTTGTAGCACTTTTCCTCCAGAAACCGGCATTCACTCACCAGGTGATCACCCTTGCATCTATAACATGCCTTCACATGCTCACGTTGTGGTTTCTGACGCATGTTCAACTTGTGCACAACAACCTGACCTGCAACTTGCATAGCATTAGCCCTGTCTGAATCCTGTATTTCTTTTACATCTCAGTTCGCTGTCTCTATGGCTTGAGCAAGTTCCAATGCTTTTTCATAAGTAAGCCCAGTCTCGGATAATAATCTATGCTGCATTCGGTCGTCCATAATTCCGCAAACTAGCCTATCTCGCAGCATTTCCTTCAGGTTGTTCCCATAATTGCAATCTTGTGCTAATTTACGCAACACCGTTACATAGTCCATTACGCTCTCTTCCTCTTTCCTGTTCCTTGAATTAAACTTGAACCGCTGTACAATCTCACTAGGCTTAGGGTTGAAATGTTCTTTTAGCAAAGCCACTAATTCAACAAATGATTTGTCTCCAGGCTTTTCAGGACTGAGCAGATTCCTCATCAAACTGTAGGTTTGGCTTCCCACTGAACTAAGCAGAATGGCTTTCCTTTTTCCGGCATCATTTATTTCATTTGCTTCGAAAAAATAACCCAACACTTCACAGTATTCCTCCCAAGTTTGTGCTTGAATATCAAAAGCAGAGACCATTCCTACCGTGGCAGCCATGCTCTCTTCCAACTGGTAGCTAACTGCAGCTCGTGATTTTGTTGTTTAAACGTCCTGGCAGACCTCTCTTATTCAGGGTCCTTTTTTACCTCGTCACCAAATGTGATAAATCCATGTAGGGAGACAAGGAACTCGAAGAGGCGAGGTATGAGGATTAATACGGGTGCTTTATTGAACGACTGCGAGACAACCAGGCAGGCCTGCTTCCAGGTATTGCACCTTTGCTGACCTTCACAGGAAGCAAACCTCTGATCTTAGCAGCAGCATTGGCTACAGCACCACCTGGTGGATAACCTTAATCATAACATCCCAGATTACTATAGAAATGATCACCGGTTCTGCCATAAACATGACAACATTTGTTTGACCGGTCTCGGTTCCTGCCATTGGTGGGGAGCATTGCCATGGTAGCAGTGCATGGTGGGCCAGAAATAAACCCACCTTCAGCTGTATTAATAAAACTCTGATGGACGAGGGACGTTCCTGAGGACGGTGGGGATTCAGATCGGAAAATCACGGGCTCACGATTTCCGGCCCATCGTGCACTGCTGCCACAGCAACGCTCCCCACTGATGGCAGGAACCCAGACCGGTCAAACAAATGTTGTCATGTTTATGGTTCGAGGGCCTTGAAGATCTTGGGGTGAAGTTTCCGCTAGGTTCGTACCCAGATTCCAGCGCAATCCGGGCGGAATCGGCCGAACCAGCGCAAAAAGATCGGGGAATTTTAAAATGTAGGCGAGTTGCAGCCAAAGCCACTCGTGCTCGTGTTTTCCGTGATCTTTTACACTGGTTTAAAATTCAATGCACCCGGATTCGGCCCCGCTCACAAAACTGGCCACGCCCCCGATGGAAATTGCGAGATTCCGCCGCTTGCGCTGGTTCGGGAAGGCTCTTCAAACTGCGCTCATTTTCTTCAGCGCACCAGCACTGGTGGGCACGCTTTAAAAGATTTTTCATGTCAAAAAATATTTAATTTACTAAAAAACTGACTAGTGTACACCAATGAAACTGGTAAATGGTTTGTTATTGGGGTTTTTTAAGTCATTTTCAGTGATTTTTAATCAGGTTACTCACAGGTGGAGGACTGGACACTCTTATTAAAAATGCTTATTTTTGTGATAAACCCATTTTCAGCTGTATTAATAAAACCACACCAGGTTACCGCTCTTAAATACATCAAGGAATACTATTTAATGGAAAGAAAACAATAAGAAACGATTATGTTCCTATTACGCTGCCCGATCACGCTGGTTCATAGAAGATTTCACGTTTGTGATTATGCGAATGAATTTGTCAAAAACTTTTGTGAAGCGCTTTGGGACGTTCTGCTACGTTTAAGGCACTATATAAATGCAAGTTGTTGTTGTAGCTGTGGCACTGGAATGAAGTGCTGTGGAAGTAAGCTTTAGGAGTTGCTGCAGGCTGTAAGTCATACATTTTGCAGCCACAGCGTATTAGTGGTAGAGAGAATGGATCGAGTCCAGTGGCAGGGGCACCGATCAAGCGAGCTGCTCTGTCCTGGGTGGTGTTGCGTGTTTTGGCTGAAATTATCCTGGTGAGTGGCGAGTATTCCAGCACATGACCTGTAGAAGGTGGAGAGTTTTTAAGGGTTCAGGAGATGAGCCACTTGTTGCACAGTATACCCAACCTCTGTCCTGCTCTTGTAGCCACAGTATTTATATTACAAAGTACAGGAAACTCTTTTTTATCCGGCACCAACGGGACCGGCGTGGTGCCGGTTGATCAAAAAGTCCGGATTACAGAGAGGTATACTTACCAAGGTATGAGAGCCCCGTACACGGCCACAGGTGCAGGAGCCCCGGTTACACGGCACTTGTGCAGGAGTCCCGGTTACATGGCCATAGATCCAGGAACCCCGGTTACACGGCCACTAATATATAGTAAAACTTACCTGAACCTACTCCTAAATTTTGCCAGTTAAGAGAGATTCCGGATTTTTTTTAGGTGCCGGTTAAAAGAGAGTTTCCTGTATTACTAAGTATTTACAGCACAGAAACAGGCCATTAGGGTCCAACAGATCCATGCCGGCGTTTATGCTCCACACGAGCCTCCTCTCACCCCATCAACATATTCTTCTATTCCTTTCTCCCTCGTCTGCTTATTGAGCTTCCCCTTCAATGCAGATATGGCTGGTCCAGTTACGTTTCTGGTCAATGGTGACCACCACCCACCCCACTCATCACCTGGCACTTATGTGGCACGAATGTTCCCGCCCACTTGTCATTCCTTTCAAAATCTTGAAAACTCAATGGGGACTCCTTTGTCGCAAAGAAAACAAACCAAATTAAGAACATAAGAACATAAGAAATAGGAGTAGGAACAGGCCACTTGGCCCCTCAAGCCTGTTCCGCCATTCATTAAGATCATGGCTGATCTAGGGCTCAAAGCCACTTCCCAGCCTGCTCCCCATAACCCTTCACTCCCTTATCTTGCAAAAATCTGTCTATCTCCACTTTAAATGTATTTAATGACCCAGCCTCCACAACTCTCTGGGGCAGAGAATTCCACAAATTTATGACCCTCTGAGAGAAGAAATTCCTCCTCATCTCAGTTCTAAAAGGGCGACCCTTTATTCTGAGACTGTGCCCCCGAGTTCTAGATTTCCCCACGAGGGGAAACATCCTCTCTGCATCTACTCTGTCGAACCCCCTCAGTATCTTATATGTTTCGATAAGATCACCTCTCATTCTTCTAAATTCCAATGAGTATAGGCCCAGCCTGCTCAACCTTTCCTCATAAGTCAAACCCCTCATCTCTGGAATTAACCTAGTGAATCATCTCTGAACTGCCTCCAATGCAAGTATATCCTTCCTTAAATTAGGAGACCAAAACTGTACGCAGTACTCAAGGTGCGGTCTCACCAATACCTTGTACAGTTGTAGCAGGACTTCCCTGCTTTTATACTCCAACCCCCTTGAAATAAAGGCCAACATTCCCATTTGCCTTTTTGATTACTTGCTGTACCTGCATGCTAACTTTTTGTGTTTCATGCACAAGGACCCCCAGGTCCCTCTGAACTGTAGCATTTTGTAATCTCTCTCCATTTAAAAAATAGTTTGCTTTTTTATTTTTCCTGCCAAAGTGGATAACCTCGCACTTTCCTTAACCTTTCCTCCTAATGGAAATTCTTAATATTCAGTGTCAACTTTGTTTTTTTAATTATTATTTGTTCCCATGAATGTGGGCAACATCGTCTAGGCTGCATTGATTGTCCAACCCTTACTGCCCTGAGTAGGTGGTCGTGGGCCTTCTCTATAAGGAAACGGTTAAATTCTTTATATCAATTTTGGCTTTTTAAGTAAGTTTCTGTTAGCCATGTTCAGTTAGTAAAAGGGATTCCAGTCAGACAGTGTTTTAGCTGATAATGAGAGGCCACAAAACTGTCTCTGTTAGCTCGAGCCTTGAAAAGGCACCTGCCATAGATCTGGAAAATGAGGGAGTGAGTCAAGTTATGGGGAATTATTCTTGTAAAAAAACTGAAGTCCAGCTAATTGGATGAGGTAATACTGTTAAACATGTAGATTCACAGGTAGCCAGAGTGAAGGAAACTCGAGCGGCAGAGCGGGGCTATAAAAGGCCCCAGAGACCAGGTAAGGCCTCACAGCGTCGGCGGGAATCTCGAGCGGCAGAGCGGGGCTATAAAAGGCCCCAGAGACCAGGTAAGGCCTCACAGCGTCGGCGGGAAACTCGAGCGGCAGAGCGGGGCTATAAAAGGCCCCAAAGACCAGGTAAGGCCTACCAGTCTCCGAACTCGGAACTCGGAGGGAAGGAGAGAGGTAAAAAGTAATCCAAGTGTGACGTCACCAGAAAGCGGGTAAGTGATTGGTTGGTAAGTATTTCTCCCTTTTTAAGCTTAAATCTCTTTGGTTTATAGTTTCTAAGGTGTGATATTCACCATCTAGAATCGGGGCAGAGGATATTTAAGAATAATATTAATAAATTTAATTAATTACATAGAATGGGAGATCAGGTGATGTGTTGCTGCTGCAATATGTGGGAGCTGGTGGACACCAGTGATGCTCACGGTGATCACATTTGCAGTAAGTGTTGGCTGCTCGAGGAATTCCGGCTCCGTGTTGAAGAGCTGGAGTCCGAGCTTCAAACACTGAGACACATCAGGGAGGGGGAGAGTTCACAGAATCACAGAATCACAGAAACCCCACAATGCAGATAGAGGCCATTTCGGCCCATCGAGCCTGCACCGACACATATCCCACCCGATCCCCGTAACCCCCACACCAACACATATCCCACCCTATCCCTGTAACCCCATGTATTTAATCCCCCTAACACTAAGGGTCAATTTATCATAGCCAATCAACCTAATCCGCACATCTTTGGACTATGGGAGGAAACCGGAGCACCCGGAGTAAACCCACGCAAACACGGGGAGAATGTGCAAACTCCACACAGACAGTCGCCCGAGGTCGGATTCGAACCCGGGTCTTACCTGGACTCTGTGTATCACGAGGTATTCACACCAATTAGATTAATTAATTCAGATGTAGTCCGTGGCCAGGGTCAGGATGGTGTGACTAGAAGTGAGGCAGGTACGGGGATCCAGGAGGTAGTGTTGGAGGAGACGCAGCCTTTGCACTTGTCCAACAGGTTCGAGGCTCTTACTCCCTGTGAGGATGGGAGCAGGGACTGCGGGGAGGATGAGCAACCTGGCCACAGCACCGTGGAGCGGGGGGCCATTCAAGTGGGGGGAGTTAAAAGAAATGTTGTAGTGGTAGGGGATAGTATCATTAGGGGGATAGATAGAGTTCTTTGCAGCCGAGAGCGAGAGTCCCAACGGCTGTGTTGCCTGCCCGGTGCCAGGGTTAAGGACATCTCCTCTGGACTGGAGAGAAACTTGGAGTGGGAGGGGGAGGATCCAGTTGTCGTGGTCCATGTTGGTACCAACGACATAGATAGGACAAGGAAGGAGGTTCTGCTGAGGGAGTTTGAGCAGCTAGGGGCCAAATTAAAAAGCAGAACCACAAGGGTAATAATCGATTATTACCTGAGCCATGAGCGAATTTGGCTAGGACAAATAAAATTAGAGAGTTAAATGCGTGGCTCAAAGACTGGTGTGGGAGAAATGGGTTTTGCTTCCTGGGACACTGGCACCAGTACTGGGGCAGGAGGGAGCTGTTCCGTTGGGACGGGCTTCACTTGGCCAGTGCTGGGACTAGAGTCCTGGCGGATCATATAACTAGGGCTGTAGAGAGGGCTTTAAACTAACTAGTGGGGGGGAGGTTCCTAGAGAGCAAATAATAAAAATGACAACAGAGAAGGTCATAGAATTAGGTAGCAGTGGGGAAATTAAAAACCAGAGCGTGTCAGGAAGGGGCAGAAGGTATGGAGTAAAAGGTAAAGTAATAAAAAGGGCAAAAGCAGGAACTAAGTGTCACAAAACATATTTGAAAGTTCTCTATCTGAATGCACGTAGCATTCGTGACAAAATAGACGAGTTAATGGCACAAATAACTACATATGGGTATGATCTTGTGGCCATTACAGAAACATGGCTGCAGGGTGACAATGCCTGGGAATTAAACATACCAGGTTATTTAACGATCAGGAAGGACAGGCAGGAAGGAAGGGGAGGTGGGGTGGCTATGTTAATAAAGGAAGGAATCACTGTAATACAGAGAAATGATATTGGGTCAAAAGATCAGGATAATGAAACAGTTTGGGTGGAGGTAAGGAATAATAAGGGGAAAAACACACTAGTGGGCGTATTCTATAGGCCTCCGAACAGTGGCAACTCTGTTGGACGGTGTATCAATCAGGAAATAGTTGAGGCTTGTAATAAGGGAACATCTATAATTATGGGGGATTTTAACTATCATATTAATTGGACAAATCAAATTGGGCAGGGCTGCCTTGAGGATGAGTTCATTGAGTGTATTAGGGATGGGTTTCTTGAGCAGTATGTAACTGAACCGACCAGGGGGCAAGCAACCTTAGATCTGGTCCTGTGTAACGAGACAGGATTAATTAAAAATGTCCTAGTAAAGGATCCCCTTGGAATGAGTGACCATAACATAGTTGAATTCCATATTCAATTAGAGGGTGAGAAGGTTGGATCTCAAACAAGCGTGCTAAGCTTGAATAAAGGAAACTATGAAGGTATGAGAGCGGAATTGAGTAGAGTGGATTGGGAAAATAGATTAAAGGGTAAGACGATACATGATCAGTGGTGTACATTTAAGGAGTTATTTTACAACTTCCAAAAATTATATATTCCACTGAGAAGAAAAGGGTGTAAAAGAAAAGACAGACATCCATGGCTAAGTAAGAAATTAAGCATAGTATTCGACTAAAAACAAGGGCATATAAGGTAGCCAAATCTAGTGGGAGGATAGAGGATTGGGAAAACTTTAAAAGACAGCAAAAAATAACAAAAAGATTGATTAAGAAAGGGAAGATAGATTATGAAAGTAAATTAGCAAAAAATATAAAAACAGATAGTAAGAGTTTTTATAGTTATATAAAAAGAAAAAGGGTGGCTAAAGTAAATGTTGGTCCCTTAGAGGATGAGACTGGGAAATTAATGGTGGGAAATATGGAGATGGCAAAAACACTGAATGAATATTTTGTATCAGTCTTTACAGTAGAAGACACTAAGAATATCCCAACACTGGACAAACAGGGGGCTAAAGGGGGGGAGGAGCTAAACACGATCAAAATCAGTAAGGAAGTGGTACTCGGTAAAATAATGGGACTCAAGGCAGATAAATCACCTGGACCTGATGGCTTACATCCTAGGGTCTTGAGGGAAGTGGCGGTAGGGATTGTGGATGCATTGGTAATAATTTTCCAAAACTCCCTGGACTCGGCAATGGTCCCGGCAGACTGGAAAACTGCTAATGTAACATCCTTATTTAAAAAGGGCAGTAGACAGAAGGCTGGAAACTATAGACCGGTTAGCCTAACATCTGTGGTAAGTAAAATGTTGGAGTCCATTATTAAGGAGACAGTAACAGGACATTTGGATAATCATCATTTAATAGGACAAAGTCAGCATGGTTTTATGAAGGGGAAGTCATGTTTGACAAATTTGCTGGAGTTCTTTGAGGAAGTATCATATAGGGTGGATAAAGGGGAACCAGTGGACGTAGTGTATTTAGACTTCCAAAAGGCATTTGACAAGGTGCCACACAAAAGATTATTGCTTAAGATAAAAAATCACGGGATTGGGGGTAATATTCTGGCATGGATAGAGGATTGGCTATCTAACAGAAGGCAGAGAGTTGGGATAAATGGTTCATTCTCAGACTGGCAATCAGTAACTAGTGGTGTTCCGCAGGGGTCAGTGCTGGGTCCCCAACTCTTCACAATCTATATTAACGATTTGGAGGAGGGGACCGAGTGTAACATATCAAAGTTTGCAGATGATACTAAGATGGGAGGGAAAGTAGTGAGTGAGGAGGACATAAAAAACCTGCAAGGGGACATAGACAGGCTAAGTAAGTGGGCAGAGATTTGGCAGATGGAATACAATACTGGAAAGTGTGAGGCTATGCACTTTGGCAGGAAAAATCGTAGAGCAAGTTAGTATCTTAATGGCAAGAAACTGGAAAGTACTGAAGTACAAAGGGATCTGGGGGTCCTGGTGCACGAAACTCAAAAGGTTAGTATGCAGGTGCAGCAAGTGATTAAGAAGGCCAATGGAATGTTGGCTTTCATTGCTAGGGGGATAGAATATAAAAATAGGGAGGTATTGCTTCAGTTGTACAAGGTATTGGTGAGACCGCACCTGGAATACTGCGTACAGTTTTGGTGTCCATACTTAAGAAAGGACATACTTGCTCTCGAGTCAGTACAAAGAAGGTTCACTCGCTTAATCCCGGGGATGAGGGGATGGACATATGAGGAGAGGTTGAGTAGATTGGGACTCTACTCATTGGAGTTCAGAAGAATGAGAGGCGATCTTATTGAAACATATAAGATTGTGAAGGGGTTGGATCGGGTGGATGCGGGGAGGATGTTCCCGATGATGGGTGAAACTAGAACTAGGGGGCATAGTCTTAGAATAAGGGGCTGCTCTTTCAAAACTGAGATGAGGAGGAACTACTTCACTCAGAGGGTGGTAGGTCCATGGAATATGCTGCCCCAAAAAACTGTAGAAGCTACATCATTACAAAAATTTTAAAACAGAAATAGACAGTTTCCTAGAAGTAAAGGGAATTAAGGGTTACGGGGAGCGGGCAGGAATTTGGACATGAGTCTAGGTTCGGATCGGTCGTGGCCCTGTGGGTAGCGGAGCGGGCCCAGGGGCCGTGTAGCCTGATCCTGCTCCTATTTCGTGTGTCTAATTCTGTTAGATTCAGGAGATGGTTCTGTGATAGTGGATTGGCGGTTAGGATTAGATCAGCCATGATCTTATTGAATGGCGGAGCAGGCTCGAGGGGCCGAATGGCCTACTCCTGCTCCTATTTCTTATGTTCTTATGTTCTTATGTTCTTATAAAAAGAGGGGTGTTAGAAGAGATACTTCGACAAGGCTTGGGCTGATTCCCAAGCTCGGAACCTGTGACACAGTGAATTCTCCGGCACCAGAAGTGGCACCCTAAGCATATGTGTAATTATTAGTAGTAATATTTATTATTGTATGTGTGTGATTATTAGTAATAATAGTTATCATTGTATATGTGTGATTATTGGTAATGATAATTAATATTGTATGCTTGATTCCTGTGAAAGCCAATAAATACCTTTGAAGCCTATTATCTTGAGGGCTTACTTATAAATTCATAAGAACGTCCATTGCCTAACATCTGCTTGAACCGCCGCAGATCATGCAGTGATGGTGCTCCAAAAAATGGTGCTAGGTGGTGAATTTCAGGATAGTGGCCCAGCGACAACAAAGCAACAACGATAAATGTCAAAGTCAGAATGGTACGTGACCTGGAGGTGGTGGTGCTCCCTGGCATTGGTTCTTTGCTCACCTCTGTAGCTCCCAAGGGCTCTCCATTTACTGCACGGGCAATTCATTAGATAGAGCACAACACCCCAAGGTCACCTTACTGCAAGTAATTCTGGGTCTGCTAAGCTAGTACCCAGCTGTCTGAATGTAATATTTATGTACTTTATTGACTATATTTCCCATACTCAAGGTCAAGGGTCCTCCTATGTTAGTGGCTCAGCTATGTTGTATCCATGTATTAATGGAGACACGGAATGCAGGAGTTGGTTTAACAGCTGTTTACTGAACAAAGTCTGGAGGTGAACTAAAAGATACAAGACACTATACAGGCTTATATACCCGAGTGGTCACTACCGGTATTACAGTACACAGGGGCTCTTAAAGGTACATACACTACAATTCCTCCCCTTTTAGATAATTAGTACATAACATTTTAAGTAATCATTAATTAACATGTTTACAAGAACAATAATCTACACATTTGCTGCAGTTAATCAATTATAAGTCAGTCTCTCTGGAGGCTTCCTGACTCGGTCCAGATAACGCCTCGGTGGTGTAGTAGTTTTCGGTGGTGTAGTAGGTTCTTTTGGCAAGGTCGATTCGGCTTGAATGCCAGTGTTGGGTTCATCTGGTTCCAGTATCACCGGATCGGAGGTAGATACTATGGGTATCTCTGCTTCATCGTTAGGCGTATAGAGTTGTGGTCTAGGTTGTCCCTTTTTGGATGACTCTATGATCTGGTCAGCATGGCGCCTTATTATGCTTTCTCCAATGTCCACGGTATACATCAGCGGTCCTAGTCATGTGCAAATAGTTCCAGGCTGCCATTTCTCGGTACGGTAGTCCCGGGCCAAAACTTGTTGACCTATCTGGAAGGTTCTAGTTGGCCTTTCATTCATGCCTTGAAATTGCCGGTTCTCTACGTCCCTTCTGATGTTTGGCTTGATCAAATCCAGCCGGCATCTTAGTCTTCTATTGAAAAACATCATGGCGGGAGTTTGGTTTGTAACCACATGTGTTGCATTCCTGTACGCAAACAAGAAGTTATCTACCTTATGCTGTAGATTTATGTCTTCATTACCCATGGCCTTTATGGCCTTCTTGAAGGTCTGGACAAACCTTTCAGCTAATCCATTGGTGGCGGGATGGTATGGGGCGGATGTGTAGTGCTTAACCCCATTGTTTTTTAAGAACTTCCTGAATTCTTCGAACACAAATTGCAGTCCATTATCAGAACAGATCTGTTCAGGCAGCCCATTCCTGGCAAATATGGTCCTTAATACTGTGATGGTTTTTTCCGTGGTGGTGGAGGACATCTTTATTACCTCCGGCCACTTGGAGTGTGCATCAACCGCGATTAAGAACATTGAGTCCATAAATGGACCAGCAAAGTCGATATGTACCCTTTGCCATGGAGATGAGGGCCACTCCCATGGATGTAGAGGGGCTTGTGGTGGGGCGTTTTGGACCTTCTGGCATCCTAGACAGCTCTTGGTCATTTCTTCGATGTCTCCATCGATACCTGGCCACCACACAAACGCTCTGGCTAGGTTCTTCATTTTCACTCCACCCAGATGCCCCTCGTGAAGCTCCTTTAGCACTTTATCCTGGAGTTTGGGTGGAATCACCACTCTGGATCCACACATCAAGGTTCCTCGGCACACTGACAGCTGTTCTCTTATTTGCGAGAATGCTGGCAACAGTGGTTCGCCATGTGCTGGCCATCCCTTCACTAAATCGTAGACTCGAGAGAGTTGGGTCATTTCTCGCTTCCATTTCAATGGTAGAATTTGTTACTGGTAGACATTCCACGATGGTTGAGTGGAACATCTCCACTGGGTCCACTGTAGGTGCCTCTTCTACCGTTGGCAACGGTAGGCACGATAAACCGTCAGCATTCCCATGCTGTTTTGATCCTTTGTATTCTATGTCATATTGGTGTGCCCCTAGGAAAAGGGACCACCTCTGTAGCCTTTGCGCTGTCATAATGGGAACGCCCTTTTTAGGGTTCAATATGGAGACGAGGGGTTGATGGTCAGTCAACAAGGTAAATTTTTGTCCGTGTAGGTAATGGTTGAATTTCTTCACTCCCCACACCAGGCTGAGTGCTTCCCTGTCAATCTGGGCGTAGTTACGCTCAGCTGAGTTCAATGAGCGTGACGCAAAAGCTATCGGCTGCTCCGAGCCATCAGGGAATCTATGCGATAATACCGCTCCTACGCCGTAAGGGGATGCATCGCACGCCAGTCTGATTGGCAGTGATGGGTTGTGATGAGCCAACACTTCCTTGGACGTGATCAAGCCTTTGCATTTATGGAAGGCACGTTTACAGTCTTCGCTCCATTTCCAAATTACTCCCGTTTGTAGCAGTGCGTTAAGAGGGTGCAGAACAGTTGACAAGTTCGGTAAAAATTTATGATAGTAATTTATCAATCCCAGGAACGACCTTAATTGTGAGACATTTTCAGGTGCTGGGGCTTTTATGACCGCTTCAATTTTTTCAGGTGACTTATGCAACCCTTCTTCGTTAATTATATGGCCACAATATGATATTTGTTTCTGGAAAAATTCGCACTTGGGGCGATTTGCTCGTAGGCCCCGTTCTCTCAGTCTAGTGAGCACCTGCTCCAAATTGGCAAGGTGCTCGTTGTCATTTTCTCCTGTTACAAGGATGTCGTCTAGGTAGCATTGAGTCCCCGGAATCCCTTGGAGGACTTGCTCCATAGCTCTTTGCCAGATAGCTGGAGCTGATGCTACTCCGAAAACCAGTCGATTGTACTGGTACAGGCCTTTGTGTGTGTTTATCGTGAGATACTTTTTAGAGGCCTCCTCAACCTCCATCTGTAGATATGCCTGTGCCAAGTCAATTTTGGTGAAACGTTTCCCTCCGGATAGTGAGGCGAAAATATCTTCTATCCTCGGAAGAGGATACTGTACCATGTGAAGGACCGGGTTTACAGTCACCTTGAAGTCCCCACAGATGCGAATTTTTCTCTGTTCTTCAGATTTATCATTATTCAACGTTTTCTTCATGACCGGGACGATGGGTGTTGCCCACTCGCTCCAATCTACCTTGGATAACACGCCTGCCTTTTCCAAATTCTCCAGCTCTGCCTCGACTGCTGGACGAATTGCGTATGGCACCGGCCTTGCCTTAAAAAACTTGGGAATTGCCGTATCTTCCACTTTTATTGAGGCGGTGACGCCTTTCAAGGTTCCTAGTTCCTGTTGAAACACTTCTTTGGCGTTGGCCAAGATGTCTTTTAATCGTTCAGGTATGTTGTCATCATCATTTTTTTTCTTACTGGTTACCGTCAGTGCCTAAATGGAGTGCCAGTCTAAACGTATCTTCCTGATCCATTCACGTCCCAACAGCGGTGGACCACCATCTTGCAGAACGTATAAATACAACTTCTGTATTTCCTTGCCGTTGTATACAACAGGCACCCTTATTTTCCCTCTGGGGTATACTTTCTGCCCCGTATATGTCTTCAAGATAATGGATGTGTCTTTCAAAGGTACATGCGGAAATAGCCGCTCATAATCCCGTCGACTTATGACAGTCAGAGCTGATCCTGTATCTAGCTCCATTTTAACTGAGGACCCCGCTATCATGAGGGTAACCCAAATGGTCTGGTAATCTTCTTTGGCAATTACATTATGTAATTTGAGACAGCTTAGTCTCTTGTTTCCGGAGTCGCTATCGCTCTTCTGGTCTTCGGAGCTACTGTCCGTCAGCATTTGTACCTTTCTGTACTTTTCCTTATTGGTTTTTTTTCTGCCAGTGGATTTTGTGTTTCCAGATCGGCATACACGTGCAATGTGTCCCATCTTTCCGCATTGCCTGCATGCTTTGTCCTTGAACCAGCAGTCCCTCTGGTCATGGGTGGATCTGCCACAGCGATAACATCTCTCGAAACCCCGTGTCATTTCATGGGTGCCGAAGTCCTGTGGCTTTTGCTGTATCTCTGCAGCTCCTCTTGCTGCTGCTTCGTATGATACAGCCACACTGAAAGCCTTGTCCAGTGTCAAATCTTTCTCAGAAAGTAGCCTTTTCTGTGTTCCTTCACTTAGGAGACCGCAGACGAATTTGTCTCGTAGAGAATCTGCCAGTCCTGCCCCGAATTGGCAGTGCTTTGACAGCTTTCATAATTCGGTGAGGTAATCAGCGTTACTTTCATTCTTATGCTGATTCCTCCTGAAGAATTTGAATCGTTCCGCTATCAGCAGCGGTGTTGGGTTTAAGTGCTCCTGTAGGGTATCAACAATCTCCTTAAAATTCTTGTCCATCGGTTTGGCTGGAGTGATCAAGTTTCGTAACAGCCCGTATGTCCTTGCGCCCATCAGATTTAGAAGTACCGATGCCTTTTTATCATCCTCTACTTCATTCGCTGTGCAATATACCTCCACTCTTTCCACATATGTGGTCCAATCCTCTATATTACTATCGAAAGCAGTAATATTGCCAGTCTTAGACATCCTGAAAATCAAAAATGGCGCCTCCCGCGCTTTCCTTTCTTCCCTGCTGAGAAAAAATGGCACCTCCCACGCTTTCCCGCCGCTGCCGCTGCTGACAATGCTGTTCTCCGCG
Source organism: Somniosus microcephalus (assembly GCF_052327205.1). NCBI lineage: Eukaryota > Metazoa > Chordata > Chondrichthyes > Squaliformes > Somniosidae > Somniosus > Somniosus microcephalus. Next base: position 59,994,514 of record NC_141006.1, on the reverse strand, counting down.
GTTTTTATTTACACAGATATTTTTAATAGTTGGAGAGTCGTTCCCGCCGGACTCTCTGGGATTTTTCCCTCCCTCTGCTTGGTCCGAACGCCGACCTGCTTTGCAGCGCCGGCAGTCTCCCGAGTGCTCCACCCTCCATCTCTGTTTGCCTCCGCCTTCCGACTCGCTGCTCGGCCCTGCTGCAGAGCCACCCGATCGAGCCCCAGCCCGCCACCCATGAAGGATTAGTGCAGTACCTGTCACCAGCCCGGCTAGCTGGTGAAACCACAGTTTTTTTTTCTTCGACCTTCGTCTGAGGAATCGATCTCCTTGAGGTGCTGCCGAATTGCAGGTAAGTCCATTTCCAATTCGTCACCACTGTTGTATCCGTGTATTAATGGAGACACGGAATGCAGGAGTTGGTTTAACAGGTGTTTACTGAACAAAGTCTGGAGGTGAACTAAAAGATACAAGACACTATACAGGCTTATATACCCGAGTGGTCACTACCAGTATTACAGTACACAGGGGCTCTTAAAGGTACATACACTACAAGCTAGCTGAGTGCTAGATTTAGAAGAAGATCTTGGGTTTCAGTCCCAGCATAATACAGTCTGTCTATTATCCTTCTGCGATGAATAAAATAAGTACCATTCATTAGGGTGCTTGGAGGAAATAGGAGGCAGTGGGAGGCTGAGCAATATTTTCTCCAATTATTCCAGTATTTCTTGGCTCTCAGGCAAAGGAAATCAAAATCAATGCCGTACCCAATTGACACTGCATGCCTAATCAAGACCAATCTCTGTTTCTCTCCGTGTACTAGTCTCTGTTTATTTAAGTGCGGGAATAAAATATTTAGCACAGACAAAAGTGTATAGTTAAATTACCAAGTGAAAGTGCACAGTATCTGGATCAAACAGATGGCAGTGGAAACTGAAATTTCAATGATTTTTCTCATTAATTCATGGGATGTGGGCATGCCCATCTCTAATTGCCCTCGAGACAGTGGTGGTGAGTCACCTTCTTGAACTGCTGCAGTCCATGTGGTGAAGTTACTTCCACAGTGCTGTTAGGGAGGGAGTTCCAGGATTTTGACCCAGCGACAATGAAGGATCGGCGATATATTTCCAAGTCAGGATGGTGTGTGACTTGGAGGGGAACTTGGAGGTGATGGTGTTCCCATGCGCCTGCTGTCCTTGTCCTTCTAGATGGAAGAGGTCGTGGGTTTGGGAGGTGCTGCTGAAGAAGCCTTGGCGAGTCGCTGCAGTGCATCTTGTAGATGGCACACACTGCAGCCACGGTGCGCCAGTGGTGGAGGGAGTGAATGTTTAAGGTGGTGGATGGGGTGCCAATCAAACGGTCTGCTTGGTCCTGGATGGTGTCGAATGTCTTGAGTGTTGTTGGAGCTGCACTCATCCAGGCAAGTGGAGAGTATCCCATCACACTCCTGACTTGTGCCTTGTAGATGGTGGAAAGGCTTTGGCGAGTTAGGAGGTGAGACACTCGCCGCAGAATACCCAGCCTCTGACCTGCTCTTGTACCCACAGTACTTATGTAGCTGGTCCAGTTAAGTTTCTGATCCTGTAGCGTTTAAAGCTGTGCACCATAATTAAACATCACTAATGCCTGCGTAGTTCGAGCTCCAAGCCCTGTCTGAGGAAACTGTGCAAAATCAAGTTTTGCAGTCCCTCCCTCCCCTCCCCACCCCAACACAATGGCTCAGCGCACCGGGGTGTAGTACTGAGCCATCTAGGCCAGGGAGGTCCTGGATTGGATTCCCGGTCTGGGTTGAGCGTGCCTTCTTTTTGATCCATGACTATTTCTTGAAGGGGTTCTGCATTATAGCCCAAGACTCCAGATACAGTGGAAAGCATCCCTTTTATATAGCAGCATGTATTCTACTGAAAGCTGGGGGGTGGACGGTTTGGCCAATAGGACCTTCCCAAATGGCTGGGGGGTCTGTGCAGGCTAGTGAACAAGAAGCTGAACCACGGTACACCGAACACTCAGAACATCCGGCGACAGTGGTTGTACATGTTACCGGGAGCACTGCTGTATCGCGGGGTACTGATGAAGACCGCCTCCATTGCTGGGTCTCATTCTTCCTGTAAGCATCTGCATCACCTCAGTTACTTTACAGCATACAAAGAAATGTTGTTTTTTTAAATACGCCCTACCAGAATTGTGTGTATTTGTGAGTGAGTGTGAAAGTGTGAGTGAGTGCTCATGTGAGATTGCGTTTGTGAGTGAGTATGAGTGTGTTTATGAGTGAGTGTGAGTGCATGTTTAGGGTGGCACCCTAATTCTCCCGAGGAGTGTATGAGAGAAAATTGTGTTGATTGCAGTACAGTCCACACTGCTTAAAACATATCATATTGTGCACCAAGGGACTCTTATATCGATGTACATAATTATCTGTAACAGAATGAATCTGTACCTGTATTCGTTTTACTGCATGTAAATAGCGCAGTCTCTGTAGGATTAAGACCGAACGCGATGATGTCACCACGTGGGTCACGTGACGTTCCCAACAGCGGGAAACTTGATGACGTCATGACATCAGACTGAGGAGCGTTTTCCCTCAGTCCTCGTGGAGCCAGCATTGAGCATAGACCTGTTAGTTAGTTCTCCTGCGTTTTGATTGCCATTTCTGCAAAACAATATTAAACTTTGTTTGGTTGGCAGACTGACTCGATCTCAGTCCTTTGGTTAGGGATCTAGCAATTCCTACAATATCATTATATATAATAGCATATCATATTATATATGATATCATAGCATATCGTATCATATTATATAACATATATCATCATATAGCTTATATTATACAGCATAACTATATCATATATGTATCATAATTAATATCATATATTATATGTCATATCAAAGCTCATTTATTTTTGAGTATGGTTTTTGCAATAAAAAAATAATTTGACTAGTTAACAAAATTTCTCTCATCATCAGAACATTGATGTGCACTGATCATTAAGCCAGCCTTTGAAATGAGACGGCCATATTTCAGCAAGAGGAGCACATGACCTTCTCCCAACAAATGTGAGCGTGATGTGAATTTTACAACCTTTAAAATCATCTAGCAACCAACTGACAAATCCAAAGATCAAAATTACCCTTCAGTTTGCTGGCTACAAGGATTCCACGTGAAATTAGTTCGGGTAGATTCAGTTCATCTCCTCATGGGGTTAGATCATTGGCACAAAATGTTCCCTAACTCGGAACTAATTGCTACTAAATTGAATCTTTTGGAGAGATTTTCAGAGAGTTCAAAGATTGCTGCTGTGGGAAATTAAAAGTGTCCCACTAGTAAAGTAAGGAGAGTTAAGGTACATAGTTGAGGCAGATTACAGGGAGCTTTCCTCGGCATCCAACCCACGTTCCCTCAGACCTGGGCATGCTCGACGCTGACACTGGGTGCCTGAAAAGAAAGGTGTTCCATTCCACCTTGTTGGATACAAATTCACAAAAAATTAACCTTTTAAAAAATGTAAACCGTATTATAAATAATCTGTCCAGTGTTACCATCCAACAGTAAACATGCTCACAGTCAGTCAACAAACAATTGTTTGTACTCCAAAATATTCAACAGCTTTTTGGGGGGAGAGAGTTCCAGATTTCCACTACCCTTTGTGTGAAGAAGTGCTTCCTGACATCACCCCTGAACGGCCTGGCTCTAATTTTAAGGTTATGTCCCCTTTGTTCTGGACTTCCCCCACCAGAGGAATAGTTTCTCTCTATCTACCCGATCAACTCCTTCAGTCATCTTAAACACTTCAATTAGGTCACCCCTTAATCTTCTATACTCAAGAAAATACAAGCCTAGTCTAATGCAATCTGTCCTCATAATTTAACCCTTTTAGCCCTATTAATTATGAATATTAATTAACATTAAGACAAGAAAGACTGCCATGGAAAAGAGAGGTTGTAGGATGGTGAGCCTAGAGGTCTGATGATGAACACATACCATCACATCTAGCGCTCTAGATGAAGTAACTGAATCTATATTATATTTCTGATGATCTTCTGGAACATAGGCATCAACATCCTTGGATGACCACTCCCCCCACCCCCCGGAACCAGGAGATAAAAGCATTCGCTTTATATTTGCAAGGACATTTGCAACCTTCAAGCTCAGAATCCAACTGCTCACCCCTACTGAACAGCTTATGAAGCTGTGTGAAGTCTTTGAGAATTTGCTGCTAATTCTGTATTAAGAAAGAAAGAGTATTATTTCTATCGTGTCTTTTACGACCTCAGGACACCCCAAAGTGCTTTACAGCCAATTAAGTACTTTTTGAAGTGTAGTCACTGTTGTAATGTAGGAAAGGCGGCAGCCAATTTGCACACAGCAAGCTCCCACAAACAGCAAGGTGATAATGACCAGATAATCTGGGGGTTTTTTTAAGTGATGTTGGTTGACGGATAAATATTGGTGACAGTGCTACCCACTGAGCCACAGCTGACACATTCAACGTCCATGGCAGCTATTGAGATGGCAATTCAACCAAAACAGGGACTCATTTTCTGTTAAGGTTACAGTTCTAAGCCCCGATTGGGTTGAGATCCTCTCTCAGAGAACAGCCAGAAAGCAAACTCCATTAAGAACATTTAAGATTTTTAAAAATACACTTTTTAAAAGCTTATCTTCCAACACTTGGGCCTAGAAATTCGGTGGGCTGCGCCACCAGTTAGCGCCCAAAGAGGGCACTTTGTGGGTTTAGCGCCACTGGCCACGCCGCCCGCGAAATTTAGCGGGGCGCTAATGGCAGCGTTAGCCGGTAGCGCTGCGCCGCCACTGATGACGTCATCGGTGTGCGCAGTGCCCCGCCACCGCCCCGATTGCCAAATTTGGTAGCGCCCCCCACTGTAACGCCGGTCACAATTTGCGACCGGTTCAGGGGGGCCTACCTGCGGCGGTAGAGGCGCTGAGGTGCGGCGGCGGCCATTTTTTTTGCTGGCCGCCTGCCAGCACCTCTTCGCGCAGCCGTCCCCGGCCTCCTGAGCCTCCCCCCCGCGTTGTGCCGGCTGTCTCCCAAGGCACTTCTCCTCGGTGCCGGGCTCTTTTGCCGGCACTCGCGATCTCAGATCGCGCTGCAGCAGGCCCCTCCCCTTTAAGAAGGGGAGGAAGGCCTGCAGTACTGCAGCGTGCCGTGCCGCAGCGTGTGGCGCTGCAGCACGTTGCGCTGCGATTTTCAGTTGCAGCGCCCCAAGACTGATGCGGGGCACCTCGAGTAGCGCTGCGCTTCCGTTTGGGGCGCTCAAACTGAATTTCCGGCGGGCGCTCTTGACTCCGTCCGGGGCGGTACTTCCGGTGCCCTGGTGAGACTGGCGCCCCAAATGGGGCGCCACCGAATTTCTAGGCCTTGCTCTTTCTCTTTTCGAAAATCTAATCCAACAGGCATGCTGTAGCGTTGAAGCACACATGATGAGGATCACAAGGTGAGGAGGTGGTGAGCAGCTAATAACCCCCAGGCCGCATTGTAAGCACCAATGAACTGAAATACATCTAACCCAAGCAGAACATGTTCATAATAACTTGGGTGGCCTTTAGATATCTTGTTTGTCACAGCTTGCCGTTGAATCATTTATAAAGACCGGTGTAGATTTGTTGAAAAGGTCATGGCTTTTTCAAGCTGTAATGCTTATTTCAAAGGCCATGCCACTGAGAGTATTTGAAATGTTAAGTTGGTGCGTGTGGTAAGTTTTTGAATCATAGAGGATAATCAAAAATCTGCTTCACTGAATAGCAATTAAAATACCAAAGAATTCAAATTGATTGGAATGAAACACATCATCGTTCATCTGCAAATCAAATTAGTATTTTAAATCAGAAAGGGAATAAATTAACTGAAATGTGTGTAATTTATTTGTTAACTTTGAGGGTTGTTAGTGATGGGAAATTGGATAGATTTCCCATTTTTCGCATCTCGTGTCAGACACCAAGCATCATCCCAGGACAGGTAGAGCACGGGTTAGGTACAGAGTAAAGCTCCCTCTACACTGTCCCATCAAACACTCCCAGGCAGGTACAGCACGGGTTAGATACAGAGTAAAGCTCCCTCTACACTGTCCCATCAAACACTCCCAGGGCAGGTACAGCACGGGTTAGATACAGAGTAAAGCTCCCTCTACACTGTCCCATCAAACACTCCCAGGCAGGTACAGCATGGGTTAGGTACAGAATAAAGCTCCATCTACACTGTCCCATCAAACACTCCCAGGGCAGATACAGCACGGGTTAGACAGATTAAAGCTCCCTCTACACTATCCCATCAAACACTCCCAGGACAAGTACAGCATGGGTTAGATACAGAGTAAAGCTCCCTCTACACTGTCCCATCAATCACTTCCAGGGCAGGTACAGCACAGGTTAGACAGAGTGAAGCTCCCTCTACACTATCCCATCAAACACTCCCAGGGCAGGTACTGCACAGGTTAGACACAGACTAAAACTGTCCCATCAAACACTCCCAGGGTAGGTACAGCACGGGTTAGATATAGAGTAAAGCTCCCTCTACACTGTCCCATCAAACACTCCCAGGGCAGGTACAGCATGTACAGGAGAGGAAATCATGTTTATGTTGTTAATATGCTGTTAATAACACATGCCAATTAAATTTCATGTCCATTCTGGTGAAAGGTCATCGACCTGAATCATCAATTCTGTTTCTTTCTCCACAGATACTGCCTGTCCTTCTGAGTGTTTCCAGCATTTTCTGTTTTAATTTCGGACCTCCCGCATGCACAGTATTTTGCTCTTGTGTCAATGAAAATCCTTTGTCTGCTACTTTAATGTAAGGATTAACCCATGGTGCTGACCCCTCAAACCTACCTGCCCCCGCCGCAGGAAGGAGGGGATGGATTAATGTCCGCAAGTAGTCTCAGGAGGCTTGCTGACGGATTTACCATTTTCAGGACGGTTACTCTGTTAGGTACAGAGTCGTGGGGGCGGCCATCTTCTCCGCCATTTTGTTCGCCGCACTCGGCCGCCATGTTGTCTCCAGACCCGACCACCGCCTCACCTGCCGACGACAGCAGCTCACTCAGCCATACACTGGCCTCCGTCACGCTTGACCAAGCTCTCCCGCATCATCTGTCCAGGTCCATGATGGACATCGAGGTAAACGGCCACGCCACGACCTGCCTGTTCGACAGCGGGAGCACGGAGAGTTTTATTCACCCAGACACGGTGCGCTGCTACTCCCTCACTGTCCGGCCAACGCGCCATCGGATCTCGATGGCGTCGAAGTCCCATTCAATAGACGTCAGCGGATACTGTGTGGTGACCCTGTCGGTTAGGGGCACGGAATATAAAAACTTTAAACTTCTCGTCCTGCCCCAGCTCTGCGCTGCCGTCCTACTAGGGCTGGATTTCCAATGCCACCTCCAAAGTGTCACTTTGGCATACGGTGGACCCCTCCCCCAACTCACAGTCTACAACCAGCAGTTTTTAAACTGCCCGCCGCATACCACCTGCGGCCTCTCCACTCTCAAAGTCCCGCCCCCCTCCTTGTTCGCTAACCTCACCCGCGACTGTAAACCCGTCGCTACCAAGAGCAGGCGGTACAGTGCCGGGGACAGAGCTTTTATTAGCTCTGAGGTGCAGCGTCTCCTGAAGGAGGGCATCATCGAGGGGAGCACCAGCCCCTGGCGTGCCCAGGTCGTAGTCGTTAAGACCGGCAATAAAAACCGCCTGGTCATCGACTACAGCCAAACCATAAACCGGTACACCCAGCTGGACGCATACCCCCTTCCCCGCATATCTGACATGGTCAACCAGATTGCACAGTACCGGGTATTCTCCACCATCGACCTTAAGTCGGCCTATCACCAACTCCCTATCCGCCCTGAGGACCGCCAGTATACCGCCTTCGAGGCGAATGGCCGCCTCTACCACTTCCTTAGGGTTCCCTTCGGCGTCACCAACGGGGTTTCGGTCTTCCAAAGGGAGATGGACCGGATGGTTGACCAGAACGCGCTGCAGGCCACGTTTCCTTATCTAGATAACGTCACCATCTGCGGCCACGACCAGCAGGACCACGATGTTAATCTGGAGAAATTCCTCTGTACGGCCCAACGGCTGAATCTCACTTACAATAAGGAGAAATGTATGTTTAACACCTCGCGCCTTGCCATCCTCGGCTGCGTAGTAGAGAACGGAGTCATCGGCCCCGACCCCAAAAGAATGCGCCCCCTCATGGAGCTTCCCCTTCCCCACTGTCAAAAGGCACTGAAGAGAACCCTGGGGCTCTTCGCTTACTATGCCCAATGGGTGCCCAATTATGCGGACAAAGCCAGACCCCTCATGAAGTCCACCTCCTTCCCCCTGACAGCAGAAGCATGCGCAGCCTTCTCCCTCATAAAAGGAGACATTGCGAAGGCCACAATGCACGCAGTGGATGAGTCCATCCCTTTCCAAGTGGAGAGCGATGCATCCGACTTCGCCCTAGCTGCAACCCTTAACCAGGCGGGGAGACCTGTGGCCTTCTTCTCAAGGACCCTCCAGGGCCCTGAGATCCGACACTCTTCTGTCGAGAAGGAGGCCCAGGCGATTGTGGAAGCGGTACGATGCTGGAGGGATTACCTGGCAGGCAAACGATTTACCCTCCTCACCGACCAGCGTTCGGTTGCTTTTATGTTTAATAACAAGCTGAGGGGCAAAATCAAGAACGACAAGATCTTGAGGTGGAGAATTGAGCTCTCCACCTACGAGTACGATATCTTGTACCGGCCTGGTAAACTCAACGAGCCCCCAGATGCTCTATCACGAGGTACATGCGCCAACGCGCAAGTTGATAGACTGCGGACCCTCCACAACGACCTCTGCCACCCCGGGGTCACTAGACTTTACCACTTCATTAAGGCCTGCAACCTGCCCTACTCCATCGAGGAGGTCAGGACCTTGACCAGGAACTGCCAAGTCTGTGCCGAATGCAAACCGCATTTCTATAGGCCGGACAGAGCAAGCCTGATCAAGGCCACCCGCCCCTTCGAGCGCTTGAGCATCGATTTTAAGGGGCCCCTCCTGTCCTCTGACCGTAATGTGTACTTCCTCAACATTATTGACGAGTACTCCCGTTTCCCCTTCACCATCCCCTGCCCAGACATGACCAGTACCACGGTCATCAAATGCCTGAACGACCTCTTCGCCTTGTTCGGGTTCCCGAACTATATACATAGCGACCGGGGCTCATCCTTCATGAGCGAGGAACTTCGCCAGTTCCTGCTCACGAGAGGTATTGCTGCGAGCAGGACCACCAGCTACAACCCCCGGGGGAACGGCCAGGTGGAAAGAGAGAACACAACAGTTTGGAAGGCCGTCCTCTTAGCCCTAAAGTCTAAGGGCCTCCCAACCTCTCGCTGGCAGGAAGTCCTCCCGGCAGCGCTCCATTCCATCCGGTCACTGCTTTGTACTGCCATTAACGCCACCCCCCATGAGCAAATGTTCGTTTTCCCCAGGAAGTCGACTACGGGAACCTCGCTACCAACATGGCTGACTTCTCCGGGGCCCGTCCTGCTGCGGAAGCACGTGAGGACCCATAAAACAGACCCCCTGGTTGAGAGGGTGAACCTCCTGCATGCCAACCCCCAGTATGCCTATGTGGAATACCCAGACGGGCGGGAGGACACAGTCTCCTTGCGAGACCTCGCACCCTCGGGCACCCCTGAGACACCACCATTATCCCCCACTACTCCCCCAAATCCAGCTCCTGTAGGTGGCATGCCGGAACCCCAGGGGCCTTCGTCGACCACGCAGACACCAGCATTAACATCGGATACTGCACCACCGCCGCCGCTGCTGCGCCGGTCAGAAAGGCTTACGAGGCCTCCTGATAGACTGACATACACGAACTAGTAGTACACTTCACCCTGCCGGACTCAATTTTAAACAAGGGGTGAATGTGGTAAACCACTGTTATTGTTTACACTGTTGTTATCACTACACAAGGTTACCTCTTGCCTCGCACGCTGTTATACCTAGGCATACCTCAGCTGACTCCGCCCATGGCTCTGCCTGCTTGCCCAGGTATAAAGGTGATTGCTTGGCTAGTATTCTTCTTTGCTGGAACCGATCACCCACGAGGGTGGGCTCTGTTATTTAGCCAATAAAAACCTATAGTTACTATCTTAACTCGTCGCTTTTCATGGAATGAATTGGTAGGTATATCATACTCATTCACTGAAATCCCAAACACCTGAATCACAGGAGTCGAAGACCAGCATCCAAAATAAAATCACACACAAAGAAAAAGTCCATCTCTATATATCGTGTCATCCAGCCTTGAAGCTTAGCTCTTCTGTCTGTATCATTACTTCACGAGCTGTGCCCAGATCTTCACCTGGACGTTCTTTGACATCCTCCACAGCTTTACTTTCAAAGATTCTACTGTTACCAAGTCGAGTTTCAATGTCATCTTTCTTGCTTTTCATTATAAATAGTCACTGGTGAAAATATCCTTTTTCCAGATGCTCTGTACCCATTTCAGAGATTTCTTATCATTGGCCCTTACTACACTTATACATAGAATTACACAGAATGTGCACAGCACAGAAACAGGCCATTCAACCCAACTGGTCCATGCCGGTGTTTATGCTCCACACGAGCCTCCTCCCACCCTACTTCATCTAACCCTATCAACATATCCTTCTATTCCTTTCTCCCTCATGTATTTATCTAGCTTCCCCTTAAATGCATCTATGATATTCCCCTCAACTACACCTTGTGGTAGCGAGTTCCTCATTCTAACCACTCTCCGGGTAAAGAAGTTTCTCCTGAATTCCCCATTGGATTTATTAGTGACTATCTTATATTTATGGCCCCTAATTTTGGTCTCCCCCACAAGTGGAAACATTTTCTCTACGCCTACCCTATCAAACCCTTTCATAATCTTAAAGACCTCCATTAGGTCACCCCTCGGTCTTCTCTTTTCTAGAGAAATCTTTCCTGATAGGTATAACCTCTCAGTTCTGGTATCAACCTTGTAAATCATTTTTGTACCTGCAGTGTGCTTGATCCAACTGTCCCAGTTTTTTCTCAGTTTCCCCCCTTCTCATCCCATTCTTTCAATCTTCTCCTGAAGAGTTTTTTTTTTTAAATTTGTTCTCAGATATGGGTGATGCTGACAAGGCCACATTTATCAACCATCCCTGGTTACCCCGAGAAGGTGGTGGTAGATCATCTCCCTGAATTGCTCCTGTCTTTGTGGTGAAGGTACTCCCACAATGTTGTTCGGTAGGGAATCCAGGATATTAATCAAGCAATGATGAGCAAACGGTGATATATTTCCAAATCAGCATGGTGTTTATGACTTGGAGGGGAACTTAGCGATGATGGTGCTGCCAAGACATTGCTGCCTGATCCTTCTTGGCTGGAAGAGTTCAGAGAGGAGGAAGGTGCATTAAGATTCATCGCATCATCTCAGCAACAATTAAAATGCTTAGAAAAACGGCCCAAACTCTTACTCCAGTTCATTCTTTCCCAGAACTGCTGAACTGTTTTACTATGTTAAAGGTGCAACATAAATGCAAGTTGATGTTGTTGTTGTAAGGACCGCTTATTTGGCCGCCAAACTCCTGAGAACACCGATCGCATCACGCACGGCGCATGCTGCGGTCAGTCAGAATTTTTGCAAAGGGAGCCTCAAATTGGCGTTAGGCCACCTACTTGCACATGCAAAGGGGCCTATCTCTTGTTTCAGTCACGTGACTTGGATGCCTGCGCAGGAGCATTCGCCAGTGTGGCGGGTGGTGCACTTCGGGCGACGAATGACCCCGCGCATGCCACCCGCCATATTGGACCCTTAGGCTTTCATTTTACGACTGTAAAACAGACACGGCGTGATCCAATTTCTGGGCCAATGGAGTTTGTCAGTCAACAAATACACAAAAACTCAGTAAACTGATAACCTTGGGAACCTCCTTTGGACCTCCGCATGGAGATCCTAGAATCGGAGGACCCTCGTTTGAAAACCTATGATTCAGAGTGCTTCAGATTTTCATGTGCAGAACATGAAGGGACACCAAATGAGAAACTGATCAGACTTGACGATTAAATAAATTGTGCAAGAACTTTAGTATGCTGATGACTGCACACATGTGGCGCATTCCGAAGTGGACCTTCCGCTGATGATGGATAGATTCGCAGTTTCTGCTCGGAAGTACAGGCTTACTGTGCCTGGAGAAGACTAGAGTAACATATCAACCGGCTTCTGGAAAGCCATGTTAGAGCTGAACACTTTAGGGCAGTGTTTAAAAAAAAAAATTGCATTAAAAAAATATTCCCTGATATATTTAAGAGTGGTAACCTGATGCTGTTTTATTAACACAGCTGAAAATGGGTTTATCACAAAAAATAAGCATTTTTAATCAGTGTCTAGCCTGTAAGTAACTCAATTTTAAAAATAACTGAAAATGACTTTAAAAAACTATACAGAACCATTTATTAGTTTCATTGGTGTACAGTAGTCACTTTCTTAGTAACATTTTTTAAAAATGAAAAGCTTTTAAAAGGTGCTTATTAGTGAACTTCGCCTAAAAAAAAGCTTAATTTTAAGAGCCTCCTCAAAGGCCCACAAACAGGCGCAATTAGCGGAAACTTGCCATGGTGATTAATTCGCAGCCGGCTTAGAGAGCGATGTTTTTTAAACGAACACAGAAGATCACGGGCAGTTAACAAACTGCTGACAATAACAACTTTGAATCGAAAAGGCCTATTTGTCAGAAAAGCCTGCAAAGAGTACTTTTCTCACAACATGTTAGGATGGACAGTTACCAAAGCAGGTGCTTTATGGAGAACTGGTGGATGGCAGAAGAAAGCAGGGTGGACAACAAAGGCGTCACAAGGACATACTGAAGATTCGTTTGACGCAGTGCAACATGGCCGTTGGCTTTTGGCCACCGATAGACAGCATGCTGAAGTGAAAGAAGGCGTGAAGCGCTTTTAGCTACAAGAGATGGAAGGATCAGCAAATTCAGAGAAATTAACAGGAGAACCCCTCCTCAGCTAGACTATTGTGTCCAGTTTTGGGCACAACACTTTAGGAAGGATGTCAAGGCCTTGGAGAGGGTGCAGAGGAGATTTACCAGAATGGTACCAGGGTGAGGGACTTCAATTATGTGGAGAGACTGGAGAAGGATTGTTCTCCTTAGAGCAGAGAAGGTTAAGGGGAGATTTAATGGAGGTGTTTATAATTATGAGAGGCTTTGATAGAGTAAATAAGGAGAAACTGTTTCCACTGGCAAGAGAGTTGGTAACCAGAGGACACCGATTTAAGACAGTTGGCAAAAGAACCAGAGAGGAGTTGAGGAGAATTTTTTTTAAAAGGCAGCAAGTTGTTATGATCTAAAAGGCACTGCCTGAAAGGGTGGGGGAAGCAGATTCAATACTAACTTTCAAAAGAAAATAGGATAAATACTTGAAAAGGAAACATTTGCAGGGCTATGGGGAAAGAGCAGGGGAGTGGGACTAATTGGACAGCTCTTTCAAAGAGCCGGCACAGGCACAATGGGCCGAATGGCCTCCTTCTGTGCTGTGGGATTCTATGAAATACTGCAAATAATTTAGTGTCTAAATAAATAGCTTGGAAACTGCAACTATTTCCACCCCCTATCTCCCCAGCAATGTTCTCCTGAAAGGGTTGTCTGATGCTTGGGAGCCATGGGTGTTGGCAGCCCTCCAGTACCTCCAGACCCAAGTGGTCAGCCTTCACGTCTGAGACCAGGCAGAGAGTGTCGTCAGGCTCTCTGACGATGTAGAAAAGTCATTCGCAGCCTTGAAATAAAGCCCTGAGCCTTGCGAAGCCTCTCATCCCCCAAACACAACTATTGATAAGCTATACGTTAATTAACAAAACAACTTCTACCTTCCTTTCTAAAGGAAGAGCTTCTATGAGGTTGGAATGAGGCACCGTGTCAGGACAATGTAGGAGATCTGTACTCCACTGCCTGTATCCTAACTCGCACCAAGTCCCATTCACCCATCACCCCTGTGCTCGCTGACCTACATTGGCTCCCAGTCCATCAGCACCTCGATTTTATAATTCTCATCCTTGTTTTCAAATCCCTCCATGGCCTCGCCCCTCCCAATCTCTATAACCTCCTCCAGCCTTACAACCCTCCGAGATCTCTGTGCTCCTCCAATTCTGACCTCTTGCGTGTCCGCGTTTTTCATTGCTCCACCATTGGCGGTTGTGCCTTCAGCTGCCTAGGCCCTGGAATTTACTGCCTTAGTGTCAGCTGTGGCTCAGTTGGCAGCACACTCACCTCTGAGTCAGAAGGTTGTGGGTTCAAGTCCCACTCCAGGGACTTGAGCACGTAAAGCTAGGCTGACACTCCAGTGCAGTGCTGAGGGAGCGCTGCACTGTCGGAGATGCCGTCCTTCAGATGAGACGTTAAACCGAGGCCCCGTCTACTCTCTCAGGTGGGCGTAAAAGATCCCATGGCACTATTTTGAAGAAGAGCAGGGGAGTTATCTCCGGTGTCCTGGCCAATATTTATCCCTCAACCAACATACCCAAAACAGATTATCTGGTCATTATCACATTGCTGTTTGTGGGAGCTTGCTGTGCGCAAATTGGCTGCCGCGTTTCCCACATTACAACAGTGACTACACTTCAAAAAAGTACTTCATTGGCTGTAAAGCACTTTGAGACTTCCGGTGGTCATGAAAGGCGCTATATAAATGCAAGTCTTTCTTTCTTTTAAACCTCTCCACCTCTCTACCTCGCTCTCCTCCTTTAAGATGCTTCTTAAAACCTACCTCTTTGACCAAGCTCTTGGGCACCTGTCCTAATATCTCCTTATGTGGCTCAAATATTGTTTGATAACGCTCCTGTGAAGCGCCTTGGGACGTTTTACTACGTTAAAGGTGCTATATAAATGCAAGTTGTTGTTGCTGTACCACTCTTTAACCCCCACTTGATTTTGTCAGTGGGTATAAACTGGAAAAAAAAGTGTTTTATTAGGCTAAAATCACTAATACTATGGCAGGTGTGTGTGTGTTTATATGTATTATATATAGGATCAGGAGGAGACCATTCAGGCCTTCTCTGCCATTCAATTAGATCATTTCTGATCTGTACCTCGACTCCATTTACCTGCCCTAGCTCCATATGCCTTGATACCCTTACCCAACAAAAATATATAATATATCTATACACATCTGTACCCAACATATACATTATGGACCATTACCTTCCAACCATCCTCATTCTGCTGTCAGAATTCTTTCTTAACATTGCAGCTCCTGGCAAATCATCTTTCAGGACTTGTTACAAAACAAGA
The DNA here is from genome assembly GCF_052327205.1 of Somniosus microcephalus. Taxonomy (NCBI): domain Eukaryota; kingdom Metazoa; phylum Chordata; class Chondrichthyes; order Squaliformes; family Somniosidae; genus Somniosus; species Somniosus microcephalus. The sequence continues at coordinate 59,979,238 of NC_141006.1, read as the reverse complement.
TAATAAAATAAGCAGCCTATAATTGAATTTGCATTTGCTGTTCCGTTCTTCAGCCCTGTCAACACGTCTTAATGAGCAAAGCAAATTAATTCCCAGCTCAAAGAAGCTTCCTAGAAAAAACATTGATTATAAGGGAACGGCAACTTTGGAATTTTTCCAAGCTCTTCAGTCCTTTATTTTAATTTTTAGGAAGAAAGTGCTTGCTTGGAGTTGGCCCTTGTGCAGTGCGGGGCTGAACAAGTTGACAGCATGGATTAAACTGTCCGCAAGAATGGAAAACAGTTGGCAGCTGAGTATTTCATTATCTCAACGGTGGCAGTTTCCTCTTCATTACAAAGAACGATTGAGGAGACAGCTGTCAGATCCACTTTGTGGGAGTTGTTAGTACTGGAATACTCCCCCGTTCTTCTTTGAAACAGCACTAGCGGGATCTTTTACATCCACCTGAGAGAGCAGACGGGGGCCTCGGCTTAACGTTTCATCCGAAAGACGGCACCTCAGGCAGTGCAGCACTCCCTCAGTCCTGCACTCAGAGTGTCAGCCTGGATTATGGGCTTTGATAGGTGCACATATTTATTAAGAAATTATATTAAAAAAGCAAGAGTAATTTACCAAGTGAAGTAATAGAGGGTTATTCAAAATACAATTAGATGCCACCACAGGAGAGTTAGGGTTCAGTTATACTGCTACTTTTGTGTCACTATGACGTCAAGGCATCTTGCACCTTCTAACTCCAATGTGGTGAGCTTTATTTATAATGTGCCGGGGGTGATGTCCCGGTCACTTTATAAACTTACAACTTACTCAGTGGGTGTCAGCTGTGGCTCAGTGGTAGCAAGCACTCTTGCCTCTGAGTCACAACATGCACATATTGGGCTGGATATTGCTGTAAAAATAACAGCGTGTTAACGCACAAATTCAGGGGATTAAGAGATTCACCACAAGTTGCGAATCTCCAGAACTCGCTGGTTGATTTATGCCACTGTTTCCTTCGCACAAACGGCATCTCGCCCTTAGTCTACCTGTTATTTTTAGGAACTTGATGGATTTGCACGTTAATTGCCCGTTAAACTCGCCACAGGTAGTTAGGGCACATAATTAATAGCGTAAGACCCTTTTAATGACGTGATTATAGTTAATGCGATACCATTCAAGCTCTCTGGCCCAGAAATGGAACAATTCAAAGTGTTCAATCCCGTTATCAGCTCGCATTTCCAGCAAGCTACGGTCAAAACAGTTTTGAGCTGAAGGGTGCAGATAAAAAAGTCTAAGACCCGGCGCTCACCGCAAGATGGCCCACTCCAGCAAGATCCAGCCCTCGAACTTAGAAATCCATATTATGATTACATCCGTGACAGGCAAACTTTCCAAGCAACACATAATTTACGACAAGTATAATATCTCTATTATGCACAGAGGCCATTCTAAGATAAACAGTTTCCTCTTTCAAAACGAATTTAATCAGTCTGGCATTTAACTGACCGTCCGCTTTGGGCCTGTCTTTGAAACAGTAATCAGGTTTGAAGGGACAGGGAGAGATATTACTGCTCTGCCGACTTCAAGTGACAGCTCTTTGAATTGGATAAGCGCTTTGCTACTCTCTGGGCACAGGATTCAACCATGCTCCTTCTCCCCCTGCGCGATTCAAGTGAAAAGGGCTTGATGACTTTGAGTCAATATGGCAGAGATGCCTGGGAGTGTGTTACATGGAACTAATGAGCAGCTTAAGTATTGTAAACCATGGGATTGAGAGAGCAAAAGATTTATAAGCACGTTCCTTGCCATTAGAGGCTATTCGCCATCAAGCCCACTTCTTCCATTGTCCACATATAATCTGCCCCATCATGGACTCCACCCCATCCATTTGATCTCCTAAGAGATAGTTTTATATAAATAATCAGATCCCTAAAGATGACCGTGCAAAACTCCAGAATATTAATCCATCCTTACATACCCATTACCCATGACCTGCTGCTTTCCCAGTCCCACCAGCACATGTATAGTATTACAGGAAACTTTCGATTTACCAGCACCTAAATAACCGGAAATCTTGGTTAACCGGCAAAATTCAGGAGTAGGTTCAGGTAACTTTTATTACTTGCCTTCCTCCATTTGTTGCTGTGCAAGGGTGTGGCTGCAGCTGTTGCTAAGCTACAGAGATGCTTGCAACTTGTGGCCATTGTTCTGAAGCACAGGGTTTGTTGCTTTATACGGATCTCTCAGCTCCGTATCTTTTACTATAGCTTTCGGTTATCTGGAATTTTTGATGAACCGGCACCACGTCGGTCCCGTCCGTGCCGGATAAAAAAAAGTTTCCTGTAGTCTGTATTTGTCTCTACAGTCCTATTCCCAAGCAGGTGGGAAGATTTCTCGTGTGCATTATGTTTACAGCTCTGCCACACACAGCACACAGAGGAAATCTCTCCTCCACTACCCCCACCCCCCACCCCGCCGCCAATATCTCCCCAGCTCCTTCTGAAGGAGTGAAATATTTTCAAATCCCTCCATGGCCTCGTCCCCCTCCCTATCTCTATAACCTCCACCAGCCCCACAACCCTCAGAGATCTCTGTGTTTCTCCAATTCTGGCCTCTTGCGCATCCGATTTCTTTCACTCCACTATTGCCTGGGCCTTAAACTCAGGAATTCCCTCCCTAAACCTCTCCGCCGCACTACCTATCTCTCCCCTCCTTTAAGATGTTCCTTAAAACCTACCTCTTTGCCCAAGCTTTTGGTCACCCCTCCTAATATCTCATGCGGCTCGGTGTCAAACTTTGTTTGATAACGCTCCAGTGAAGCGCCTTGCGGCATTTCACTGCATTAAAGGCGCTATATAAATGCAAGTCGTTAAACCAAATCAGCCTCGACTGCTTCTTCTGGAAGACTGTTTCATTACAGGACTTCTTCTCACAGGTCGTGTCTGTCTGACAGTATCTCATCCAACTGGCCGTATCAACAGGATATTCAACCATGAGTAGCATTACAGCTGAACCTGATCCTGTGTGCTCATCCAACACCAGTAAGGCAGTGTAGTGGTTATGTTACTAGACTAGTAATCCAGAGAATGCAAGTTCCAAATCTCACCATAGTAGTTTCAGAATTTGAGTTTAAGATAAAACATCTGGAAATTAATAAAAAGCTGGTATCAGTAAAAGTGACCGTGGAGATGGAGAACTCTAATAAAAACCCAACTGGTTCTCCGATGTCCTTCAGGGAAGGAATTCTGCTGCCCAAATTGCTGTACTTTTTTGCTATTTAATTATAAATAATAATATTAATCAATTATGCTGTTAAAAAAATTAATACACAGCATATGACTTTAAAGTGGCCGCTGAAACACATCTGCATGTCCGAATCTAATAATGGCCACTCTCGAACCCTATTTCCATATTTGGTCTTGATTCCCTATGAGCAATGTCACGGGAGAGGATGCAAAATGTATGCCATGCTTGTACCTGATTGGCCCAAATATCATATTCAGAAAGCAGGTGAATCAGTAGAAAACTTACCAACGAACAAGTAATATCTTAAAAATAAGTTCTCTCATAATTAAAGACAAACTTCTATGAGCAACAATAATTAGCCGCTCACTGATTTTAGGATGTGTCTTTTAGAGCACTTCCCCACAGGTGGTAGATAAGCAGGTAGAAGTTGCGATTTCTGGCCCAGTTTCACTTTCAAGCCACAAAGAGACAGGTCACTTAAAAGACAGTTTCATCTGAGAGGCAAACAGCTTTCCCCATGGGCTTGCTTCTCCACCTATTGAAAATCTAACCCATATCCATTAGGAAAGGACTACAGAGACATAAATATTCCTTTACTTGTATCATATAAGGGTGGACCATCTACAAGATGCACTGCAGCAACTCGTCAAGGCTTCTTCGACAGCACCTCCCAAACCCGCAACCTCCCCCACCTAGAAGCACAAGGACCAGGTGCATTTGAACACCACCACCTCCAAGTTCCCCTCCAAGTCACACACCATCCTGATTTGGAAATATATCACCATTCCGTCATCGTCGCTGGGTCAAAATCCTGGAACTCCCTCCCTAACCGCACTGTGGGAGTACCTTCAATGCGCGGACTGCAGCGGTTCAAGAAAGCGGCTCACCACCACCTTTTTGAGGGCAATTAGGGATGGGCAATAAATGCTGGCCTTGCCAGCGACGCCCACATCCCAGGAACGAATAATAAAAAAATACTAGTCAATCTCCCTGAGCATTGCACACAGGGCGCTCAGTTTGAACTCGCTTCGCCAGTTGTTAACGGGGCAGTAGTGACCTTAAGATGGGGTTGGTTGCCTTAATAGAAAGAACTTGCATTTATGTAGGGCCTTTCACCACCCCATGATGTCCCAAAGCGTTTACAGCCAATGAAATACTATTTGAAGTGTAGTCAGCATTGTAATGTAGAAAATGCGGCAGCCAATTTGCGCACAGCAAGCTCCCACAAACAGCAATGAAATAAATGGCAAGATCATGGGGGAAAAATTCAGTTGTTTGCGCTGCCCATTAGCGCCTTAAGAGGGCCCTAATGGGGCGCAAAGCAACTAGCGCCCGGGCGCGGCAATGTTTGCGCTGCTCGCGAAATTAACTAGACATTTTGCAGTGGCGCTAAACACTACCGCCACAATCTCCTGCGCCGGCAGATCGTGACGTCAGTCAAGTGTGTAGCGCACCGGACCGGATATTGAGTGGCGCCCCCTGCCTTACCACCTGCTGCTAGCAACGACAGGTTGAGGGGAGCGCTTTGCATTCAGAAAGAGTCTGGGGGAGCGCTATTTAAAGGCGACTGCTTCCTGCCTTTTTTTGTTGGTGACATTTTTGCATCACGCATTCTGACAGAGAGAGAGCGAGAGAGACTTCTGGAGAGATTCAACGCTGTGTGAATGAGTTTTGGGTACTGAGCAGCACTTTGCAGGTTCATTTTGATTTGCCCTTCCTTGCTTCGCCAGCGCTCTTAGGTAGCGCCTCGCTTCTCGGCCTTTGCGCCTTAAGACAGGTGTGAAGCGCCTGATTTAGCGCTCCAATCACCTCCAGGGGCGATAAAAGCCAAGTTTGCCGTCGGAGGCGATAATTAGCGCCAGGCGCTAAACTTTGTGCACAGCCAATAATGGCGCCCCAAATGGGGCAATGCTGAATTTTTCCCCCCATATGTTTTAGATGTTGGTTGAGGGATAAATCTTGGGCCAGGACACCGGCCCATTATCCCTGACGATGCAGCAGATGCTATTTTGAAAGGGGCCTACCATTGGGCACCCAAAGCGCTTGCCTCTTACACCCATATCAATACGCAACCGGGCCAATGGGTTTTCATATAGACAGAGATTCTGACATAAGAGTTTTGAATCTATTTTGAAATGGAATGTTGCAACCCACACAGCGATCTTAATAATATAATAAAATACGTATCGCATGACATGACACGTCAGTCATTAAGCAGTAAATGTTTAACAAAAAACATTGCAATAAATTTTCTTGCTTTGCTCCTTACAGCTGAATAAATTTAATTCAACCGTGACAACTTAAAATTAATTAAGTGTACCAATCACGCATTCATTCAGATAATAATGGAATCTCCCTCATGGGCCGTGATAATTGTTATTTAAAAGGACGGTTATTGAGTAAAAGTCACTGAATCATTCTACTGTTAAGCAAACATTGATTAAAATATTCATACACTGAAATCCTTGCATTTTAATCTAATGCATCAGCTACTTAAAGAAGAAAACGTTGTTCTGAGGCTTGTGTCAATCAAGATTATCATGGAGTAAATAAGGAGAAACCGTTTCCAGTGACAGAAAGGTCGGTAACCAGGGGACACAGATTTAAGATAATTGGCAAAAGAACCGGAGACGAGATGAGAAATTTTTTTTTTTTTACGCAGCAAGCCGTTACGATCCGGAACGCACTGCCTGAAAGAGCGGTGGAAGCAGATTGAATAGTAACTTTCAAAAGGGAATTGGATAAATACTTGAAGGGGAAAATTTGCAGGGCTATGGAGAAAGGGCAGGGGAGTGGGACTAATTGTACAGCTCATTCAAAGAGCCGGCACAGGCACGATGGGCCGAATGGCCTCCTTCTGTGCTGCAAGACCTCCTGAAAGCCATGCCCTATGAAAATTTCTTTCTCTAGTACGTAATGGCATGTATAATTTGTATCATCCTGCTACTTTCATTCCTGCTTCCTCGGTTATTTTAAGGGTTCAAAATATATATGTTGTAACCATTGTCCCCAGCAGTGCAGAAAATATCAAGGTTAAAAGTAAAAAGCTAGAAGCTAGAATCAAAAATCCCCAACAAGAAAATTCTAAACACATTTGCAGCTTTCCTTCTTCAATAAAAATCTGCAGGATACAAAAAAATTGATCAAACTTGACTTTTAAATTCTCCCTGCTTTTAAGGACAAAATCCAAATACCAGGAATGCTGATTTTATTAGGATATGATCAGCGCAGAGTACGCTGCTGGTGTGAAAAATGGGAAATTGTATCTCACTTCATCAAACTTTGTTTCAGTTACATTAAAAAGAGCTGGGGCTATTTTCTCTAGAAAAGAGAAGACTGAGGGGGTGACCTGATAGAGGTCTTTAAGATTATGAAAGGGTTTGATAGGGTAGACGTGGAGAAGGGGTTTCCATTTGTGGGGGGTGGGTCCACAACAAGGGGCTTTAAATAGAAGATAGTCACTAATAAACCCAATAAGGAATTCAGCAGAAACTTCTTTACCCAGAGAGTGGCGAGAATGTGGAACTTGCCACCACATGGAGTGGTTGAGGCAAATAGCATAGATGCATTTAATGGGAAACTAGATAAGCATTGAGGGAGAAAGGAATAGAAGGATATGTTGATAGGGTGAGATGAGGTAGAGTGGGAGGAGGCTCGTGTGAAGCGTGAACACCATCATAGACCAGTTGGGCCGAATGGCCTGTTTCTGTGCTGTAAATTCTAAATAATTCTATTCTATGTAAAGTAACATATTAAAATAAAGGTCCTGCCTGTTATTTGACAGGAGCTTATTAGGCCAAAGTCCCCGCATGCCACATCAAGTGAACAAAGGGAAAAGTATCCCTCTGTGGTCCCTTTAAGAAAAATAGAACAGAAACATGTTGTCCTCTGAGGGCACATCAGGTTGTGGTTGATGCAATCGTGCATCATTGCTGTAGCCAAAAAGAATAATGCTGAAAACATTTGGTGTTCCTATAATGTTAATCAGCCAGTGCAGAATCTAGCAATTCAGAGGACCCTCAGGCAAACAGCCTCAGGCTTCCTTCCTCCGCATAAATTCTCAGTACTCTTATACAGTTTGACACTTATCTCGCCTTTCTCCATTTTACAAATGCTCTGATCAATTCTCCTCTATATTTTCTTCTCTTGTTCCTCCTGAGCTTAAAATACTCCATCCCACACACTCTTCTGCTCCATATTTCCTCACTGGGTTTGAAATCAAAGGTCCATCACTCTGTCTCCAAATCGAATTCATTCTTTCCCAAGATCTCAGAACTTCTTCTTTCGTATGGTAGTAGCAAAGCAAATCAAATGTCAAGATCTAAGTTGGATACTTGTTAAATCTCAGAACTGTGTAACTCCTTCCCTCCCTCAGTTGCCCCTTCTGTACATTTCTGGATTTTTGGTCCTCTTCATTTCCTACAGAAAGAGCTATAGGATTGAGTACTGTACACAGTTCTGGTCTCCATATATAAAAAGGATATAGAAGCACTAGAGAAGGTGCAAACAAGAATTACAAGGAAAATACCAGAAAAGACAGGTTATAACTATCAGGAGAGATTGAACAGGCTGGGGCTCTGTTCTCTAGGAAAAAGAAGGCCGAGAGTCGACCTGATACAGGTCTTTAAGAACTGGTAGATTGAAGGAGGGAAGGTGTTACAAGTTTGGTGACTGCCTTGGATACTCTCTCCGGAACCGTGGTGCTAGTCACTCCTTATTAGACCACACCTGGGGTACACTGTTCAGTTCTGGGCACCACACCTTAAGGAGGATATATTGGCCTTGGAGGGAGTGAGTGTAGATTTACCAGAATTAAAGCTGGACTCCAAGGGTTAAATTACGAGGACAGATTACACAAACTAGGGTTGTATTCACTGAAATTTAGAAGGTTAAGAGGTGATTTGATTGAAGTTTTCAAGATATTAAGGGGAATTGATCGGGTAGATAGAGAGAAACTATATCCGCTGGTTGGGGAGTCTAGGACTAGGGGACATAGCCTAAAAATTAGAGTCAGGCCTTTCAGGCGTGAAGTTAGGAAACACTTCTACATGCAAAGGGTTTGGAACTCTCTTCCGCAAACGGCAGTTGATGCTCAGTCAATTGTTAATTTTAAATCTGAGATTGATAGATTTTTGTTAACCAAAGGTATTAAGGGCTATGGGACAAATTTTTCCTCTTCAAGCATTTACCCAATTTCCTTTTGAAAGTTGCTATTGAATCTGTTTCCACCACCCTTTCAGGCAGTGCATTCCAGATCATAACAAATCGCTGGGTAAAAAAATTCTCAACTCTCCTCTGGTTCTTTTGCCAATTATCTTAAATCTGTGTCCTCTGGTTACTGACCCTCCTGCCAGTGGAAACAGTTTCTCCTTATTTACTCTATCAAAACCCCTCATACTTTTGAACACCTCTATTAAATCTCCCCTTTGTTGTGTATGTACCTTTAAGAGAATAACTGGTCTCAGACTGCAGTACCGGCAGTGACCACCCCTGTATAAAAGGCGCTAGTAAGCCTCTGTAGTTTCAGTTTCCCGATTGACTCCTTTCAGTAAAGACTTGTTTTGTTCAACTCCTGCAGTCCGTGTCTCAATCATACACGGATATAATACTGGCGACGAGCAGATACGAACTTACCTACAGTCTGCACTACCTCCTGGGATCCATTCCTGCAGCGAAGTGAGCAGAGGTCGAGGCCAGAAGGGAGAAAGAAGCAGTAGAAACGGGCGTCGACCGTGGGCATCTGCCCCTGTGTTAGCGGAGTTGAAGATTGCTGGAGAAGCTGTCAAAAGCGGGGCCTGGTTCCTGTCGACGGTGCTTCAGCTAATCGGGCTGGTGGCAGGTAGTACACTGATCCTTCCTGGGCTGCGGCGGTCGCGAACTCAAGCGGGTGGCTTGCAACGGGGCCGAGCAGCGTTGTCGGGAAGAGGAGAGAGAGAGGGTGGAGCACACAAGGCGCGGCCGGTGCTACGAAGCCGGGCTGCGTACAGACGCGAGAAGAGGGAGGCAAGAGTCCCACAGGGTTGTTCCATGACGGGAAAATAATTTAAAAAAAAGAAATATTAAACGCGCAGGAAACCGCAAGGAGCTGCAGGTTGCAACGGAAACCGCGGAAAGCAGCGCTAGCAACAGCGGGGAAGAAGGCAAAGCGCGGGAGGCGCCATCTTAATCAGCGGGGAAGAAGGCAAAGCGCGGGAGGCGCCATTTTGTTAAATCGGGGAAGAAGACAAAGCGCGGGAGGTGCCATTTTAGATTTTCAAGATGCCGAAGACTGGCTGTATCACTGCCTTTGATAATACAATAGAGGACTGGACCACGTATGTGGAAAGAGTCGAGGTATATTGCGAGGCAAACGAAATAGCCGATGAGAAAAAGGCATCGGTATTGCTAAACTTAATGGGCGCTAGAACGTACGGCCTATTGCGGGACCTGATTACTCCAGCCAAACCGAAGGCAAAGAGTTTTAACGAAATTGTTGCTGTCCTACAGGAACACCTAAACCCTGCACCGCTGTTGATAGCAGAAAGATTTAAATTCCACAGGAGAACTCAGCATAAAGATGAGAGCAATGCTGAGTACCTTACGGAACTACGCAAGCTATCAAAGCACTGCCAGTTCGGAGCAGGACTGGCAGATACACTACGGGACAAATTTGTCTGTGGACTCCTGAGTGAAGGAACACAGAAGAAGTTACTCTCAGAGAAAGAGCTGACGCTAGATAAGGCTTTCAGCGTGGCAGTATCGTATGAAGCAGCAGCCAGGGGAGCTGCGGAAATTCAACAAAAGCCATAGGAATACGACACCCACGAAATGACACGGAGATTTGCAAAATGTTATCGCTGCGGCAGAACTAACCATGACCAGAAGGACTGCTGGTCCAAGGACAAAATATGCAGGCAATGCAGAAAGATGGGACACATTGCACGAGTTTGCAGGTCTGGGAAGAAGACCAGCGACAACAAAAAGGCTACTAAGGAACCGTACAAGAAAGTACAAAAGATGACGGACAGTAGTTCCGAAGACCAGATGAGCGATAGTGAATCCGGGAACAGGAGACTAAGCTGTCTCAAACTTCACAATGTAATCGCAAAAGAGGATCACCGAACCATTTGGGTCACCCTCACGATAGCAGGGTCCCAAGTTAAAATGGAATTGGATACAGGATCAGCGCTAACCGTCATGAATCGACGAGACTACGAGCGGCTATTCTCACACATACCCTTGAGAGACATCCATCGTCTTGACGACGTATACGGGGCAAAAAGTATACCCCAGAGGAAAAATAAGGGTGCCTGTCGAATACAACGGCAAGAAAATACGGAAATTGTATCTCTACATACTGCAAAATGGTGGACCACCGTTATTGGGACGTGAATGGATCAGGAAGATAAGGTTAGATTGGCACTCCATTCATGCAATGACGGTGGACGGTAAAAAAGATGAAGATGTCACTCCTGGACGATTGTCAACAATCTTAGCTAACGCCAAAGAGGTATTTCAACAAGAACTGGGCACTCTTAAAGGCGTAACCGCCTTGATAAAAATAGAAGAGAATGCAATTCCCAAGTTTTTCAAAGCAAGACCGGTACCATATGCAATTCGCCCAGCCATCGAGGCAGAGCTGGAGAATCTGGAGAAGGCAGGAGTGTTGTCTAAGGTCGACTGGAGCGAGTGGGCGACACCCATCGTTCCTGTCATGAAGAAAACGTTAAGCAATAAGTCTGAGGAGCCAAGGAAGGTTCGCATCTGTGGGGATTTCAAGGTGACGGTGAACCCAGTCCTTCACACAGTACAATATCCTCTTCCAAGGATAGAAGACATCTTCGCCTCACTGTCTGGAGGGAAGCGTTTTACAAAAATTGACCTAGCACAAGCATATTTGCAGATGGAGGTTGAAGAATCCTCTAGGAAGTATCTCACGATAAACACTCACAAAGGTCTTTACCAGTATCATCGATTGGTATTCGGAGTAGCATCAGCTCCGGCGATATGGCAAAGAGCGATGGAACAAGTCCTGCAAGGGATTCCGGGGACTCAGTGTTACTTGGACGACATCCTTGTGACAGGTGAAGATGACAGGCGGTACTGTCACGTGAATTCCTTGATGGTTTAGAGAGGCCGATAGCTTTTGCGTCACGCTCGTTAACTTCTGCCGAGCGTAACTATGCCCAGATTGACAGAGAGGCCCTCAGCCTAGTATGGGGGGTGAAGAAGTTTAATCACTACCTGCACGGTCAAAAATTTACTCTACTAACCGATCATCAACCACTTGTCTCCATTTTCAACCCTCAGAAGGGCGTACCGATAATGACAGCGCAACGGCTGCAGAGGTGGTCCCTTTTCCTAGGGGCACACCAATATGACATCGAGTACAAAGGAACTAAACAGCATGGGAATGCTGATGGATTGTCACGCCTACCGTTGCCGACGGTGGAAGAAGAAGACCTTGCAGTGGATCCAATGGAGTTATTCCACTCGACCATAGTCGAATGTCTCCCTGTGACAAATGCAAACATAGAAAAGGAAACACGGAATGACCCGACACTATCACGGGTCTATGATTTAACGGTGAAGGGATGGCCAGCACATGGCGAACCACTGCTGCCAGCATTCTCGCCGAGAAGAGAACAGCTGTCAGTGTGCAGAGGAACCTTGATGTGTGGATCCAGAGTAGTAATTCCACCTAAGTTGACGGATAGAATGCTCAATGAGCTTCATGAGGGTCATCTGGGTGGGGTAAAAATGAATAACTTAGCCAGAGCGTTTGTGTGGTGGCCGGGAATCGATAGAGAAATCGAAGAGATGACCAAGAGCTGTGCAGGATGCCAGAAGGTCCAAAACGCCCCACCACAAGCTCCTCTACATCCATGGGAGTGGCCCTCATCTCCATGGCAAAGGGTGCACATTGATTTTGCTGGTCCCTTCATGGACTCGATGTTTTTAATTGCAGTGGATGCACATTCAAAGTGGCCAGAGGTAATAAAAATGTCCTCAACCACCACGGAAAAAACTATCACAGTTTTACAAACCATATTCGCCAGGAATGGGCTGCCTGAACAGATTTGCTCTGACAATGGACCACAGTTTGTGTCTGAAGAGTTCCGGAGGTTCTTAAAGAACAATGGTGTTAAGCATTACACATCTGCCCCATATCATCCAGCCACTAATGGATTGGCCGAGAGGTTTGTTCAAACATTCAAGAAGGCTATCAAGGCAATGTGTAATGAAGATGTACCCCTACAACACAAGGTGGACAACTTCTTGTTTGCCTACCGGAATGCGACACATGCGGTTACCAACCAAACTCCAGCCATGATGTTCTTCAATTGAAGACTACGATGCCGCTTGGATTTGGTTAAGCCAAACGTCCGAAGAGATGTGGCGAACAGGCAGTTTCAGAATATGAATGAAAGGCCGACCAGGAGTTTTAAGATAGGTCAACCAGTTTTGGCCCGGGACTACCGCACTGAGAAATGGCAGCCAGGAACGATTTGTACACGACAAGGACCTCTTATGTATACCGTGGACGTTGGAGAGAGCATTGTAAGATGCCATGCTGACCAGATTCTAGAGTCACTGGAAAACGTCAACTCCACACCACGATCTGATACACCTGGCAATGAAATCGACGTACCAATTGCAGCTACCGCAGAATCGGTGATATTGGAAGCAGATGAACCAAACAATGACATTGATCCCGACTCAACCTTGCCAGAGGAACTTGATACCCCAAAGAGGCGTTATCCAGACAGAATCAGGAAGCCTCCTCAAAGACTGAACTTATAATTGCTTAAACTTAACCAATGTATCTAGCAACCGTAATTGTGATTGTAATTAGTTATCATTTAGTTGTTAAATGAATGTTATGTACTGTTTATCTAAAAGGGGAGGAATTGTTGTGTATGTACCTGTGAGAGAATAACTGGTTTCAGACTGCAGTACCGGCAGTGACCACCCCTGTATAAAAGGCGCTAGTAAGCCTCTGTAGTTTCAGTTTCCCGATTGACTCCTTTCAGTAAAGACTTGTTTTGTTCAACTCCTGCTGTCCGTGTCTCAATCATACACGGACATAATACCCTTAATCTTCTCTGCTTAAGGAGAACAATCCCAGCTTCTCCTATCACTCCACATAACTGAAGTCCCTCATCCCTGGCACCATTCCAGTAAATCTCTTCTGCACCCTCTCCAAGGTTTTGACATTGTTCTTAAAGTGCTGTGCCCAGAATTGGCCACAGTAGTCCAACTGTGTCCTAACCAGTGTTTTATAAAGGTTTAGCATAACTTCCTTGTTTTTGTACTCTATGGGCTCGATTTTCAGTGTGCCATGGAGTCGGGTTTGGAGGCGTGCAGTGGGTTAAATTCCCCAAATCGGGGGTCCCGACCCCATCCCGCCCCCAACCCGCCTCCATGCCAGTTTCAAAGGAGGCGGGTACCCGACCCGCACTGGGACCCGCCTACCTGAGGGGGGAAGGGATTAGTGCCAATTAACTGCCTGTTAACAGGTAGTTAACAGGCAGTTTTTAGCCTAATCCCTATTTTTAAGCTTGAACTGTGGAATTCCCAACGGCTCCAAACCACGCCAAGTTGGAGGAGTCGGGCCGTCGGGTTGAAGGGCTTGGAGGGGTCGAGATGTCGGTGTTCAGGTGAGTGACGTGTGCATGAGTGCAAAGGTAAGTGTGTTTGGTGTGTCTAAAGTGATTAAATAAGTTTTACATACATTTTCTTACCTTTTCAGCCTTCCTTCTTTTAGGTTCGGGGAATCCCTCATCTCACCGGCACAGAAAGCAGAATGGCTGCGATCTGTTAAAAGTGACAGCCTGCACCTTTCTGTGCAGGAGAGATTTCTAACTGAGTCTGTGGAGAAGGACTCATGTTAGAAGTAAGACTGTCAGTGTTTGACAGCTTCAAACAGCTGTGAAGCACTGATATTTCATCTGTCAAAACGTCTTGACAGATGAAATGTCAGTCTGTGACGTCACCTGTTGCCGGGTGGCCCTTAATTGGCCTGCTGAGCCCGTTGAGCGGGCTCAACAAGGTCTATCAAGTTAAAATCGCATGGATTGGCCGCATCTCGATGGAGGCGGGACTACAACCCCAAAAGTTGTAGTCCCGCCTCCAACCCAACTCCTCAATGAAAATCCAGTTTATAAAGCCAAGGATTCCATGTGCTTTTTTAACAGCCTTTTCAACTTGTCCTGCCACCTTCTCGCACTCTTTTTGGCTGCCGTGTTTCCTACATTACAATAGTTACTATACTTCAAAGGTACTTCATTGGCTGTAAAGCACCTTGGGACTTCCAGAGGCCATGAAAGGTGCTATAGAAATGCAAGTCTTTCATTCTTTTCTTTTTTTGTCCTTGGTGGTATCCTGCAGTGTAGGATTAAACTCTTCATCTTGTTTTCTTCTAATAGAAAACATGACATTTTACAGTACAGGAGGAGGCCATTCATTCCACCATGTCTGTGCTGGCCCTTTGCTAGAGCAATCCAAAATTAATCCAACTGTCCCTGCTCTCCCCATTGCCCTCATCTTTCTCGGTGTCAAATATTTATTCAACTTTCCCTTAAAAGAGGAAATTATTAACCACTCTCTGTGCCAAAGCATTCCATTCACCAACAACCCTCTGTGCAAAGACATTTGTCCTAACCTCTCTCCTCATTCTTAGTGAGAGTTTTAAATTGATGGCCTTTCATCACTCACTCCCCAACCAGGGGAAACAGTTTTTCTTTGCTCACTCTATCAAAACCCCTCATAATCTATCAAATCTCTATTAAATCTCCTCAGCCTTCTCTGCTTCAATAGAGATAGCCCCAGTATCTCAAATCTCCCTTCATAACAGAATAAGGCTCAAAAACCTATGTAATTAAAAAAGTTCTATTATCCATCATGTTGGGTTACATTATATGTTTAATGAGATACTGAATTCTGAGTTCCCAACAAATGTTTCACCCTCAGGGCTTTACAGAGTTATTTCTATCGCGTACATAATTAAATTTTCCCACTGAAAATGCAACATGATTTTGACACAATATTTAAAGAACCAGAATTTAACATAGGATTTACAATCTCAATCAAAAAGAATTGGAATATTCTATATTGAAGAATGGTACACAATACCTTTTTGGTGTAAAATAATATTTACTCACGTGACAAAGTGTGAGCCACGACAGTGAAGCTGAGCAGGCTATTTCCCTTTGGAAGGTCCAATCTGGTCTTCACCTGACATTGGTCAGGGATCACGCAAAAATAATCAGGAGTGGGAATCCTGGCTGACTCCTCAACTCCTCAAGCCCAGGGACTTAGGCCAAATTAGCGCCTCTATCGCCTTAGCTGAGATCAGCTAACACTACACAGACCTGCCTGTTCACGTAGTTCAGTATATGATCCCATGGCACTATTTAGAAGAGGAGCAGGGGAGTTCTCCCTTGTGTCTTGTTTTGCACACTTTGTACAAAAATAATAAATTGCAGGACAACGGAGTATTACAGTTTAAACTCTTTTATGAAGCATCAGGTCTGTGATCTCAATCATACAGCACAGTGGGGACAAGATGGAGTTAGGACCCCTTACAGATGCCTGCAGGCCAATGACAACTCAGCATGTGATCACATGTGAATATAATAGGTATTCCTTACAGATGCCTGCGGGCCAATGATAATTCAGTATGCAAATATTACATCCCCTTTCTTTTAAAAGAAAAATGTTATGCATTACTATTAAACTTTTCTTCTACATAATGTTCTCAGTAGCATAAATATATAAGTAAACTCAGCATTTAACTAGCACTGAGAACATCTCAACGTTTCAATAACGATGTACAGTTTGTTTTTAGGGCAGCGATCTGCCTACACCCTTTGACAGTTCACAAGTCAAGGATAACTCTAGGCTTGACCTCTCGTCCTGACCTTGTGTGGTATGGAACTGAGCATGCTCCTGAATTGGTCAACAATTCAGGTTCAGGTTTAGGTTCAGGTAAGTATGATGTGTTTTGTGTATTGCTCTGTTCATCACACTCTGTTGAGCTGATCCTCTCATCAGAATGACGGTGTTGTTCCTTGGTGTTCAGGAGGTGCCTGCGATTGCGGTGGTACACCTGTCCTTCTGGGGTGCGGATGTGATACGATCGCTCAGTGTCAGCTGGCTGGATGATGACTGCTGGCTTCCAGTAGTCATGCTCCTGGATTCTGACGGATTCTCCATTGTGCAGCGGCGGCAGTGGTCTAGCTGACCTGTCATAGTATCTCTTTTGGTGTTGCTGTCTCTGTACATGTTTTGCATGCACTTGCTTGCAGCTGACGACCTCTGGCTGCAGCTGCCGGTTGGTGCTTGGAAGGATTGAGTGAAGTCTGCGGCTCATCAACAGCTGTGCTGGTGACTTGAAGTTTTCAACCGGAGTGTTGCGGTACTCAAGGAGACTGATGTAGGGGTCTCGTTTGTCCACTTTGGCTTTGTCCATGAGTGTTTTTGCAATCTGGACAGTTTTTTCAACAAGGCCATTACTTTGAGGGTAATGTGGGCTTGATGTGACATGTGTGAAATCCCATGCCTTGGCAAACGACTCGAACTCTTTTGATTTGTTCTGGGGGCCATTGTCTGAGACTAAAGTCTCTACAATGCCATGCCTGGCAAAGGCTGCCTTTAGCTTGTGGATCACAGCTGCAGATGTGGTGCTGTAAAGCTTGTCCAGTTCAAAAGATCTGCTGTAGTAATCAACAGTCACTATGTAGTCCTCGTTGTTCCATGTGAACAGATCCGTTGCCGCGACCTGCCAGGGCCTGTCTGGGATATGGTGAGGTATCATGGGCTCTTTGACATTTGATGGGCGGTGTTCTAGGCAAATGGAACATTTTCCGACAATGTCCTCAATGTGTTTGCACATTCCAGGCCAAAACATAATGTCACTTGCTCTTTGTTTGCATTTTTCCATGCCCATGTGTCCAGCATGAATTTTTCTCAACATCTCTTCTCTGAGACTGGTAGGAATGATGATTTTCTCCCCTTTGAAGATGATTCCATTGATTTGTGACAGTTTGTCTCTGTGGTTCCAGAATTCAGATATGCTCTGAGGGCATTTCCTCCTTTCCTCAGGCCATCCTTCATGTATGACTTTGCTCAGCAGTGTGAGTTGTGCATCCTTCTCTGTTTCTGCTTGGATCTCCTTCAGTTTTGAGTCACTCACAGGTAAGCTGTTGTACACCATGTGCACCTGCACATCCATGCCTTCACTGAGGCTGCTGTCTTGGTAGCTAAGAGGCTTTCTGGAGAGCGTGTCTGTGACAGGAATGTCTTTGCCTGGACAGTGAATGATTGTGAAGTCGTACTTCTGTAGCTGAAGGATCATTCTCTGTAGCCTTGGTGGGGCTGCGGCTAGTGGTTTCCTCATGATTGACTCGAGGGGCTTGTGGTCGGATTCCACAATGACTTGTCGGCCATAGACGTACTGCTGGAAATGCTTACATCCAAACAGAATTGCATATAGCTCTTTCTCGATTTGAGCATAGTTGATTTCACTGTCTGTGAGAGATCTGGAAGCGTAGCCGATGGGCTTTCCTTCTTGCAGTAATACTGCGCCTAGTCCGTACTTTGACGCGTCCACTTGTAGTCTGAGCTCTTTGTTGGGGTCGAAGTAGGCAAGAACTGGTCCTGGTTCTCTGGTGATTCGGTTTTTCATTTTCTGAAATGCTATGTCATGTTGTTTGTCCCACAGGAACTCATTGGATTCTTTGAGCAACTGACGCATGGGTGCGTTGATTTTGGAGAGGCTCGTGGCAAACTTGGCTAAGTAGTTAACCATGCCTAGTACTGTCTCTAGCTCTGCGCAGTTCTTCGGCGGCTCCATCTTCTTGATGGCGGAGATTTTGTCTGGATCCGGCTTAATGCCATCAGTTGAGGGGTGATGCCCGAAATAACTGATCTCGGTGGATCCGATTATGCTTTTCTCGGGGTTGAGCCGGATACCTTTCTCCCGTGATCTTTGTAGCATCGCAAGGAGGTTCCTGTCATGTTCCTCTCTATTCCTGCCATAGATGAGGATGTCGTCTACGATTGCGACTACTCCGTCGAGGCCTTCATCGGTTTCGTCGATCTTCTGCTGGAATTCATCCTGAGCTGAGAAAAGACCAAATGGTAAACGCAGAAATCGGTAGCATCCAAATGGTGTGTTGAACGTTGTTAGGTTAGATGACTCTTCCGTAAGCTTGATAGTCCAGTATCCTGATTGTGCGTCCATTACACTGAAGTAACGTGCTCCCACTAGCTTGGGTGTAATGTCATCTAGCGTTGGTAGAGGGTAGTGAGGGTGTTTGATAGCCTTGTGCAAATCTCTGGAGTCGAGACAGTCTCTGAGCTTGCCTGTACGTGGTTTCTCAACCAGTACTAACGCGTTGACCCATTCTGTCGGTTCTGTTTCCCGGACGATGATTTTTGTATTCTCCATGCTCTGCAGCTCCTCCTTCAGGCAACTACGTAGAGCAAGGGGTATCCTTCTCGGTGGGCAAACCACAGGGGTTGCTGCTGGATCAAGGTGAATAGTGCATTCACCTGGGAATAGCCCAATTCCTTTGAAAACGTCAGCAAACTCCTCCATGACTGTCTGCTTCTCAACTGGTGCTGTCAATGATAGCACTAGCTTGACGAGGTCCATGTCTAAACATGCCTTTAGATCTAGCACTGGAGGTGCTTGAGTGTCAATAATGTAAAAATCCAACATCATGTCGCTTTCTTTGTACTTGCATTTCATCATGCATGTGCCTTTTACAATGAGCTGCTCACCCCCATAGCCGGTCAGTCTGCGTGAGGTGGGCTGTAGCTCACACTCATCCTTCAAGCTGTGATACTCACTCAGAGGAATTACATTAACCTGAGATCCAGTGTCTAGTTTAAACCTAAGCTCTGTGCCCTGTTTTCCTATCTCAATATCGGCATAGGCTTGCTCAGTCCCTGAAATCTGTTTTTCCTGTGACATAGAATCAATAAACAGTTCCTCTGCATTTGGCTCTCTATCTGGCATTTGGCTGTCGCTCACTGTGTGTACTGTTTTTCCAAAAACAGTCCTGCAAACTAGCAAAGTGGTTCCGTTTACCACATTTAGTACATTGCCTTCCTTTGGTGGGGCAGTGCTCCTTTTCTCCATGCCAGTTGTTTCCACAATATCCACAATTTTTGAAGCGTTTTATGTCTGTGTCGCTCATTTTTAGAACTCTCTCTGTTCTTTCTGTTCTGAAACACGCTCTCTGGGTGGTGTTCTTTGGTGTATGTCTATTAACTGCATGCACTGTCCATTCACGCGAACTGCTCGTGGCGCCAGTTATGGTTTTCAACTGTGCTTGGGCTATCTCATGCGATCTAGCTATGTCCATAGCTTTGTCCAGCGTTAGCCCAGACCCAACATTCAAAAGTTTCTCTCCCACTTTAGCTGAATGTATTCCAAACACGATGCGGTCTCTGACCATCTCATCTTTATCTTCTGCATATGCACAGTCTTTTACCAGTAGTTTTAACTCAGTCACGAACTGTTCAAACGACTCACTAGCTCCTTGTACTTTCTCCTGAAACTTGTGCCTAGCGAATATCGTATTTGTCTTGGGCATCACATATGATTCAAAACGGTCAAAATAACTTTTCAGTACCTTTGTTTCATCTGCGGTGAGAGACCATGTGTTAAAAATGTCTCTCCCTTTTTCTCCGATCCACAGGAGTAGGTAACTGCATCTTTCTTCCTCCCCTTTGCTTTTCAGTGGACCCGAGAACATTAACTCCACGTGTTGCTTGAACTTGCGCCATTCTCCAAATAAATTCAAAGATTCCCAATTCATTCAAGGCAAGGGGGCTCCAATGATGTCCATTTCAAATCCCTGTTCTGACACCATGTCTTGTTTTGCACACTTTGTACAAAAATAATAAATTGCAGGACAACGGAGTATTACAGTTTAAACTCTTTTATGAAGCATCAGGTCTGTGATTTCAATCATACAGCATAGTGGGGACAAGATGGAGTTAGGACCCCTTACAGATGCCTGCAGGCCAATGACAATTCAGCATGTGATCACATGTGAATATAATAGGTATGCCTTACAGATGCCTGCGGGCCAATGATAATTCAGTATGCAAATGTTACACCTGGTCTCTCTAGTAATGAGGCCAAGTCTAGTGCAAGCCACCACTGGACAGTTGAGAACAACAAAAATGACAACTTGCATTTATACTGCACCTTTAGCATAGTAAAAAATCCCAAAGCGCTTCACAGGAGTGTTGTCAGATAGAATTTGACACTGATCACCAGAAGGAGATATTAGGACAGGTGACCAAACATTTAGTCAAAGAGGTAGATTTTAAGGAGCGTCTTAAAGGAAGAGAGGTAGAGAGGTGAAGCGGTTTAGGGAGGGAATTCCAGAGCTTAGGGCCTTGGCAGCTGAAGGCACGGTTGCCAATGCTGGAGCGATGAAAATTCAGGATGCTCAAGAGGCCAGAATTGGAGGAGCGCAGAGATCTCGGAGGATTGTAGGGCTGGAGGAGGTTACAGAGATAGGGAGGGGCGAGGCCATGGAGGGATTTGAAAACAAGGGTGAGAATTATAATATCGAGGCAATACTGGACCAGGAGCCAATGTAGGTCAGCGAGCACAGGGGTTGATGGGTAAACGGGACTTGGTGCGAGTTAGGATACGGGCAGCAGAGGTTTGGGTGAGCTCAAGATTACGGTGGTTGGAAGATGGGAGGGCATTGGAATAGTCAAGTCTAGATGTAACAAGGGCATGGATGAGTATTACAGCACCAAATGAGCTGGGGTGGGGCGGAGACGGGCAATGTTGCGGAGGTGGACGTATGCAGTCTTGGTGATGGAGAGGATATGAGGTTGGAAGCTCAACTCAGGGTCAAATATGAACCTGGGTCCTTTCTGATCTGCATGGATCCACTACTCACTGGATAAACTGGCTGAGTCACCGGGCAGATGTGTGTTTTTTTTTGCAGGAGGAGTTTGTGTAGGGCAAAAAGAAATGTAACTTTTAATCTGATAATGTGCGTGGGTAGAGTGCGGAAATAAGAACCTTTCTCATGCTGTTAATTATATATTGTAACAGATCCAGATGCTTGTGTGAGTTATAAAAACCTGGAGGTGTGAAAGCAAAACAGTGAACAAGCTATTTAACATATTCAGACCATGTTCCTCTTTTGTATTTCAAATTTTATACTTAACTTAAAAAAAAGTTTTTTCATCCCTGATTTCTCAATTTAGGAGTTTAAAACAACATTCTCCCTCATGCCTCATTGAGCACCTGGGCCAGGCATTGCTTCTGGTTAAAGTGAGCAGATAACCTGCTTCGAATGACATTAAAGAGGAAAGGAAGAAAAAACTTGCATTTATATAGCATCTTCCACATCCTCAGAAATGTCCAAAAGTGCTTCACAATCAATGAATTACTTTTGAAGTGCAATCACGGTTGTTATGTAGGCAAACACAGCAGCCAATCAGCGCACAGCAAGCTCCCACAAAGAGCAATAAAATAAATGACCAGATCATGTGTTTTGCGTGCTGGTTGAGGGATTAATGTCGGCCAGGACACCCACCAACAGCAAATGAGATGATTGATCACCAACGAGCCACTGGGAGTAGCTCATTTGCAGATTGGGGTGAGGCATGATCGGCCACTGATTTTTAATCAGACGCAGGCTAATAAGGTCATCAAAAAATCAAATCAAGCACTGGGGTTCATTTCTAGAGGGACAGAATTGAAATGTTGAGACGTTATGTTAAACTTGTATGGAAATTTGGTTAGATCTCACTTGGAATACTGTGCACAGTTCTAGTCTCCATATTATAAAAAGGATATAGAGACACTGGAGAAGGTGCAAACAGAATTTACAAGGATGATACCAGAATTGAGAGGTTATACCCATCAGGAAAGATTGAACAGGCTGGGACTCTTTTCTCTAGAAAAGAGAAGACTGAGGGGTGAACTAATAGAGGTCTTTAAAATTGTGAAAGGGTTCGATAGGGGAGAAGTAGAGAAGATGTTTCTACTTGTGAGAGAGACCAAAACTAAAGGCCATCAATATAAAATAGTCACTAATAAATCCAACAGGGAATTTGGGAAAAAAACTCTTTACCCAGAGAGTGGTGAGAATGTGGAACTCGTTACCACAAGGAGTAGTTGAGGTAAATAGCATAGATGCATTTAAGGGGAAGCTAGATAAGTACATGAGGGAGAAAGGAATAGAAGGGTATGCTGAAAGGGTTAGATGAAGAGGAATGGGAGAAGGCTCCTGTGGAGCATAAACACCGAGATGGACCTGTGGGGTTGAATAGCTTGATTCTGTGCTGTACATTCTATGTAATTCGATGCAAGTTCGTTCTCTGGACAGAAGTTCTTAGCCTGTGCCAGGATCCATGACTGAGATCGGGAACTATTCACACTGGGAATTACAACTATACACCCACATCCTCCCACCTTATGGTTGAACAAATCAGAGCTTCAATGAGCTGTATAATTGTAACATGCACTTTCTGATCTTCTCGATGAGGTATCACTGTAAGGGGCCAAAATGTCAAGATGACTATTGACGTAATAAAACTCACTATGCACTTGGTTTGAGTATAAAGCAAGGCTTTAATCAACTTGTTTCAGAACATGGAAGTCTAGTTGTACTTCACTAGTTCCTGTCTTACAAATGTCCCTGAGCAAGCTGGGCCCACGCCCGAGTATTTATACTCCTTGGATGGCGCCACCAGCTGGCCGTCCAGCGTTATTTCATGAGTAGTTCTTTACGATGATGAGATTTATAACAACTATATTTTCTTACTCTACTCCCCGCTCATCTACACTTTTCAAAATCGTGCCTTTTGTAGTACACTGTCTTTCCATATTAGTCCTCCCAAAGTGCATCACTTCACACATCTCTGCATTGAACTCCATTGTCATGCTTCTGCCCATTTCACCATCCTGTCTGTGTCATCCTGAAGTCTAGAACTACCCTCATCACTATCTACTATGTTGCCAAGTTTCATATCATCTGCAAGCTTTATAATGCTGCTCCCTACACCGGAGACTATGACGATTCAATCAAAATGATGTTGAAGTGATAAGGTGCTGCAATAATTCCCTGCCTTATTGAATTATGGATTGCATCAATCGGCTCAGAGAGGCATTAATGTTCATGTGATGACTGCTAATTTCTTCTTGATCACATCAATGAGAATGTCGCTTGATGTTTCATGGATATTAACATATTGTTTAATTGGGGGGGGGGGCTGAATTCCCCACAGTGCATTAAACATTATTTTAATCTCTTCTTCAGTTTCATCGATATCAGATTTTTAATTGCACCAACAGCTTATATTTTAAAAAAGTTACACATTTGGAGATTTCTGATAAGCATGGTCTTGAGTACTGCGAAAATGTGAAACTGCTGATATTGTATAATGATCTGAAGAACAAAGATCCATTTACTTAATTTATAAATAATCCCCGGCAATTTCCTTGCCCGCTTTCCAGAAGGTTGCTCCCATTCTCTTGCTCGTGTGAGGCTCCATTGGCCTCCAGTGTCCTGACAAAGTGGCAGTTCTAGGCCAAGTCAGCCCAAGTTGTGAATCACAAGCTTGTAGGAATGGTCAAATCCCTATCTAGAGATTGAGTTCGACGCAGGCAATCAATCAAAAAGGTTTTTAATGTCAAACTAACGAGTTTAAACAGATTGATGCAAGAGAACTATGAATGCAGGTCTTAACAGGTCGGAGGCTCCACGAGGACTGCCTGGGCGGTCCCGTGGATGGCGTCATGACGTCATCACGTTTTTCCCGCGTTTGGGTGATCACGTGATTAGCGGCATGACGTCATTGCGTTTGCCCGCGCTCTTAAAGGGGCCGCGCACTGTACATGCAAACAGTATATACAATGGTACAGATTTAGTCTGTAGCTAACATATCGTTAAAGGGAATTATGTACAGTTGTTCAGAGTCCCTCAGTGGCTCTGCCACATGCGCCCCCCCAGAATTGTCTTTAACGGAAAAAGTCAAACGGTGAGGGGGTCTGACAAGCCTGTCAGAACGACTCCTGTATTCCTGAAGCGGAAGCTGTTGGACGGCGGGCAGACTGACGGGTGGTTGCACTTGTTCTGGCGTGACGACGGTGGGTGGCCGACCTCGTCTCGGTGGCTGTGCGGTCTCGACGGGACGGTCAAGGTCCAGGTGTGCCGGCTTCAAACGGTCGATCGAAATGTGGTCCGGTTTACCACCGACATCCACCTTGAAGGTTTTGTCTCCTGCCTCTAACACGCGGAAAGGACCAGTGTATGGGGGCTTGAGCGGATCCCGGTGAGCATCGTGGCGGATGAACACGTAGTCAGCTTGTTTCAGCTCCGCTGGAACGTGAGAGCCCTGTAACCCGTGATGCGATGTGGGAACCAGCGCGAAACATCTGGCTGCTTCCTGGTGACTGAAAAGCTGGCATGAGGCGGACCATGGCTCCGTTGGTGTTGGCAAGAAATCCCCTGGCACTCGCAGCGGCTGACCATAAACGAGCTCTGCCACGGAAGAGTGACGATCTTCCTTGGGGGCCGTGCGAAGGCCCAACATGACCCACGGCAGCTTGTCTGCCCATCCAGCGCCTTGGAGGCTGGCCCTCAGTGTGGCCTTAAGCGGTCTGTGAAAACGTTCGCACAGACCGTTCGCTTGTGGGTGGTAGGCTGTGGTGCAGTGTAACTTGACACCGAGTCGTTGAGCCACCGCATTCCAGAGTTCAGAGGAAAACTGCGGTCCCCGGTCCGAAGAGATATCAGCAGGCACTCCAAAACGGGCGACCCATGAAGAGATGAATGCCCTGGCCACGTCTGCCGAAGTAGTAGATGACAGGAGAACCGCCTCCGGCAATCTGATGGTGCGATCTACTATGGTCAGGATGTGCGTAAAACCATGGGAAGGTGGAAGTGGTCCTACCAGGTCCACATTAATGGGGTCAAACCGTCGCTCAGGAACTGCAAAGGTGGCCAATGGAGCCTTGATATGGCGCTGTACCTTGGCCTTTTGGCAGACCACGCAGGTGTTGGCCCAGTCACGGACATCTTTATGCATGCCCCACCAAACGAACTTAGATGACATTAGCTTCTAAGAAGCCTTCATTCCCGGGTGTGATAACCCATGTATGGCATCAAACACCTTGCAGCGCCAGGCGACCGGCACAATAGGGCGAGGGTCCCGAACGGAGACGTCACACAGCAACGTGGTACCAGCCGAATGGAACCTGACGTTGGCCAACTGGAGGCTAGTGGTGTTGGTGCGGTAAGCCTGCACTTCTGGGTCTGAGACTTGGTCTGCTGCCATGAGGGCGTAGTCGATGCCCAGCTGGACCACATGCATGGTCACGCGGGAGAGGCAATCTGCCACCAGGTTGTCTTTACCGGCCACGTGCTGAATATCTGTGGTAAATTCGGAGATGTATGTCAGCTGACGTTGTTGTCGAGATGACCACGGTTCGGCGGTCTTGGCCATGGCAAAAGTCAGTGGCTTATGGTCGACGAAAGCAGTGAAAGGACGTCCTTCCAACAAGAACCGGAAATGGCGGATGGCCAGAAAAAGGGTTAGCAACTCCCTGTCGAAAGTACTGTACGCTCGCTCGTTACGCCGCAGTTGACGGCTGAAGAATGCCAACGGCTGCCACGTCCCGTTTACCCACTGCTCCTGAACGGCGCCGATTGCGTAATCTGACGCGTCGGTGGTGAGGGCAATGGTGGCTTCTGGTAGCGGGTGCGCCAGCATGGTCACGTTGGCCAAGGCGCTCTTGGTGCCGGTGAATGCCCGGTCCATGTCAACCGTCCAGCCCACCGGATCCTTGCCAGACTTGCCCTTGAGGGCCTCGTACAGGGGCTGCATGAGCAGTGCTGCCTTAGGCACGAAACGGTGGTAGAAGTTCACCATGCCTAGGAATTCTTGCAGAGCCTTTATGTTCTGCGGGCGTGGGAAGTGTGTCACCGCCTCCACCTTCGCCTACAAAGGAACCGCTCCCTCTGCGGTGATGCGATGCCCCAGGAAATCAATTTGTCGCAGGCCAAACTGGCACTTAGCCGGGTTGATAATCAGGCCGTGTTGGCTGAGGCGTTGAAAAAGGGTGCGTAGATGGCAAAGATGCTCCTCTTTGGTGGGGCTGGTAATCAAAATGTCATCCAGATAGATGAAAATGAAGTTGAGGTCCCGCAGCACGGAATCCATCAGGCATTGGAAAGCCTGGGCAGCGTTCTTTAAGCCGAAAGGCATGCGCAGAAATTCGAAAAGGCCGAATGGGGTGATGACTGCGGTCTTCTGGACATCCTGCGGGTGCACCGGGACCTGGTGGTAGCCCCGGACGAGGTCGACCTTGGAGAAGAAGTTGTTTCCAGCCAAATGGGCAGAGAAATCCTGAATGTGGGGGATCGGGTATCGATCAGGAGTGGTGGCGTCGCTTAGGCGCCGATAGTCGCCGCAGGGCCGCCATCCTCCGCCAGATTTTGGAACGATGTGAAGAGGTGAAGACCAGGGACTATTCGACCTGCGAATAATCCCTAAGCGTTCCATTGTAGCGAACTCCGCCTTCACGACCGCTAGCTTGCCCGGTTCTAGGCGCCGGGCCCGCGCGTGGACCAGGGGGGCCGGTGGTGGTGATGTGGTGTTCCACACCATGCTTCGTGGCCGTGGAAGAGAATGTGGGCCTGGTCAAATCTGGAAATTTGCCTAGCAGGCGAGCGAACTCATTCGGAGTCAGGAAAGCGCAGGAGACGGTGCGCGACATGGTGTTACTACGGTGGCAAGGGATAGAGTGAAACGTGGCCGCGTTGATCAGCCGCCGGTTCCTTACATCAACCAGGAGGCCGCTGGTGCACAGGAAATCTGCACCGAGAATGGCTTGTGAAACCTTGGCCGTAACGAATTCCCAGACAAACCGCTGGCCGCCGAAGCACACTTGGGCCCGCCGTCTGCCAAAGGTCTGAATAGCCCCGCCATTAGCCGTTTCGAGGGGGAGGCCGTGCCTCCCAGCCTGTACATCAAGAGCTGACGCGGGTAGAATGCTGCACTGCGCACCGGTGTCGCACAGGAACCGACGACCGGAGAGGGTATCTGTGATGAAGAGCAGCTTGCCTGCATTGCCGATTGCCATCGCAGCCGCGGGGCACCCATTAGACCTGTTCTTCATTGGACGGAGTTGTCGGTTTTTTTTGAGAGAAGCTGCAGGGAGGGCGGCAACATCTCGCCTTCACGCCAAACCACGCGGGGTAGAAGCACAGCCCCGTGGGCTGAGGAGCTGGGGCGGCGTCTGTGGGGGATGGGCGCCTCGTGGCAGCGCAGTTCTGTTGCGTAACTGCGAATATTTTGTCTGCCTCGGCAACAAGCGCTGCGCAGTCTTCGACCACGGATCTCGCCAAAGCTGCTTGCACTTGCTCCGGTAATTGGCTGAGGAATAACTCTCTGAAAAGAAAGCATTCCGGTTCAGAGCCGAGGAGTGTGAGCATTTGGCTTACCAGCTCGGAAGGTTTGGAGTCCCCGAGCCCGGGCATAGCGAGCAGCCGACCGGCGCGCTCTGATTTCGTGAGCCCGAAAACCTGTAGCAACCGCGCCTTGAGGGTCTCATACTTGCTGTCAGTTGGGAGATTCCCGAGAAGACTGACCATCCCCGAGGCGGTAGAGCCGTCGAGTGCGGAGACCACGTATAAGTATCGGGTCTGATCCTCAACGATGCCTCTCAGGGCGAACTGGGCTTCGACTTGGATGAACCACGAGGTTGCTTGTTGCTCCCAGAACTGCGGCAGCTTCAACGAAACGGCATTCGCCTCCATGCTGTGTTCCTTTTGCGAAATCCATTCACAAAAGTCGGGGTCACCAATGTAGGAATGGTCAAATTCCTATCTAGAGATTGAGTTCGACGCAGGCAATCAATCAAAAAGGTTTTTAATGTCAAACTAATGAGTTTAAACAGATTGATGCAAGAGAACTATGAATACAGGTCTTAACATGTCGGAGGCTCCACGAGGACTGCCTGGGCGGTCCCGTGGATGGCGTCATGACGTCATCACGTTTTTCCCACGTTTGGGTGGTCACGTGATTAGCGGCATGACGTCATTGCGTTTGCCCACGCTCTTAAAGGGGCCGCGCACTGTACATGCAAACAGTATATACAATGGTACAGATTTAGTCTGTAGCTAACATATCGTTAAAGGGAATTATGTACAGTTGTTCAGAGTCCCTCAGTGGCTCTGCCACACGCTATTTGTTCCTGGGGTGACTGAGAATGGTACCCCATTTGCTGTCAAAGCTGAGATTAGTGGAAAGGGTGGCCAGCTTTAAGTTCCTCGGAGTCCACATCACGGAAGACCTCTCCTGGTCCCTCAACACCTCCTCTCTGGTGAAGAAGGCCCAGCAGCGCCTATATTTCTTGAGGAGGCTGAAGGGATGTAATCTGTCACCCCCGATCCTCTCTAACTTCTACCGCTGCACTATAGAGAGCATCCTGACAAACTGTATCACGGTATGGTACGGCAGCTGTAGCTCCCATGACCGGAAAGCCCTGCAGCGGGTAGTCAAAACTGCCCAACGCATTACCGGCACCCGGCTACCGACCATAGAACATATATATCAGAAACGCTGCCTACGGAGGGCACGGTCCATCATCAAAGACCCTACCCACCCCAGCCACAGTCTGTTCGCCCTCCTACCATCTGGAAGACGCTACAGATGCATTCGCACCCGTACGACCAGATTTAGGAACAGCTTCTTTCCCAGGGCTGTCATCCTACTGAACTCCACAAATAAACACTAAAGCCTGCACATCTGCCGATGCACTTTATTATGGTCATATTTATGCTAATATATATGTACAAATGTATGTTGAAATGTTTAAGTGTCCTAATCCAAATTGTACACTCTCGGGAGCCACAAGCCTACATTTCGTTGTACTGCACTTGTGCACTAACAATGACAATAAAAGTTGATTTGATTTGATTTGATTTGATTTGATTTAGCACAGACTGGAAATTGAAGCTATGGCTCAGTGTCACGCCCTGAGCTGCCGTTACAACCTAATCAATTCGGGGAGCTTAAGTTATCTTTTTCCCTTTTGTTTTATTTTATTTTCTGAATCCCAGCAACTTCCCTGCCCTCACATCGAGGCAAACCTGCCAGGGCATCACTAGATTTGTCTCCTTCGCTGCCGCTAGCCTTATTGGGGGTAGTGAACATAACCCTGGAGAAGCAGTGGGGCACTTCAGTGAGGACATCTTCACATGTTGGACTATCCCCATAATCTCCACAGTGGCATCATTGCATCACTGCTCCTCAGATGTGCATGCCAAAATATCGAGGAGTGCTGAGATCCCACAATGCAGTTGGTTACCTCCATAAGATCGCCCGTCTCCGTCACTACCTCAGCCCATCTGCTGCTGAAAACTTCATCCATGCTTTTGTTACCTCCAGAATTGACTATTCCAATGCTCTCCCGGCCGGCCTCCCATCTTCCATAAACTTAAGCTCATCCAAAACTCTGCTGCCCATGACCTAACTCACACCAAGTCCCATCACACCTGTGCTCATGGGCCTACATTGGCTCCTGATCCCCAAACACCTTGCTATAAAAAATCTAATTCTCTTGTTCAAATCCCTCCATGGCCTCATCCCTCCCTATCTCTGTAACCTCCTCCAGCCCTACAACCCTCCAAGAACTCAGCATTCCTCCACTTCTTGCCTCTTGTCCATCCCCTACTTGCTTCACCTCATTGGTGGCCGTGCCTTCAGCCGTTTAGGCCCTAAGCTCTGGAATTCCTCCCTAAACCTCTCCGCCTCTCTAACTCGCTCTCCCCCTTTAAGACACTCCTTAAAACCGACCTCTTCAACCAAGCCTTTGGACACCTGTCCTAACGTCTCCTTCGCTGGCTCGGGTGTCAATTTTTAACTGATTAATGCTCCTGTGAAGCACCTTGGGACATTTTACTACGTTAAAGGCGCAAGTTGTTGTTATTGGTTTTACAGGAAGACTGGATACATGTTAGAAAATTAAATGTGGGAAAACCGTTCAGTTCTCTTGGTTTCCAGAGACCCATGCTACAATGTAAAAGTAACTTGAGAGAATCTTGCAGCAGACACAGTTTGCTATGCCACCGTGTGCCCGAGAGATTCACCTGTGGATTTATTTTCTATTCATTGCACACCAATAATTGCTTTTTGACAGCTTGCCTATCTGATTCATAGCAGTTCACAATATTTACTGGTGGTGCCTAATTGGATGTCATTATCCATTCTTGTAGCTCAAGAGGCAGATGTTGTAATTGGAGGAGGGCAGATTTCCATGACAGGATGAGCTGAGTGAGCTGAACGACCTGTCTGATTGATACTTACTTTTTCTGTGAAAGGGCAGAGAGCTGTGTATCATTTAATCTCAATTGCATCATATGCAAATAATACATTGATTAGTTTTATGTCAGAGAGCGAGAGAGAGAGAGTGAGAGAGAAACAGGAGCTTGGATGTAACTGGGAAAATAGATAAGGGAGAACCAGTAGATGTGGTGTATTTGGACTTTCAAAAGGCTTTCGGTAAGGTCCCGCATAAGAGATTAGCGTGTAAAGTTAAGGCACATGGGATTGGGGGCAAGGTACTGACTTGGATAGAGAACTGGTTGGCGGACAGAAAGCAGAGAGTAGGAATTAACGGGTCTTTTTCCGAGTGGCAGGCAGTGACTAGTGGGGTACCGCAGGGATCGGTCCTTGGACCCCAGCTATTCACAATATATATTAATGATCTAGATAAGGGAACTAGATGTAATATCTCCAAGTTTGCAGATGACACAAAGCTGGGTGGGCGTGTGTGCTGCGAGGAGGATACCGAGAAACTCCAGGATGATTTGGACAGGTTGGGTGATTGGCAGAAGCGTGGCAGATGCAATATAATGTGGATAAATGCGAGGTTATCCACTTTGGTGTCAAAAACAGAAAGGCAGACTACTATCTGAATGGCAATAGATTGGGAGAAGGGGAAGTGTAACGAGACCTGGGTGTCCTTGTGCGCCAGTCGCTGAAGGTAAGCATGCAGGTGCAGCAGGCGGTGAAGAAGGCAAATGGTATGTTGGCCTTCATAGCGAAAGGGTTTGAGTACAGGAGCAAGGATGTCCTGCTGCAGTTGTACAGGGCCTTGGTGAGACCACACCTTGAGTATTGTGTGCAGTTCTGGTTGCCTTATCTGAGGAAGGATGTTCTTGCCATGGAAGGAGTTCAGCGAAGATTCACCAGGCTGATCCCTGGGATGGCAGGAATGATGTATGAGGAGAGATTGGGTCGATTGGGCTTGTACTCACTGGAGTTTAGAAGAATGAGAGGGGATCTCATCGAAACTTATAAAATTCTGACAGGTCTGGACAAACTAGATGCAGGTAGAATGTTCCCGATGGTCGGAGAGTCCAGAACCAGGGGTCATAGTCTAAGGATAAGGGGTAAGCCATTTAGGACAGAGATGAGGAAGAATTTCTTCACCCAGAGAGTGGTGAACCTGTGGAATTCTCTACCACAGAAGGCGGTTGAGGCCAAGTCTTTAAATATATTCAAGAAGGAGTTAGATATATTTCTTAGAGCTAAAGGTATCAAGGGATATGGGGAGAAAGCAGGTATGGGGTACTGAGTTTGGATGATCAGCTATGATCTCATCGAATGGTGGAGCAAGCTCGAGGGGCCAAATGGCCGACTCCTGCTCCTATCTTCTATGTTTCTATGTTTCTATGGATACTGAGACTGAAGAAGTTGCCCACTGAGGAACAACTGGAATAATTTGGCCTAGTCTTCACAAAGCAGGAGATGTCAGCAGACACCAAGAAAGTGAACACAAACCACACTGCCGCTGTTCCAAGTAACGCGTCAGAAGTAAAATATTGAGCTGGATTCAGGACTGGCTGGCAGGACGTAGGCAAAAAGTAGCTATAGATAGATTTGGATCTGTTTGGAGACCGGTCACCAATTGTGTCCCGCAGGGATCGATTTTGGGACCATTGCTCTTTACTATTTTTATTAATGATCTGGATCTGGATGTGGGGGCACAATCTGCAAATCTGCTGATGATACCAAGATCTGTGCGAGTGTTAGAACTGTAGATGATACTCAGGGTTAAGGACATCTCCTCTGGGCTGGAAAGAAACTTGTAGTGGGAGGGGGTGGATCCAGTCGTCGTGGTCCATGTTGGTACAAATGACGTAGATAGGACTAGGAAGCCGGTTCTGTTAAAGGAGTATGAGCAGCTAGGGGTCAAATTAAAAAACAGAACCTCAAGGGTAATAATGGATTATTACCTGAGCCACGAGCGAATTTGGCTAGGACAAATAAAATTAGAGAGTTAAATGCGTGGCTCAAAGACTGGTGTGGGAGAAATGGGTTTTGCTTCCTGGGACACTGGCACCAGTACTGGGGCAGGAGGGAGCTGTTCCATTGGGACGGGCTTCACTTGGCCAGTGCTGGGACTAGAGTCCTGGCGGATTATATAACTAGGGCTGTAGAGAGGGCTTTAAACTAACTAGTGGGGGGGAGGTTCCTAGAGAGCAAATAAGAAAAATGACAACAGAGAAGGTCATAGACTTAGGTAGCAGTGGGAAAATTAAAAACCAGAGTGTGTCAGGAAGGGGCAGAAGGTATGGAGTAAAAGGTAAAGTAATAAAAAGGGCAAAAGCAGGAACTAAGTGTCACAAAACATATTTGAAAGTTCTCTATCTGAATGCACGTAGCATTCGTAACAAAATAGACGAGTTAATGGCACAAATAACTACATATGGGTATGATCTTGTGGCCATTACAGAAACATGGCTGCAGGGTGACAATGCCTGGGAATTAAACATACCAGGTTATTTAACGATCAGGAAGGACAGGCAGGAAGGAAGGGGAGGTGGGGTGGCTATGTTAATAAAGGAAGGAATCACTGTAATACAGAGAAATGATATTGGGTCAAAAGATCAGGATAATGAAACAGTTTGGGTGGAGATAAGGAATAATAAGGGGAAAAAAACACTAGTGGGCGTAGTCTATAGGCCTCCGAACAGTTGCAACTCGGTTGGACGGAGTATCAATCAGAAAATAGTTGAGGCTTGTAATAAGGGAACATCTATAATTATGGGGGATTTTAACTATCATATTAATTGGACAAATCAAATTGGGCAGGGCTGCCTTGAGGATGAGTTCATTGAGTGTATTAGGGATGGGTTTCTTGAGCAGTATGTAACTGAACCGACCAGGGGGCAAGCAACCTTAGATCTGGTCCTGTGTAACGAGACAAGATTAATTAAAAATGTCCTAGTAAAGGATCCCCTTGGAATGAGTGACCATAACATGGTTGAATTCCATATTCAATTAGAGGGTGAGAAGGGTGGATCTCAAACAAGCATGCTAAGCTTGAATAAAGGAGACTATGAAGGTATGAGAGCGGAATTGAGTAGAGTGGATTGGGAAAATAGATTAAAGGGTAAGACGATACATGATCAGTGGTGTACATTTAAGGAGTTATTTTACAACTTCCAAAAAATATATATTCCACTGAAAAGAAAAGGGTGTAAAAGAAAAGACAGCCATCTGTGGCTAAGTAAAGAAATTAAGGATAGTATTCGACTAAAAACAAGGGCATATAAGGTAGCCAAAGCTAGTGGGAGGATAGAGGATTGGGAAAACTTTAAAAGACAGCAAAAAATAACAAAAAGATTGATTAAGAAAGGGAAGATAGATTATGAAAGTAAATTAGCAAAAAATATAAAAACAGATAGTAAGAGTTTTTATAGTTATATAAAAAGAAAAAGGGTGGCTAAAGTAAATGTTGGTCCCTTAGAGGATGAGACCGGGAAATTAATGGTGGGAAATATGGAGATGGCAAAAACACTGAATGAATATTTTGTATCAGTCTTTACAGTAGAGGACACTAAGAATATCCCAACACTGGACAAACAGGGGGCTATAGGGGGGGAGGAGCTAAACACGATCAAAATCACTAAGGAAGTGGTACTCGGTAAAATAATGCGACTCAAGGCGGATAAATCACCTGGACCTGATGGCTTACATCCTCGGGTCTTGAGGGAAGTGGCAGTAGGGATTGTGGATGCATTGGTAATAATTTTCCAAAACTCCCTGGACTCAGCAAAGGTCCCGGCAGACTGGAAAACTGCTAATGTAACACCCTTATTTAAAAAGGGCAGTAGACAGAAGGCTGGAAACTATAGACCGGTTAGCCTAACATCTGTGGTAGGTAAAATGTTGGAGTCCATTATTAAGGAGACAGTAACAGGACATTTGGATAATCATAATTTAATAGGACAAAGTCAGCATGGTTTTATGAAGGGGAAGTCATGTTTGACAAATTTGCTGGAGTTCTTTGAGGAAGTAACATATAGGGTGGATAAAGGGGAACCAATGGACGTAGTGTATTTAGACTTCCAAAAGGCATTTGACAAGGTGCCACACAAAAGATTATTGCTTAAGATAAAAAATCACGCGATTGGGGGTAATATTCTGGCATGGATAGAGGATTGGCTATCTAACAGAAGGCAGAGAGTTGGGATAAATGGTTCATTCTCAGACTGGCAATCAGTAACTAGTGGTGTTCCGCAGGGGTCAGTGCTGGGTCCCCAACTCTTTACAATCTATATTAACGATTTGGAGGAGGGGACCGAGTGTAACATATCAAAGTTTGCAGATGATACTAAGATGGGAGGGAAAGTAGTGAGTGAGGAGGACATAAAAAACCTGCAAGGGGACATAGACAGGCTAAGTAAATGGGCAGAGATTTGGCAGATGGTATACAATACTGGAAAGTGTGAGGTTATGCACTTTGGCAGGAAAAATCATAGAGCAAGTTATTATCTTAATGGCAAGAAACTGGAAAGTACTGAAGTACAAAGGGATCTGGGGGTTCTGGTGCACGAAACTCAAAAGGTTAGTATGCAGGTGCAGCAAGTGATTAAGAAGGCCAATGGAATGTTGGCTTTCATTGCTAGGGGGATAGAATATAAAAATAGGGAGGTATTGCTTCAGTTGTACAAGGTGTTGGTGAGACCACACCTGGAATACTGCATACAGTTTTGGTGTCCATACTTAAGAAAAGACATACTTGCTCTCGAGTCAGTACAAAGAAGGTTCACTCGGTTAATCCCGGGGATGAGGGGATGGGCATATGAGGAGAGGTTGAGTAGATTGGGACTCTACTCATTGGAGTTCAGAAGAATGAGAGGCGATCTTATTGAAACATATAAGATTGTGAAGAGGTTGGATCGGGTGGATGCGGGGAGGATGTTCCCGATGATGGGTGAAACTAGAACTAGGGGGCATAGTCTTAGAATAAGGGGCTGCTCTTTCAAAACTGAGATGAGGAGGAACTACTTCACTCAGAGGGTGGTAGGTCCATGGAATATGCTGCCCCAAAAAGCTGTAGAAGCTACATCATTACATAAATTTAAAACAGAAATAGACAGTTTCCTAGAAGTAAAGGGAATTAAGGGTTACGGGGAGCGGGCAGGAATTTGGACATGAGTCTAGGTTTGGATCGGTCATGGCCCTGTGGGTAGCGGAGCGGGCCCAGGGGCCGTGTAGCCTGATCCTGCTCCTATTTCATGTGTCTAATTCTGTTAGATTCAGGAGATAGTTCTGTGATCGTGGATTGGCGGTTAGGATCAGATCAGC
This sequence comes from Somniosus microcephalus, assembly GCF_052327205.1. Lineage (NCBI taxonomy): Eukaryota > Metazoa > Chordata > Chondrichthyes > Squaliformes > Somniosidae > Somniosus > Somniosus microcephalus. The sequence continues at coordinate 59,943,376 of NC_141006.1, read as the reverse complement.
CATGATCTTATTGAATGGCGGAGCAGGCTCGAGGGGCCGATTGGCCTACTCCTGCTCCTATTTCTTATGTTCTTATGTTCTTATGTTCATCTGCTTCAGGCAGATCTTAATGTGTTGGGAGATTGGGCTCAAGACTGGAAAATGATGTATAACTTAGATAAGTGCAGTGTAAAATATGTGGGCAGGGCAAATGCTCAACATTCATACACCCTTCAGGGAAAGGCATTAAAAATGGTGGAGACAGAGAGAGATTTGGGCATTCTAGTGCACACACCCTTAAAGGCACATGAACAATGCCATGTAGTGATAGCTAGAGCAAATAGACTGTTGGGGTGTATCCATAGGACAACTGAGTACAAGACGAGGCATACTGTTTTGTCCTTGTACAAGACCTTGGTCAGGCCACACTTGGAATACTGTGTCCAGTTTTGGTCCCCTCACGCGGTGGGTGATATTGAGGCTTTGGAAAGGGTGTAGAGGAGGAGTCACTAGACTAATTCCCAGTTTAAAGCATCTTAGTTATCAAGATAGGCTAAAAGAGTTGGGACTCTACACGTAAGAGAAGTGTAGACTTAGGGGGGATCTGATTGAGGTTTATAAGATAATGAAGGAAATAGATTGTGTTCCAGCTGATAGTTTATTTCAATTAACTAGGTTAGGCAGGACCAGGGGTCACAAATATAAGTTGTGTAAGGCCAGATCTAGGTTGGATGTCAGGAGGTGGTTCTTTTCCCAGAGAATGGTGCACCGCTGGAACAAGTCTCGTTTGGTTGACGCGGACTCGCTGAATTCCTTCAAGTGAGAGCTGGATTTGTTTCTGGCTGGGGCGGAGATCACCTCTTACAGAAGGTAGATACTGCAGGGAATTCAGGACCAGAGTGAGCTCCTGGACTAGTTTCGATCGCCTAGATGGGTCAGAGAGGAATTGCCCAGATTTATTTCCCCAAATTGGCCTGGGTTTTTAATCTGCTTTTTTGCCTCTCCCAGGAGATCACATGGTTTTGGGTGGGGTGGAGTGTATATGCTGTGATACACAAGGTATCGCAATTATGTGGGACCGGCTCGATGGACCAGATGGTCTTTACCTGTCCGTCATTGTTCGTAAGTCGGTGGTTTTCTAAGCATGGTTAGACTGTGACTAGGTGGCTATGGGGAAAGGCATGTGATCTGTAAACAATGTAAATGGTTAACCATAAATGTAGAGGTGGAATCATGGCACAGCCCATTGAACTGTCAATGTGTCATACTTAATTGAGCATTTCTGCAGTGGAATTGAGTGAACGAATGTTATAGATGAAAGATCTATTGCACAGGTCGTCTTTCTTGCATTAGGATGGTTCTTAACCCACCAGACCAGCTTCAACATTGATTAGCCTATTAGTATCAAAATAAGCAATTGCTGTATGACTAGATATCGAGTGCTTAGTTCAAAGGAGGACATGATCTTGTTTGTCTTCCCCACCCTGGGCATCTTCCACCTTTGGTCATTAGCAATTGGTCTGTAAAAAGACTTACATTTCTACAGCGCCTTTCACGACCTCAGGATGCCCCAAAGCGCTTTACAGCCAATGAAGTACTTTTGAAGCGTAGTCACTGTTGTAATGTAGGAAACGTAACAGCCAATTTGCACACAGCAAGGTTCCATAAACAGCAATGAGATTATTGACCAGATAATCTGTTTTACTGATGTTGGTTGAGGGAAAAATATTGGTCATGACACCAGGGACAACTCCCCTGCTCTTCTTTGAAATAGGATCTTTTACGTCCACCTGAGAGGGTAGACGGGGCCTCGGTTTAACGTCTCATCCAAAAGACAGCATCTCTGACAGTGCAGTACTCCCTCAGTACTGCACTAAAGTGTCAGCCTAGATTATGTGCTTAAGTCACTGGAGTGGGACTTGAACCCTTGACCTTCTGACTCAGAGGTGAGAGTGGTACCACTGAGACGATACTCCAGCCCTGGATGGGGTTAGAGGTAACCTGATTATGTATTTTCTCAAAGCTACACTTGAAATCCAACTTGAGAGGATAAACCTATAAGGAAAGACAGAACAGGCTGGGGGTCTGTTCTCTGGAAAAGAGAAGGCTGAGGGGTGACCTGATAGAGGTCTTTAATATTATGGAAAGGGTTTGATAGGGTAAACATAGAGAAGATGTTTCCACTTGTGGGGGAGATGAAAACTAGGAGCCATCAGTATAAGGTAGGCACTAATAAATCCAATAGGAAATTCAGGGGAAACGTCTTTACCCAAAGAGTTGTAAGAATGTGGAACTCGCTACCACAAGGAGTAGTTGAGGCGAATAGCATAGAGGCATTATTTTTAATTTTTTTTTATTCGTTTATGGGATCTGGGCATCGCTGGCATGGCCAGCATTTATCGCCCATCCCTAGTTGCCCTTGAGAAGGTGGTGGTGAGCCGCCTTCTTGAACCGCTGCAGTCCATGTGGTGAAGGTAATCCCACAGTGCTGTTTGGTAGGGAGTTCCAGGATTTTGACCCAGCGACGATGAAGGATCGGCGATATACTTCTAAGTCAGGATGGTGTGTGACTTGGAGGAGAACTTGCAGGTGGTGGTGTTCCATTGTGCCTGCTGCCCTTGTCCTTCTAGGTGGAAGAGGTCTCGGGTTTGGGGGGTGCTGCTGAAGAAGCCTTGGCGAGTTGCTGCAGTGCATCTTATAGATGGTACACACTGCAGCCACGGTACGCTGGTGGTGGAGGGGGTGAATGTTTAAGGTGGTGGATGGGATGCCAATCAAGCAGGCTGCTTTGTCCTGGATGGTGTCGAGCTTCTTGAGTGTTGTTGGAGCTGCACTCATCCAGGCAAGTGGAGTGTATTCCATCACACTCCTTACCTGTGCCTTGCAGATGGTGGAAAGGCTTTGGGGAGTCAGGAGGTGAGACACTCGCTGCAGAATACCTAGCCTCTGACCTGCTCTTGTTGCCACAGTATTTATGTGGCTGGTCCAGTTAAGTTTCTGGTTAATGGTGACCCCCAGGATGTTGATAGTGGGGGATTCGGCGATGGTAATGCCATTGAATATCAAGGGGAGGTGGTTAGACTCTTGCTTGTTGGAGATAGTCATTGCCTGGCACTTCTGTGGCGCGAATGTTACCTGTCACTTATCAGCCCAAGCCTGAACGTCGTCCAAGTCTTGTTGCATGCGGGCATGGACTGCTTCATTATCTGTGGAGTTGCGAATGATGCTGAACACTGTGCAGTCATCAGTGAACATCCCCATTTCTGACCTTATGTTGGAGGGAAAGTCATTGATGAAGCAGCTGAAGATGGTTGGGCCTAGGACACTGCCCTGAGGAACTCCTGCAGCAATGTCCTGGGGTTGTGATGATTGACCTTCAACCACCACAACCATCTTCCTTTGTGCTAGGTATGACTCCAGCCAGTGAAGAGTTTTCGCCCCAATTCCCATTGACTTCAGTTTTACTAGGGCTTCTTGATGCCACACCCGGTCAAATGCTGCCTTGATATCAAGGGCAGTCACTCTCACCTCACCTCTGGAATTCAGTTCCTTTGTCCATGTTTGGACCAAGGCTGTAATGAGGTCGGGAACAGAGTGGTCTTGGTGGAACCCCAACTGGGCATCAGTGAGCAGGTTATTGGCGAGTAAGTGCCGTTTGATAGCACTGTCGATGACAGCTTCCATCACTTTGCTGATGATTGAGAGTAGACTGATGGGGTGATAATTGGCCGGGTTGGATTTGTCCTGCTTTTTGTGGACAGGGCATACCTGGGCAGTTTTCGACATTGTCAGATAGATGCCAGTGTTGTAGCTGTACTGGAACAGCTTGGCTAGAGGCGTGGCTCGTTCTGGAGCACAAGTCTTCAGCACGATAGCTGGGATGTTGTCGGGGCCCACAGCCTTTGCTGTATCCAGTGCGCTCAGCTGTTTCTTGATGTCACGTGGAGTGAATCGAATTGGCTGAAGAATGGCTTCTGTGATGGTGGGGACCTCGGGAGTAGGCCAATATGGATCATCCGCTCGCTTCAGCCTTGTCTTTTGCACTCACGTGCTGGGCTCCACCATCATTGAGAATGGGGATATTCTTGGAGCCTCCTCCTCCCGTTAGTTGTTTAATGGTCCACCACCATTCACGACTGGATGTGGCAGGACTGCAGAGCTTTGATCTGCTCCGTTGATTGTGGGATCGCTTATCCCTGTATATAGCATGCTGCTTCCATTTTTTAGCATGCATGTAGTCCTGTGTTTAGGCTTCCCCAGGTTGGCACCTCATTTTTAGGTATGCCTGGTGCTGCTCCTGGCATGCTCTTCTACACTCGTTGTTGAACCAGGGTTGGTCCCCTGGCTTGGTGGTAATGGTAGAGTGAGGGATGTGCTGGGCCATGAGGTTACAGATTGTGGTGGAATACAATTCTGCTGCTGCTGATGGCCCACAGCGCCTCATGGATGCCCAGTTTTGAGCTGCTAGATTTATCCCATTTAGCACGATGGAGGGTGTTCTCAGTGTGAAGACTGGACTTCGTCTCCACAATGACTCTGCGGTGGTCACTGCTGCCAATGCTGTCATGGACAGGTGCATCTGCGACAGGTAGATTGGTGAGGACGAGGTCAAGTAGATTTTTCCCTCTTGTTGGTTCACTCACCACTTGACGCAGGCCCAGGCTCGCAGTTATGACCTTCAGGACTTGGCCAGTAGTGGTGCTACCGAGTCACTCTTGGTGATGGACATTGAAGTCCCCCACCCAGAATACATTCTGTGCCCATGCTACTCTCAGTGCTTCCAAGTGGTGTTCAACATGGAGGAGTACTGATTCATCAGCTGAGGGAGGGTGGTTGGGGTAATCAGCAGGAAGTTTCCTTGCCCATGCTTGACCTGAAGCCATGAGACCTCATGGGGTCCGGAGTGAATGCTGAGGACTCCCAGGGCCACTCCTTCCTGACTATATACCACAGTGCCGCCACCTCTGGTGGGTCTGTCCTGCCGGTGGGACAATATATACCCAGGGATGGTGACGGAGGAGTTCGGGACATTGGCTGAAAGGTATGATTCTGTGAGTATGACTATGTCAGGCTGTTGCTTGACTAGTCTGTGGGACAGCTCTCCCAATTTTGGCACAAGTCCCCAGATGTTGGTGAGGAGGACTTTGCAGGGTTGACTGGGCTGGGTGTGCTGTTGCCGTGTCTGTAGCCGATGCCGAGGTCAATGCCGGGTGGTCCGTCCGGTTTCATTCTTATTATTTTGTTTCGTAGCAGTTAGTTACAACTGAGTGACTTGCCAGGCCATTTCAGAGTCAACCACATTGCTGTGGGTCTGGAGTCACATATAGGCCAGACCAGGTAAGGACAGCAGATTTCCTTCCCTAAAGGACATTAGTGAACCAGATGGGTTTTTACGACAATCCAATAGTTTCATGGTCACCATTACTGATACAGGAAGCTCTTTGGTATCCGGCACCTACGGGACCGGGATGGTGCCGGTTGATAAAAAATTCCGGAAAACGGAGAGGTACACCTACCAAGGTACAAGAGCCCCGTTACACAGCACACCGGTTACACGGCCACAGATCCAAGAGTCCCTGTTATACGGCCACAGGTGCAGGAACCCCAGTTATACGGCCACTAATGTACAGTAAAACTTTCCTGAACCTACTCCTGCATTTTGCCGGTTAATAGAGATTTCCGGATATTAAGGTGCCGTTTAAATGAGAGTTTCCTGTACTAGCTTTTTATTCCAGATTTATTTAATTAACTGAATTTAAATTCCCCAGCTGCCGTGGTGGAATTTGAGCTCACGTCTCTGGATCATTAGTCCAGGCCGAGTGGATTACTAGCCCAGTGACATTATCATTACACTACCGTTCCCGGGAAAGTTAGATAAGTACACGAGGGAGAAAGGAATAGAAGGATATGCTGATAGAGTTAGATGAAGAGGGGTGGGAGGAAGCTCATGTGGAGTAGAAACACTGGCATAGATCAGTTGAATTGAATGGCCTGTTTCTGTGCTGTAAATTCTATGTCATCAGCCAGACATCGATTAGGAGAGCTGTTAAAACACATGTTGGACTGAAGTGATGCAGAAGATTAACTTTCTGTATATCCTCAGCAGCATAGGTATTTCAATGTACCATCTGTCAAGTTACTGATGGAATTCCAGGTGTCTTGAATGTAGTGATGAAGTTCTGATAGATGCATCCGACCAAGCGGAAGAGGGCACGCACCTTTGCAGCTTTCTGCACGTGCTACAAAAACAGATGGCCAAACAGGCTCGAGGGGCTAAATGGCCTACTCCTGTTCTTATGTTCCTATGAGAGGCCTGAAGCAGATAAGGAATAACTGGAATAATTTGGCCTAGTCTTCACAATGCAGGAAATGTCACCAGACCCCAAGAAGGTGAACACAAACCACACTGCTGCTGATCCAAGTAACGCATCAGAAGTCGTCAGTTTTCGAAGCATGATTATTTATCATTCCTATTTGGCTACAACTACAATTTAGCTACAATTTGTGGGATCAAGCCTCACTCCAGAGACTTGAGCACAAAATCCAGGCAGTACTGGACTCTCAGGTGGACGTAAAAGATCCCATGGCACTATTTCGAAGAAGAGCAGGGGAGTTCTCCCCGGTGTCCTGGCCAATATCTATCCCTCAATCAAATTACCTGGTCATTAACATATTACTCTTTGTGGGAGCTTGCTGTGTGCAAATTGGCTGCCGCATTTCCTACATTATGGTTCTTGGTCCTGGGGATGGTTACTAGAAGCAAGGTGAAGGATGGCCCGAGTCTTCAAATATACCCTCCACTACCCGCCAAATCTTTTAGCTTTGCCACAATCTGTGTCTATAAAAAAATATTTTGTGTTGATGCTAAACATTAGCAATTGTCCATGGAGCTGACAATATGAAGGGTGACCTCTGGATTGCCTCTACCTTCAAATATGAGAGAATCTATTGCAAATAATATCCTCGAATGTTGACATAATGATGCTACGTGCTGTTGAAGGTAGATTAATGAGTTAGGCTTGAGCTGTATGTAGGCCCAAGTAGACATTCAGTCTCTCGCTTCACGACAAACACATTAGCTGAGCCTGAGACTGTGCTCAATGTGAGCAAATAATTTGTTTTTGCGCCCAATGGAAAATAATGGCGTCTGCGTATGGTTACGTTTCACTTGGGATTCAGAATCAGCAACAATAGATCGGTGCCGGGATAATTGGAATCCACAATGAATTGCTATACCTTGAAAATATATTATTGTCAGCAGCTCACTGATGGTGTGTTGGTCTGATATGATGAGTAAATACGCACCCTTATGTCCAGAACTCCCTACAGTACGTTCTGTTTCAATAACTTGCTGCCCATTGGGCTGGCTGTTGTAACTGGCCATATGTTTATAGATGCAGCTAGGCCCATTGTGTTTCACTGAATGTTTTAGTGCAGAGATGTATTTAAGGGGAAGCTGGATAAACACATGAGGGAGAAAGGAATAAAAGGATATGCTGATAGGGTTAGATGAAGAAGGGTGGGAGGAGGCTCGTGTGGAGCATAAACACCGGCATGGACCAGTTGGGCAGAATGGCCTCTTTCTGTGCTGTGCACATTCTACATTACAACAGCGACTACACTTCAAGAAGTACTTAATTGGCTGTAAAGCGCTTTTGGACGTCCTGAGGTCGTGAAAGGCGCTATAGAAATGCAAGTCTTTCTTTCTTTGTAATTCTATGTAAGATGAGAGTTGACGTGGCTTGACTTGCGGTTTTAACTTTGCATGATATGGTTTGTGCTGGATGTTTATCTTGTTAATAAGGGACCTGCTCCTTAGTTTCCACATCAGATTCATAATATTCAGCGAGATCAATTGCTCTGGACAGTTCCATCAGCTCATCTCAGGTGTATTCTTTCACTAGAGCTCGGCTGCACAGAAGGTGAACATCCTTCTATTATGTGTTTTGATTTTGTGACCTGCATCAGTGATATTACGTTTTGCTGCTTGCCAACGTAAGTGTGTACAAAACGCGCAACTATAAGTTCCAATTCTGACGAAGGGTCATCGACCTGAAATGTTCACTCTGTTTCTCTCTCCACAGATGCTGCCTGACCTGCTGAGCGTTCCCAGCATTTTCTGTATATCTTTCAAATTTCCAGCATCCGCAGTATTTTGTTTTCATCTATAAATTAATTCCTGTCTTGTTCTGCCTATCAAAATATGATTGATTCGTATGTTGTATATTGCTGGGGAGTGAAATCATCAGCTAGGACTTTGTTAGCCTTACCACGGTCTGTATCATTTCCAGTATCTGACAAGTGTGTCAAATTTATCTTGCAAATGTTCTCCTCAGTCATGTAGAAACATAGAAACATAGAAGATAGGAGCAGGAGTAGGCCATTCGGCCCCTCGAGCCTGCTCCGCCATTCAATGCGATCATGGCTGATCATCCAAATTCAGTACCCGGTCCCTACGTTCTCCCCATACCCCTTGATCCCTTTAGCCTTAAGAAATATATCCAACTCCTTCTTGAATATATTTAATGTATTGGCCTCAACTGCCTTCTGTGGTAGAGAATTCCACAGGTTCACCACTCTCTGGGTGAAGAAATTCCTCCTCATTTCTGTCCTAAATGGCCTACCCCTTATCCTTAGACTGTGACCCCTGGTTCTGGACTCCCCAACCATTGGGAACATCCTTCCTGCATCTAGTCTGTCCAGTCCTATCAGAATTTTATAAGTTTCAATGAGATCCCCTCTCATTCTTCTAAACTCCAGCGAGTACAAGCCCAATCGACCCAATCTCTCCTCATACGTCATTCCTGCCATCCCAGGTATCAGCCTGGTGAATTTTCGCTGCACTCCCTCCATGGCAAGAACATCCTTCCTCAGATAAGGCGACCAAAACTGCACACAATACTCACGATGTGGTCTCACCAAGGCCCTGTACAACTGCAGCAAGACATCCTTGTTCCTGTACTCAAACCCTCTCGCTACGAAGGCCAACATGCCATTTGCCTTCTTAACCGCCTGCTGCACCTGCATGCTTACCTTCAGCGACTGGTGCACAAGGACACCCAGGTCTTGTTGCACTTCCCCTTCTCCCAATCTATTGCCATTCAGATAATAATCTGCCTTCCTGTTTTTGCCACCAAAGTGGATAACCTCACATTTATCCACGTTATATTGCATCTGCCATGCTTTTGCCCAATCACCCAACCTGTCCAAATCATACTGGAGTTTCTCGGCATCCTCCTCGCAGCACACATGCCCACCCAGCTTTGTGTCATCTGCAAATTTGGAGATATTACATCTAGTTCCCTTGTCTAGATCATTAATATATATTGTGAATAGCTGGGGCCCAAGGACCGATCCCTGCGGCATCCCACTAGTCACTGCTTGCCACTCGGAAAAAGACCTGTTTATTCCAACTCTTTGCTTTCTGTCTGCCAACCAGTTCTCTATCCAAGTCAATACCTTGCCCCCAATCCCATGTGCCTTAACTTTACACGCTAATCTCTTATGCGGGACCTTATCAAAAGCCTTCTGAAAGTCCAAATGCACCACATCCACTGGTTCTCCCTTATCTATTTTACTAGTTACATCCTCAAAAAATTCCAGTACATTAGTCAAGCACAATTTATCTTTTGTAAATCCATGTTGACTTTGTCCGATCCTGTCACTGTTTTCCAAGTGCTCTGCTATTACATCTTTTATAATGGACTCTAGCATTTTTCCCACTACCGATGTCAGGCTTACCGGTCTGTAATTCCCCGTTTTCTCTCTACCACCTTTTTTGAATAGTGGGGTAACATTAGCTACCCTCCAATCCATGGGTACTGTTCCAGATTCCATCGAATGCTGGAAGATGATCAGCAAAGCATCAACTATTTCTGGGCCACTTCCTTAAGTACCCTAGGATGTAGATTATTAGGCCCTGGGGATTTATCAGCCTTCAATCCTGTCAATTTCCCTAACACCATTTCCCTACAAATACTGATTTCTTTCAGTTCCTCCCTTTCATCAGACCCTATGTTCCCTGACATCTCTGGGAGGTTATTTGTGTCCTTCTTTGTGAAGACAGAACCAAAATATGTATTTAATTGGTCTGCCATTTCCTTGTTCCCCATTATAAATTCTCCTGATTCTGACTGCAAGGGACCTACGCTTGACTTCACCAATCTTTTTCTCTTCACATATCTATAAAAGCTTTTACAGTCAGTTTTTATGTTCCCTGAAAGCTTACTCTCATATTCTATTTTCCCTTTCTTAATTAATCCCTTTGTCCTCCTTTGTTGAATCCTAAACTGTTCCCAATCCTCAGGTTTACTGCTTATTCTGGCCAATTTATATGTCCTCTCCTTGGATCTTATGCTATCCCTAATTTCCCTTGTTAGCCACGGTTGAGTCACCTTTTTAATTTTATTTTTATGCCTAACTGGGATGAACAAATTCTGTAGTTCATCCATGCGGTCTTTGAATGTTTGCCATTGCCTATCCACCGTCAACCAGTGACATTCCCCAATCAATCCTACCCAACTCGTGCCTCAGACCATTGTAGTCTCCTTTATTTAAATTTAGGACCCTAGTCTCTGAGTCGACTACTTCATTCTCCATCTTAATGGAGAATTCGATCATATTATGATCGCTCCGACCCAAGGGGCCTCGTACAACAAGATTGCTAATTAATCCTTTCTCGTTACATAATACCCAGTCTAAGATGGCCTGATCTCTGGTTGGTTCCTCGACATATTGGTCCAGGAAACCATCCCTTAAACACTCCAGGAATTCCTCCTCCACAGTATTGTTAGTAATTTGGTTAGCCCAATCTACATGTAGATTAAAGTCACCCATGATGACTGCTGTGCCCTTATTGCATGCTTCTCTAATTTCCCTTTTAATGCCGTCCCCAACCTCTGCATTACTGTTTGGAGGTCTATATACCAGTCCCACTAACGTTTTCTGCCCCTTGGTATTTCTCAGTTCTACCCATACAGATTCCACATCATCAGAGCTAATATCCTTCCTTACAATTGTGTTAATCCCTTCTTTAACCAGCAATGCTACCCCACCTCCCGTTCCTTTTTGCCTATCTTTCCTGAATATTGAATACCCCTGGGTGTTGAGTTCCCAGCCTTGGCCACCCTGGAGCCATGTTTCCGTAATCCCAATCAAATCATATTCGTTTACCTCTATTTGCGCAGCTAATTCATCCACCTTATAACGAATGCTCCTCGCATTAAGACACAAAGCCTTCAGGCTTGTTTTTTTAACGCTCTTAGACCTGTTAGAATTATTATTTACTGTGGCCATGTTTGATTTAAACTGTTGATTTCTCTGACTGCCATTTAAAGATCGCATGGATGAACTACAGAATTTGATCATCCCTGTTTGGCATAAAAATAAAACAAAAAAGGTGACTCAACCATGGCTAACAAGGGAAATTAGGGATAGCATAAGATCCAAGGAGAGGTCATATAAATTGGCCAGAAAAAGCAGCAAACCTGAGGATTGCAAGCAGTTTAGGATTCAGTAAAAGAAGACAAAGGGATTAATTAAGAGGGGGAAAATAGAGTATGAGAGTATGCTTGCAGGGAACATAAAAACTGACTGTAAAAGCTTTTATAGATATGTGAAGAGAAAAAGATTGGTGAAGTCAAGCGTAGGTTCCTTGCAGTCAGAAACAGGGGAATTTATAATGGGGAACAAAGAAATGGCCGACCAATTAAATTCATACTTTGGTTCTGTCTTCACAAAGGAGGACACAAATAACCCCCCAGAGATGTTGGGGAACATAGGGTCTAATGAGAGGAAGGAACTGAATGAAATCAGTATTTGTAGGGAAATGGTGTAAGGGAAATTGACCGGATTGAAGGCCGATAAATCCCCAGGGCCTGATAATCTACATCCTAGGGTACTTAAGGAAGTGGCCCTAGGAATAGTAGATGCATTGCTGGTCATCTTCCAAAATTCTATAGACTCTGGAACAGTTCCCATGGATTGGAAGGTAGATAATGTAACCCCACTATTTAAAAAAGGTGGTAGAGAGAAAACGGGGAATTATAGACCAGTAAACCTGACATCGGTAGTGGGGAAAATGCTAGAGGCCATTATAAAAGATGTAATAGCAGAGCACTTGGAAAACAGTGACAGGATTGGACAAAGTCAACATGGATTTACAAAAGGTAAATCATGCTTGACTAATCTACTGGAATTTTTTGAGGATGTAACTGGTAGAATAGATAAGGGAGAACCAGTGGATGTGGTGTATTTGGACTTTCAGAAGGCTTTCGATAAGGTCCTGCATAAGAGATTAGCATGCAAAGTTAAAGCACATGGGATTGGGGGTAAGGTACTGACTTGGATAGCGAAATGGTTGGCAAACAGGAAGCAAAGAGTTGGAATAAAAGGGTCTTTTTCCGAGTGGCAGGCAGTGACTAATGGGGTGCCGCAGGGATCGGTGCTAGGACCCCAGTTATTCACAATATATATTAATGATCTAGACGAGGGAACTAGATGTAATATCTCCAAGTTTGCAGACGACACAAAGCTGAGTGGGCGTATGTGCTGTGAGGAGGATGCAGAGAAACTCCAGTATGATTTGGACAGGTTGGGTGATTGGGCAGATGCATGGCAGATGCAGTATAATGTGGATAAATGTGAGGTTATCCACTTTGGTGGCAAAAACAGGAAGGCAGATTTTTATCTGAACAGCAATAGATTAGGAAAAGGGGAAGTGCAACGAGACCTGGGTGTCATTGTGCACCAGCCGCTGAAGGTAAGCATGCAGGTGCAGCAGGCGGTTAAGAAAGCAAATGGTATGTTGGTCTTCATAGGGAGAGGATTCGAGTACAGGAGCAAGGATGTCTTGCTGCAGTTGTACAGGGCCTTGGTGAAACCACACCTTGAGTATTGTGTGCAGTTTTGGTCGCCTTATCTGAGGAAGGATGTACTTGCCATGGAGGGAGTGCAGCGAAGATTCACCAGACTGATACCTGGGATGGCATGAATGACGTATGAAGAGAGATTGGGTCGATTGTGCTTGTATTCGCTAGAGTTTAGAAGAATGAGAGGGGATCTCATTGAAACTTATAAAATTCTAACAGGACTAGACAGACTAGATGCAGGAAGGATGTTCCCGATGGCGGGGGAGTGCAGAACCAGGGGTCACAGTCTAAGGATAAGGGGTAAGCCATTTAGGACTGAGATGAGGAGGAATTTCTTCACCCAGAGAGTGGTGAATCTGTGGAATTCTCTACCACAGAAGGCAGTTGAGGCCAATTCATTAAATATATACAAGAAGGAGTTGGATATATTTCTTAATTCTAAAGGGATCAAGGGATAATGGAGAAAGCAGGGACAGGGTACTGAATTTGGATGATCAGCCATGATCTCATTAAATGGCAGAACAGGCTCGAGGGGCCGAATGGTCTACTCCTGCTCCTATTTTCTATGTTTCTATGAATATTAGGGCAGATGAAGAGGTAGCTTTTAAGGAGCATCTTTAAGGAGGAAAGAGAGGTGAGAGTTAGAGAGGCAGAGAGGCTTAAGGAGGGAATTCCAGAGCTTAGGGCCTCAGAAGCTGAAGGCACGGCCACCAATGGTAGAGTGATTAAAATCGGGGATGCCCAAGAGGCCAGAATTGGAGGAGTGCAGATATCTTGGAGGGTTGTAGGGCTGGAGGAGGGTACAGAGGTAGGGAGGGGCGAGGCCACGGAGGGATTTGAAAACAAGGATCAGACAACTCAGAGGAGCTGTTATAGGAGTATATAAGATATTAAAACAGTGGAGAAAAGGAAAATCCGGAACATTACTTCAAGCGTAAGCCACAACAGTAGGGCAAGAGAGTGCAGGTTCCAACTGGGGAAAGGACAATTTGGGACCAATGTCAGGAAAATCTTCTTCTTTGGGCAAAGAGCAATCAACACGTAGAAACCTGAGAGAGCAATGATCACAGTTATTGATATTAGTGATTTTATAATGTCTTCAGGCGAGACAGAGGGGGGGGTAAAAGGGGAGGGGGTGTTGCAATATTAATTAAGGAGTCTATTACTGCTGTAAGGAGGGATGATATATTAGCGGGTTCCTCTAATGAGGCCATATGGGTAGAACTTAAAAACAAAAAGGGGGCAAGCACCTTGCTGGGAGTGTACTATAGGCCCCCAAACAGCCAGGGGGAGATAGAGGAACAGATATGCAGGCAAATCTCAGAGAAGTGCGAAAATAATAGGGTAATAATAGTGGGGGATTTCAACTTCCCCAATATAAATTGGGATAGTCAGAGTGTGAAAGGCTTAGAGGGTGAAAAATTCTTAAAGTGCATTCAGGAAAGCTTTTTGAGCCAACATGTAGAAGGTCCTACAAGAGAGGGAGCGGTGCTGGACCTAATTCTAGGGAATGGAGACGGGCAGGTGGTGGACGTGTCTGTAGGAGAGCATTTTGGCGATAGTGACCACAATTCGGTGAGATTTAAGGTGGTCATGGAAAAAGACAAAGACGGCCCGGAAATAAGGGTTCTAAATTGGGGGAAGGCAGATTTTAATAAGATAAGACAGGATCTGGCCAAAGTGGACTGGGAGCAGCTACTTATAGGAAAATCCACATCAAAACAGTGGGAGGCTTTCAGAAGGGAAATAGAGAGAGTACAACACCAACATGTTCCTGTAAGGGTCAAGGGTGGGACCAACAAGCAAAGGGAACCTTGGATGACAAAGGACATACAAAAATGCATTAGGAAAAAAAGGGGGGCTTTTGGCAGTTACAAAAGACAAAAGACGGTGGAAGCCCTAGAGGAGTATAAGAGGTGCAGGGGCATACTTAAAAAGGAAATTAGGAGGGCGAGGAGGGGCCATGAAATAACACTGGCGAGCAAGATAAAGGAAAATCCTAAGATGTTTTATAAGTATATTAAGGGCAAGAGGATAACCAGGGAAAGGGTAGGGCCCATTAGGGACCAAAGTGGCAAGCTGTGTGTAGAGCCAGAAGAAGTAGGTGGGGTTTTAAATGAATTTTTTGCCTCCGTGTTCACTGTGGAGAAAGATGATGTAGGCATAGAAATCGGGCAAGGGGACTGTGACATACTTGAACATATTAGCATCGAGAGGGAGGAGGTACTAGCGGTTTTAGCAGGCCAAAAAGTGGATAAATCCCCAGGCCCGGACGAGATGTATCCCAGGCTGTTGTGTGAGGCAAGGGAGGAGATTGCGGGGGCTCTGACACAAATTTTCAGAACCTCTCTGGCCACAGGGGATGTACCAGAGGACTGGAGAACAGCTAACGTAGTACCATTATTCAAGAAGGGTAGCAGGGATAAACCAGGGAATTACAGGCCAGTGAGCCTAACATCTGTGGTAGGGAAATTATTGGAAAAAATTCTGAGGGACAGAATTAGTCTCCACTTGGAGAGGCAAGGATTAATCGGGGATAGTCAGCATGGCTTTGTCAAGGGTAAATCATGTCTGACCAATCTGATTGAATTTTTCGAGGGGGTGACTAGCTGTGTAGATGAGGGAAATGCTGTGGATGTGGTTTACATGGACTTCAGTAAAGCTTTTGACAAAGTCCCGCATAGGAGACTGGTCAAGAAGGTAAGAGCCCATGGGATCCAGGGGGCCTTGGCGCGTTGGATCCTAAACTGGCTGAGTGGCAGGAGGCAGAGGGTGATGGTCGAAGGTTGCTTTTGTGACTGGAAGCCTGTGTCCAGTGGGGTACCTCAGGGATCGGTGCTGGGTCCCTTGCTGTTTGTGATCTACATTAACGATTTGGATGAGAATGTAAAGGGTATGATCAGTAAGTTCGCGGATGACACGAAAATTGGTGGGGTGGTAAATTGCGAGGAGGAAAGTCTCAGGCTACAGGACGATATTAACGGGTTGGTCAGATGGGCGGAAAAGTGGCAAATGGAATTTAACCCGGAAAAATGCGAGGTGATGCATTTTGGACGGTCAAATAAGGCAAGGGAATACACAATGGGTGGTAGGGCCCTAGGAAGTACAGAGGGTCAGAGGGACCTTGGTGTACATGTACATAGATCCCTGAAGGCAGCGGAGCAGGTAGATAAGGTGGTTAAAAAGGCATATGGGATACTTGCCTTCATTAGCAGAGGCATAGAATATAAGAGTAGGGAGGTTATGATGGAGCTGTACAAAACGCTGGTGAGGCCACAGCTGGAGTACTGTGTGCAGTTCTGGTCGCCTCACTATAGGAAGGATGTGATTGCTCTGGAGAGGGTGCAGAGAAGATTCACCAGGATGTTACCTGGGATGGAGCGCCTTAGCTATGAAGAGAGACTCTACAGGCTGGGGTTGTTTTCCTTGGAGCAAAGGAGGCTGAGGGGGGACCTGATTGAGGTGTACAAAATGATGAGGGGCATAGATAGGGTAGATAAAGAGGAACTTTTCCCCTTAGTAGGGGGGTCAATAACAAGGGGGCACAGATTCAGGGTAAGGGGCAGGAGATTTAGGGGGGATTTGAGGAGGAACTTTTTCACCCAGAGGGTGGTTGGAAGCTGGAACTCACTGCCTGAAAGGGTGGTAGAGGCAGGAACCCTCACAACATTCAAGAAGCATTTGGATGAGCACTTGAAATGCCATTGCATACAAGGCTATGGACCAAATGCTGGAAAATGGGATTAGACTGGACAGGGATGGATGGGCGGCGCAGACACGATGGGCCGAAGGGCCTCTTTCTGTGCTGTAAAACTCTATGACTCTATGACTCTATGACACTAGACAATCTCTTGTGGTATTGCAGGTGCAGTGTGGTTAATGGGCAGAGAATAATTGGACAAGGATGCAAAGGCATGGTACAGTCCTGTTTTTAAAATCATACATTCTGTCATTATTTTTAGATTTCCATTATAAATTCCTATGTCCATATTTATAATGGACACTGCCTATGTAAACTTGTCATGGTGTAATTCTACCATCCTGGAAGTGGTGGAACTATCTACTCAATCCCATCCTTCCCTTGCTCTGCTGTCACTCACTGCACCCTTAATCACTGCACTCTCCTCCCATTCCCACTCAACTCCTTGGGGCCTTCTGACCCTCAACCAAGTTCCCTTGTCTTCTCTGCCTCCTACTCTGCCATCCTATCTGTTCAAGATTCAACTTTAATTTTAAAAAAAGAAATCAAATTAGAATGAGGAAAGAAAAAGCCTGTCTGCCGTTCTCTCAATATTGTCTCTCTTTTTCTTTCTGTGTCATAGGTATTATAAATTAGAATCTCTGTCTCACAGTTAAAAACCATTAGTATTGAGCTTATCTAACTGGAAACAAAACAGAGGTATGGTAATTAATTGGCTTCAAAATTTAATTGATTATCTTTTTGAAAATTGAAGTAACATTACCTGAGGAAAGATGTACTTTTTGCCTCTCATCCCTCTCGCTTTTATATTTGCTTCTTGGCCCCAGTTTCTCTCTCTCTCCCTTTCAGTTTCTAAAGGTTATAGAACACAAAACACAGGCCACTGCAGGTGTGAAATCAGAAAAAAAATTCTCTCTCTCACACATAGATACACACAATAACTGAATACAAATCTTACCTCAGTAAAGCTTTTGAAATGTGTCCTATAGTTTTTCTTAAAATAATTTTGGGAAACCTTTGAGTAGAAGCTAAAAGAAAAAAAAATCCTCAGTATAGCTGACTGTAGATCCTGATGCTGTGTCAACCATGGTTTAGTGGGTAGCACTCTTGCCTCTGAGACAGAAAGTTGTCGGTTCAAGTCCCACTCCAGAGACTTGCGCGCAAAAATCTAGGTCTGACACTCCAGTGCATTACTGAGGGAGTGCTGCACTGTCGGAGGTGCTATCTTTTGGATGAGACGTTTAACCTGCTCTCTCAGGTGGACATAAAAGACACCAAGGCACTATTTCGAAGAGGAGCAGGGGAGTTCACCCCAGTATCCCGGCCAATATTTATCCCTCAGTCAACATCACTAAAGCAGATTACCTGGTCATTGCTGTTTGTGGGAGCTTGCCGTGCGCAAATTGGCTGCCGCGTTTCCTACATTACAACAGTGGCTAAACTTCAAAAGTACCTAATTGGTTGTAAAGTACTTTGGGACGTCCTGAGGTCATGAAAGGCGCTATATAAATGTAAGTCTTTCTTTTTTTTGATGCATCCAGGAAAGCAGGTACATTGCACATGTTCAGACTGCATAATCTGAATTCAGCTCAAGCCATCACAACTCAGGGCAAAAGTATCAACTCAAAGCCCAGCTTTTTGGGGAGAAGCTGAGGCCTTGAAGTAAAATCTTTAATGAAGGCATTAAAAGACACAAAAGGCAAGTCTGGTGACAAATTTAATCATTGTTGTGAAATATGATTTTCCTTTATGAATTTTGGTTAAATCTTTATTTTGGACACTAGAATTGTTATTTACTGAGGAATAATTGGCAGATGAAAAATAAATGAGGGAGAATTGTGGGAACCCAGTGTCACATTGCACAGAGTGAGGAGTTGATATAGGCGCTTCCATTATAACTGTAAACATAACTTTTTCCCATTATAAATTGCTAATACAAAAAAAGTGCAACAAGAATGTGACAACAGGAAGTTGAGTGGCTCAGTCTGGATGTGCGACAGATGAGATATTTTTAGTACAGTACGGACAGGTAGATTTCAAGAGTTCTGAGTGGATACATTTAGCTCTATTTCTGCTGGCTAATGGCTATGATGGGTTGGATAAGATAATGGAAAAGGGGAAAAAAAAGACAAACTTGCATTTATATAGCGCCTTTCACAACCTCAGGACGTCCCAAAGCGCTTCACAGCCAATGAAGTACTTTTGAAGTGTAGTCACTGTTGTAATTTAGGAAACGTGTCAGACAATTTGTGCACCGGAAGCTCCCAGCAATGTGATAATGACCAGATCTTTTGTTTTAGTGGTGTTGGTTCATGGATTAATATTGACCAGGACACTGGGCAGCCCCCCACTCCCCTGCTCTTCTTCAAAATAGTGCCATGGGATCTTTTACGTCAATCTGAGAGGGCAGACGGGGCCTTGGTTTAACATCTCATCCAAAAGACGGCACCTCCAACAGTGCAGCACACCCTCAGCACTGCACTAGAGCTTCGGCCGAGATAATGTGCTCATGTCTCTGGAGTGGGACTTGAGCCCAGAATCATGGAGGCATGATCTAGTAGGAAGCAATGATGTGAGGGGCAGGTGGAATGGGTTGTGCTGGTCGATGAATTAGCTAAGATGAGGCAAATTGGTTTCTTCATCCATATTTACCTTGTGATATATTTCTGGCCACCAGACTCTCCATACAAGATGAGCCAAAGGAAAGTGGAATCAGCACAGCCTAAACTAACTTGGGGGAGGAGAGCTGTGCTCACATGGTTTTTATCAGAGAAACAGCACCAGGTACTGAATTCTTAAAAGATAAAATTGTATTTTGTGAAAGCCTACACAATGAATTATTCTGGTAGGGCTGACTTGTGAAACAGTCTGTCTGTTCATAGAGCTGCCCTGGGGAATTTAAAATGGATTTTTCATATTGGCGCTCATTTCCATCAGACCGTGTATTGAAGGCATTGGTCTATAGTGCGAATGCAAAGGTCGCAGTGCCTTGTGCCTTCATCGTGAATCAAGTTGAGATACTTCAGATCTGACACTAAATAATACAGATGTATCCATCCAGGGTTGGAATTATCATGATGATTTGCTATTGTGGATATGCAGGCATACTGATGTAGCCAGTGTGCACTGAAATGATTCCCATGTAATTGAGAAACCTAGATATATTGGCCCAGAAATTCAGGTCGGGGGCTTCCCGCTGGTGCAAGCCCCGACCTACACTTACATATCGCGCTGACATTTGAAGACTGGGCCTGCGTGGATTTCCGGTCTGTGGCCCGGTTCAGCTCCTGGCGCGCTGTGCGTGCATGATCCAGCGGCGTACTTAGTGCGATGAGCCGGCTGGGATCACGTGAGCACTGGGCAACCAATGGGAGTTTACCAAAGTCCATTCATGAGTTAGATATAAGACCTGTCAAATTCATGAAAAGTCCGGGCACCCAATACACTACTTAAACTTTAAATAAAAGTTAAAAAAAATTCCAATAATTAAATTAACTATTAATAACTTTAAAAAACTATTTTAAACAATTATTCAAATTTCTGCAAAATATTTTTTTCAAGAAATCGGGTCCAAAAATACACTTACCTTACTGTAAATTTTTTTTAAATAATAAACCTGTGGAAAAAAAATTCTAACTTTAATTATTAGACCACTTACCTTAAAAAATTAAGTCCTTACGTCTGCTTTTTACATTCGTAAAAAGTGGAGGCCTTCACGCACGGACAAACCTGTCAAAAAAAACAAAGTTCAACGCGTACACGCTGCCTCCAACTTCGCAAGGGAACCGCCTCTTAACCCCTTGTTTCAGAGGAGAGGAAATGCCGGTTTTCCGCGCATGTGCTGTGCATGCTGAAATCCGGCACTTCCAACGGGCCCACGCGTGAGTACCCCGTCCGTACTCACGCGTTGGGACCGGAATTACTGGGCCCCTGTGTGAGCACCACTCCAGTGCAGTACTGAAGGATCGCTGCACTATCAGAGGTAGGGTCATTCAGCTGAGATGTTAAACTGAGGCCCCATCTGCCCTCTAAGGTGGATGTAAAATATCCCATGGCACTATTTCGAAGAAGAGCAGGGGAGTTCCTCTCGGTGTCCTATCCGATATTTATCCCTCAAACAACATCACTAAAACAGATTATCTGGTCATTATCACCTTGCTGTGCGCAAATCGGCTGCCGTGGTTTCTACATTACAACAGTGACTACACTAGGGAAAGGATTTTCATTGGGCCGTGGAGTCGGAATTGGAGGTGTGCGGGGGGTTAAAACACCGAAATCAGGGGTCCTGACCCCATCCCGCACCCAAACCCGCCTTCATGCCAGTTTCAAAGGAGGTGGGTACCCGCCCCGCACTGGGACCCGCCTACCCGAGGCGGGAAGGGATTAGTGCCAATTAACTAGTTAACAGGCAGTTTTTAACCTAATCCCTATTTTTAAGGTGAAAGTGTGGGATTCCCGACGGCTCCAAACCACGCCACGTTAGAGGAGTCGGGCCGTCAGGTTAAAGGACTTGGAGGGGTCGAGATGTCGGTGTTCAGGTGAGTGATGTGTGCATGAGTGCAAAGGTAAGTGTGTTTGGTGTGTCTAAAGTGATTAAATAAGTTTTACATACCTTTTCTTACCCTTTCAGCCTTCCTTCCTTTAGGTCTCGGGAGTCCCTCATCTCACCGGCACAGAAAGCAGAATGGCTGCAAACTGTCAAAAGTGACAACCTGCAGCTTTCTGTGCAGAAGAGATTTCTAACTGAGTCTGTGGAGAAGGACTCATGTTAGAAGTAAGACTGTCAGTGTTTGACAGCTTCAAACAGCTGTGAAACACTGATATTTCATCTGTCAAAAACTCTTGACAGATGAAATTTCAGTTTGTGACGTCACCTGTTGCCGGGTGGCCTTTAATTGGCCTGCTGAGCCCGCTGGGCGGGCTCAACAAGGTCAATCAAGTTAAAATCGCGTGGATTGGCCACATCTTGATGGAGGCGGGACTACAACCCCGAAAGTTGTAGTCCCACCTCCGACCCGACTCCTGAATGAAAATCCAGTCCTTAGTGTTTCATTGGCTGTAAAGTGCTTTGGGATGTCCGGAGCTCCTGAGAGGTGCTCTATAAATTCAAGTCTTTCTTTCTATGCAGTGCTTCATTGAGATTGAAAAGAGTAGGAAGGACCATGATTGACGTCAAGAGGTACTTCAATCTTGGCTTGGCTTTAAAACCTATAGATTGTAGAATCGAGGAATAACTGAGGAGTTCGAAGCTTTATAGTCCCAGGAAACAATGAGTGTGTGATGAGTTACAGGGAGGATGAAGAGTGTGTAGGCCACATTTGAAGCTCCAAAGTAGTGACAGGAAATTTCAGAGGAGCAACGACCATAGTGAATTTTATAAAGTATTGGGAATTCTGAGGGAGCTGTGTATGTTTTGGGCCTTTTTGAACTGGTCAATTGCTATCCCAGGAGATGCCAATGGTTAGTGCACATGACGTCAAACTATGGAATGAGAAAAGGGGAAGAAAGCAAGGAGGATGCGAAAGAACATCTTGCCAGAGCAATAATGAAATGAATCATTCAAGTGATCTCCATCTCCCAGTGAGAAGGAACAGGAATTCACTAATGAGATTTCATATCAATTCTACTCTCCAGCTTGCACAGAAGGCTTGAAAATCTTCACATCAGGAGAACATCACAGTGCAAAAAAAAAGCTTTTGAAACCCTACACATTACTGTCAAAGGAAACATAAAAAATACAAAATCCTACTGATCATTACAGAATGAATAAAGGTCTCCCTTACTACATCTATTCATTTTGCTAAATATTCTATTCAGGGGCTACACATTAATTGGTAATGAAGTACTGGCATGGTAATAGGTTATATATGACTCCTGGCTATTCAACAGGTTTTGCCACTGTGCAAACTGCAAGTTAACTAAGTTCTGCAAGATCCCCTTCAGCCTTCATTAAGAGTTTACAAATCACCATGTTCTACAATCATTAATGGAACTGTTGATAGAACTACTCAAAAGTCATAGGCCTAGAAATTCAGTTGCGTGCGCCAGCCGTTAGCGCCTTAGGAGGAGTAGATCTCGAGCGCTAGGCGCTTAGCGACCGGGCGCAGCGCGATCTGCGCCTCCCCCCAACTTCAGTAGACATTTAGCGCCGGCGCAAAGTCTTTGCGCGCGCTCAGCTGCGCGCGCAGATCATGACGTCATTTCCTCGTGCAACGCCCTTTGTGCGCCCCAAACCGGAACTTCAGTCGTGCCGCCCCATTGTGCGCCTGGCGGCCCTAAGGACTGTGGAGTGGAACGGTGCACAGCCGATGCGGGCCGCGGGGAGCGCAAATTAAAGGGCACTTCCCCTGCACTATAAAGGCCAGCCATTTTGCAGCACTCACTCTTTTGCGACGGATTTTTGGAGAGAGACCAAGGTAGAGAGCTTACTGCTTTGGCCCAACACTAGGACAGGTATTTCTGGCTTCAGGCCACAGCTTTGTAATTCTCTTTGCCTTCATTGAGATTTCATTGTTTGCCAGCATATTATGGGGGCTGTCAACGCTGGCTTTCAGCATTACGTCCAAAGGGCTCACAGACGCCGTGAGAGAGTGGCAGCCCTGGCTAGATGCAGAGGGGGCAACAGGCGTCGGCAAGGGAGGCCTTACCCACTCAGGGTATACCGCCAGCAGTTCTCCTATGTCAACATGTCTGACGAGCAGTGTGTTGGGAGGCTGCGATTCAGAGGGGAGGTGGTCGCAGAGATCTGCCAGCTGCTTCACAGAGACCTCCGGCCACAGCTGAGGTGCAGGACGTCTCTGTCGGTGGCAGTGAAGGTGACGGTGGCTCTCAACTTCTATGCCACCGGCTCCTTCCAATCCGCTGCTGGGGACATTGCTAACATCTCCCAGTTCGCCGTGCATTGCTGCATCCGCCAGGTGACCAATGCCCTTTTCAGAAGGAGACGTCAATTCATCTCCTTCCCCATGACCCTGGAGAAGCAGCAGCAGCGGGCAATGGGATTTGCAAGAATAGCGGACTTCCCCATGGTGCAGGGCGCCATTGACTGCACGCATGTGGCTTTGCGGGCACCGCTGGAGAATGCCGAGGATTACCGCAACCGGAAGGGCTACCATTCCCTCAACGTACAGCTGGTGTGTGACCACAGGCAGCGCATCCTAGCTGTCAATGCCTGCTTTCCAGGCAGCAGCCACGATGCCGTTATCCTGCGACAGACAACTGTGGCTGACATGTTCCAGGCACAGCCTCACCCAAGAGGATGGCTTATCGGGGACAAAGGCTATCCTTTGTGTACCTGGCTCATGACCCCGCTCCGCGCGCCCAGGACCCCTGCTGAAGAGGCATACAACGAGAGCCATCAAGCGACCAGGAACATCATCGAACAAACAATTGGCGTCCTGAAGCAACGGTTCCGCTGCCTGGATCGTTCCGGCGGAGCCCTGCAGTATTCGCCGGAGCGAGTCTCCCATTTCGTGGTCGTTTGCTGCATGCTGCACAACCTGGCTATCCGCAGGACTCAGGCACTGCCACCTCAGGTTGGAGCACCACCTCAGGAGGAGGAGCAGGAGGAACAGGAGGAGCAGGAGGAGGAGGACCAGCACAGGAGGGACGCACAAGGTGCAAGGGCCACCCGTCGGCGGCTTATTGAACGTAGGTTCTAGGCCCCCTGTCAGGGAATGGCTTGTGCCAATGAAAGAACATGAATGCAGCCGCTCCGCAAGCCCTCAGCCGGTTAAGGCAACCAAAACTTCAACGTTCAAACATGGACAGTATGAATAAAGAAAATTGTTTATTGCACAAACTCAGAGCCCTTCCCACATGAAAAACAAAAACAGAAGAAACCCCCAAAAAACATTCAGACACATTACTCGCTCCCACAACCTGGAGAGGATTAACAAAAGTGTGAAACAAAAATGGCCGTCATCCTCGGCCTTCATAAAAAACAAACAGCACATCCTCGGCCTTCAAACAACTAACATCAAATTCTCGGCCTCCAAAAACAAACACAACTGGCCACACATTCTACTCTTTGGCCCGCGAGGGCGATACCTTGGGCATCTTTGTGTGGCCCCTGCCCGCCCTGCTGCTCCTCCTCAAAGTGAGCCCAGTGGCTGCAGCAAGGCTGGGGGAAGGCTCCTGAGGGGCACATGGCGTGACGGCAGATGCCCTTGGGGGTCGGCCTAGACGAGCTCTGGCCCTCGAGGGGCCGGCTGGTGACTGCTGCAGCTGTGGCTGGGCAGCATCAGTCTGGCCAGCAGCTCGTGGCAGCTCCACTGGGGGAGTGGCAGTGGCGGCTGCAGGAATGGGGGCAAGCTGGCTGATGGCAGGCGCTCGCTGGTCGCCTGAGACACTGGCACTCGCCCGGGCCAGCACTGCAGCATGCGCAGCAATCTGCTGAAGGACAGACCGCTGTGCTGCTGCAGCGCGGCGGGTGCCCTGGCGATGCCTGGCTGATGCAGCGAGTGTGGCAGCAGTTAGTGCCCGTGTTGCCCTGGTCTATGACCGCATCAGACCAGCCAGTGACTGGACGGCACCACTGATCATTTGGCTACTAGCTGCCTGAGCTGCCCCGACTTCCTGCAGACTCCTGGCCTGAGCTGCCCCGACTTCCTCCAGACTCCTGGCCTGAGCTGCCCCGAATTGCTGCAGACTCCTGTCATGAGCTGCGCCGAATTGCTCCAGACTTCTGGCCTGTGATGCCCCGAATTGCTCCAGACTTCTGGCCTGTGATGCCCCGAATTCCTTGACACTCTTCGCCAATGACTCTATGGCGTCAGGCATCCGTGCCACTACCCCCATGAGCTCCATGTGCCTGCGCTCCGAGTCAACCGCCATTTCCTCGAGGAGGCGCACCTCCTCTGCGCTGACCGTCGCCGGACTGGAGGCCGCACTCACCCTCTGGGGAGAAGGCCGCTGAGCTTCCCCACCCCTCCCGCATTGCTGCAGGCCGCTGGGCCCAGGAACTGCACTCCCCACCGACCCTTCCCCCAGGCTCCCCTCCAGGGAAGATGTGTCCCCTACATCGCCATGGGTTGGCGCGGCTGAGGGTGCCACTGATGGCCCGCCTTCCTCTTCCTCCTCCTCTTCCTCCTCCTCCTCCTCCTCCTCCGACGAGGGGCTGACACTGGCAGCTTCGGGGACATCCTCCTCACCTGGCGCCTCACCATCTGAAAGCAGGAAGGCACAAGAGTAGCTTTAGAGTGAGGACAGGGCGTCAGCGAGGGAGGCATGAGTGGTGCCATTCACCGCATTGTTCGGACAGTGGCAAAGGATGTTGATCTGATGCGCAAGTGGAACGAGAGAGGTCCAAAAGGTCAGGTCCTTACCATTGGTGCCCAGAACAGGGTCGGCATCTCCAGTGGCAACGGGGCCAATGACACGGACTCCCATGATGCGCTCCACGCGCTGGTCTAGGTCGGTCAGCTCCTGGTGCCGAGGACCGCCTCCCCCGGTGGCAAGCTGGCTACGCTTATTGTTAGCCAGCTTGGCCTGCAAGAGAAAGGATGGCCTCTAAGTACGGTGTGTAGCCCTGATCTTGTCTGCACAGCCTCCCATGGTGGAATAGCTTGGACAGTGTGTAAAGTGCAGAATGTGCAATTGATGGTCATGCCAGTCCCATAGCTGCGGGATGAGGGCTGGCCATTAGGGCTTTCAGGTCCCTTTGCCCATAATGTCAGGTGCACATGCAAGGATGAGGAGGACACTGGAAAGGGTACTCACCCTGACAATCCTAGTGAGGTCATTAAACTTCTTCCTGCATTGTACAGGAGTCCTGCCAACCACACTGTTGGATGTCACCCTGTTGGAGACATCCCTCCAGGCTTTGCGGAAGACGCTGGTCACCGGTTTCTTGCCAGTGTCTGGAAACAAAATATGGCGTCTTCGCTCCACAGCGCGAACCAGCAGCCTCAGGTCAGCTTCAGTAAAGCGCTGCGCTCTTTCTCGGGCCTTCTGCCTCGTCCTGGTCGCTAAATAGGTGCAGCAGCAGTGCTCCGGCCTAGCTGGAGGGCTGCAGTGTCCAGGGCGTGGCAGCCAAACAACTCGACCCTTCCCCCTTTAAGAGATGGCCGGCGCCAGCGTGTCTGCCGTCAATCAACAAATGACCGCACCTGCGCTGCGCCCGGCCTCGGCGGTATCGCCCAGCACCGCCGGCTTTGCGCCTAAAGATAGTCGTGCATCGCCAGTTTTAGCGCTGCAGCAACCTCTTAGGGCAATGTTACTGAATATCGGCGAAGTGGACTCGACTTTGCGCCGGGCGCAAACTTCAGCGGCCGCCCGACTTTACCGCCCCAAAAGTGGCTATACTGAATTTCTAGCCCATAAACTTTAATGGCAGCATAAAAGGACATACTAATTGAAAATGAAGGTTGAGCTATGAGTTTGTTAACAAGGCAAGAGCATATATTTGCTAAGCACAGGGGTAATATCCATACTGAATTGATATATCAACTTACCAACGACCACATTAACTCCCCCAGTGACTATGGGCAACCTAAAGTTCACTCACATCCAGGGAACCCTCTGAACTACCCTGTTCAAACTAAGCCATCCGCTACCAAGAAAATAACCTGATGCTCCGTACACATTTTTAAAATTGAGAACTAGAGATTAAGACTAAAGTCCAGGACACCACCAAGGCTGAAAAGATAAAAAGGGAGAAAAATTAAGTTATAAATCTCATCATTCATCAAGAAACTACTCATGAAATAACACTGGACGGCCAGCTGGTGGCGCCGTCCAAGGAGTATAAATACTCGGGCATGGGCCCAGCTTTCCAGGGACATTTTGTAAGACAAGGAACTAGTGAAGTACAACTAGACCTCCATGTTCTGAAATAAGTTGATTAAAGCCTGGCTTTATGCTCAAACCAAGTGCGTAGTGAGTTTTATTATGTCAGCGACCATTTTGGGTCGCTAACATCACCTGGGCGTTAAATTTAGCGCCTGGTGAAAAATAGCGCCGGCGATCGCTAACTTCAGTTTTAGCGCCCCAAGAGGGAGGTGGGATGCTAATTCAAGTGTTCCACTTCTTTCTTAGAGCGTTAACCCCGAATATCGGGACGGTGCGTTCTGCAGTGTTACGCATTGGGCCACATAGTGATGCCGCATGGAAGGGCTCTTCCCCTCATTAAAGAGGAGGGCCCAAGCTCACAACTCTGCGGGGCCCTACCTGGACCACCGGGGAGCGGGGTGCCGTGCCAGCAGCCCGGCACACAAGAGGAGTGCCAGGCTGCCAGATCACGTCATGTACCCCGCGTTCAAAGACTCAACGGAACGCGACAAGTAAGTCCGCCGATTATGTTTTCCCTGTCCGCCACCTCCCCTTTTAGTTAGCGCCCCACGAGCCTCCTGCCGCTCTGTTCCCGCCCCCTGAATCAGACGCTGTCATTGCCCGGCACAGGTTCAGGGGGCACGGGCTAATTTTGAAGGCGGGGCAAAAATGGGGCGCTGTGCACAGTGGTCATCGCCAGTGGAGCGGAGTGCTACTGGTTACCACCGCCGCTAAACTCCCACTGAATTTAGCGGGAGTCGTTAGCGGCGCCGTGCCCGGGCGTAAAGTGGTTTGCGTCCCGAGAGGCACAAATGCACCAAATTTCTAGCCCAAAGAGAAGATGAGTTAAATCAAGAAATAGTGGTTAGGGGGCACAAAATTGGGTTTTAAATTTAGAGCACAGGGCACAGTTCTGGTCTCCATATTACAAAAAGGATACAGAGGCACTGGAGAAAGTTCAAAAATGATTTACAGGAAACTCTTTGGTATCCGGCACCAACGGGACTGGGATGGTGCCGGTTGATTAAAAATTCCGGATGACGGAGAGGATTATCTACCGAGGCTATTTTTAACAAAGAAAAATTAAAAAATCAAGAAATGTGCAGTATACAGTAATTGGGTACTCACCTACAGAATGTTGTGTTAACTGGATGGTGGAAGATGCTTGATTAATTACAGTACTGCCAATTGAGGGTAATCCATAACTCTTTAATTACTTAACAGTAAAACAAAACTTATACAGTAAACAGAAAAATGGCGGATCGGAAGAGACTACTGGCAGCGCGGGAGAGTCAGACTCCTATTATTGAGGTGTTCAGACTTCCGACAGCACCAAGAAGCCGATTATTGGCAGTTTGGAGAACTACCCGCACTGACTAACTCGGCCACTGCGGGAGACTCGAACTCGGACTCGGCAACATTTCCGGTTATTGAGGTGTTCACAGAATCACAGAAACCCCACAGTGCAGATAGAGGCCATTTCGGCCCATCAAGCCTGCACCGATACATATCCCACCCGATCCCCGTAACCCCTACACCAACACATATCCCACCCTATCTCCGTAACCCCACATATTTTAATCCCCCTAACACTAAGGGTCAATTTATCATAGCCAATCAACCTAACCCGCACATCTTTGGACTGTGGGAGGAAACCGGAGCACCCGGAGAAAACCCACGCAAACACGGGGAGAATGTACAAACTCCACACAGACAGTCACCCGAGGCTGGATTCGAACCCGGGTCCCTGGCGCTGTGAGACAACAGTGCTAACCACTATGCCACCGTGCTGCGGTGTTGTTTTCGGAGTATGAATTTTGACAGTTAATAGAGAATTCCGGATATTTAGGTGCCGTTTAAACGAGAGTTTCCTGCACAAGGATGATGCCAGAACTGAGAGGTTATACTTATCAGGAAAGACTGAACAGGTTGGGGCTCTTTTCTCTAGAAAAGAGAAGGCAGAGGGGTGACTTAAGGGAGGTCTTTAAAATTATGAAAGTGATTGATAGGGTTGACATAGTGAAGATGTTTCCGCTTATGGGGAAGTCCAAAACTAGAGGTCATAAATATAGTCACTAATAAATCCAATAGGGATTTCAGGAAAAAACTTCTTTAAAGCGGTGAGAATGTGGAACTCGCTACCACAGGGAATGGCTGAGGCAAATAGCATAGATGCACTTAAGAGGAAGCTAGACTAGTACATGAGGGAGAAAGGAATAGAAGGGTTTGATGAAGTAGGGTAGGAGGAGGGTCGTGTAGAGCTTAAACACTGGCATAGACCAGTTGGGCCAAATGGCCTGTTTCTGTGCTGTAAATTCTATGTAAAATTCCTTAGAATGTCATCAGAAGGGAAGACAGTGGGAGGCAAGAGGTCCCACAGGTTTGACACCCTGGGAAAAAATGCATTAAGAGGGGGAAGCGGTGAAATTAATCCTAATCTCCACACAGCAAGTATGCTGTAGGGTTGAAAAAGACCAAGCAGAATGGCATATTTAGAATTTGGAAGGAACAAGAGAGGAAAGCTAGAAGTCCAATGATCACAATAATGTCACTCAAATAAGAAGATTGGAATGAAGACAGGGTGGTGAAGTCCAGAGTTCGGGGATAGTTTGGTGAAAATAGGAGGAGGCTTGGCTGTGATGTCCATTATGGTCAAGTGACTTGCCGATGCTCACCAACTTACCCATGGAGAACGGACACTTGGCTGAGGTACTACAGGGGTCCTGGTGCCCATGGAACCATACCTCAGCAAGAAACATTGCTCTCAGGATGGCAGCAGAGAAAAGAATAGATAACTGGCAGCAAATCTCTAAAATCAAATCCTTTCACTCCGCTCCATACCATAATAATGTTATAAATTACTGTGCGATGAGCATTTTCAGCACACACCTTTAACGGTTCCAATCAACGAATATTTGCGAGTGTTGGCAGATGTCTCGCTAACGTTTGGTGGAGGTAATAATGACTTAATTCCAGCTATCAACACCGTATTCATACAAGAGCTGCTTACATTAATTTGTTGTTGTCAATTGCGTTAGAGTGAATCCAGCCAACCAAAGAAAATTTGGTAATCTAGGTGGTAATCTGTGTGCAGGATTGATGTTTGTCCGAGAACAATTCAAGGAATTGCCACTTGTTTGGGAGTTTCTCGTGACGTCTGATATCTACATGAATCCAGAATCCTCAGGACTGCTATTCCAACAATTAACATTCGATGATTAGTTAGCCATTTGTTTCCAGGGTTGGGCACACTTCATGATCAAGTATTTGAGATACTTATACCCCCTTTTCATTGCATCCCTGCCTTTGCAGGCGTTTTATCTGTCACCGGAACATTTAGGACACGCAAGTTGGTTTTGATACGTGCCTCCAAAGGCAAATTGCTGCTGTTGGCATGACTTGTCATTGGTTCCACCATTTTATTCTGAGAGCTGATTCCAGCCAGTAGGACTTTCCACCAACTTTGGATGAGGGGACCAAATGTAATATATCCAAGTTTGCTGATGATACAAAGCTAGGTGGGAATGCAAGTTGTGAGGAGGAGGCAAAGAGGCTTCAAGAGGATATAGACAGGCTAAGTGAGTGGGCAAGAACATGGCAAATGGAATATAATGTGGAGAAATGTGAAGTTATCCACTTTGGTAGGAAAAATAGAAAAGCAGAGTATTTTTTAAATGGCGAGAGATTGGGAAATGTTGGTGTTCAGAGGGACCTGGGTGCCTTTGTACATGAATCACTGAAAGTTAACAGGCAGGTACAGCAAGCAATTAGGAAATGGCCTTTATTACAAGAGGATTTGAGTGTAAGAGTAACAACATCTTACTGCAATTATATAGGGCCCTGGTGAGACCATACCTGGAGCATTGTGTACAGTTTTGGTCTCCTTACCTAAGGAAGGATATACTTGCCATCGAGGGAATGCAACAAAGATTCACCAGACTGGTTCCTGGGATGGGGGAATTGTCCTATGAGGAGAGATTGAGTAGACTAGGCCTATATTCTCTAGAGTTTAGAAGAATGAGATGTGATCTCATTGAAACATACAAAATTCTTACAGGCCTTGACAGGGTAAATGCAGGGAGGATGTTTCCCCTGGCTGGGGAGTCTAAAACCAGGAATCACAGTCTCAGAATAAGGGGTCAGCCATTTAGGACTGAGATGAGGAGCAATTTCTTCACTCAGAGGGTTGTGAATCTTTGGAATTCTCTACCCCAGAGGGCTGTGGAGGCTCAGTTGTTGAGTATATTCAAGACAGAGATCGATAGATCTTTGGATATTAAGAGAATCAAGGGATATGGGATAGTGCAGGAAAGTGGAGTTGAGGTAGAAGATCAGCCATGATCTTACTGAATGACGGAGCAGGCTCAAGGGGCCAAATGGCCTACTCCTGCTCCTATTTCTTATGTTCTTATGTCTGTGCCCAGAATGGTAACGACATGAAGACAACTTTGTAACCAATGCGTATGAGCAAATTGTTCTGGTGTTGCCAAATGTGTCACAACAGTAACTAGGCCATAATATGGAAAGTTCTGCAATTGGAATGAGAGAATGTTCCAGCATTTCTGAGTTCCTCTTTCCAATAGTGCAGATAAAATGGGATCTTGCCGCTCTGGGGATTTGTGGTTAGGGTAGGTGAGCCTGCATTCTATGACCCACAACTAGATCATTATCAATTCATTAATCTTCTCATTAGTTGGTGTTAGCTGTGGCTCAGTGGGTAGCTCTCTCACATCTGAGTCAGAAGGTTGTGGGTTCACAGTCTCACTCCAGAGGCTTGAGCACATAATCCAGTCTGACACTCCCAGTGCAGCACTGAGAGAGTGCCGCTCTGTCGGAAGTGCCATCTTTCAGATAAGATGTTAAACCAAGGTCCTGTCTGCCCACCCTCAGGTGGACGTAAAAGATCTCACGGCACTATATTGAAGAAGAGCAGGGGCATTCTCCAGGTGTCCTGGCTAATATTTATCCCGCAACCAAAAACTAAAACAGACTCTCTGGTTATTATTACATTGCTATTGTGGGAGCTTGCTGTGCACAAATTGTCTGCCACCTTTCCTATATTACAACAGTGACAACACTTCAAAAAGTACTCTCATTGGCTGTAAAGTGTTTTGCGATGACCTGAGGTCATGAAAGGCACTGTATGAATGTAAGTCTTTCTTTCTTCCTATTCCTTCACTAGATTTAACCACAGCTTCAAGATGGGCAGAAGGCTGGTTATAAATATCCTGCTTTCATCTATCTCTGCTCTGAAGGTCATGAATGTGACAAATTGGGTCTGGTGCAATGGACTCCCATTCTCCATCTTATGACATGGATCATCCCCTCTCAATCGCCCTGTTAAAATTAGAATCACCCCAACAACAAACAGCACCACTAAGAAAAGCAGCAGCAGCAGGGTGCAAGGCACACAAGCTTCAAGAAAAGTTGATTCTGGTTTTGCAGAAAACCGCACACCCACCCCAACAGTCGGCAGAATTCAGCTCTTTCAACACGTAGCCTGACAGGCCTGCCTATATACATATTACATCGAATGTACAGCACAGAAACAGTCCATTCGGCCTAACTGGTCTATGCTGGTGTTTATGCTCCACACGGGCCTCCTCCCACCCCTCTTCATCTAACTCTATTAGCAGAACCTTCTGTTCCTTTCTCCCTGGTGTGTTTATCTAACTTCCCCTTAAATGCATCTACGCTATTCACCTCAACTACTCCCTGTGGTAGCGAGTTCCACATTCTCACCACTCTCTGGGTAAAGAAGTTTCTCCTGAATTCCCTATTGGATTTATTATTGACTATCTTATATTTATGGCCCCTAGTTTTGGTCTCCCCCACAAGTGGAAACATCTTCTCTACGTCTACCCTATCAAACCCTTTCATAATCTTAAAGACCTCTATCAGGTCTCCCCTCAGCCTTCTCTTTACTAGAGAAAAGAGCCCCAGCCTGCTCAGACTTTCCTGATAGGTGTAACCTCAAAGTTCTGGTATCATTCTTGTAAATCTTTTTTGCACTTTCTCCAGTGCCTCTGTATCCTTTTTATATTATATAAATTTATAGCATTAAATAACTATTGACTACTAAATTCCCATCTGTCAGCTCAGCATCGACAATGAATGAATTCATTCCATTACTGCCGGTTCTGAACTAGCCTGCTCTCTTCCATTATCTGTATCCCTCTCTGTGGCAAGTCACTCTTGGCATTGTCTATCCAGCGCTTCCTTGGGCTTCCTCAGCTTCTTATTCCATGTACCTGTGTGTGCAGGGCCATGAAAGGTATTCCAACTGTTTCCATTCCTGAAACATGCCCAAACCATCGCAATACGCAGCCCAAAACTGTTCACAGTACTCCCAAGTATATCACACTTTTCATGACGACATCCCAAATCTCTCTACAGTCAGTGAAGTACTTTTTTTGAAGTGCAGTCGCTGTTGTAATGTTGGAAACGCGACAGCCAATTTGCGCATAGCACGATCCCACAAGCGCCGCTGTGATAATGAAGGTCCATGTTTGGACCTTCTGTATAAGCGTTGTTTCTTGCCCAAGCAATGCTCTTATTATATCATTCTTGATCCTTTACATCCTGAATACTCCCAGTATTCCTCAGCCAACTCATCTCTGTAAGTATCTTTCGCTCGTCAACTTTTCTCCTGTTCCAACATTCAGCCCCATTATTATAATAAGAGGATAACCATCGCTTCAAAAACTCTTACCTTCATTTTTGCTTGGGGGGAAAATTCGGTTGCTTTGTGCCTCCCGTTAGCTAATAGGATGCAAAGCAACTAGCACCCGGGCATGGCGATGTTTGCGCCGCTCATGAAATTGATGAGACATTTTGTGGTGGCTACCACACTACCGCAGATCATGACATCAGTCGAGCGTGCAACGCCCCGGTAGAGCCCCAGACCGGATATTGAATGGCGTCCCCTGCCTTACGACAGGTTGGGGGGAGTGTTTTGCAGTCGGGAAGGGACTGGGGGAGCGCTATTTAAAGGCAACCGCTTCCTGCCTTTTTTTGTCGCCGACATTTTCGCACCACGCATTCTGAGAGAAAGAGAGACTTCTGGAGAGATTCAACGCTGTGTGAAGGAGTTTTGGATACCGAGCAGCACTTTGCAGGTTAATTTTGATTTGACCTTCCTTGCATCGATTTAGAAGAGACTATGGGGGCTGCACTCTGAGCTCTTTCCCTGGGCCTCTCCATTGTTCTATCCAGCAGATTTGATGTACATGTCTCTCCAGGCGAGACTCAAGGCTGCAATGAGCAAGGTGTGGATGGAGAGCAAGATCAACCCTCCCCTTTAAGAACTGGCCGGCGCCATTGTGACTGTGTTCCATTGCTGACTGACATCACCTGAGCTTCGCCAGTGCTCTGAGGTAGCGCCTTGCTCCTCGGCGTTAGCGCCTTAAGAGATGTGTGTAGTGCCTGATTTAGCGCTTCAATCACCTCCAGGGGCGATAGAAGCCAGGTTTGCAGTCGGAGGCGATAATTAGCGCCAGGCGCTAAACTTTGCGCCCGGCTGATAATTATGCCCCAAACAGGGCTTTACCGAATTTCTCCCCCCTTTAGCCTTCAATATCCTGCTTCATATTAGATTAACATACAAATATTCAATGAAAGCGTGAAATGATGTAATAAAGAACTGCATTGTACGATACAATGGCTATTCTACAATCTTTATATTCTCAAAAATGACCTCTTTAAAAGAAAAGAAAACCTTCTAGAAATGTAATTTCACTTCATCAACTTTAAGATCCAAACACAAAAGGATCGCTCAAAGTTTCTGCAGTTCCCTGTCTCTTAGCAACCAGTTCAGCATCAGAGCTGTGCACACTTAAAAGACTCCTGAATATGACAGAATCTCATCAAGATGCCTTTTTATCAAACTGTGAAGGTTTCAGCATGCGTATTTCTTTAGAATATATTTTTGTTTAAAAGGCGTTACTGTCTCACACACACACTTAAAAAAAGCGCGAGGAGGTGATTTGGAGAAACGCACCATTGCTTTGAAAGCCATCATCAGGTCAACAATGCATGACGTGATTGTGACAAAAAGAATGTGGGGCCCCAGTGACAGTGATTGGTTCTGTTTTGTCTTTTTTTTAGTTCCATTGACTTCTACCCATTGAGATTTACCCCTTTCTGCTTGTTTTGGTTCACCTGGTCATTATCACATTGCTGTTTGTGGAAGCTTGCTGTGTGCAAATTGGCTGCTGCGTTTCCTACATTACAACAGCGACTGCACTTCAGAAAATTACTTAATTCGCTGTAAAGAGCTTTGGGGTGTCCTGAGGCCGTGAAAGGCATGATATAAAATGCCAGTTCTTTCTTTTTTCTCTTCCTAGGGAATAAACAGTGAATTCCTAATGTTGATGGTCCCTACCTGCAGCCTTGGGATTAACTTGAAATATGCGCATTTCTGATTGATTCTTGAGCTGTCAAATGAAAATATCACAGCATTGGCTCTTTATACTTTAAAAAAAAAAAATATAATGAAAAATAAAAGCTGTACAGCTGGATTTCCCTCAGGGAGTTTATTACTGAGGGGTTCACAGTTTTCACCTTTGAGATTTTTATTAGCAGTCAGCAGAAACGTGGGCCTGAAACCTGTGATTTTGTGAACTTTTAGCACTTTTAACAAAGTGATCCAAACTAGAGCTTTGCCAACTTTCACCATCAATCAGCTCAGTGCACTTTGTCCTCTTGTTTCTGTTCTCTCCGAAAGACGGACACTTTTTTATTCATTATCGGGATGTGGACGTCGCTGGCACAGTCGGTATTTATTACCCATCCCTAGTTGTCTAGAAGGTGGTGATGAACCGCATCCTTGAACTGCTGCTGTCTGTGTGGTGAAGGTAATCCCACAGTGCTGTTAGGTAGGTATTTCCAGAATATTGGCCCAGCGACAATGAAGGAACGGCCGATATAAATCCAAGTCGGGATGGTGTGTGACTTGGAGGGGAATTTGGATATAATGGTGTCCCCATGCACCTGCTACCCATGTCCTTCTAGGTGGTATAGGTCTGGGCTATGATTCTATAGAAGCCGGTGGCCCTCCAGTACCTCATTCAAGTGACCACACTTCACTTATAAGCTTGGACAGTCATTGTTAGCAGACTATTTGACTGTGGGAGCCCAGGATTTGAATCTGGGTTCTTACAGAAAGGCTTTGAATCTCACCACATGATGCAATTAATACACAAGGTATCACAATGATGTGCGACCAGAGGGTCTTTTCCTGTCCGTCATTGTTCGTATGATCGTATGATTTATTAGGTACCTGTTTCGGACAAGTAATGTCCTATAAACAGTCATCAGATGAATGGCCAGTTAAGCTGTTTTTCGGTGGTATTGTTTGCAGAGGAAGGTTCACCAGACACTGGGAGAATTCTCTATTCTTCTTGGAATGGTGCTCTGGGATCTTTAATACCCACCTGAAGCCCCATTTTAAAAAAAAACACTTGATTGACAGCAGAGGCCCAGGACCTGTTGTGATTGCAGATCAGATAAAGGTTCTCTGCATTTGGTGTTGAAACACAAGGATAACAATTAAAACATCTTGGCCTAGAAATTCGGTATAGCCACGTTTGGGGCGCTAGTCCTGGCGATACGCAAAGTTTAGCACTAGGCGCAATTTAGCGCCACCTAGCACGATATTGGGTTGCAGCGCCCCTAAAGGTGATTGCGGCATTAAATCAGGCGCTGCACGCTACACTTAAGGCGCTAACCCGGCGGCGCAACCCAATTTCGCGGCGGCGGGGCGCAGCGAGGGTGCTGTCAATAATCACTTTCCCTGAGACACACTGGCGCCAGCCAGCTCTTAAAGAGGCAGGTCAATTGGCATCACCAGACACACTCACTGCCTTGTAGGCCTTCAAAGCGGTGGGAGCCTACCTGTGGCGCACCAGCCTCGCAAGACATGGAAAGGGTGAGGCAGAGGGCAGAATGCCTCACTGATGGGACATTGGATGCTTTGGTTGGCGCAGTGGAATCAAGGCCAAGGAAGATGGTCGGAATGTCATTTATGTTTTGGACAATCTCCCGGGTGTGAGATCCAGTTATGTGTCAGTGTATTAGTTTTGCTTTCTGTTGCCATAGCTTTCTCATGTTTGAAGGAACCACATTTTGTGTAATGAAACACTTTCTTCATTTACAATGGCCATGCCTGCTATTTACATGCATCTTGCCCTTCACAGGCTTGGGGGTATCAGACCGGTTCCATTCCTGTTCTTGGAATGGCAGCAAGCATTCCATGAGAGGGGCCTAGAAGCTACTTTTGATCAGCCTCTGACACGCAGCCTGCGAAGAGCCGCTTGCGTAGAAGTTCAGGCAGCAGGCATCTTCTCAGCCACCGACAGAGATGTCCTGCACTTTATCTGAGGCTGCAGATCTGGCTGAAGCAGCTGGCACAGCTCAGTCACCACCTCCTTTCTAAATCGCAGCCTTCTGACACACTGCTCCTCCGGCATGTTCATGTAGGAAAACTGCTGTCGGAAAATCCTGCCAGCGTAAGGTCTGCTGTGGCGACGTCTGTTGGCCCTCCTCCGTCTGGCCATGCCCGCCCCCCTCTCCCAGCATCTCAGTGCCCTTTCCAGATGATTCAGCAGCAGGACGTTCCCCTCCAATGCAGCCCCCATAATAAGTGCCCACAGGAAGGTCCCCCGTTGTCAAGGCTCACCAACAGCAAGGTGATGGTCAGAAGGCTGAAGACCGTCTGCCTGCGCTGGCTCAGTGGTCAAATGGCTCTCAGTGTGCAGCTCAACAACTCTTTGTAGCTCTCGAGGAAGTTGTGCTCCAAAAATGGCTGCCGCTTTTAAACCACACCAGTCCCCTTTAAATAACGCTCCTCCAGCCCGAGAGCGACTTGGTAAGGCCCAGGTAAGCTGTCACTATTAGCGCCAGGCGCTACGGAGGGGGGCGCCACTGAATTTCCGGTCCGGGGCACCCAAAAGGTGTTACACACTCAAATGACGTCATAATCAGCCTGCACCCATGAGCGGGCGCTAAGATTTAGCGCCAGCGCTAAATGCATGCTCAATATGGGGCGAGGCGCTAGGCACCTTGCGCCCACCCGGATATTGGCTAGCGCCCCACTTCTCGGGCTCTTTAGGCGTTAATCGCTGGCGCTAACAACCGAATTTCTCTCATTGTGCCGTCAAAAGAAAGCCAGGCTAATGTCCTTAGCGTAGAGTCACAGAGTTATACAGCACAGAAAGAGGCCCTTCGGCCCATCGTGTCTGCGCCGGCCATCAAGCCCTGTCTATTCTAATCCAATTTTCCAGCACTTGGTCCGTAGCCCTGTATGCTATAGTGTTTCAAGTGCTCATCTAAATGCTTTTTGAATGTTGTGAGGATTCCTGCCTCTACCACCCTTTCAGGCAGTGAGTTCCAGATTCCAACCACCCTCTGGGTGAAAAAGTTTTTCCTCAAATCCTGTCTAAACTTCCTGCCCCTTACCTTGAAACTATGCCCCTGGTTATTGACCCGTCTACTAAGGGGAAAAGTTCCTTTCTATCTACCCTATCTATGCCCCTCATAATTTTGTACACCTCAATCAGGTCCCCCCTCAGCCTTCTCTGCTCTAAGGAAAACAACCCCAGCGTGTCCAGTTTCTCTTCATAGCTGAAGCGCTCCAGCCCAGGTAACATCCTGGTGAATCTCCTCTGCACCCTCTCCAATGCAATCACATCCTTCCTATAGTGTGGCGACCAGAACTGCACACAGTATTCCAGCTGTGACCTAACTAGTGTTTTGTACAGCTCCATCATAACCTCCCTGCTCTTATATTCTATGCCTCGGCTAATGAAGGCAAATATCCCATATGCCTTTTTAACCACCTTATCTACCTGTCCTGCTGCCTTCAGGGATCTATGTACATGCACACCAAGGTCCCTCTGATCCTCTGTCCTTCCTAGGGTCCTACCATTCATTGTGTATTCCCTTGCCTTGTTAGTCCTCCCAAAATGCATCACCTCGCACTTTTCAGGGTTAAATTCCATTTGCCACTGTTCTGCCCATTAATGTTTCAAAGCTGTAAGTTTATATCTTATTATAAATATTATGTTTGCACACACTTCATATTGACAAAACCTTATATTGTATTGTCACATTTGTGTCAACTTTTTCTATTATAAATTCATATTCATAATGGGAGCTGGCTATGTAAACCTGTCACTCTGTAATTATGATAGCAAAATACTGCAGATGCTGGAAATCCGAAATAACAACAGAAAATGCTGGAAAAACTCAGCAGGCCAGGCAACATCCGTGGAGAGAGAAACAGAGTTAACGTTTCAGGTTGATGACCCTTCGTCAGAACTGGGAAAAAGCAGGAAATGGAAAGCAAGTTCAGGGGCTGGGAAAAGGGGGAGGGGATGAAGGAACAAAAGGGAAGGTCAGTGATAGGATAGAAAGCAGGAGAGATTAAGAGACATTGAGAGACATTAAGAGATATTCAAGGCGAGAGGAGATGGTAATGGGACAGGTTAAGGAACAAAGGATGGTTCTAGATGAGGTGTGAATTGTGCTGGCAGAATGAAGGACAGCTGCCATGTGGGAGGGAAGAAAAAAAGGGGCCAAACAAAAAGTGTGGATAAAAAAAAAGAAGAAAATATGTATATGTGATAGGGGCCGAGGTTATGATCTGAAATTGTTGAACTCTATGTTGAGTCCAGAGGGCTGTAAAGTGCCTAATCGAAAGATGAGGTGCTGTTCCTCGAGCTTACGCTGAGCTTCCGTGGAACAATGCAAGAGGCCGAGGACAGTGAGGTCTGAGTGGAAGTGGAGCGGTGAATTAAAGTGACAGGCGACCGGAAGCTCGGGGTCCCCCTAAAGGACTGAACGGAGGTGTAATTACACACTCCCACCAGTGGTGGAACTGTAGTGCCTCAATTCGGCATCTCCCAGCACCTCAGTCTACACTGCAGAGAAACTCCTTTGTTCCAACCAACTCTACTTTGCTTCCCAAACTACTGTGAGTTTTGCTATTTAACCCTGTAAATAATATTACATTTAATTATCAAATAAAAATAGGGACAGAATTTAATGGACTTCAAGGGAAATAAAAGTCGAGAGACATGTAAAACGGGCTGCCCATTCTCTATTGCCCGTTTTACACAATCGTAGAAAGTCAAAATTACCCCCTATGACTTTAAAATGGAAATTGAATTACGTCTATGCTTCCTGGTCCAATTATCCCCCAGTCTCTAATCCCACTTCACCTGGTCTTAACCCCCGCAGAGTGTTTTGCCAAAGGAGAGCGATATCTCCCACATGGCAGCTGTCCTTCATTCTGCCCGCGCAATTCACACTTCATCTAGAGCCATCCTTTGTTCCTTAACCTGTCCCATTACCAGCTCCTCTTGCCTTGAATATCTCTTAATGTCTCTCAATGTCTCTTAATCTCTCCTGCTTTCTATATAATTTTTAAATCATCCTCTCTTAAAGATGCAATAAGCATAAAAACATAGTCATGAAATACCAGACAACCAGTAAAGCACCAATTTCTGCCAATTTTATGTTAATTTTGACATTAATGATGCAAATTAAAACAAGTGGAAATCATCCTTTCAACCTTTGCTAATAATTCAGAGTGCACAGTTCTACTCAATGTATGACTAGTTTGAGACCAGTCACAGCTCAAGGGGCTTATAATTTACTGGAGTGCTCGAGACCTGCAGATCTACAGGTCTCACAACCTCGACTGCACTCAAATATAAACAATCCAGTCAACAGGAATAGGGAGCTACCTTTTTGCATATTTCCCAGTCTAGTGTTGAAATAAATGATGTCTCCCTGTGTCCCACTAAACAGAGACAGTGGGGCTAATTCTGACTTTGGGCGCGAGCGTGAAGTGGGCAATATCGGATAAGCCGTCTATTATACATATAATCGTAGAATGATACAGCACAGAAGGAGGCCATTCGGCCCTCCGCGTCTGTGCCGGCTCTTTGAAAGAGCGGTCCAACTCCCACTCCCCTGCTCTTTCCCCATAGCCCTGCAACTCTTTCCCCTTCAAGTATGGATCGGATTCTTTTTTGAAAGTTATTATTGAATATACAGGAAACTCTCTGGTATCCGGCACTGACGGGACCGGGATGGTGTCGGTTGATTAAAAATTCCGGATGACGGAGAGGGTTATCTACCGAGGCTATTTTTAACAAACAAAGAGTCAGACTCCTGTTATTGAGGTGTTCGGACTTCCGACAGCGCCAAGAAGCCGAGTAGTGGCAGTTTGGAGAACTACGCCCCCCCCCCCCCCGGCTAACTCGGCCACTGCGGGAGACTTGGACTCTGACTCAGCAACATTTCCAGTGACTGAGGTGTTTGAGTATGAATTTTGCCGGTTAATAGAGAATTCTGGATATTTAGGTGCCGTTTAAACGAGAGTTTCCTGTAATACATAATAGGCTTGCCAGCAAAGCTGAAGCCCATGGAATAAAAAGGGACAGTGGCAGCATGGATACAAAATTGGCTAAGTGACAGGAAACAGAGAGTAGTGTTGAACGGTTGTTTTTCGGGCTGGAGGACGGTGTACAGTGGTGTCCCCCAGGGGTCAGTACTTGGACCACTGCTTTTCTTGATAGATAGTAATGACTTGGACTTAGGTGTACGTGGCACAATTTCAAAATTTGTGGATGGCACGAAACTTGGAAGTATAGTGAACAATGAGGAGGATAGTGATAGACTTCAAGAGGACATAGACAGGCTGGTGGAATGGGCGGACACGTGGCAGATGAAATTTAATGCAGAAAAGTGCGAAGTGATACATTTTGGCAGGAAGAACGAGGAGGGGCAATATAAACTAAAGGGTACAATTCTAAAGGGGGTGCAGGAACAGAGAGACCTGGGGGTATATGTGCAAAAGTCATTAAAGGTGATAGGACAGGCTGAGAAAGCGGTTAAAAAAGCACACGGGATCCTGGACTTTATAAATAGAGTCCTAGGGCATGATCTTGCCAGCCCTGGGGAGGTGGGTTTGGAGGTAGGACTGCTGGGAAAATGGCAGAATCTGGGGGCGGGTACCCATCCCGCCCTCAACCCGCCTCCGTGCCATCTTCCCAGGAGGCGGGTAGCCGACCCGCGCCAGGTCCCATCTCCTGGAGGCGGGAAGGGGATTACAGCCACTTAACTGCCTGTTAACAGGTAGTTAACAGACAGTTAAGAGGATTATCCCCATTTTTCCAACAGAGGCGCGGGCTTCCCGACGTCGGGAAACCCCACCAGGGTCACTGAGGCGAGCAGTGGGTCTGTGGGGATCAGAGGGGTGCAAAAGTGCGCTGTGGAGGTAAGTGATGGGTGCAAGTGTGGAGAGGTGAGTATGTGAGGTAAGTGGAAAGTGATAGAAAATGTTTACTTACTTTTGTTTCTTCCTGCAGGCTTCAACTGTTGGGGATGCGGAGAGTCTCGCATCTCACCGGCAGAGATGACAGATGGCTGCTGCATTCTCCGATGCAACATCCATTTAATTTTCTGCTCACAAAAGGCGCAAAGTTCGCCTGGGCGCTGGAATTTGCGCTGTGAACGCCGCATTAGCAATCGCCGCAAATTCAGTTGAGGTGCCCCTAGAGGGAGACGGGGCGCGGCTCGAGGCGCTCTGCGTCCCTCTTAGGGCGCTGAAAGTGAATTTCGCAGCGCTACGTGCCGCACGGCACGCTGCGGTACTGCAGGCCTTCCTCCCATTGTTAAGGGGGAGGGGCTTGCAACAGCACGAGCCCCGATCGCGAGTGCCGGCAAAAGAGCCCGGCACCAAGGAGAAGTGCCGGGCTCTCGGGAAACAGCCGGCAATGCCACGGGGGGGGGGGGACCAGGAGGCCGGGGACGGAGGTGCTGGCGGGCGGCCACCCCGCACCTCCACCTTAACTTGCGCCTCTGCCGGCGCAGCAAGGCCCCGTGAACCGGGCGTGGGTAGCGAACGGCGCTACAGCGGCGTTCGCTACCAAATATCGCGATCGGGGCGCGAATGGGGCGCTGCACACAATGATGATGTAATCGGTGGCGGCGCAGCGCAAAAGGCTAACGCCACCATTAGCGCCCCTGCTGAATATCGCGGGAGGCGCAGCCAGTGGCGCTACAGCCACTGACTGCCTCTTTAGGCGCTAACAGGTGGCGCTACTCACCCAATTTTTCCCCCAAGGACTCATCAAACAACATGGAATGTCAATGTTTGACAATTCATCTGTCAAAAATTTTTGACAGATGAAACATCATACACTGACATTCTCTGTAACCAGCTTCCCCTTAATTGACCTGCTAAGCCCGCTGGGTGGACTTAACAAGGTCAATCAAGGGAAAATAGTGTGGGTTGGCCACAAGTCGATGGAGGCGGGACTAAAACCCGACAAGCAGCAGTCCCGCCTCCAAAAGCTCCCCATTGACAAAATCGCCCCCATCGAGTACAAAAGCAAGGAAGTTATGATGAACCTTTCTAAAACACTGGTTCGACCACAACTGGAGCACTTTGTCCAATTCTGGGCAACGCACTTTAGGAAGGATGTGAAAGCTTTAAGAGGGTGCAAAAAATATTTACAAGAATGGTTCCAGGGATGAGGGACTTCAGTTACGTGGATAGACTGGAGAAGCTATGTTTGTTTTCCTTAGAGCAGAGAAGGCTGAGAGGAGATTTGATAGAGGTGTTCAAAATTATGAGGGGTCTAGACAGAGTAGCTAGAGAGAAACTGTTCCCATTGGAGGAAGGGTCAGGAACCAGAGGACACAGATTTAGAAATGATTGGCAGAAGAACCAAAGGTAACATTAGGGGAAACCTTTTTACGCAGCGAGTGGTTAGGATCTGGAATGCATTGCCTAAAAGGGTGGTGGAGACAGATTCAATCGTGGCTTTCAAAAGGGAATTGGATAAGTACTTGAAGGAAAAAGATTTGCAGGGCTACAGGGAAAGGATGGGGGAGTGGAACTAGCTGAAGTGCTCTTGCAGAAGTCATCACAGACTCGACAGGCTTAATGGCCTCCTTCTGTGCTGTAACCATTCTATGAATCTGCTTTCACCACCCTTTCAGGCAGTGCATTCCAGATTACCTTAACTCTGTGTCCTCTGGTTACTGAGCTTCCTGCCAGTGGATAGAGTTTCTCCTTATTTACTCTATCAAAAACCCCTCAT
Organism: Somniosus microcephalus; assembly: GCF_052327205.1. Lineage (NCBI taxonomy): Eukaryota > Metazoa > Chordata > Chondrichthyes > Squaliformes > Somniosidae > Somniosus > Somniosus microcephalus. The sequence continues at coordinate 59,898,941 of NC_141006.1, read as the reverse complement.
AATCTTGAACACCTCTATCAAATCTCCCCTGAACCTTCTCTGCTCTAAGGAGATCAATCCCAGATTCTCCAGTCTCTCCACCTAACTGAAGTCCCCCATCCCTGGTATAATTCTAGTACCACTCTCCCGATTTTTATTTCTATTGAAATCAGTGGAAATAATAATCGGGAGAGATGTATAACGGGCAGCTGATCCAATATGGCCTGGTGTACACTCGCGCCCAAAGTCAAAATGGCCCCCACCCCTCCGTGAGTGAAACCAGTGTGCTTGAGTTATGGCACAAAATAGTGGCACAACAGGAACACCCCAACTCAAGGACTGGCACGGGGTCAAATTGCCCAATCATGCCCATTGCATACCACATGACATGCCCTGCATGTCCAACATCACATTAAGAGATGCTTGAAGGGGTCACTTCCTGTTACTGTCAACTGGGGGCTCCTCTAACTGGTACCTGGAGTATAACTGTGCATTCAGATTCCTGAGCAAAAGGTTAAATGGCTGATTTTGACTTGATTAAATTAGAATCATTGCATCTAATATCCTATTAACTTTAATTAACACAGAATTGGCAGGTCTCCACTTTTCAAAGTCTATACACAGACTGGAACCAGGTGGGAGAGCAGTGTGGCATCACTTTCCAAAAAATTGGACTAAAAGTGTGAGGAACTTTAGAAAGCGACAGAGCTGGTGTTGCTGAGATATCTTCCACCGCAAGCACAGGACTATTATGTTAGGAAAAAGGTAGACACAGATGTAAAGGAGCATTCTCCACTTTATACTCACTCCTACTGTTTTGTGAAAATTAGCAAATGAAGGAAAATATAGCCCACAGTTAGTAAAAGCAGTTGAACCAAATAATCAAATTGTCATAAATGTTTAGTAGATCAGTTATAGAACCATAGAAACATGCAGCACAGAAGGAGGCCGTTTGGCCCATCGTGCCTGTGCCAGCTCTTTAAAAGAGCGATCCAATTAGTCCCACTCCCCCGCTCTTTCCCCCATAGTCCTGCAAATGTTTCTTTTTCAAGTATTTATCCAATTCCCTTTTGAAAGTTACTATTGAATCTGCTTCTACCACCCTCTAAAATACTTTACTATTCTTTTCGATGTATTTTTAAAAATTATTTTCCTCGTAACTTTCCCTGACCTGCTCTTATCTTTTAGTTTTCATATTATCCTTTAGTTTCTTTCATTATTAGTCTTGTAGACCTTATATGCCCTTTTCAATTTTAATTAATGTTAATCAGATAATGAGAATTAAATGCATATTTATAATTCACTCTGTTTCCTTGGCTCAGCGAGTAGCACTCTCGCCTCTTAAGTCAGAAGTCAGAAGGTTGCGGGTTCAAGTCCCACTCCAGAGGCTTGTGCACGAAATCTAGGCTGACACTCCCAGTGCCGTGCTGAGGGAGTGCTGCACTGACAGACCTGCCGTCTTTCGGATGAGACGTTAAACCGAGGCTGTCTGCCCCCGCAGGTGGATGTAAAAGATCCCATGGCACTATTTCGAAGAAGAGCAGGGGAGTTCTCCCTGGTATACTGGCCAATATTTATCCCTCAACCAACACCACTAAAACAGATGATCTGGTCATTTATCACACTGCTGTTTGTGGGAGCTTGCTGTGCGCAAATCAGCTGCCGCATTTCCCACATTACAACAGTGACTACACTTCATAAGTTCTTCATTGGCTGTGGAGCGCTTTGCGACGTCCTGAGATTCGTGAAAGGTACGGTGTGCACTTGATATTATTGAGCAGTTAGAACAAGGTTTATACAACAAACCCCACTTATATAGTTGTGAAAGCGCTGCCTGAAAGCGTGGTGGAAGCAGATTCAATCATAACTTTCAAAAGGGAATAGGAAAAGGAAAAATAATTTTTTTTTAAACATCGAAAAGAATAGTAAAGTATTTTATAGGGAGGTAGAAGCAGATTCAATAGTAACTTTCAAAAGGGAATTGGATAAATACTTGAAAAAGAAACATTTGCAGGAATATGGGGAAAGAGCAAGGGAGTGGGACTAGTTGGATCGCTCTTTCAAAGAGCCGGCACAGGCACAATGGGCCAAACAGTCTCCTTCTGTGCTGAAAGATTCTATAATTACTTTGCCACCATTACATTTTCTTGAAAAGCTGCTGCTTCCAACCAGCCAGCTTTTTCCGCTAACACTCCAGTACAGAGTAGAGATAAGTAATGATGGTGCACTGAAAGATGCAGTGAGTAATTATCTATTCAAAGAGGCGGTGAGTAATGGTGGTCTATTGAAGGGTAGAGGTGGCCTTAAGGATGGGAGTGACACTGACCTTTTCAGGAAGCACACTGACCTTTTTCCTCAGCGGGAGAAGTCTTCAGCTGAGAACTGAAGCTGCAGTTATCTCTAGCAGCAGCTACAGTCAGTGAAAGGCTGAGCCTGCTTAGCGCTGGGAGGGAATGGGTCAGAAGGAGTCAGGTCTCATTAGCTGCACTGGCTGACAGAGAGATGTCACGTACACATGACTTTATGTCAAGGCTTTTCAGTGAAACATGAGTTGTTAGCCAATTATGCTCCATCACATACCATAAAAGAAAGCTAGCCCTTTGAATCCAGAAGCTACTAACTTTGAACTGCTTGAATTCAGAATAAATTGTCCTATCTCTTGATATTGAGAATGTACGGGGGTGAAATTAGTTTTCAGTAGTAGCGCAAAATGAGCTTATAGTACATCAGCAGCCTGGTTTACAGCATGCCCAATTGTCTTTATGGAAGGAAAATCAGGCAGTGTAAAACGGACTGGCGATTTTCTGAGTCCATTTTGCGCTACTGGCAAAGAACAATTTCACTCCCTACAATTCTAACTTTATAGAAGTTTGAGGCCACAACTTGCATTTATATAGCGCCCTTAACGTAGTAAAACGTCCCAAGGCGCTTCACAGGAGTGTTATCAAACAAAATTTGACACCGAGCCTCATAAGGAGATATTGGGACAGGTGCTTGGTGAAAGTATTAGGTTTTAAGGAGCATCTTAAAAGGACGAGAGAGAGGCGGAGAGGTTTAGGGAGGGAATTCCAGAGCTTAGGCAGCTAAAGGCATGGCCGCCAACGGCGGAGCGATTAACATCGGGGATGCGCAAGGGGCCAGAATAGGTGGAGCGCAGAGATCTTGAAGGGTTGTAGGCCTGGAGGCGGTTACAGAGATAGCGAGGGATGAGGCCATGGAGGGATTTGAAAGAGGCAAAGGTCTCGAAATGAAATTTTGGATGCTAGAATATCCAGTATCCATCGTGTCAGAATCTTGTTTCCAACATAACAAGGACATGGTTGCCAAGTACTTTCATTGTGCGCACTATTCTGCTCAAAGTTCATTTTCTATCTCTTTGGATTTAATCATTTATTACATTTATAATTAATTTAATAAATTAATAATTTATTTTAATTTATTAGCATTCAGTTAGTCAATGAAGTAACAGGTGCATCTGAATTCAATCTATCCAGAATGAACCAAAATATGGGTTGCTCCTTTACTGAAGAAATCAGAATCAAGCCAAATGAGACCGAATTGGATTGAAAAATACTCCAGCACTCGCTCATCTCAACCTTGTGTTTGCAGCTTAAATCAACACTGTCCTTCTGTGCAGCCTTAGAAGGAATTTAAGCTGCACAGTCACATCTGACCAAAGGAGTGCCTACACCATTTGGTGTCGGTGGAATGACTCCACTAATGAGTCAACAATTCAGAGTTAAGCTTTCTCGTTTATACTGAATCCCAAAAGCCAATCCACTCTATGTCATGCTTTGGCAGAGGGAGATAAATCTACATTATAGGTTCTCAGTGGAGCTGTCTGTACATGTGCATCAGAATATCCCTATGCAAAGGACAGTGTGTATAGCAAGTGGAAGGAGAGAGGAAGGGAGACTGACTAGATACAGATGTCAACTTACAATATGCAATAACTTACATAGAATTACATAGAATTTACAGGCCATTTGACCCAATAAGTCGATGCTGGTGTTTATGCGATACATGAGCCTCCTCCCACCCTCCTTCATCTAACTCTATCTGCATATCCTTCTATTTCTTTCTCTCTCTCATGTGCTTATCTAGCTTCCCCTTAAATGTATCTATACTATTCGCCTTAACCACTCCCTGTGGTAGCGAATTCCACATTCTCACCACTCTCTGGGTAAAGAAGTTTCTGCTGAATTCCCTACTGGATTTATTGGAGACTTTTTTTTTATTCGTTTATGGGATGTGGGCATCGCTGGCAAGGCCAGCATTTATTGCCCATCTCTAATTGCCCTTTGAGAAGGTGGTGATGAGCCGTTTTCTTGAACCGCTGCAGTCTGTGTGGTGAAGGTAGTCCCACAGTGCTGTTAGGTTAGAGACTATCTTATATTTATGGCCCCTAGTTTTAGTCTCCCCCACAAGTGGAAACAACTTCTCTACATCTACCCTATCAAACCCCTTCATAATTTTAAAGACCTCCATTAGGTCACCTCTCAGTCTTCTCTTTTCTACTGCCTCCAAATTGGTCTTGGGGTTTATCCTACACTCGAGAGAGGCTTTATTTTCAGAGCTCAAATTTGTGAATTTTATATTGCAGTGGAAATGGCAAAAGGCCAGTGGACTCCAAAAAGACTGAACGCTGAGCTGACAGTGGGAGCAGACACAGCAGTTAGTTAGAAAATCTGATTCATCCTAAAAGTCGGAGGCAAATTCTAACTGTATTTACTCAATTCCCGAGTCTCACTCTTGCTCAACTGAGAGATTAAGCAATGCGTTATTCTACATGAAACCTTTCTTTTCAGTTAGTGGACTGCATGACAGTGAGATGGGAATTTTGTGATTCAGTCCAGCTTACCATGATAATAAACTGCATCTGTTTTAGAATTGGAAAATTCCCTTTTTAAATACCAATTTGATCAGATTGTGGGCCCAGATAATATCCCTGAGGAATGTGTTTGAGAGTTTGGCGGGGGGAGGGTGCAAATTAGCACTGGCTATGACCATTGAATCATCTTGCATTAAATTACTTTAGTAACTTTTACATTGGCTCCAAGGGCTAAGGCTGGCATTGAAGTTGGGGAGTGGGGGCGGTTGGTAGAGATAACATGTGACCTCCACATTTTTAATTTAGCAGTGTGCCCCCTGTAAAGACAGAAGAAAAAACTTGTGTTTATATAGTGCCTTTCCACATCCGCAGGGCGTCCTAAAGTGCTTTACAGCCAATGAAAGAGGAACTGTTTCCAGTGGCAGAAGGGTCGGTAACCAGAAGACACAGATTTAAGGTGATTGGCAAAAGAAGAGGCGACAGGAGGTAACATTTTTTTACGCAGCGAGTGGTTATCATTTGAAATGCACTGCCTGAAGGGGTGGTGGAAGTAGATTCAATAGTAACGCTCAAAAAAGAATTGAATAAATACATGAAGAGGGAAAACAATTACAGGGCTGTGAGGAAAGAGCAGGGAAGTGGGATTAATTGGATTGCTCTTTCAAAGAGCTGGCCCAAGCACATTGGGCTGAATGGCCTCCTTCTGTGCTGTATCATTCTATGATTCTAGGAAATAATTTTGAAGTGTAGCCACTGTTGCAATGTAGGAAACGTGGCAGCCAATTTGCACACAGCGACATTTTATTTAGTCCTGTTGCAGGATAACCGGGAAGAGGCCCTGTATTTCGCGCTGCTTGGAATACCCACACTGGGACAGCCAGGAAAGGGCATTGGTTCCCGACACAGTTGGGGACTGTAAGTTTCGCAAAATTCAGGCAGTTCCCCCCCCCCCCCCCCCGAAGATTATTTAATTAAATGAGACCCTGGTTGGACTGATTTTAAAAATCCAGGGGCACACAAAATGGCTGCGGTCAACCTCGTGACCAAAAGCCTGTAAGTTCCAATTGTGGACTCTGTGACAAGCTAACAGCTTGGATATTTTTGATGTCTGCGAGATCACGAAACCAGACAGAACTTTTACATTTATGTATTGGGAGCAAACTCAGTTACATTCAGGCCCCCATTTACAGGCCATCAAAGCTTGTTTACTCAAACGATCCAAATGATCAGCGGAGCCATCCAGGTTAGGCTGGCCCCATCAAGGAATCTGTTGAACAAAGTAGAGCAGTTATGGGGCCGTTAGAAGCTATTACCGGCCATCTAAGTCGATGGGCCAAGATCGACACCTTTTGTTCAATTCCAACCCGCTCAAATCAGACAAAGGATGAGCTGATTTAGCACGCGAGATAAGGGCTACCGAGAGGAGTATAACTATAGCCCCTCAGGAAGCCATGCTCTCTCTCTCTCCTCGCCTCCCGCGCCCTGCCTGCCACCACCCCAGGAAGAGGACCTACGAAGAAGAGCCCATCCCGAGAGGTGAAATACCCTGCCAGAGACTATTCTATTACTGGGGTATTTTCACCTGGACGGTACCCTGTGCAGCATTGAAACCACGTGGCATCGAAAGGCAGCAGGGCAAAGAAGCAAGATTCTCATCTGTTTAAACGACTCGGACTGGTGAGCATGGAATTCTGACCCCTCATAAGATAGCCTAGCAAGGTTTAGAGGGTGGGAGTTAAGGGGATTGCTAAAATTGTCATTTTAGTCATTTTCCCTCGATGTGCCATTTATTTCCCATCCCTGTTAAGTGTAAGTGTACTGCATCCATATTATCCTTTGTATAGAATCGTTCTCTGGTAATAAAATCTTAGTTTTTCTTTGCACCAAACCACTGGTCTGCTCGTTTTCTATATCGCTACCTGCAAATAAGTCCAGTGGTCAGAACTCAAAAGGGGCGAGCGATTCGAGCCGCTCAAAGGGGGTGGTCAGAGGCATAACTGACGAACCCAAGACACCCACACAGTAAAGCCCCTTACAGAATGGCGACCACGGCAGGACCATCGGCAGCAGTAAGCAATATAGCAGACAGCGGTGTGGAGGAAGGAACAGCTATGGAAGAGAGGTTGTCCGATTATGTTTTTAGAAAGGTGAATATCACCAAGAAGTGGATAAGCACTCTGTTAAAGGCTGAGCGCCTGATAGATGCTGCCGCCCAGTGGACAGAGAGTAAGAAACATAAAAGGTCAATAGAGAAAGCAGTGTGGCTAACGTGCTACAAGAAGCAGGTCCTACTGTTGGATGGAGTTGTAGCGGCGCAGGCTGCCAAGCTTAAGGAAGCAGCCCTGGAAGTCCAGGATAAGGAAATAGAGATTCAGGATAGGGCCCTAGCGGAGGAGAAATTGTTAATTGCCCTTAAGACGCTAAATCAGGAATGAGCTCAGATGGCAAGGGAACACCAGGCCAAAGTAGAGCGCCTGGAGCTCCAGATTAGTGAGGGCAAAAGTAACACGAGTGCCAAGTTACCGAGGCCAAGAATAGTGAGATAAGGTTGCGGGAGAAGAACGCCCGCCTTACCCAAGAAATACGAGAGCAGGAGGAGAAGGTTAGGGAGGTAAAGGCAGCGTATAAGCTAGCCTGCGACCGAGAGTTCGAGGAAGCAGATCATGGCCCCTGTAGGGGAGAGATAGAAAGCTTGAGTATGACCTTAGTGAGGGCAAAGGGGATGGTATGCCTTATCAGCCCGAAGGCAGGCCAGTCAGACTTTACCGGCAACCCAAGCAGAACAGTCCCGCAGGCAGCGCCTGGGGACGAGCTAGTCAGGGAACCAGAGGTTTCACGGCCACCACCCATAGCGCCGAACTTTCAGCAGGTCTGGCAGCAAAGGGGGGTGGAAGATGAAGTGGTAGGGGAGGTACAGCAGCCCCCGTTAGATAGGTCAGGACCGGGACCGATGTGCCCCATCCGACAGCGGAGGTACTGCCCGCCTGGGGAGGACGATGAACCCGGGGCCATCCAAAACCAATTCGTCTTAGCTCATGGCACCCAACAGCTCAGGGCCATGGTGAGTCATATCTCCAAGCTCTCCGAAACGGGAGACCCCTCACTGCACTTCCGAGAGGTAGAGCAGGCATCCTGTGTCAACGATTGCGATGACGCAGAGCAGGCCAAGATGTTGCTATTCTCTCTGGAGGGTAAGCTCCTCCAGACCCTTTCGGATGAGTACAAAAAAGGGCAGAAGGGGTATGGCAATTTGAGAGATGAGATACTGGAGGCCATGAGTATGAACGACAGCAGTCCGTTCTCCCGAGTGGAGAGGACGGTACAGCTCGCAGTGGAGGCCCCGCAGGCGTTCGCAGACAGGCTGTGGCCAGTCTACAATAGCGCGTGTCTGGGAGTGGCGGATCGGGCATTCCTGACCCAGCCGCAATTGACCCACTGGCTTTGTTGCCTGGTGTCGAACTGCCTACCCCAGATCCGAGCCAAGGCCGAGGCCTGGTTTGACCCCCGAAGCCCCCAAACTGCCGAAGAGACCGTAATCCGTCAGCTCACGGTAGCCTATAAAAATGGCAGAAGTAACGAGGCGCCCCAGCAAAAGGGCAAAGTTTATGAGGTTAAACCTGGGGTCCAAAATAAGAAAGAGTGGCACCAGGAAGGGAACCATCCCTCTCAAATCAAGCTAAATTGCTATGGGTGCGGGAAGGACGGCCATTGGCGCAAGGATTGTAAAAATCCTTGGAAGGATAATAAAGGGAAGAATTCACCATCCCCAGCCCAAAAGGCAGAGGCAGGAGTTCCCACGGTCGAATCACTGTTCGGGTCGATGCGGGTTTTCCTGACCAGCCAGGGAAAAGTAGCAGCCACCACCGGTGTTGTAGTCCCATCAGCCCCATCTGACTCCACACAATGACTGAAGCCCGCGCAGCCTGTCTACCTGTGTGCGCTCCGGCATGATGGATGGAAGAGACCGCTCGTGCAGATGGAGGTAGAGAAGGTTAAAGGGACCTACCTGTTGGATACGGGAGCATCGTGCACCGTGATCCATGTGGCTAGCCCCACCACCTCACCTCTGTCTAGCGGGGTTCCATACATTTTATCAGGGTTCACGGGCAGGGAACTTACTGGGTCGTTCTCCAAGCCGCTCTCAATTCATCTGGGCACGCTCCGCACCACGTGGACATGTATCCTGGCGAAGTGGGAAGTGGAGGGAGGAAAGGGGATCCTACGGGCCGACTTTATCGTGGGCCACGGGATCCTCGTGGACCTCCGCAATCATTGCCTCTGGGGAGCCAGCACGGGAAAGGAGGGCGAGGTGGTAGTCATCCCAGGAAAGGAAGGGAAGGGGACCCTGTGTACTGTGAAGCCGAAAGAGGGTTACAACCTCGGGCTCATGGCCGATGGTGTCCCGAGGGAGTTCCAGGCATTCATGCAGGCTCACCTAGCTGCGTTTGCCACGCACAAACACGACTGCGGGAGGGTCACCAGGTTTGAGGTCAGAGTAGACGGGGACCCCATGGCCCGGCCCCAGAAGCAGTATAACTTCCCCAGAGAAGCAGAGCCCGACATGGAAGCAGCCATGTCCTCTTTAGTACAGCAGGGAGTATTGAGGCCCATAGCCACCCATGTTAATTCTCTGCTATGGCCAGTCAGGAAACCGGACAATTCATGGAAAGCCACGGTGGACTATCGGGTGCTCAACAGCAATATCCCCGCATGTGCCCCCACAGTAGCAGCAGTGGCCGACCTTATCGGGAGCATTCCAGCATCCACAACCACGTTCACGGTGCTGGATATTTTGAATGGGTTTTGGTCCATCCCCTTAAGGAGGGAGGACCAGTACAAGTTTGCCTTTACTTTTAAAGGGCAACAGTACACCTGGAACTGCTTGCCGCAGGGCTTTCACAACAGCCCCAGCATCTTCCACCAGTGTATGGCAAATAGCTTAAAGGAATTTAGTCAGCCCACCCAGTTGGTGCAGTATATGGATGACCTGCTCCTGTTTACCGACTCAGTCGGGGAGCATGGCCCGCTACTGGCCGAACTGCTGGAGCTGCTTCAGAATAAGGGTTTTAAGGTAAACCCGAAGAAGGCGCAGATCAGCCAGCAGGAAGTTAAATTCCTGGGCCTGACCGTCCGTGCAGAAGAGAGAGCCATAGATAAGGCTAGGAGGGAAACGGTCCAAGAGTTGCCGGTCCCCAACACAGTGAGAGGTGTGAGGTCATTCCTAGGGTTAATGGGGTACTGCAGAGACTTCATTGAAGACTATGCAGCCACAGCAGCCCCTTTGCTCCGACTCCTACACAAGGGAGTGGAGTGGTTTTGAGATGAGGGTTGCCAGGCAGCATTTGTCAAGCTCAAGGGAGACTTGCAGACCACACCAGCCCTCGGAGCCATAGATGGGGGGAAAGAGTTCTTTCTGGAGGTAGCGGCTAACGGGGATAGGCTGAGTGCTGTGCTGCTCCAAGAGCGGCACGGCAGGCTAAGACCGGTGGCCTACTTCTCCAGAGTGCTCACCGATGTAGAGAGAGGCTATTCCAATTGCGAACGGCACCTTCTGGCCACGCATTGGGCTGTGAAAAGATCCTCGATCTTCACAGGCACCTCTCCCATCACCCTCCTCACCCACCACACACCCACCCAGATGCTTCTGGACGGGAGGATTAAAGATGGGATGGTCAGCAGTGCCCGCATTGCGCGCTGGACCTTCCTCCTCTCGCAGATGGATCTGAAGGTGAAGGGTCTTTGCGAGCCAAAGCTCGCGGCCAATATGGTATATCCTGGAAAAGCCCATCGGTGTTCCATAGAAGGGGTATGGGAGGTGAACGTAGGTTTACGGGCCGGGATACATCCCACAGGCCGCGAAATCTATGTAGACGGTTCCAGCATGGTATCTGCTGGCGAGCAACTCACGGGGTGTGGAGTTTATGACCCAACGGCAAACATTGCCCTGGCGATCAAGCTCCCCAGCACCATGAGTGCCCAGCAGGCTGAACTGTCCGCGGTGGTGTACGTGGTTACCCACCCCGAAATCTTCCCCACCCCGTACACAATTTGTTCAGACAGCATGTTCACATGCAATTCGTGTACGGAATACCTGGCCATATGGTCCCGCCGCGAGTGTACCTCCGCCGACGGGAGACCCTTAACCGTAAAGCCCCTGCTGGAGAAAATCCTGGCAGCTGTGGGGGAGGAAGGTGAGGTCTTTATCCACAAGGTGAAGGCCCATTCCTCCACAGAACCCCGCGGCCAGGGCAACCAGCAAGCCAACACGCTGGCCAAGGAGGGTGCACACGCAGGCACTTTCTGGGACCCGTATGAGTCCGGGCCCGTGGCGGCAGTTAGAGGCAGGGATGGGACCCAAAGGAGCTTAGAAGTAGTGTTAGCCCCGGATCTTAAAACGGTCCAAGCCCAGGACCCTGTCCTGAAAACCGTCATCAGTTCAGTAATAGAGGGTAGGAAGATAGAAGGCCCTTACGGTGCAGCGGCCCTCTCCATAAGGGAAGGCATGCTGTTTAAGGAGGGACAGTGGGTAGTACCCCAGCAACACCGGAGGGAGTTCCTTCAACTGGCCCATGAGGGTCCAGGAGCGGGACACCCCGGGCCTGAGACCACCTGGCAATGGGTGGAACAGGTGGGATGGTGGCCGGGACTCCGGGAAGACGTCCGCGAGTTCTGTGCCAGCTGTCTTGTATGCGCTGCAAACAACCCTGACCCCCACAAAAGGAAGGTGCCCATGGGACATGTTAGAAGGGTGGAGGGACCATGGCAGTCGATCCAGGTCGACTACATCGGGCCCCTGCCCACCGCCCAGGGAGGCTACAGATACTGCCTCGTCCTGGTAGACGTGTTTACCAAATGGGTAGAAGCCTTCCCCTGTAAAACAGCTACGGCACTGGGTACTGCAAGGATCTTGGTACGGGAGGTGTTCTCGTGGTGGGGACTACCCCAGTTTGTGGAGTCCGACCAGGGAAGTCACTTCACCGGCCAGGTGATGCAGAACACCCTTATGCTGCTAGGCATTCAGGGGAAGTGGCACGTGGCCCACAATCCACAGTCATCCGGGATTGTGGAAAGGATGAACCGCACATTAAAAGACTGAGGAAGGAGGTAGCGGACTCGCCCCAAAAATGGGCGGAGGTCCTACCTTTAGTCCTTATGGGGATCCGGGCCAGCCAGTCCAAAAGTACAGGATATTCCCCGTACGAGCTAATGACTGGCAGGGTAATGCGGACCCCTACCCATGTCCTAGCCCCGGTTCTCACTGAAGGGCAGCTTCGGGAAGTAAATCAGGACAAATTCGCCCGAACCCTCCCCGAGCACCTGAAGCAGGTCTACGAGCAGGCAGCAGGGAGCATGGGGAAGCAACATCGGAATAACCGATTGCTGCTCGAACCTAACAAAAGTCACCAGTGGGAGATGGGGGACCAGGTAATGGTGAGGAACTACGCCCGAGTGGGGAGTTTAGAGCCACTGTACATGGGACCCTATAGCATAGTGGATAAAGCCAGCCCCATGGTGTATGCAGTAAAATTGCTCCGGCACACAAAATGGTTTCATGTAAACCAATGTAAGCTGTTCAGGCTGGAGGCAAAGAAACAGGCAGCTGGGATCCAACCCGAGGTTAAAAATCCCTAGCCCGCAGCAAGTTCAAGTACACAGGCTGTGCAAGCAGGCGCAGTCGCGTGCGTCAGGGGAGGAGTCACCCAGCCCCCTGTTCAGACCACTCCCCCCATCTTCTGGGATTCAGGTGGGGAGGAGGAGGAGCCCGAGCCAGATGACCCCGCCAACAACACAGGTTTTGAACCTGAAGGCGGAGACCCTCAGCCACCGGCAGCCGGCAGCGAGGGATTACCTGTCCCCAGCTTAGGTTTGGGAGGGGTGGGACTCAAGGGAGAGGACCCTCAGCCAGCGGTCATGGGAAACCCACAGGCCGCGCCCACAAAGGCTGGGGTCCGAGCAAAAGGTCCACTCACCAAGGTGGCCCCACCAGTAGCCCTCCCTAGAAGGTCCCCTTGGACACCTCAGCCCAGAAAGGTATGGTCACCGGCTCCCCAGCTTAAAACGACAGCCTCCCGAGCCAGGGAGAAGCCGAAAGACAAAGGTCCCCAGCTAGCAGCTACAGACTGCAAGGGACCGGAAGTGCAGGTCAGTGCAGCCACGCCGCAGGGAGCAGCCTGCAACAGCCCAGACAGGAATTAGGCTGGCCGCTCGGAGACGGGCGGCAGATGTATATAGCTTTAGTAGTTTAAGTTTATAGTGTTAAGTTAGGCTATTTTAATTTAATTCTAAGTAAGGAACAGTTAGTTTCGATTTAAGTATGAAGCCGTCTCAGAGTATTGTCCATGTGAGTCGAGGTCACGGGACCCGACCATACGTCACCCGAGCCAGCGAGTCTCCAGGGAACCTGGCTAGATGCCTTTATGTCTATTGCAGGAAATTTCGGAATGTACGGAGGCGTAATCCTGCTCACCCTGCTCGGGCTGAGCATCGGTAGGAGAGGGGATGTCGAGGACCACCACATCTTTGGGTGCTTGGGGAACAGGGCGCCGGTGGCAGTCGACGGTAGCGGTGTACAGGAGGCGGAGGAGACCACCGCTTACTTCCACGAGGGAACGTGACCGGGGTGGCTGGGATCCAATTCGTCCCAGTACTCCAGCCAGACCGGGTTCACCTACGGGGAGGCCTCCCTCCTGTGCCCCAGGATACGGATCGTTACTCCCAGGATTAGCGTCACCGTGGGCAAAAGGATATGTTTAACATGCAAGGGATATGTTCCCCTGGATAGGTGGTGGTGGCTCAGGAAATTAAGTAAAGGCACGGGGAACCCCAGAGTTGAGTGGGAACGGTTGGGGAACGACACTCACCGGTCTATCACAGGGACCCACGGGGGGTTAAGTGTGTGCTGGGATAAATGGTGGGAACCGGATCAGGGGATCTATGTCTGTATGTGGGGATCAGAGGAAGCCTGCCCCACAGGCATTTCCATCATTTTCCGCAGCCAGTGGCAAGATAACGGGAGGGGGATGGACTGGGAGTCTCGCCTGGACGCATGCGCGATCCCATACTCCCCAATCTCAGTTAATGCCATTGAACTAGTGACCCGCCCCCGACAGCCCCTGCCCACGACCGTGACATCACGGACGATAGTAGAGGGATGCCCCACCACCACCAAGGGACCAGGGAACAGCTTGGTGCTAGTACCTACAGACCAGGTGCTGTATCAAGGGGTGCACTACGCGGTAGCCTCCGTGATTTTAAACCTCACCGAGGTACACCTACCCGCGTGGTGCCCCACAGAGACCGTGCAGTTGTATCAAGCCCTCTTAAAAGATATGTTCCGTAAATTTCATGAGTTTGATTTTTCAGACGTTGACAAAACCGGACTATACACCCACGAGCTTTTGGACAGGATTGGGAGACAAAGAAGGGGTGCTTTTAATGATGTTTTAACTGGTTTTAACATGGGGTCTTCTGTCATCAACAGCTTAGACGACATCGAGCTGCAGACCCAGATTAATGGTTTAAAAACGCAATTAAAGAAAATATTAACCGATAAGAATGAGGTGGTGGGTTCCGAGTTGCATGAGGACCAGGCCATGACACTCCACTTAAAGGAGATCATAGCGGAGCTGGAGAAACATGCCAAAATGGTTAATGCTCTCATTAGGGAGGACAGAAACGCTTCTGACCAAGCTGCGCAGAATGAGGTGTGCGTGCTGTACGGGGCATGGTTGCTGGGCGAGGGCCGCAGCAATCTGGAGGATTTAAAGCAAGGTTTAGTCCCCTCCTGGATCAGCAACAAACACCTCGCAGCCCTCCACCCTTTTGAGAATGCATTAAGCCCGTGCCAGCTCTGGCTAGCTTCGGAGGCCTACCCAGTCCCAGTGGACTGTGGACAGTCCAACCACAACATCATCGGTATAGTAGTTAGGATGCCGGTCATGGGCGAGATGGCCCGACCTGCGCCGGTATACAGGGTGGAGAACATTGGAGTCATTCAAGGGGGTGCACACATTCGTTTTACAACGGTCCCACCGTACGTCATAAAATGGGAGCATGCTATGACAGGTATTGACCTCTCAGGGTGTCATAGCCGAGGACCACATATCATCCTGTGTCCCCAGCACTTAAACGCCTATTCAAAACCATAGTGCGGGTTCAGAGCTGCTGGCGCAAAACCTATAAATTGCACCATGGAAGCAATGGCACAAGGCCATGTTCCCCCGCAGGTAGCATATATAGGAGGTGGGACATATTGTGTCACCACAGGAGCGCCTCACTACCAGTACGGACAGTATAGCTGGTGTGCGGTGAGTGACAGCAGTTTCTGTTTCAAACCCAAGGCAGAAGTTCAAGTGGCACAACTACGAATTGTCCCCATTCCTGAATCCTCCACTGTTCACCTCACTGTGAAAGAGAATTTAACCCGCCTGCAGAAATATGTTGCGCATTTCGGTTACCAGATTCCCCCTCTCCCAGAACACCTCACCAAATTGCTGAAAGCCGTTTCAGTGTCACAAAAACACTTCTATACTCTGGAACAGAAGACTGTCTAGATAGGGGCCGACATTTTAGATATTACGACCCCACCCTGGTGGGACGTTTTTGAAAATATAGAGGTCCCATCCTGGATCCGTATGGCATCCCACATCCTGCTGGTGTGTCAGTTAGGGATAGTTCTCTACCTGGTGTGCATCCAGTGTAGGAGAAAGGGTCCCAGATTAGAGTTTAAAACTCAAAAGGTGTGGAAGGACCATTATGCCCGGGTGGAAGAAGAGACACCCGTTTGAGTTTTGCATCGCATCACTTAAACGTGATGGTCGTTGTTTGTTATTTTTAATAAAGATTGTTTCTTCATTTCATTGCATTATTTTAATAAAGATTGTGACTGTTTGATACTACAGAATAAAAAAATTTGTAATGTACCAAGTGGTGCAGGGGTGTTGGACCCCTCCGCACTTGGATTTTGCAATGAACCGTATTTTCATCTATCAATGCCTATCGCACACTGCGCTTTCTCCAAGTAAGGGAAATACAAGTGTCGAGGGATTATGGATAGGTAAATACAGGGGAAGGTTGTTTATGGAGGGTCAGAAAAGTTTGCTCATTTTTGGAACATGGATACTGCAAGCAAGTTATAGTATCCTAGGGGGGACTGTAAGTTTCACAAAATTCAGGCAGTTCCACCCCCCCCCCCCGAAGATTATTTAATTAAATGAGACCCTAGTTGGACTGATTTTAAAAATCCAGGGGCACACAAAATGGCTGCGGTCAACCTCGTGACCAAAAGCCTGTAAGTTCCAATTGTGGACTCTGTGACAAGCTAACAGCTTGGGTATTTTTGATGTCTGCGAGATCACGAAACCAGACAGAACTTTTACATTTATGTATTGGGAGCAAACTCAGTTACATTCAGGCCCCCATTTACAGGCCATCAAGCTTGTTTACTCAAACAATCCAAACGATCAGTGGAGCCATCCATGGTTAGGCTGGCCCCATCAAGGAATCTGTTGAACAAGGGAGAGCAGTTATGGGGCCATTAGAAGCTATTACCGGCTATCTAAGTCGATGGGCCAAGATCGACACCTTTTGTTCAATTCCAACCCGCTCAAATCAGACAAAGGATGAGCTGACTTAGCGCGCGAGATAAGGGCTACCGAGAGGAGTATAACTATAGCCCCTCAGGAAGCCATGCTCTCTCTCTCTCCTCGCCTCCCGCGCCCTGCCTGCCACCACCCCAGGAAGAGGACCTACGAAGAAGAGCCCATCCCGAGAGGTGAAATACCCTGCCAGAGACTATTCTATTACTGGGGTATTTTCACCTGGACGGTACCCTGTGCAGCATTGAAACCACGTGGCATCGAAAGGCAGCAGGGCAAAGAAGCAAGATTCTCGTCTGTTTAAACGACTCGGACTGGTGAGCATGGAATTCTAACCCCTCATAAGATAGCCTAGCGAGGTTTAGAGGTGGGAGTTAAGGGGATTGCTAAAATTGTCATTTTAGTCATTTTCCCTCGATGTGCCATTTATTTCCCATCCCTGTTAAGTGTAAGTGCACTGCATCCATATTATCCTTTGTATAGAATCGTTCTCTGGTAATAAAATCTTGGTTTTTCTTTGCACCAAACCACTGGTCTGCTCGTTTTCTATATCGCTACCTGCAAATAAGTCCGGTGGTCAGAACTCAAAAGGGGCGAGCGATTCGAGCTGCTCAAAGGGGGTAGTCAGAGGCATAACTGACAAACCCAAGACACCCACACAGTAAAACCCCTTACAGGGCTCAGGGCCCACCTCTTGTATATTAACAGATTGCCAGCAGTGAGAATACTGGAGGCTGCTAACAGACACCACACTGTTCGACGTTAAAAAAAAACTCTCTTATCTATTGATATTAATGTGTGTGTGGGCGTGTGTGCTGTGAGAAGGATGCAGAGAAACTCCAGTATGATTTGGACAGGTTGGGTGATTGGGCAGATGCATGGCAGATGCAGTATAATGTGAATAAATGCGAGGTTATCCACTTCGGTGGCAAAAACAGGAAGACAGATTATTATCTGAACAGCAATAGATTGGGAGAAGGGGAAGTGCAACGAGACCTGGGTGTCCTTGTGCACCAGTCACTGAAGGTAAGCATGCAAGTGCAGCAGGCGGTTAAGAAGGCAAATAGTATGTTGGCCTTCATAGTGAGAGGATTTGAGTACAGGAGCAAGGATGTCTTGCTGCAGTTGTACAGGGCCTTGGTGAGACCACACCTTGAGTATTGTGTGCAGTTTTGGTCACCTTATCTGAGGAAGGATGTTCTTGCCATGGAGGGAGTGCAGTGAAGATTCACCAGCCTGATACCTGGGATGGCAGGAATGACGTATGAAGAGAGATTGGGTCAATTAGGCTAATATTTTCGCAAGTGTTTAGAAGAATGAGAGGGGATCTTATTGAAACTTATAAAATTCTAACAGGACAAGACAGACTAGATGCAGGAAGGATGTTCCCGATGGCGGGGGAGTCCAGAACCAGGGGTCACAGTCTAAGGATAAGGGGTAAGCCATTTAGGACTGAGATGAGGAGGAATTTCTTCACCCAGAGAGTGGTGAACCTGTGGAATTCTCTACCACAGAAGGCAGTTGAGGCCAACTTATTAAATATATTCAAGAAGGAGTTAGATATATTTCTTAAGGCTAAAGGGATCAAGGGATACGCGGAGAAAGCAGGGACAAGGTACTGAATTTGGATGATCAGCCATGATCGCATTGAATGGCGGAGCAGGCTTGAGGGGCCCAATGGCCTACTCCTGCTCCTATCTTCTATGTTTCTGTGTTAACTCATCTTCACTTTCAGGGTTAAGTCAAATAAGCTGATAACATCAAGACAGTTCTAAATTTTTTAATGTAAAAACAGAAAATGCTGGAAATAGTCAGCAGGTCAGGCAGCATCTGCAGAGAGAGAAACAGAGTTAACGTTTCAGGTCGATGACCCTTTGTCAGAACTGGAAAAAGTTGGAGGTGGAACAGGTTTTTAAGCAAGTGTAGGGGCAGGGAAAGGGGGGAGGGGAGGAAAGAACAAAAGGGAAGGTCTGTGATAGGATGGAAGGCAGGAGAGATTAAGAGACAAAAGGGATGATGGTGCAGGGCAAAAGGAGATGGTAATGGGACAAGTTAAGAAACAAAAGATGACTGTAGATGAAGTGTAAATGGCGATGGCAGAATGATCGACAGCTGCCATGTGAAAGAGAGAGAAAAAATGATAGGGGCCGAGGTTATGGCCTGAAATTGTTGAACTCGATGTGGAGTTCAACAATTTCAACAACCTCCCCCCACTGACCCTGAACACGGGGGCCCCACAAGGATGTGTGCTGAGCCCCCTCCTCTACTCCCTCTTCACCCTCGACTGTGTGGCTGTTAATGGTTCCAACACCATCATCAAGTTTGCGGATGATACCACGGTAGTAGGCCAGATCACCAACAACAATGAGTCAGCCTACAGGGAGGAGGTCCAGCATCTCATGAAGTGGTGCGCCGATAACAACCTGGCCCTTAACACCAAGAAAACCAAAGAAATCATTGTGGACTTCAGGAAGTCTAAAGGCAGTAGTCACACCCCCATCCACATCAATGGGGCTGTGGTGGAAAGGGTGGACAGCTTTAAGTTCCTCGGAGTCCACATCACGGAAGACCTCTCCTGGTCCCTCAATACCTCCTCTCTGGTGAAGAAGGCCCAGCAGCGCCTATATTTCCTAAGGAGGCTGAAGGGATGTAACCTGTCACCCCTGATCCTCTCTAACTTTTACCGCTGCACAATAGAGAGCATCCTGACAAACTGTATCACAGTATGGTATGGCAGCTGTAGCTACTATGACCGGAAAGCCCTGCAGCGGGTAGTCAAAACTGCCCAACGCATTACCGGCACCCGGCTACCGACCATAGAGCACATATACCAGAAACGCTGTCTACGGAGGTCACGGTCCATCATCAAAGACCCTACCCACCCCAGCCACAGTCTGTTCACCCTCCTGCCATCTGGGAGACGCTACAGATGCATTCGCACCCATACGACCAGGTTTAGGAACAGTTTCTTTCCCAGGGCTGTCATCCTACTGAACTCCACAAATAAACTCTAAAGCCTGCACATCTGCCAATGCACTTTATTAGGGTTATGTTTATGTTAATGTATTACAAGCCAAATGTATGTGGAATGTTTAAATGTCTTAATCTAAATGTACAATCTCGGGAGCCGCAAGCCTACATTTCGTTGTACTGCACTTGTGCACTAACAATGACAATAAAAGTTGATTTGATTTGATTTGATTTTGAGTCCAGAAGGCTGTAAAGTGCCTAATCGAAAGATGAGGTGCTGTTCCTCAAGCTTACGTTGAGCTTCATTGGAACAGTGCAAGAGGCCAAGGACGGAGAGGTCAGAGTGGGAGTGGCGCAGAGAATTAAAGTGACAGGCAACCAGAAGCTCGGGGTCACCCTTACGGACTGAACAGAGGTGTTCCGCAAAGTAGTCACCCAATCTGCATTTGGTCTCCCCAATGTAGAGGAGACCGCATTGTGAGCAGCGAATACGGTATACTAAATTGCAAGAAGTACAAGTAAATCGCTGTTTCACCTGGAAGGAGTGTTTGGGGCCCTGGACAGTGGGAAAGGAAGAGGTAAAAGGGCAGGTGTTGCATCTCCTGCACATGCAAGGGAAGGTGCCGGGCGAAGGGGAAGTGGTGTTGGGGGTGATAGAGGAGTGGACCAGGGTGTCGCGGAGGGAGTGGTCCCTTCGGAATGACGAAAGGGGAGGTGAGGGGAAGATGTGTTTGGTGGTGGAATCATGCTGGAGGTGGCTGAAGATGATCCGTTGAATGTGGAGTCTGGTGGGGTGAAAGGTGAGGACAAGGGGAACCCTATCGTGGTTCCGGGAGGGAGGGGAAGGGGTGAGAGCAGAAGTGCAGGAAATAGAACGGACACAGTCAAGGGCCATGTCAACCACAGTAGAGGGGAATCCTCGGTTGAAGAAAAAGGAAGACATGTCGGAAGCACTAGTATGGAAGGTGGCATCGTCAGAGCAGATGTGGCAGAGACGGAGAAACTGGGAGAATGGAATAGAGTCCTTACAAAAAGCGGGGTGGGAGGAAGTGTAGTCCAGGTAGCTGTGGGAGTCAGTGGTTTTATAGTGAATGTTTGTCAATGGCCTATCCCCAGACATGGAGACAGAGAATTCGAGGAAGGGAAGGGAAGAGTCGGAGATGGACCATGTGAAGGTGGTTTCTCTCATTTTTTTAAAAATTCATTCATGGGATGTGGGTGTCGCTGGCAAGGCCAGCATTTATTGCCCATCTCTAGTTGCCCTTGAGAAGGTGGTGGTGTGCCACCTTCTTGAACCGCTGCAGTCCGTGTGGTGAAGGTGCTCCCACAGTGCTGTTAGGGAGGGAGTTCCAGTATTTTGACCCAGCGACGATGAAGGATCGGCGATATACTTCCAAGTCAGGATGGTGTGTGACTTGGAGGGGAACTTGGAGATGGTGGTGTCCCCCTTCCAAGTCACTCCAAGTTAGTTCTAATCAGGAAATTAACATAATTTAGCGGAAATAAATGAAAATAAAAACATGTTGAAATTCAACATAAAAGTATTTGATTTTATAATTGGTTAAATAGTAACAATAGCATTGGTGTGTATCAAATTCTATCATTTAAAGACTAATACTTTGATGGGAGACATTCCCCTCCATTATATACATTAGTAAATTGAAGGAAAGAGGAGGCGCCTTCTGCTTAATGATCCTTGCAGTGGCTCCACTAATGAACACAAGGCAAAGGCTTGGTAATGACACAGGAAAATGACTCTCTTCCTCTCAAACAAGTCTCTGGCGAGCTGATGCACAGCAGAGGCCAAAACTCAGAATATTTAAGTGCAGCACTTACTAAAAAGCGGCACGGAAATAAAAAGTCATCGAGAGAGGTCACACTCCGCCCAAGCGACCGATCACAGACCAGCGTCCGGGGGTGCCCGTAGTCAGTAGAGCACTCTCTGACCAGGAGGAGCAATGTACCAACTATGTGCCAACGGTGAGGAACCTCGCATAACATAACTCCCACTTGTTTCACTTGCATAATAAATCTCCCATTTGTGCATTTGCATACAATAACGCACCTCTCACCTGTTTATTTGCATATAATATAAAAACTCGTACTTTTTTCATTTGCATTAATAACATATCTCCCACTTGTTCAATTGGGTATATCAACCCTCATGCTAGTTTCATTAGCATATATTAAAACTCATGCTTTTTCATTTACAAATAAGAATACTTGTTTCATTTGCATAATAATATATCTCTTACTTATATCAGTTACATACAATAACATTTCTCCCACTTGTCATATACTTATAATAACATCTTCTTATGGAGGTAGAGGGCATGGCTGAGGTACTAAATGAGTACATTGCAGTTGTCTTCGCTAAAGAGGCTGCTACCAATGTCACAGTAAAGGAGGGGGTAGTGGAGAAATTGCACAGGATAATAATAGATAAGAGGACTTAAAAGGTTGGCAGTCCTCAAAGTAGAAAAGCCACCCAGTCTGGATGTGATGCAACCTAAGTAACTGAGGGAAATTGCGTTGGCTTTGTCCGCAATCTTCGTTAGATATGGAGTGGTGCCCAATGACTGGAGGATTACAAATATTATACCCCTGTTCAAAAAAGGGAAAAGGGATAAACCTGGCAATTACAGTCAGCCTAATGTTAGTGGTGCGGAAACTTTAGATACATTAATCTGGGACAAAATTAATTGGAACTTGGAAAAATATGGGTTAACAAATGAAGCCAGCATGGATTTGTTAAAGGCAAATTGTGTTTGACTAACTCGATTGGGTTCTTTGATGAAGTAATGGAACGGGATTATGAGGGTAGTGCGGTTGATGTTGTGTATGTGGACTTTCAAAAGGGATTTGATAAAGTACCACATACTAGACTTGTTAGCAAAACTGAAGCCCATGGGATTAATGTGACAGTGGCTGCGTGGATACAAAATTGGCTAGGTAACAGAAAGCAGAGTGGTGGTGAACGGCTGTTTTTCAGACTGGAGGGAAGTGTACTATGGTGTTCCCCAGGGGTCGGTATTAGGACCACTGCTCATTTATATATATATTAATCACTTGGATGTTGGTATACAGGTAATAATTTCAAAGTTTGCAGATGGCATGAAACTCAGAAATGCAGTAAACAGTAGGGAGCATAGTAACAGACTTCAGGAGGACATTGACAGGCTGGTGAAATGGGCAGACACATGGCAGATGAAATTTAACGTAGAGAAGTGTGAGGTGATTCATTTTGATAGGAAGAATGAGGAGAGGCAATATAAACAAAATGGTCCCATTTTAAAGGGGGTACAGGAACAGAGTGACCCGGGGGTGTATGTACAAAAATCCTTGAAGGTGGCAGGAAAAGTTGAGAAGGCTGTTAAAAAGGCACATGGGATCCTTAGCTTTATAAATAGAGGCACAGAGTACAAAAGCAAGACAGTTATGTTAAACCTTTATAAAACACTGGTTAGGCCTCAGCTGGAATACTGTGTTCAATTCTGGACACCACACTTTAGGAAGGATGTCAAGGCCTTGGAGAGGGTGCAGAAAAGATTTACTAGAATGGTACCAGGGATGAGGGACTTCAGTTATGTGAAAAGACTGGAGAAGCTGGGATTGTTCTCCTTTAGAGCAGAGAAGGTTAAGAGGAGATTTGATAGAGGTGTTCAACATCATGAATGGTTTTGATGGAGTAAATAAGGAGAAACTGTTTCCAGTGGCAGAAGGGTCGGTAACCAGAGGGCACAAATTTAAGGTGATTGGCAAAAGAACTAGTGCAAAATATTGTCGACATTAAACAGGCATGGACAAGTCTAACTAACAGTGCATTGCCCTGCCACAGGAAATTTTGGGGCCATTGTATTGAATATTAATGGAAAGCAACTTTCTATTCACTATTTAAAGGGTGCGTTGATGCGATGAGCAAAGGATTGGATGACCTAGAACATCTGAGCCAAAGGCATAATGGTACTGTCAGGTGAAATCTTGGTAAACAGATGCCAAGAGGAATGTACACATCAACTGAGCAAGTTGCTGTACGGTGCATTAATCATTGTGTCAGTGAAGAAAATCTGCTTGTTTCTGTAGTTCTTTCCCTCCTTGCACTGTCCAGGGACCTGAGCACAAAATCTAGGCTGACACTCCAGTGCAGTACCGAGGGAGTGCTGCACTGTCGGAGGTGCCGCCTATCGATTGAGACGTTAAACCAAGGCCTTGTCTGCCTCGTCATGTAGACGTAAAAGATTCCAAGGCACTATTTCGAAGAAGGGCAGAGTAGTTCTCCCTGGTGTCCTAGCCAATATTTACCCCTCAACCAACTTTGCTAAAAACAGATTATCTGGTCGTTATCTCATTGCTGTTTATGGGATCGTGCTGTGCGCAGATTGGCTGTCGCATTTCCTACATTATAACAGTGACTACAATTCAGAAAGTACTTCATTGGCTGTAAAGCATTTTGGAGCATCCTGAGGTTGTGAAAGGTGCTATATAAATGCAAGTTATTTCTTATATCTAGTGGAGTGGTTCAATGTATTCTACAAAGCAAATAGCTAGCAAAGAAATAACAAGTGTGCAGTCACTAAAAACAACTCTGTTATTACTTTTTTCTTTCCTCATACATTTTGTTAGCCACTTTACTCCCCTTCCCTCTTGAAGTCATTGACTCTTTTAGTTCCAGAACCAACAGGTACCCTCAAGTGACCATTATACATGAGCAATGGCTATCAGCTATTTGGCAGTAGGGGCATCACAGGCGAGCCCAGTGCTCTCCTCACCAGGCATCTATATATGCGTGGACATACACACACACACTCTCTCTCTCTCCCCAATCTGGATCGATCAGAAGCACCAACCTAAGCCAAATTTCACCTCCCTATCTCAGAAATGTTTGCTCCCAACATTCAATTAAAGGCATTTTACTTGCGGAACAGATTTGTTGCATCGACAAGCAGCCAAAAGATTTACTTTAGAAACACAGAAACAGAAAAATAGGAGGAGTAGGCCATTCGGCCCTTCGAGCCTGCTCCGCCATTCAATATGATCATGGCTGATCCTCTATCTCAATACCATATTCTCGCTCTCTCCCCATACCCCTTGATGCCTTTTGTATCTAGAAATCTATCTTAAATATATTCAGTGACTTGGCCTCCACAGCCTTCTGTGGTAGAGAATTGCACAGGTTTTATGATGAATGTATGTGGTGAATGATCGATGGACCATGGAAAGCAGCAGTGAGCAGAGCAAAGGACGCGTACAAAGGCAGCAAAATAATGGACTCTGGTAATCGCTGTTCAGTTTGGGGATGAGAATAGCTGCATTTTTGGACACTGGCCTTTCACCTCTTAGATCCGATCCAGGCCAGGCCAGACCAATGAGATAAACATCTCTGGTCAATGAGGTGTCCTATGTGAAATGTGTTTGGGCAAATTCAATGCAATTCCTACTGGCCATGGACCCATGGCACAAAGCTGCCCTTGATTTGGCACAGAAATTGCAATCTCACTCAGAGAGGCTGGTGCAGGAAATGGAAGAAAAGTAAAAGTGCTTCAATTTAAAGAGGCAACATCATCACAGAAAAGTATGTGGTTATTGTATTTTTAGAAAGAATGAGTGAGTGTGAGAGAGAGAGAGAGAGAGAGAGAGAGAGAGAGAGAGAGAGAGAGAGAGACAGTAAGAGAGAGAGAAAAAAGAGAGAAAATTGTAGTGTATGTACCCGTCTACCTTTAAGGGAACTATTGAATGTAACCGTTCACCTTTAAGAGAACTACTTTTGGTGTGGCACTACTTGTTTGGCGTCTGTATACTGTAATGCCGACAGTGACCACACCAGTATATAAGTGTTGTGGCAGGATAACTAGGGCAGATTCGCCCGGACCTTCGAATAGTAAAGACCTGTTTGTTTGTTACTTCTGAAGTCTGTGTATTTATTAACTGCACAACCCACAGACTTTACAGTGGCGACGAGTCCGATCGTACCCTGCGGCAAGACTACCAAAGCAGCGAAGAGCGTCGAAGAGAGGCAACCGCCCTCGTCGTGCTGCTGGGAGAAAACACGAGGCTGCAGCAACAGAAAGAGAAAACACGAGGCGGCAGCAACAGAAAGGAAGCAGACTAGCAACAAAAGTTCATCAGCAACAGGCACTGACTACCCTTTTACCACGGTGCGGAGTGAGCCGATCTGCATGAAACAAGGCGGCCGCGGAGACTGTGAGTAGGGGAAGAGGTAGAGAATATCCGGAGGCTAAGGGCTGTGCACTCGACCACGGTCGAGGGGGAACGGAGCCGGTCAGAAAGTCGGGTCCAACGGCGTCGTGAGACAGTCGGACCTCGATCGGCGGGAAAAGCCGGCAGCGACCGCAGCCACGAAGCGCTGAGACTGGGAGTAGGCGCGGGAAGAGAAACCCAGCTGCAGCCGGGGAGGGAAACACCGGTCTGCGAGAGGGCTGGGAGGCGAACAGGAACCGTGCGGGTGGGAGTGAGAGACAGAGCCGAGCAAGGGGAGAGAGACTGTGCGAGAGCCAGTCCAGCGGCTGAACTGTTCTCCACCAACGGGGTACCCAGGGCCGGTAGAACCGAACGTGCGGGAGAGAGAGCGACAGAGCCGGGTATGGAGAGAGAGACTGCGTGAGAGCCAGTCCAGCGGCTGAACTGTCCTCCGTTAACGGGGTGTACCCAGCGCCGGTAGAGCATGCGGGCGGGAGGAAAAGACAGAGCCGAGTAAGGGGAGCTGTGCGAGAGCCAGCCCAGCGGCTGAACCTGTCCGCTGTGGGGAAAGCGTACCCCTTCCACCAGGAAGAAACGCGGGAAGCCGCCATTAGGCGGAGGAGACGACAGAAGCGGGAAACCGCCATTGAAGTGGGCGGGGAGAGAAAGGAAGAGCGGGAAACCGCCATTTTCACGGGAAAACCGCCATCTTAGAAATAAACAAATAAATAAGAATACTTAAAGAAATACTGGTGCTGCTCCCAAGGGAAGAAAGATGCCTAAGCGAGGGAATATTAACGATTTTAATTCTGAAATAGAAGACTGGGCCACGTACGTGGAACGCATAGAGATCTATTGCGAAGCCAACAAAATAGAGGAAGACGACAAGGCGATAACATTGCTAAACTCGATGGGGGCAAAAACATACGGGCTCTTGAAGCATCAAATAGCACCAGATAAACCGGCAGATCAGACTTTCGATGATATTGTAGCAGTGCTGAAGGATCACTTGAACCCCACACCGTTGATGCTGGCTGAACGATTCAAATTCTACGCAAGAACGCAGAGGAAAGACGAAAGCAATGCGGAATACTTGGTCGAACTGCGTAGGCTAGCGAAATACTGCCAGTTCGGAGGGAATCTGACAGAAGCACTGCGGGACAAGTTCGTATGCGGATTGTCCAAAGAAGGGACGCAGAAGCGACTACTGGAAGAGAATGACCTCACACTGGACAGGGCTGTCCTTATAGCTGCATCGCACAAAGCCGCAGCGAAAGGAACGGCGGAAATGCAGCTAAAGGCGGCGGCACTCGGGGTGGACCAAATTACTTCAAGCACAACAAAATGCTACCGTTGTGGGAAGACAACGCATGACCAGAATCAATGCTGGTTTAAGAACCAAGAGTGTAGGAAACGTGGCAAACTGGGTCACATCGCGAAGGTATGCCGGTCCGGGAAAAAGACCAACAATCAAAGGAAGCCACCACAAGAAAAGTACAACAAGGTACACAAGGTGGCTGAGAAGAGTTCAGACGAACAGAATTCAGACTCAGACCCAAACAACCAGGAGCTGGGTAGTCTGAGAATCCACAATGTGGGTAAAGAAACGGATCTACAAACCATCTGGGTCATACTCAAAATAGCTGGAGTCCAAGTAAGAATGGAGCTGGACACTGGATCAGCTCTATCAGTCATCAACCGAAGGGACTACCACCGGCTATTCTCTCACATACCTTTAAGAAATACCAAGTTCGTATTACAGACATACACGGGGCATAACGTATACCCCGTGGGGAAAATAAGAGTCAAGGTGAGAGATAGGGGTAAAGAACACCCAAGAATGAACTTGTACGTATTACCTGAGGGAGGACCACCACTTCTAGGACGGGAGTGGATTAAGAAAATAGACATGGAATGGCATTACCTAAAAGCCATAATGAGGGAGGACTCGGTGCAAGCTATTAGCTCAGATTCTGAAATGGATGATAAGACCAATTCGAATATGGAAGACAAGGCTAAAAGGGACTTGCCGACGATGGGGAAGAAAACGAAGACATGCAGAAGGACTTATGTTACCAAGAAGAATAAAGCTGCAGAGCAGAACTCCAGGTTGACAGAGAATTCTGAGCCTGTTCAAGCAAAGGATTCATCCACGACGGAAGAACACCGAGCTCGGACGCAAACTTATGTCAAAGTACGACAACAATTAGAACAGTTGAGTGACCGTCTCGTACAAGAGATGAAAAATATGGAAAAGTTCTGGGACACCGAATGGGAGAACTTGGAAAGACAACAGAGACAGCTAGCTCAAGCAGAGAGCGACCATAGAGCCATCGTGGCCAAATACCAATCACATTCCCCTGATGCTGTTCAGGAACTAGAATATTTACAGAACGAACCAAAGGAAGAGGAATCTTCAGGAAGCCAGGATTTTATTCCAGTTCTTCTCTACGACTCCTTACAAGCAGAGTGTGAGAAGTTGAAAGAACAGTATGAACAGGCCCAGGCTACAATTCTGGAGGGGGTTAACTCGGCAACCTCCGAAAAGCTAGTTTCAGTAGAAGCATATGAACAACTAAAGGTTGAACATGAGCAAGAAGTCCAAAGGCTGCAGGAAATTCTTGATGAGCTCAAGGCCAAGACAGACTCATCGGTAGAAGTTCCATCCATAGATGAGAAATTAGAGGTGAAAAACATGGCAGAACATGAAAGACAGGATGTCCAAGAACTCATAAAAACATTGAAGGAAACCCAAGACAAATATGAGGCGGCAATGACCGAGGTTCAACAACTTGAAGAACAGGTTCAACTGGGAATCCTTTCAGTGGGAGAAAAGGAAACTGTAAGAAACTCAGAGACTGTAAGAATGGTCCCTGAACATGAACTAGAGAGCATCAGGGCGCAACTTTTCCAAGCGCTGAAAGCCAAAGTACAAGAGGAACAGAAGGTGGAAGTATTGGAGGAAAAGGTGGATGAAATGGAGAAGACTCTGATCCACCGTGTTCCCAGGGAAGAGTTAACGGTCAGCCAACTCCTTCATATGCTGAAGGACAAGACTCTGCAAGGGGAACAATCTGAACACGAGCTTCAATCTTCAGGGGGAACGAGTTCGGAGCTCTCAAAAGTCACGGAGATAGCTGAGGTGGCAACACAGATTTTACAAGGATGCCAAAAGTACGTTGAATCACGTCAAGGTGAACAGAAGAATGTGGAAACCGTTACTTCAGTAGAAGGATTAAATAGCCTGATAACGCAATTCCCGATGGAAGGGAAGGTATTGAACTCACAAATGAGGTCCGTCGTGAAGGAATGGCAGATAACCCAGGAAGAGCGGGATGAATATGAATGCATGAAGAAGTCTTTTCAAGAAAGATGTCTAGGGAAGGAACCACCGTCAGCTAACGTCCAGATGGGTGAGGAGGAAGAAGAAGGCTCTCTCGCTGGTCTAACTCAGGACGAACCCGAATATTACCATGACCTGTTGAGTGACACTGAATATTACGAGGATGTGGTCTGCCCAGTTTGTGATGAAAACTCCCAAAGTGCTGAAATCCGGATGAAGCACTTAAGGTCTAAGGAACATAGAGAGTTGGTGGCGCTACAGCTGGCAGCCGAGAAAGGAGCTCCGAGAGTTTCAAAAAGGCAGAAAAGAAAAAGAAGAAGCAGAAGATAATAACTATCTAAAATATTATCACTTCTACCATCGCAGGCGGGACACTACGAAAGGAGCTAAATTAGTTGAAAAACTGGAAATTATCAAGACCGCCAGTTGGTTGTAAAAGTCCGCACTGCTGATTCAACAGGACGAAAGTTCAAGCTGTTACGTCAAGAAAAAGGCTATGGAGGAGTCATGCTAGCCATGTGAACCGGCTACACCAAAAGAGATGCTGTTCGGAGCGAGCCAAGATCAGAGGCTGAATCTATGAACTGTTTCCGCAGAGACTGAACCTGGGAACTGTTCCCACCGAGATTATATCTGTAAATTGTTTTATATGACGTTGACTCCACCGAGATTATATCTGTAAATTGTTTATATGAAGTTGAAGATATGTATGTTAACGGGGACTCTGTAAGTAATAAGCTAAAAAGGGAGGATTGTAGTGTATGTACCCGTCTACCTTTAAGGGAACTATTGAATGTAACCGTTCACCTTTAAGAGAACTACTTTTGGTGTGGCACTACTTGTTTGGCGTCTGTATACTGTAATACCGACAGTGACCACACCAGTATATAAGTGTTGTGGCAGGATAACTAGGGCAGATTCGCCCGGACCTTCGAATAGTAAAGACCTGTTTGTTTGTTACTTCTGAAGTCTGTGTATTTATTAACTGCACAACCCACAGACTTTACAAAAATGAGAGAAGCGAAAGACCAAGACAGAGAAAGAAATAGAAAGACAGTGAAAGTAAGCGAAAAAGACAGAGAGAGAAAAGAGAGAAAGAAAGATAGGAAGAAAGGACTTAATATCGCACCTCTCACAAACTCAGGACATCCCAAAGCGCTTTACAGCCAATGACGCACTTTTGAAGTGTAGTCACTGTTGAAAAGTAAGAAAACACAGAAGCCAATTTGCGCACAGCAAGCTCCCACAAACAGCAATGAGATAAATTAGACAATTTGTTTCAGTGATGTTGGTTGAAGGATAAGTAGTGGCCGGGTCACTGAGGGGCACAAGGGCAGAAAGGCCATGGTTATTTCATCATCATAATAAAGTCTCAAGCTACACAACAGTGCTCTTTACAATTCATAGTGCATACGCAATAAATGAAAAAAGAACGTTTTAATCACTCTTGTATCCATTTAGTTACAGGCAGTAGTGGATTTCTTCATATTACACTCATCGCCATGTGAAGAACCATGTGATTTGGAAGATGAGATCTCTACGACCCAATAGAACTCCAGTCTGATTTATCCTCGATATTACTGGACTTAATTTTTACAACTAAAGTTACTGAAAGCTCTATTCTTCTTTCACTCAGGTCACCTTCTCAGATCTTTTACAGTCCAATGCCACGGATTGTAAAATGACCTAAATGGTCCCAATTTAATCTGTCACTCCTTATAAAGATCTCTTATTGATTGTAGGGAGAATTACGTTACATGCTCCAGGTAAAGGGACTTTTCACACTTGCAGTGTTAATTGAATGATTTATTTGAAATCCTTTGTCAGAAGGCGACTCTCTTGAGTGTTCAGGTCTCACTCAGCATTCCACTCATATTCCCCATTTAACTTTTCTCATTTTTAATATTTCATGTTAAAGGCATTATCTAAATGTTGTTGCTCACCTCCCACAATACGGACACTTAATGCCTTACCACATCCAGTGCTCAGTATTTTCCCTTTCACCACAGCCAGCCAACAACTGCACATTGTGGGATCCACTAAACCATGTATAAAGACAAATCCACTCTTGCATTTTGCAGAGGATGCAATTTAACATCGTCTGATGCCCACAGAGACGACAGACAATAACATTTACAAACCTCAAAGAAAGAGGCAGCACAATCAATCTAATTGTTCGCTTCTCCAAATAAACTGGCAAAATGCCATTGAGGAAATGGCTTTTCTTTACAGCGATTAAAATGAAATAAGGTGGGGGAGGGGGGGACTTTGGGAACATGCAAATCTCTGATCAAAAATGGTTTAACAAAAAGCAGAGGCTTTTTTCAAATTTGATGGGAAGAGGACTCCTGTATTAAAGGCTCCATCCTCCTACAATTTATATATTAACAAAAAATCAGCCCTGTTCACAGAACAAGAAATTCAAGAGAAAAAAATTGTGATTTCAGCCCATCCTGCTCTGATATATATATATAGAATTATGATCTGGGCTGTCCATTAGAACATAAGAATTAGGAGCCGGAGTAGGCCATATGGCCCCTCGAGCCTGCTCCGCCATTCAGTAAGATCATGGCTGATCTTCAACCTCAACTCCACTTTCCCAGTGGTCCAGTGATAATTAGCATCAAGGGGTTCCTACTAATGGGCAATGGGATTGGAGGCTATCACTATAGATGTAGGCTGAGAGAATCAAATGTTTCAGGGAACACATTAAGAGATTAAGTGGGTGGGAAATAGAGAGTACAACAGAGTAGAAGGTTCAATGGGCCGAATGGTCTTGTCTCTTTCCATGCTTTCTTATGTCCTCACTTACCACAAGTTATAATACTGTTCCAGTTTAACTACAGTAGTGTCACTGATCCTATTCTACGTGGATACGCATGGTCTGAGGGAGGGTTTTGGAAAATTACAATCTTTTCTTTCATCATCACTTAGCAGTAGCTGACTAACTATTGAACAATACAACCGTACGTCCCACTAAAACTCTGAAACAGGAAACAACAATGCTGAATCCAATCTATATTGCTAGAAAATAGGAAAGCTGTCTGAACAGGGACACCTTACATTAACTGTGCTGTAGGTCTTAGACAGTCATACATATAGAAAGAACTTGCATTTATATAGCACCTTTCACAACCTCAGGACACCCTGGAGCGCTTTACAGCCAATGAAGTACTTTATGAATTGTACTGTAATGTAAGAAACATGGCAGCCAATTTGCACACAGCAAGCTCCCACAAACAGCAGTATGATAGTGACCAGATGTTGGTTGAGGGGCAAATATTGACCAGGACAATATATACACTGAAAACAAAAATGAAGGGTTGAAATCACACTGTGCAATGTTAGTTTAAGAATAAGTTAAAGCATCCTCTGTTAAAATAGTAGGAATTTCATGCAAACACTCATATGCTAACATCACGCAGCTGAACATCACCCCAAAAAAGCCTTAAAAAAAAACATAATTACTCTAAGGTGTTGGGATCTTCCTATCATTCCCACATAGGGTGTGAATTTCCTCAGGACTTCTCACGCTCTGCCGGCATAACTTTGGCGAATGATCGGTGGGAAGCGCATCTATGAGCATAAGCGAGGCTTCTGTAGTGGCAAAGTGAGAGAATACCCAAGGTATTTTCACCCCCTCCAATTCTCGCCTCTTGCGCATCCCCAATTTTCATCACTCCACCATTGGCGGTCGTGCCTTCAGCTGTCTAGGCCTAAGCTCCGAAATTCCCTCCCTAAACTCTCTGCCTCTCTCTCCTCCTTTAAGACGCTCCTTAAAACCTAACCCTTTAACCAAGTATTTGGTCACCTGTCCTAATATCTCCTTACAGGTTCATAGAATCATAGAATGATACAGGACAGAAGGAGGCCATTCAGCCCATTGTGCCTGTGCTGACTCTTTGAAAGAGCGATCCAAATAGTCTCAGCCCTCTGCTCTTTCCCCACAGCCCTGCAATTTTTTTCCCTTCAAGTATTTATCCAGTTCCCTTTTGAAAGTTACTATTGAATCTGCTTCCACCGCCCTTTCAGGCAGCGCATCCCAGATCATGTGGATCGGTCTCAAATTTTGCTTGATAACTCTCCTGTGAAGCACCTTGGGACATTTTACTACATTAAGGCGCTATATAAATGCAGGCTGTTGTCATTGTAATATTTAATAAAATAAAACAGAACATTTTCAATAGAAATTCTAACCTGAGCTCCCTAAAGGCTTTCTGAATGATGGAGCATGGGATAGATCATTGAGTCACACAGACCAGGAATGTCCCTATACTGAATTAACTATAATGGGTCTTAATGCCTCCTAGCTTTAAATGGTTTGTGTACTTGGACTGCTAAAGGAATGTTGGCCGTTAGGTCAAGGGGGCTGGAATGCAAAGGGGAGGAAATTATGCCTCAGTTGTACTGAGCCTTGGTTAGACCCTATCTGGAGTACTGCCTTTTGTCTTCGGCACCACACCTCAGGTAGGATATATTACCCTCGGAGGGGGCAGCACAGATTCACCAGAATGATACCGGAACTTAAAGGGTTAAATTTTGAGGTCAGGTTGGATAAACTTGGCTTGTATTCCCTGGAGGATTCAATAGGGTAGATACAGAACCTATTTCCTCTGGTTGGTGGGATCAGGAACAAACTGCTGTAATCTTTAAATTAGAGCCAGGCCATTTAGAATGGAAATTAGGAAGTACTTTTTCTACACAAAGGGTAGTAGAAATCTGGAATTCTCTCCACCAAAAGGCTGTGGATGCTAGGGGTCAATTGGAGCTTTCAACACTGAGATCAATAGATTATTGTTAGGCAAGGGTATCAAG
Source organism: Somniosus microcephalus (assembly GCF_052327205.1). Taxonomy (NCBI): domain Eukaryota; kingdom Metazoa; phylum Chordata; class Chondrichthyes; order Squaliformes; family Somniosidae; genus Somniosus; species Somniosus microcephalus. The sequence continues at coordinate 59,865,208 of NC_141006.1, read as the reverse complement.
GGATATGGAGCTAAGGCAGGTAAATGGAGTTGAGGAGCAGATCAGCCATGTTCTAATTGAATCGCGCAGGCTCGAGGGGCTAAATAACCTACTCCTGTTCCTATCTTCTTAAGTTCATTTTATCACTCACCAGGTTGACTGCAAAAAATCTAACTTTGAGGAGAAAAGGGGAGAAATCATTGACAAACTATAACTACTCCTTTTAAATACGTGCATTATAGCTAATGTCCAAAATGTAAGAGTTGTCAATCCGTCTCAATGGGATTGCCTCTAAGGTTCCTTGATAAATCAATAATTACGCTCTTCAGCCACAGTACATCAATTTGCTCAATGTTAAGCTTCATTAAGAATCTTCTCATTAAATTGATGTTCTTCTCTGACTCACCCTGTACCTTACAGTTAACACAGGCACAAGAGCAAAGTCCCATCAATAAGTGAACTTGCTTGTCTGGTTGGAGGCAATCAATAGCGACTTAGAGAGTGGCACACTGTGTGTGTTGTGGCTGAGTGAACTTGTACTACTTAAACCTGTATTAACATCATGGCAAATGGATGGGTTTTAGACTATAGCCTCTATTATCCATAATAGAGTAATGATTTGCTGAAGGTAAAGGATGATTTTGTATTCCATTGTTGGATGAGGAAAACAAGAAAGCCTCGTGAAGCCAAAAGGTTGAAATGTATTGGATTAGATCAGAGTGCCACCTACAGTCATACAGAGATGATGTACTTTAAATTCCACCATTACAGCCAACATGCCATGTCTTTCTTTAAACTTTTGCTCTTGTCTCGTAGTAGCTTAGTCTTCAGAGTAGTCGGCCTGAAGAACATGGAGGTCGTGGATGACAGGAGGATGTGTTAGGTTTCAGTTTGTACCACCTGGGCATTGAGTATCACCCAGGTGGAGCGCCGAGAGGAACATCGGATGGGGACGATTACATGCCCGGAGCAGAAACAGTCTAATTCTCCTTCCCTTTAAATGAATGGAAAGAAAATCGAGCAGGTTCCGTAACTGCTGCAAAATCCTCCAGGTCTAGTTTTCCGCTCAGGTGATGCTCAATGCCAAGCTGGTAAAGACAAACATCTACCCCAATGTCTTGTTTCCCCATCTCCACCTCACTTTCTCGTGATTCGGTCGGTATTCATTAAAAAAAACAAGACAGATTGCGAGTGGTAGCCATACCACAGACTCCCAAACAACAGGTCATCAGTCTGAATCAATAAATCTCAACTCAACCCAAATCTGTACTTCACCTGACGACATCTTATCTAATTGACTTCACACAGCAGTACAGATTGGACAAGTGCAACATCTCCTAAGGGGGGGGAAAGAAAAGATGGAAAATACACAAAGGACATTTGCCAAGTACAAAATTCACAGGGAGCAAGCTAAGTTAGAGATTAGAGCAAAAAAACAAAATCACACAGAATAGTAGAAGATGTGGAACAAAATCCAGTAGAAGGGAGTTGATTCGGAGTCAACAGGCACCTTTAAAAAGGAGCTGGATCGATGCCAGTTGAAAGAAAGACTTGCTTTTATATATTAACAGCTCTAAGAAACATCCCAAAGCAACTTCACACAAATTACTTCTGAGGTGTAATCGCTGTTGTCTTGTAGGCAAACATGGCAGCCAATTCAGGCACAGAAAGGATCCACAAACAGCAACGAGATAGAATCAGTTACAGCACAGAAGGATGCCATTCAGCCCATCGTGCCTGTGCGGATCTTTGAAAGAGCTGTCCAATTAGTCCCACTCCCCCTGCTCTTTTCCCCCACAGCCTGCAAATGTTTCCTTTCCAGGTATTTATCCAATTCCCGTTTGAAAGTTACAATTGAATCTGCTTCCAGTTACGCTGTTTTTTGGTTGTGTTAGTCCCATGCTTAGTTTGCCCAGGTACAATTACAGTATAAACTTTCCTGAGTAACAGAGCTTGAATTGACGAGAAGTTTCTTCTAAACAACATTCAACCAAGTCAGATTTTCCCCAATGACTAGGGTTGCCAACTCTGGTTTGACATATTCTGGGAGGTTTCATCACATGACCTCTTGCCTCCGACCATCCCACCCAGTAAACAGCCTTTTTCCCCCATCTCCAAAATGTTACAATTACTAAATGAAAGTGTTCAAAGAAAATGAAGAAAAAACACAATTACTTTTTATGCCCCGATGTGACCGGTTTCTGCGGTGGCCAATTTCCTATAGACCCTGCTGCAATCGGCAATTATTGTAAGTGGTTTCGCCCCGCCCGTAGTGAGCACGCAAACCCCCTTCCTACAAGTTCTGGACGATAGGGATTACTGAGGACAGATTGGAACACGGACAGCGTTTTCGGGCTCATCCGTACAGTGTTTATTAAGGTTGGCAAAACCACTCCACTCGCACAGTACGAGCGGTGTGAACACAACAGTACAGTTTAAAACAGTACAACCCTGACTTGTCCAACAAGCCCCTGCCATGCTGAGTTACCCCAGCCTAAAAACACCCTCCCGTGAACTAAACTATCACAGGACCCTTCTAACGCTAAACCCCCTCTGGTTTGGTATGAACATACAGGCACCCCCTCACACAGCTAAGTGATCTTGTGGGTGTGCAGGCTTGGCAATACTCACCTAGATTGCCCTTGATCTTGCTTGCAACTTCCTCCCGTACGTCCCGGCTACCTGGTTCCGTACCGGCCTTGCAGCATGCGAGTCCCAGTCTGAGTCGAAGTCCGTCTTGGTTGGAAGAGCAAGGCTCAGCTCCTCTTGACGTTCCATTGTGGGGAGGGCAGGAGAGAAAGAGCTATCCAAAAAGGCTCTCTGATATACCCCCCCCCAATACACAGACCGCTGTCTGTGGTTTTAATGGACACATGGGCTCAGGGAAATGGTTTCCAGGCCTCTTTCCAGGTTTGGATGGTTTAGATCTTGTTTCGATCTCCCAGCCGATTTAACTTAACGAACTCATCTTCTTCAGAAACAATGAGTCGCCAGCCTCGTTATTCAGGACTTGGGGGTGGGCTTCTCAGGCCATTGTTCCCAAGGACAGTCCGTTACCATACGAATGCAACCTGGTTACGTCAGCCACCTTCAGCTGGAGTGTTTTTCCACAGCTTCCCCCCCAAACAGCCTGCCCAGTTTTTAATAAGGGTATACGTTCATAATCTAAAAATCCATGGAGTCTGCACCGATTGCTATACCAATGATGTTTCTCCTGGGTGTTGCTTGCAGGAGATTAATCTTCAATTCCTGGAGACTCCAGGGCAATCCTGGAGGGTGGGCAGTGGCAACCCTACCAATGAGCCAGAATCTTTAAACCAGTCTGATCTTCAATGATTCGCTCTGCTGCCCAACAAAGTGTGACAGAAGCTGCACAGACTCGGTGCTTGTATTTTATTTTTTAAGATTGTCCTCCTTTCGCAGTTTGCCTTTCCAATCGAATTGGAATTATCCTGAGACCATTTACAACAACAACAACAACTTGCATTTATACAGCGCCTTTAATGCAGTAAAACGTCCCAAGGCGCCTCGCAGGAGTGGCACCAAACAAAAATTTGACACCGAGCCACATAAGGCGATATTAGGACAGATAACTAAAAGCTTGGGCAAAGACGTAGGTTTTAAGGAGCGTCTTAAAGGAGAAGAGGGAGTAGAGAGGCGGAGAGATTTAGGGAGGGAATTCCAGAGCTTAGGGCCTCGGCAGCTGAAGGCCTATGAATTTGCTTTCGTACTCTGAGAAGAGGATATTGGACTTGGCTGAAAGCAAATGTCGGACTCAATTCTATTACACAGCATAAACAGAGCAACATAAACAAGGTTGTGTTGTGGTCATGTGAACTTTCACCCAAAACAACATTTCCACTAATACAAAAGCAAAATACTGCAGATGCTGGAAATCTGAAATAAAAACAGAACATGCTGGAGATACTCAGCAGGTCAGGCAGCATCGAGGAGAGAGAAACAGAGTTAACGTTTCAGGTCACTGACCCTTCGTTAGGCTGTCTGTCAGTCTCGCTCTCTCCTGTTCTTTATTCATTCCTCCATTGATCAGATGCTTATTCTGCTGATGGAACTAGCAATGTTAGGATTCTGGTCAGCTGGAAACCTAGGTATAGTTAGAGCGAAGCTTACCATAAAATGCAGGCAACCATGTCCAGTGCCACAATGAACAGAAGTTGTTGAGGTGATGTAGTGACAGAGTGAGTTCTGGGTCACGGTGTAGCACATAGAATTACATCGAGTGTACGGCACAGAAACAGGTCATTCGGCCCAACTACTGCATGTCGGTGTTTATGCTCCACATCAGTCTCCTCCCACCCCTCTTCATCTCATCCTATCAACATAACCTTCTATTCCTTTCTCCCTCATGTACTTATCTTGCTTCCCCTTAAATGCATTTATGCTATTCACTTCAACTACTCTATGAAATAGCGAATTCCACATTCTAACCACTCTTTGTGTAAAGAAGCTACTCCTGAATTCCTTATTTGATTTATTAGAGACTATCTTGTATTTATGACCCCTAGTTCTGGTCTCCCCATAAGTGGAAACATCTTCTCTACGTCTACCCAACTAAGCCAATTCAAAATTTTAAATATCAGGTCTCCCCTCAGTCTTCTCTTTTCTAGAGAAAAGAGCCCCAGCCTGTTCAGCCTTTCCTGAAAGTTATAACCTCTCAGTTCTGGAATCATCCTAGTCTGACCTGCTCCCATTCCCCTACACAGCAAGCTTCTGATCCCAACCATGCTTGTCTGGGGCAAACTTTGGTACTTTGCCTCAGGGAAGGAGGGAATTCTGGGAATGAATGACCCCTGGCTACTTTCACACACCCCTTAGTGACTAGCCCAAGAGTAGCATTGGTAACAGCTCAGGAGGTCAGGCGGTGAATGATGCATGATATACAATATCAAACCATCCAGTCAAGAGAACCAGACCAATATTAGGACCAATCAGGCTGCTTATCAAACTAATCAGTAAACCTGCAACTGTCAGTAAGGGCATTAACTGAATGCTCTCAGGAGTGTTACTACTTATAGAGAATACAACTTGTGCTGAACATACAGATTCCTAAAAACTTCCCAAGTGAAAGTTTGTAACAACTGTGCCAAAAATCTCAGGTGGGCAGCAGTAAGGGGGGTGCATTTGTCCTCGGCGTCACTGTCCGAGAGACAGGAGTCAGAGTTCCCACTTCAGATCACTGCAATGTCTGTGTGTGCGCATGTGTATGTGTGTGTCCGTGTGAGTGTGTCTGTGTGTCTGTGGGAGTGTGTGTGTGTGTCTGTGGGAGTGTGTGTGTGTGTGTGGGAGTGTGCGAGTGTGTGTGAGTGTGTGCGTATGAGTGCGAGTGTGTGTGAGTGTATGCGTATGAGTGCGAGTGTGTGTGTGTCTGTGTGAGTGTGTGTGTGTGTCTGTGGGAGTGTGAGTGTGTCTGTGGGAGTGTGAGTGTGTCTGTGGGAGTGTGCGAGTGTGTGTGTGTGTGCGTATGAGTGCGAGTGTGTGTGTGCGTATGAGTGCGAGTGTGTGTGTGTCTGTGGAAGTGTGTGTATCTGTGTGAGTGTGAGTGAGTATGAGTATGAGTATGAGTATGAGTGTGAGTATGAGTATGAGTATGAGTGTGTGTGAAAGTGTGAGAGTGCGTGAGAGTGTGAGTGTGTGTGTGAGTGTGTGTCTGTGGGAGTATGTGTGAGTGTATGTGTCTGTGTGTAAGAGTGTGGGAGTGTGAGAGTGTGAGAGTGTGAGTGTGTGTGAGAGTGTGTGTGAGAGTGTGTGGGAGTGTGTGTGGGAGTGCTATATAAATGCAAGTATTTCTTTCTTTTAACCATTGAACATATTCGATCCTTTGAGTAAGATAAACCTACCATAAGCCAGTACCAATTCTGAACTCCTTAACTGTCCCAACAGTGCAACCCTCTGGTCAAGAGCTGGAACGACAACATTTGATGGTAATAAGCTGAAAAGAGCTGTTGGCATAAAGCAATGAATGTTAACTCAGCAACAGAGGGACCCAATTAGGGGGTGTCCATCAATGTTGGTGATTTTTTAAATTTAATTCATTCTCAGGATGTGGATGTCACTAGGCAAGCGTTTATTGCCCATTCCTAGTTGCCCTGAAAACAAGAATGAAAAGGAATACTTAGTTGTATCACCACCTTGTCAGGGCAACTAGGGATGGGCAATAAATGCCGGCCTTGCCAGCGATGCCCACATCCTGAGAATGAATAAAAACAGGACACCTGTCAAACACTTTCAAACAGACCTCGCCTTGTAATATACTGTTGGAGCTGAGTGGATGCTTGTGTACCAGTGAGTGAGTAGGGCAGCAAGATAATATTAGCTGCGAGATTGGAAACGTTGCTGGCTTCAACCTCCCGTGCCCCTTCGATGATGTCCCAACCAATGATGTCAAAGGGTCTCCTCAAACAGGATCAAGGACCTGGGTCCTCATGCAGTTTTGTTCTGCTTCTTTTGATTCGGAACATAGGAACAGGAGAAGGCCATTCAGCCCCTCGAGCCTGTTCCACCATTCAGTTAGATCATGGCTTATCTGTATCTTAACTCCATCTTTCCGCTTTGGTTCTGTAACCCTTAATCCCCTTGCCTAGCAAAAATCTACCAATCTCAGTTTTGAAATTTTCAATTGACCCCCAGCCGCAACAGACTTTTGGGGAAGAGAGTTCCAGATTTCCAGTACCCTTTGTGTGAAGAAGTGCTTCCTGACATCACCCCTGAACGGCCTGGCTGTAATTTGAAGGTTATGCCCCCCTTGTTCTGGACTCCCCCCACCAGAGGGAATAGTTTCTCACTGTCTACCCTATCAAGTCCTTTAATCATCTTAAACACCTCAATTAGATCGCCTATTAATCTTCTAGATTATTGTGATCTATTTTTCTCTACAAGCAGGCGAGTAGTCCACAAGGATTTGCTCTTTCAAGTTATAAGTTGCTGCTTGTATTTATGCCATGGTTCAGTATGGCCTGGCCTGGCCTGGTTAACATTTGGTGGCTGATTCTCTCCTCCCAGGACAGCAGTGAATTCTATGAAGCTTTGGATGGGTTAGCACAAAATGCGCTACAGATTCTGAGGGTACACCTACATAGAATCATAGAATCATACAGCACAGAAGGAGCTCTGCAATTAAAAAAGAAAGACTTGCATTTATATAGCACCTTTCACGGCCACCGGACATCTCAAAGCACTTTACAGCCAATGAAGTACTTTTGAAGTGGAGTCACTGTTGTAATGTAGACCCACTCCCTTGCTCTTTCCCCATAGTACTGTAAATTTTTCCCCTTAAGTATTTATCCAATTCACCGTTCAAAGTTACTATTGAATCTGCTTCCACCCCCCTTTCAGGCAGCGCATTCCCGATCACAACAATTCATTGTGTAAAAAATGTCTCCTCCTGTCTCCTCTGGTTCTTTTGCCAATCACCTTAAGTCTGTGTCCTCTGGTTACCAACCCTCCTGCCACTGGAAACAATTTCTCCTTATTGACTCTGTTAAAACCCTTCATGATTCTGAACACCTCTATTAAATCTCCTCTTAAGCTTCTCTGCTCTAAGGAGAATAATCCCAGCTTCTCCAGTCTCTTCACATAACTGAAGTCCCTCATCCCTGGTACCATTCTAGTAAATCTTTTCTGCATCCTCTGCAAAGCCTTGACATCCTTCCTAAAGTGTGGTGCCCAGAATTCAACACAATACTCCAGCTGAGCCTAACGGGTGTTTTATATAGGTTTAGCATAACTTGCTTTTGTACTCTATGCCTCTATTAATAAAGCCAAGGATCCCAGATGCTTTTTTTAACAGCCTTCTCAACTTGTCCTGCCACCTTCAAAGATTTGTGTACATACACCCCCAGGTCTCTCTGTTCCTGCACCCCCTTTTAAAATTGTACCATTTAGTGAGTGTATAATTGAGAAAAGCACTTGGCATATGTTGCGTTTGCAAAGATAATCCAGAGGCCGTATGCAGAGCTCAGTTCATGTTGCTTTTAATGGCTGATCCAAAAACACACTTCCAGGCAAAAACAATCGAATACCTATATCCAATGTCAGACACAATACAATGATCACAGCACTATCAAACTCCATGTGCTCAGGCCAAGGCAATCGAGTACCTGTCACCAAATGTCAGACATAACATTTCCTCCCCCCTCACAGAATTTCAAACATGAAATGTAGTGACAAAGTCCTGTAGGTGGCCAGGGCGAGAACGTGTACGAACAGGCCGAGGTGCGGACTGGTGAAGAGCAGGCCGAGGTGGGGACTGGTGAGGAGCAGGCTGAGGCACAATATCTGCTTGAGGGTTGGCTGGCTGAGCCACATGTGCATCCCGCCAGTCTGGGGATAAGGCTTGGGGATTAGATCCGTATAATCCCGCATCAGGGGGTGCTGGCACCTTCCGAAGGCGGCTGGCATGCCACCGAGAGCCGTCAGTGAGGCAGAAAGTGGCTGGTCCAAGTTGGCGGCTGATTTGGAGAGGGGAGGACCAGAATGAGGCCATCTTATTGTTGCGGTGAGGCCTGCGGATTCTGACCCAATCGGAGACTGAGATGTTGGGCACCTTGGCCCTCTTCGACTGGTCGAAGCGGAGTTTCATCTTCTCCTGCTGTCTAGCGACTGTGGCTTGAGCCCGTGGAGCAGGGCTCTGAGCTAGCGAGGGGCGGAGCCTGCCAAGGGGCAGCATGAGCTCACGGCCTAGCATGAGGGATGCGGGTGAAACCCCTGTAGTGGAATGCTGGGAGGCTCTGTAGTGCAGCAGTGTGTGGAGGAGGGCCTTGTCAAACGCACACCCCTGGGATAGGTGTACTCTGAGGCCATTTTTCAGTGTCTGGTTAAAACGCTCCACCCCCCCATTTGACTCGGGGTGGTAGTACGCTGTGCGTGTGTGACGGATGCCCTTGCTGTCAAGGTAAGAGGAGAGTTCCGAAGAGACCATTTGGAGGCCATTGTCTGTGGTGATGGCCTTTGGATGCCCCCAGCGGGAGAAGAGGGGCTCAAGGATATCGATGATGACCCGAGAGGTGACGGAGCCCACGGCAATGACCTCTGGCCATTTTGAGTGCAGGTCATAGGTCACCACTAGGAACCGTTGATGGTGGGGGACACCATGGATCTCTCCGCAGACGTCCAGCTGCAGGTGCTCCCAGGGCTGAGAGGGCCAGGCAAGGGGTTGCAGGGGTGGAGGAGCTTGGTGGCCAGTCTTGCCACTTACAAAGCAGGCTGCACAGTCCTTGACCAGGGCCTTGATTTCCCTGTCGATACCCGGCCACCACACTAGGTCTCGGCATCGTTGTTTGAGCTTCACTATGCCCAAGTGGCCCTCGTGCGCCATGGATAAAACACGCGCACGAAGGGCACTTGGGACCACAGTGCAGAGCCCACGTGCAACACAGGAGTCATTCTAGCAGGAGAGCTCCTCTTTAACTCTGGAGTAGGCAGACAGTTCCTCAGGCACCTTGCGAGGCCAGCCATCTCTGATGAAGGTGCGCAGCTGGGAGAGGGCCGGATCCTGTTCAGAGGCCTCTTTGAGCTCCTGGAGAGAGACTGTGGTTTGGAGAGGCATGTGCAGCATCTGGACGATATCCTGTTCCACATGTTCAGACCCGACGAGTGGGGCTGGGGCAGAGACAGTGCGGGAGAGCAGATCTGCAACAACATTGTCATGTCCTGGTGTGAGCTGGAGACTGAAATTGTATTGGCGGAGGCGGTCAGACCAGCGGTGTAGACGCAGTGGTCTGTGGCCCATGCCGGATGTCGACAGCAGGGCAGTGAGAGCCTGGTGATCGGTTCGCAGGGTGAAAACACGGTCATACGTGTACAGGTGCCACCGCTCACATGCCCAGACGCACGCCAGCGCCTCACACTCGCCTACTGAGTACTTCTGTTCAGTGGGGCTAATGGCTCGGGAGGCAAAGGCAATTGGTTTCTCCACTCAATTCTGTATCTGCGATAACACCGCCCTCACAGCTGCAGCAGACGCGTCGCAGGTGACGAGGGTGGGGCTGGCGACGTCAAAGTGAGCCAACACTGCGAGCTGCGATTTGAGGAGGCGAACAGCTTCCATACAGGCTTGTGACCACACCCAGGGCTCATCCTTTCGCAGGAGCTGGCGCAGTGGGGCTGTGGTGGCTGAGTATTGGGGCAAAAACTTCAGGTAGTACCCAGTCATGCCAAAGAAGGAGGCAACCTGTGCTGCAGAGCTGGGTTCTGGGATGCTGTGAATGGCATCCACGTTTGACTGGAGTGGGGATATACCGTCAGCCAACAACCGAAACCCCACAAATTCGATCTCTGAAACAGCAAAGACACACTTTTCGCCATGCAGTGTGAGCTTCTGTTTTGCTAGAGCCGTGAAAACTCTGTGAAGGCATTCGTCATGAGTGTAGGTCGAGGGCCCATGCACGACGATGTCATCCAGGTAGATGGCCACCCCAGGAATGCCCGCGAGCACAGAGGACATCACCTTTTGGAAGCAGCTGGGTGCAGAGCTAAGTCCAAATGGCATCCTGGTGTACCGAAAGACGCCAGCATGTGTCACAAAAGCAGTGAGGTCCCTGCTGCTGGGGTGGAGGGGAACTTGTAGATAGCCCTGTCGAAGGTCCAGTTTCGAGAACAGGATGGAACCATAGAACTGCACTGAGTTCCTCTGAGTGGGCAGTGGATATTTGTCGGGGATTACGGCCTTATTCACTGCTCGAAGATCGACACAGACGCGTAGACCACCTGACTTTTCGTTGCGACCACCAGGTTGGAGACCCATGGGGAGGCATCAACTGGTTCGATGATACCAGCTTCCAGTAGCTGCTTTAGTTCAGCTGTGACCCCGTCACGGAGAGCAAGCGGGATGCGGCGCAGTGGCTGAATGACAGGGGTAACGGTGGGGTCAACCGTGGGCTGGTGGGTGAAGGCAGTCAGGCAGCCCAGACCCTCGAAGAGTGCTGGCCATGTTTGGCACCACGGTGAGGCGACGTGCAGAATCGCAGACCTGTCGGTGTCTAAAAGAGAAAAACCCAGGTCAGTGAAAAGATCCAGTCCCATCAGGTTAGCTCCTTGGCGTGCCACATGAAAGCAAAACTTTTGTTCCATAGCGTACAGTGAGGTTGACTGAGCCCACTAGTCCAATTTTCGAATTACCATACCCGCAAAGGGCAGTGGAGGGCGCAGAGAATGGCAGGGAGCTGAAAAAGCATTTGAATGTGTCCACATTCAACAGTGAGATGCTGGCACCGGTATCCAACAACAGAGGGATGCACACATCATTCAGGTTAATTGTGCATGACTTGAAAGCCACTACTGGCCCAGAGCTCACGTTGTGAATTATAGGCCAACTGCTTGAGGACTGAGAGTGTTCATTTGTAGCAACAGGGGCAGAGCGGCAGACATTGGCAAAGTGATTTTGTTTTCCACAATTGCGACAGGCTTGGCCGCGCGCGGGGCAAATCTGCGCTCTGGTAGCATGTGAACGAGGTCCGCAGTTTCCACACTGTTGCCGCGGTAGCGCGCGTTGTTGCCGTCGCGCGAGCATTACCGTGTCAGAGCTGTCGGGGACGAGGGCGCTGTCACTGGGTGTGTGTGCTAGTTTCGCTGCACATTCGGCTGCAGACTCCACTTGAAAGGCAATGTTGACTGCCTGTGACAACAACAGGTCGTCAGACTCGAGTAACAGTCTTTCACGCACTCTCACATAGAAACATAGAAGATAGGAGCAGGAGTAGGCCATTCGGCCCTTCGAGCCTGCTCCGCCATTCAATGAGATCATGGCTGATCATTCAAATTCAGTACCCTGTCCCTGCCCTCTCCCCATATCCCTTGATCCCTTTAGCTTTAAGAAAAATATCCAACTCTTTCTTGAATATATTTAATGAACTGGCCTCCACCGCCCTCTGTGGCAGAGAATTCCACAGGTTCACCACTCTTTGGGTGAAGAAATTCCTCCTCATTTCAGTCCTAAATGTCCTACCCCTTATCCTTAGACTATGACCCCTGGTTCTGGACTCCCCGACCATCGGGAACATCCTTCCTGCATCTAGTCTGTCCAGGCCTAACAGAATTTTATAGGTTTCGACAAGATCCCCTCTCAATCTTCTAAACTCCAGTGAGTATAAGCCCAATCGACGCAATCTCTCCTCATACATCATTCCTGCCACCCCAGGTATCAGCCTGGTGAATCTTCGCTGCACTCCTTCCATGGCAAGAACGTCCTTCCTCAGATAAGGCGACCAAAACTGCACACAATACTCAAGGTGCGGTCTCACCAAGGCCCTGTACAACTGTAGCAAGACATCCTTGTTCCTGTACTCGAACCCTCTTGCTACGAAGGCCAACATACCATTTGCCTTCTTAACCGCCTGCTGCACCTGCATGCTTACCTTCAGCGACTGGTGCACAAGAACACCCAGGTCTCTTTGCACTTCCCCTTCTCCCAATCTATTGCCATTCAAATAATAATCTGCCTTCCAGTTTTTGCCACCAAAGTGGATAACCTCACATTTATCCACATTATAGTGCATTTGCCATGTTTCTGCCCAATCACCTAACCTGTCCAAATCGTACTGGAGTTTCATGACATCCTCCTCACAGCATACCGTCCCACCCAGCTTTGTGTCATCTGCAAATTTGGAGATACTACATCCAATTCCCTTGTCCAGATCATTAATATATATTGTGAACAGCTGGGGTCCTAGGACCGATCCTTGCGGTACCCCACTAGTCACTGCCTGCCACTCGGAAAACGACCCGTTTATTCCAACTCTTTGCTTTCTGTCCGCCAACCAGTTCTCTATCCAAGTCAATACTTTGCCCCCAATCCCATGTGCCTTAATTTTGCACGCTAATCTCTTATGCGGGACCTTATCGAAAGCCTTCTGAAAGTCCAAATACACCACATCCACTGGTTCTCCCTTATCTATTTTACCAGTTACATCCTCAAAAAATTCCAGTAGATTAGTCAAGCATGATTTACCTTTTGTAAATCCATGTTGACTTTGTTCGATCCTGTCACTGCTTTCCAAGTGCTCTGCTATTACATCTTTTATAATGGACTCTAGCATTTTCCCCACTACCGATGTCAGGCTTACCGGTCTATAATTCCCCGCTTTTTCTCTGCCACCTTTTTTGAATAGTGGGGTAACATTAGCTACCCTCCAATCCATGGGTACTGTTCCAGAGTCTATTGAGTTCTGGAAGATGACCAGCAATGCATCTACTATTTCTAGGGCCACTTCCTTAAGTACCCTGGGATGTAGATTATCAGGCCCTGGGGATTTATCGGCCTTCAGTCCCATCAATTTTCCTAACACCATTTCCCTACAAATACTGATTTCTTTCAGTTCCACCCTTTCATCAGACCCTATGTTCCCCGGTATTTCTGGGAGGTTATTTGTGTCCTCCTTTGTGAAGACAGAGCGTTGTTGGTGTGCTCTATTAGTTGATCACGCACCATCTCGTCTTGTAGTGCACCGAACTTGCACGAGCTAGCTAACCCCCTCAAATTAGCCACGTATTGATGCACCGACTCGCCGGGGAGTTGGTGACGCTGTCTAAAAATGAATCGCCGCAGGAGGGCACTTTGTGGGGCAGAGAAGTGTGTGCTTAACAGAACCACAGCCACATCATATGTTTGAATTGAGTCTGCTGCGCATAATGTCCCAAGAACACGCTGGCCCTCCGCTTCCAAGCAATGGGATAACAGTGCCTTTTTCTGTGCTGTACTCACATTTTCTAGTCCAAGAGCAATGAGGTAGGTTTCAAAGGACTGTAACCAGCGAACCCATGGGATCGGGGGCTCACCGGGTAGTGCAAGGAAGGGAGGAGGTGGTGGAAGAGAGATTTCAGCCATCCTCGTCGCCAATTGTTGCGTTTGCAAAGATAATCCAGAGGCCGTATGCAGAGCTCAGTTCATGTTGCTTTTAATGGCTGATCCAAAAACACACTTCCAGGCAAAAGCAATCGAATACCTATATCCAATGTCAGACACAATACAACGATAACAGCACTATCAAACTCCATGTGCTCAGGCCAAGGCAATCGAGTACCTATCACCAATGTCAGACATAACAGCATAGAAAGCTGTACTGTGACATTACCTTAGTACCATTCTTCAGGTCAATCATCTTCTTCATGATTTGCATCCAGATTCATCAGGTCCTGCAAACAGCATTGGTTCTGTCTGAGCCAATGCTTTTGATGATGATTCCACTCTGTCCATTCAAAATAGTCCTCCTTCCCTGCACTGTATGGCTGAGGAGCACCGGCTCATCAAATTCAGCGAGTTTGAAGGAGGGTTTTAAAGGAGAGGGGGGGTTGAGAAGTGGGGAGATTTAGGGAGGGAATTCCAGAGCGTAAGGTCTAGACGGCTGAAGGCACAGCCGCCAATGGTGGTGCAAAGGCAAGGAGGGATGCACCAAGAGGCTAGAATTAAAGGAACACAGAATTCTGGGGGAGGATGTGTAGGGCTGAAGGAAGTTACAGAGATATGGGGGGTTGAGGCCATGTAGGGTTTTAAACATGAGGATAAGAATTTTAAATTGGAGGCATTAGAGGACTGGGAGCCAAAGTAGGTCAGTAAGGCTGCGGGCGATGGGTGAGCAAGACCAATCTCAGTGACTGTGTATCGATAGGAGCTAATGGTGGTGGGGGCGGGTGGGTGAGGGGGAGAACTCTGGTTCTGGTTGACTGCAGAGCTCAGAAACCATAGCCTGAATGTCCAGCTTTGGGTTTAGAATGAAATTCGACCACTCATGACTCAACAAAGAAAGTCAAGGGTTTGTAGGGATATGGAGAAAGAGAGAAAGAGTCGGGGAGTGGGACTAACTGGGTTGCTCTTTGACAGAGCCAGCACAGGTTCAATGGGCTGAATGGCCTCCTACTGTGCTGTACTATGCTATGATTCTATGATTCTAGGTACAGCTAGGCCCAACCTGACTACTAGGGTTCTCTTTTGTTCATGTGTTCCTGTTACTCGTTCTGAAATGATTCTATGCCTTGTTTTGGTATTGCCAATGGCAGATGTGATGTGATTGTAATGGTGTCCATTTTGGGAGTTGTTGATGTATTTTTGGGGGTTCGTTTCTGTTATACTTCATTAGCTTTCTAGATTGGAGGGTTGGACAAACAAAACACCCGACCCGAATTTCTGTCAGTCAGGCAGATGTACACCAGCAAAGTATTGTTACATTTTGGACATCAGTGTACATCTAAAGAGCAGATTAAAGCTCTGCAAGGTGGAAATCTGACTTCAGATAGATTTAGGAACTTTGCAGAGATAATAACAAAAACTGGAAAATGGACTTAGAACAAGCAAACTGCCTCAACCCTTAAACCCATATTGCTTCCAATCTGAACACAATCCATGGCAAGAACCTTAGTATATATGTGTGCCCCTTCCACAAACACCATGTAATCATAATGTAGAATAATGCCACAATGTATACATCAGAATGCATGGTCATGTCATGCAAACAGCACTGGTTCTGTCTGAGCCAGTGCTTTCAATGATGATTCCTTTCTGTCCATACATTGGGGTAGATTTTCCTGAAGCTGTCGGGAAGGAGGCGGGACTACAACTTTCAGGTTTTAGTCCCGCCTACATCGACGTCCAGCCAATCCGCATGATTTTCCCTTGATTGACATTGTTGAGCCCGCCCAGTGTGCTCAGCAGGCTAATTAAGGGCCACCCGGCAACAGGTGACATCACAGACTGAAATTTCATCTGTCAAGAGTTCTTGACAGATGAAATATCAGTGTTTCACAGCTGTTTGAAGCTGTCAAACACTGACAGTCTGACTTCTAACCTGAGTCCTTCTACACAGGCTCAGTTAGAGCTGTCACCGGCAATGAAAGCTGAAGGCTGTCACTTTTGACAGATCGCAGCCATTTTGCTTTCATTGCCGGCTGAGTGATGGACTCCCGAAACCTAGAGGAAGAAAGGCTGTTAAGGTAAGTACAGGTAATTTAAACTTCTTTACACACTTTAGACACACCAAACGCACTTACCTTTGCACTCATGCACCCATCACTCACCTGAACACCGACATCGCGACCCCTCCAAGTCCTTCAACCCGACGGCCCGACTGCTCTAACCTGTCGTGGTTTGGAGCCGTTGGGAATCCCACATGACACTCCTCAAAATAAGGATTAGGCTAAAAACTGCCTGTTAACTACCGGTTAACAGGCAGTTAATTGGCACTAATCCCTTCCCGCCTCGGGTCGGCGGGTCCCAGTGCAGGGCGGGTAACCGCCTCCTCTGAAACTTACGTGGAGGCGGGTTTTGGGCGGGATGGTGTCGGGACCCCCGATTTCAGGATTTCCTCCCCCCCCCACACGCCTGAAACCCCGCCCGACAGCTTCAGGAAAATCTACCCCCTTGTCTCAACATTACCAGAAATAAAAATTCAAATCACTTTTCATCAAGCCTTTAAGAGTAAGGGTGGAGAGGAGAGAGGAACTTCTAATAAATAGAAATAAAAGCTTTTGAGAGTGTGTTTAATGTATACGAGCAGGGTGTTCTCTCACCATCCTGGCCAAGGTTCCTCCCACACCACCAAAGGAAACAAATTAACTGGTCAGTTACCTCATTGCTATTTGTAAGGAGCTTGCTGCATGTTAATTGGCTGCTGTGTCTGCCTATAATAACAACAGTGACTACACTTCGAAAGTACTTCATTGTGTGAAGCAGGAAGTTAATATCGGTCAATTAATTGGGGAGGTGGGTAACAGACATAATGGAAATCCAACAACAACTTAAATTTATATAGCGCCTATAATGCAGAAAAATGTTCCAAGGCGCTTCACAGAGGTGTGAGGAAGTCAAATGCTGTGTGTAGTGGCGCTTCTTAGTTTCCAAACAGGCAGCCACTGAGCTGTGGGGTTTTTAACAATGAGTAGACGCGTGTCGAAATAAAACGTTCCCAAACGTAGCTTTGTCTTTTAAACTGTTTACTATAACACTTAACAAACGGAATTACAAAGCAAACACGTATAAACGAACACGGTCAAAAACTGTACTGCTCCAAACCTCACAACTTCTGCCTCCTTCAACCACGTGCAGTTTAAACTGTAAAATGGCTGCACCCATGTGTGGCTTAGGGACTGTTCCATTATGGCAAGAATGAAGGGGGTGTCTCGGACTATACTACTGGAGCAAGAAAATAGGGGGTTTCTTAATACAATAAGTCGGTCAGGTAAATTAACTGTATTATGCCATTTAACCACTATTTTAAAGTATTTTCTTAAGCTTTTATGGCTCTTACATTCCGGCCCCTAATTGACTAGGCACATGAAGCATATCAATTACTCAAACATTAAGAGTCATAAACTAATGAGTTCAACATATTTACAATATAAGTGTCCACTTTTTTCGTTCGGGAACCTTTCACGCTGCTTCTTGTAGCAGGCAGAGCTTTGTGATCGGTCTTTCCAGGGTACTGGTCTTGGTTTGCAAACAAACGCGACGAACGACGCCTCTGGAGTCTGGCATGGTCTTAATTATTTTTCCCATCAACCAAGAATTTCTAGGGGCTGAATCATCCACAATTAAGACAATGTCTCCGACAATGAGGTTCCTCTTTATTTTGGACCATTTTTGACGCTCCTGTAGCAGAGGTAAGTATTCTCTTGTCCATCTGGTCCAGAAAAGGTCTGACATATACTGAACTTGCCTCCACTTCCGACGGGCATACAGATCTTCCTTTTTGAAGACTCCCGAGGGCATGGCTGGCTGTGTTTTCAACAACAACAGGTGGTTCGGAGTCAGGGCTTCGAGGTCATTGGGATCATCTGATGTCTTAGTTATCGGTCGGTCATTAATGATGGCTTCGACCTCGCACAGAACGGTTTGGAGTCCCTCGTCGTCAAGCGCTTGCTGCTTCAGTACAGAACTGAGTAGTTTTCTTACGGTGCGTATCTGTCTTTCCCAGACACTTCCGTGGTGGGATGCAGCCGGAGGATTGAAGATCCACTTAATTCCTGTTTGCATCATGGCTTCCTGTATTTTAAGCTGATTCCAACCTTCAATAGCTTCCCGTAGTTCTCTCTCCGCTCCGACGAAATTAGTGCCATTATCAGAACGCATAATGGACACCTGTCCTCTTCTACAGACAAAGCGCCGCAAGGCGTTAATACAGGAATCAGTGTCAAGCGTGTGTGCCACCTCAATATGAACAGCTCTGATGGTCAAACAAGTGAAAAGCACACCATATCTCTTGACAAGGCTCCGTCCTCGCTTTACCTCGAAAGGCCCGAAATAGTCCACCCCTACGTTTGTAAATGGGGGCTTGTCTGGTAACAAACGGTCTTCAGGCAGGTCTGCCATTTTCTGCTCCCCAGCTTTAGCGTGTAACCGTCTGCAAACAATGCATTCAGAGAGTATTTTTCTTATTACGGAATTAGCTCCTGGAATCCAGTATCTTTGTCTTAGCTTCGCAAGCACGTGATTCCTCCCACTGTGTCCAATACTCTGGTGTATATGCTGAAGAATGAGGGTAGCAACCCGGAGGTCCTTAGAAAGGATAGCAGGATGCTTGGCCTCCTCTGGCATAGCAGATTTGTTTAGTCTCCCTCCCACCCTCAGTACTCCATCTTGCAGTGTAGGGTCCAGCTTGTAGATATGACTACCTTTCTTGATTGGAGTATTTCGCTGTAGAGCTTCGATTTCTTCTGGGTATCTTTGTCTTTGACTGAAGCGAACTATCTCCTTCTCAGCCTTGGCCAAATCCTCCACGGTCAATGAATTCTTGCCCAATGTGGTCTTGTGATGATGCGTATACTGCTGTAGAAGCATTCTCTGCTTATCAGGGTTACTTTCAGACTGACTGATAGTGGCTCGGTACTCTTTTCTCTTACCGCTCAGGTGTAGCAGCAACTCTTTCAACCTTAGAAACCATGCAACTGCTTTCCTCAACTGGTGCCATCCTGAGAAATGGTTAACAAGCTTGTTCACTGTGTCAAAGTTCTCTTTCGTATTTATGAGATTTACTGTGACTGATCTCTTGACTTCGACGTCATCTTCAGCAATCTGACTTGGCATATTTGGTCTTTCTGGCCATGATCTCTCTGTTTCCAGCAGATAACTTGGGCCTTGTATCCAAGTTTCACTCCTCATGAAGTTTTCAGCCTTCAATCCTCGTGAGGCTTGATCTGCTGGGTTTAATGAGGTGTTTACGTACCTCCATTGAGATGGTTGTGTAGCTTCTCTAATGGATGAGATTCTGTTTGCTACGAAGGTCTTGAAGCGTATCTTCTCATTCTCTATATACTTCAGCACCGTCGTGCTATCCGTCCAGAAGACAGATTCTTCTAATGGGAGCTGTAACTCTTTCCGCATCACCTGGTCAACTTTAACTGCAACAACCGCTGCCGTCAATTCCAGTCTCGGGATGGTGACCTGCTTCAGCGGAGCCACCCTGGATTTCCCCATGAGGAAGGCACAATGTTTCTGGCCCTGTTGATTTGTCAGCAAGATGTAAGTAGCCGTGCCATAGCCGTCCTCACTGGCGTCCGAGAAATGATGTAGTTGAGCCGTCTTTGTAACTCCAAAACTCGCGGGCTTGATGCATCTACTGACGTTGAAGCTAGAAAGTTGTTGCAAATCTGTCAACCATCTGTGCCATCTCTGAGCTTGACCTTCTGGGATATCTTCATCCCATCCTCTCTTGTCTCTACACAGCTCTCGTAGCATCAGCTTCACCGGCAGAATGAGTGGTGCCAGGAATCCAAGAGGGTCGTAGATGGAACTGACCACGGAGAGAATCCCTCGTCTTGTGGATGGTCTTTCGTTCACCATTATCCTGAAGTTGAACGTGTCTGACTCGATGCACCATTGTACACCAAGAGCTCTCTCGATAGGAAGGACATCGTGGCTCAGGTCCAGATCTTTGACTTCAGTGGCTCTTTCCTTTTCTGGGATAGAAGCTAGAACTGCTCTGCTGTTGCTTATCCACTTAGTCAGATGGAATCCTCCATTCGAACACAGAGTTCTAAGGTCTCTTGACAGTGCGATGGCATCGTCTTCTGTTGACATGGACTTCAGACAGTCGTCGACATAAAAGTTTCTGAAGATTGTCTCCACAGCCTCTGATGGTGCTTTGCCTTTGCCATCTTCTGCAGTTTTTCTGAGAGCGTAGCTTGCACAGCTGGGAGATGATGTGGCTCCGAACAAGTGTACGGCCATTCTACATTCCACCATCGCTTGACTAACGTCGCCATCTGGCCACCAAAGGAAGCGCAGAAGATCAGCATCTTCATCAGGGATTCTAACTTGGTAGAACATTGATTCTATGTCTGCCATCATGGCAACGAGCTCTTGTCTAAACCTAGTCAAGACGCCAATGAGGGTATTAGTAAGATCAGGACCTTGAAGCAGCTGGTCATTCAGTGAAGTTCCTCTGAATGAGGCGGCGCGGTCAAACACTACACGGATCTTTTTCTTCTTTGGGTGATACACCCCGTGATGAGGAATGTACCAGACCCTTCCATCGTCTCTGTTCAACTGTTCCTCGGGCACCTTTACAGCATAGCCTTTCGCTATGATGTTTCTCATGAAGTCTTTGTAGTCTTCGTGAAAGTCGGGGTTCTTGTTCAGCTTTCTCTTTAGACTGATGGCACGTTGCTCTGCTATGCAGCGATTGTTCGGCATCTTCGCGGTCTGTCTTCTCAGTGGCAAGCCAATGTGATAGTGGCCATCAATGAACTGTGTAGACCTTGTCATCAAACCCATGAACTGATGGTCTTCTTGTGACATCTCTGTCTTTTCCTCACAGCTGCGTTCTGAGAAGTCTGCGTTGAACTGCTGTATCAACAGCTCTTCAATGCTTGCGATAGAGATGCGATTAACTGTGACGTTTTGTCGTTCCTCCTTGTTCGACTTGTGGCCATCATCTCTCCTTACCGGTCCATTGACTACCCATCCAAGGGCTGTCCTGACGGCGTAGGGTCCGTCATCCTTGCTGTTTATCACCTGCCATGGCTCCATAGTTTTGTAGGCATTGGTTCCAATTAATAGGCCAATTTCTGCTTCAATGTATGGGAGACGCACCTTTTCTAGGTAAGGCCATCTATCCACATCCTTCTGCAGGGCTAGGTTCCCTATTCTAACAGGAATCTCCCTCTGTGTGAAAACATTAGGCAGGTCTATGAAGTCCTTCTCTTCAAGTCCACACACTTCTAGGTCTGACAGGATATAACTTTGCATTGACTTCTCATGACCCATGGTGCGTAATAGGATTTCTGTTCTTCTGCCTCTAACGTTCAGCTGTCGCATGAGTGATTCTGTGCAGAACGTTGCTGAGCTACCTGGATCCATGAAGGCGTAAGTCTCCACAGGCTTCTCGCTCCTCTTAGACTTGATCTTTACTGGTACGATGGCAAGAATACAGTCACTGTCACCGGCCCCAGTGAATCCATAAGTCTCTGGTTCTAGCGCACCAGAGCACTTGAAACGACCTTCTCGTCGGTATTGTTTTCTTCACTCTTCTTAGAGACTTGTTCTTCTTTATGGATATGCAGCAGACTGGGATGTTTCCGAGTGCACTCTCTGCATGTTGTTCTTTGCTTACAGTTTCTACTCAGGTGCCCCTGAGAGAGACATCCAAAACATAGGCCATTGTACTTCAGGAATTCGATTCTGTCCTTATGTGGCTGTGCTTTGATGTCACTGCAGAAATCCAATGTATGATTCTTCTGGCAGAATAAACATGGCTTCTGAAAGGCATTAGCAGGCGTCACTGTGCTGCTCTTTTTGGGAGATGAGTTCTGGGGCCTTTCTTCCTCGGCCTGGGTGATGATAGTTGCAAAGCTGCTTCCCCTGGAACCACCTTTCCTGAGAGTCTTTGATTCAACGGGCTTGGCTTTCACTCTTCCATCGGTGGTCGGGCTGACATCCTGGATGTTTCCAAACAATGGGTCCCTAGCAATTTTAGCCTGTTTGTCTATGAAGTTCACTAAGTCTGCAAACCTGGCTCTACCTTTCTGTCTCTCCATTATCTCAAAGGCTGTTCTTCTCCATTGTTCTCTCATCCTGTAAGGAAGCTTAGAGATGATGATTCTCATAGTCGTAGGATTGTCCATCTCTTCCATGAATTCAACATCCTCCATGGTGTTGCGACATCCTATGAGGAAAAGAACATATGCGTTCAATGCCTCTCCATCCTCCGATCTGATCTGTGGCCACTTGGTAGCCTTTTCGATATATGCAGTGGCTATCCTCAGCTCGTTACCATAGTGCTCCTGCAGCAACTTCCTGGCTTCTATGTATCCCCGGTCCGGTCTCATGTGTTCACAGCTTCTGACCAGGTCTTGTGGTTTACCACTGGTGTACTGTCCCAGGTAGTACAACTTATCACTGCTGCTCTCTGTTTTGGAGTCAATGGCTTGTTCAAAGGATCTGATGAAGGGCTTATACTTGAGTGGGTCACCTTGGAACACTGGTATGTCTCTTTGAGGGAGTCGAAACAGATTCTGTTGTTTTACAAGCATCTCTGTAATTTCGTTCTGACGTTGCATCACTCGGTATAGGCTTCTCCCTGTGTCTTCAGGCCTCTGGTGGTCATCAGCAGGGTCTAGTCTAGACCGTCTGACGTCTGGGGTAGCATCACGTGCTCCTGTTAGTGGAGAGGCCACTCTTCCACGCTGTAATGCCAGGGGATTGCCTTCGGGCTCTGTTGTAACTCTTGAAGGTGCCCTGGATCCAACTCTATGTGACAACGTTGACTGGCAGTGGCTCCCGCCATCCCGTGAGCCTTCATAATCTTCGTACGCACTCAACCTGGCGTCTGAGACCTCGATAGCTGTTTTTATCTCCAGCTGTTCTTTCTTTGCCTGCACCTGGGCCCGTTGGGCCTGCAGTTGGGCCTCTTGGACTTGCAGTTGGGCCTCTTCCCGTTCAAGAGCTTGCTTCTCCGCTAAAGATGCTGCACGTGCCATCAACGCCGCCCGTTCGGCCTCCGCTCTCATGCGTCGCGACGAGCTTGTGGTAGAAGCGACTGACCTGCATCCAGAAACAGAGCTACCTTCTTTTCGATTTTTGCTTGGTCTGGCGGAAGTCTCTGAAATGCTATCGTCTGGTCCGACTTCATCGTCAACTTTATCTTTCTCTGCTGTATCAGCGTCTTGACGAATCTTTAACATCCACTGTTCCGTGGCCTTGATATAGTCCTTAATGCTGGTTGATTTAAGATCAAACCAGTTGTGCTGATCAGCGTTTCCCTCTTCTTCAGGCAGAAGTGCTAATACATCTTCACTGAGTACATTAAATTCTTCATGCAGCTTGGAGAAATCGTAATACATCATGTCTTCAGCTTTCTTAATATTAGCATTATCTTCCATGAGACGATCGATTATCTTCATTTTTCCAGTTATCTGAGCTAATTTAGCCTTCCTTGCACCTATGCTTCTATGTAACTTCTCTTCCATTGCCTTTGGGGTGAGCTTTATTTCCCTCTTTTGGCCAGCAGTCTTTCTGGCTGATGGAAGCTCCTGGCTCTGTAAGACCTCGGCCATTTTACCCGCAGCTCTTATTTAGCTTCTCAATAGAATGAACAAAGCAAGTAGCAGTCACTGTACCTTCGCTTTCTTATATTGTCGTCTGGCTCCGTGACCATTCGGGTATACGTTCGCCGACGATTCCGTCCCTTCCTTCTTAGGGAGCAAGTTTTTGACTAATGTAGTGGCGCTTCTTAGTTTCAAAACAGGCAGCCACTGAGCTGTGGGGTTTTTAACAACGAGTAGACGCGTGTCAAAATAAAACGTTCCCAAACGGAACTTTGTCTTTTAAACTGTTTACTATAACACTTAACAAACGGAATTACAAAGCAAACACGTATAAACGAACACGGTCAAAAACTGTACTGCTCCAAACCTCACAACTTCTGCCTCCTTCAACCACGTGCAGTTTAAACTGTAAAATGGCTGCACCCATGTGTGGCTTAGGGACTGTTCCATTATGGCAAGAATGAAGGGGGTGTCTCGGACTATACTACTGGAGCAAGAAAATAGGGGGTTTCTTAATACAATAAGTCGGTCAGGTAAATTAACTGTATTATGCCATTTAACCACTATTTTAAAGTATTTTCTTAAGCTTTTATGGCTCTTACACTGTGCCAAACAAGGGGAAGGAGGAGGGATCAACAGCTTGGTCAGAGAGGTGGGCTTTATGACAGGGCAAGTGGAGATGGAGGTGGAAAGAGGGAGGAGTTTAGGGAGGGAATTGCAGAACCTGGAGGCTAAGCAGCTGAAGGCACCTCCGCCACTGGGGTTTAAAGTGAGGGGGGTGATGCACAAGTGGCTGGAATCCGAGGAAGAGAGTGTACTGGGGGGAGGGGTGAATTGTAGGGCTGGAGAGGGTTACAGGGATAGGGAAGGGTGAGGCCATGGAAGGATTTAAACAAAAGGGTGAGAATTTCAAATTGGGGGACCAGAAGCCAATGTTGGTCAGGGAGGACACAACACAATCCAGCACTAATTCAAGGCAAAGCATTTACATGGATGATACCAGAAATGTGAGGTTATACATATCGGGAAAGGATGAACTGGCTGGGTCTCTTTTCTCTTGAAAAAAGAAGTCTGAGGGGCGACTGAATAGAGGCCGATAAAATTATGAAAGGTTTTGATAGAGTGAATACAGAGAGAATGGACTGGATTTTGATACTGGAGGCGTGTAGGAGGCGGGACTACAACTTTTGGGGTTGTAGTCCCGCCTCCATCGAGTTGTGGCCAACCCACGCGATTTTCACTTGATTGACCTTGTTGAGCCTGCCCAGCGGGCTCAGTAGGCCAATTAAGGGCCACCCAGCAACAGGTGACATCACAGATTGACATTTCATCTGTCAAGACCTTTTGACAGATGAAATATCAGCGTTTCACAGCTGTTTGAAGCTGTCAAACACTGACAATCTGTACTCCAAGTTAATTCCTTCCTCTCAGGCTGATTTAGAGATCTCTCCAGAACAGAAAGCTGAATGCTGCAACTTTTGGCAGCTCGCAGCCATTCTGCTTTCTGTGCCGGTGAGATGAGGGACTCCCGAGACCTGAAGGAAGGAAGGCTGTAAAGGTAAGTAAAAGTAATTAAACTTCTTTAAACACTTTACACACACCAAACACACTTACCTCTTCACTCATGCACCCATCACTCACCTGAACACCGGACATCTCAAACCCTCCAAGCCCTTCAGCCCGACGGTCCGCCTCACTAACTTGGCATGGTTTGGAGCCGTCGGGAATCCCACACTTCAGGAATAAAAATAGGGATTAGGCTAAAAACTGCCTGTTAACTACCTGTTAACAGGCAGTTAATTGGCACTAATCCCCTTCCCGCCTCAGGGAGGCGGCTCCCAGCACAGGTCGGGTAGCCACCTCCTTTGAAACTGGCATGGAGGCAGGTTGGGGACGGGATGGGTTCGTGCCCCCTGATTTCGGGATTTTAACCCCCCACACGCCTCCAATCCCGCCTCCACGGCCCAATGAAAATCCTGCCCAATGTTTCCACTTGTGGGGAAGAGCATAACTGGAGGCCATCAATATAAAATAGTCACCAAGAAATCCAATAGGAAATTCAGAAGAAACTTCTTTATCCAAAAAGTGGTGAGAATGTGGAACTCGCTACCACAGGGAGTGGTTGAAGTGAATGGTATAGATGCATTTAAGGAGAGGCTGGACAAACATATGAGGGAGCAGGGAGCAGCGAGGAGGAGCCCGGCTTAAAAACCGGCGGCAGTTGCGAGGCGTACCAAATCAACAGCAGAGGAGAGAGGTAAAAAGTAATCAGTGTGTGACGTCACCAGGGAGCAGCTGGTGCAGTCGGGAGAGCAGGAGGCCAGTAACTCTTATATAGGTGGAGCTGTTGCTAAACCCGAAACACTACAGTGTAGTGTCTCCCACCCTTCCACCTCCTCTAACCTTTTAGGGGTTAGGGGAAGTTGAAAAGGTAGGTTCAATTTATTTTATTTCAGGAGCCTAACCTAGGTGGAAAAGGTTCCAGGACAGGAGGCGGCAGTGAAAATACAACACCAGAAAACAGGTAGGTGACTGGTTGGTGAGTACTTTCACAAACTTATTCTAAGTAGAATTCAATAATTAAGCTAAATCGTAGTAAATAAAAGGGTATTGTAAGGGTTAAGTCATGGAAGGGTAGCTCGGACCCGTGTCATGCTCCTCCTGTGCCATGTGGGAAATCAGGGACACTGTCCCTGACAACTATGTGTGCAGGAAGTGTGTCCAGCTGCAGCTCCTAGCGGACCGCATGGCGGCGCTGGAGCTGCGAATGGACTCACTCTGGAGCATACGCGATGCTGAGGATGTTGTGGATAGCACATTCAGTGAGTTGGTCACACCGCAGGTAAAGGCTAGCTCAGACAGTAAATGGGTGACCAAAAGGCAGGGTAAAGGCAGGAAGGTAGTGCAGGAGTCACCTGCGGTCATCTCCCTCCAAAACAGGTTTACCGTTTTGGGTACTGTTGGGGGAGATGACTTATCAGGGGAAGGCACCAGCAGCCAGGTTCAGGGCACCATGACTGGCTCTGCTGCACAGAAGGGCGGGAAAAAGAGGGATAGGGCTATAGTGATAGGGGATTCAATTGTAAGGGGGATAGATAGGAGTTTCTGTGGCCGAGACCGAGACTCCAAGATGGTATGTTGCCTCCCTGGTGCAAGGGTCAAGGATGTCTCGGAGCGGGTGCAGAGCATTCTGAAGGGGGAGGGGGATCAGCCAGTTGTCGTGGTACATGTAGGTACCAACGATGTAGGTAAAAAGAGGGAGGAGGTCCTACAAGCTGAATTTAGGGAGTTAGGAGCTAAATTGAAAAGTAGGACCTCAAAGGTAGTAATCTCTGAATTGCTACCAGTGCCACGAGCTAATAAGTTTAGAGAGAGTAAGATAGATAAGCTAAATACGTGGCTTGAGCAGTGGTGCAAGGGAGAGGGATTTAAATTCTTGAGGCATTGGAACCAGTTCTTGGGGAGGAGTGACCTGTACCAAGGGGATGGTCTACACCTGAACTGTGAGGGAGCCGATGTCCTCGGGGTAATATTTTCTAGGGCGGTTCGGGAGGATTTAAACTAATTTGGCAGGGGGATGGGAACCTAGGTAGTGGAAAAGAGGGAAGTCATATGAAGTCAGAAATAGATGGTAGAAAGGTGAGAAGCAATAAGCAAAGGAGAGAAACACAAAGGGCCAAACTAATTCATAATGAGAGTGTGAAAAAAGCAAGCCTGAAGGCTTTGTATCTTAATGCTAGAAGCATTAGGAACAAGGTGGATGAATTAGTTGTGGAAATAGAGGTAAACAAGTATGATTTGATTGGGATTACAGAAACGTGGCTGCAGGGTGGGCAAGGCTGGGAACTTAACATCCAGGGATATACAATATTTAGGAAGGATCGGCAAAAAGGTAGGGGAGGTGGGGTAGCATTGCTGGTAAAGGAGGGGATTAATGCAATGGAAAGGAAGGATATTAACTCGGATGAAACGGAATCTGTATGGGTAGAAATGAGAAATAGCAAGGGGAGGAAAACGTTAGTGGGTGTGATATATAGGCCTCCAAATAGTAATATGGAGGTGAGGGAAGGCATAAAAAGGGAAATTAGAGAAGCGTGCGATAAGAGCACAGCTGTCATCATGGGTGACTTTAATTTACATATTGATTGGACTACCCAAATTAGTAAAAATTCTGAGGAGGAGGAATTCCTGGAATGTTTTCGGGACGGTTATCTGGACCAATATGTCGAGGAGCCGACTCGAGATCAGGCCATTTTAGACTGGGTATTGTGCAATGAGAAGGGACTTATCAGCAATCTTCTTGTACGAGGCCCCTTGGGTCAGAGCGATCATAATATGATCGAGCTCTCAGTCGAGATGGAGAGTGAGGAAATTGAATCAGAGACTAAGGTCCAGAACTTAAATAAAGGGAATTACGAGGGTATGAGACGGGAATTGGGTAAGATTGATTGGGTGGTGTTTCTGGGGGGATTGACAGTGGATAGACAATGGCAAGCATTCAAAGATAGAATGGAAGAATTCCAGAACATGTTTATACCGGTTTGGCATAAAAATAAACCTAAAAAGGTGACTCAACCGTGGATAACGAGGGAAATTAGGGACAGCATAAAATCAAAAAAAAGGGCATATCAACTGGCAAAAAAAAGCACCAGACCGGAAGATTGGGGGCAGTACAGGATACAGCAAAAGAGGACAAAGGGATTAATCAGGAAGGGGAAAATAGAATACGAAAGTAAACTTGCAGCAAACATAAAGACAGACTGCAAAAGCTTTTATCGGTATATCAGGAGGAAAAGACTGGTAAAATCCCAAGTCGGTCCCTTGCAGTCCGATTCGGGAGAATATATAATGGAGAATAAGGAAATGGCAGACCAATTAAACTCATACTTTGGTTCTGTATTCACAAAGGAGGACACAAATAACCTCCCAGGAATATCGGCAAACATAGGGACTAATGAGAGGGAGGAGCTGACAGAAATTAGTATCTCTAGGGATATGGTGTTGGGTAAGTTGAGGGGACTGAAGGCCGACAAATCCCCGGGGCCTGATAAACTACATCCTAGGGTACTTAAGGAGGTGGCCCTGGAGATAGCAGATGCTCTAAGGATCATCTTCCGGAACTCCATTGACTCGGGAACAGTACCCGTGGATTGGAGGGTAGCTAATGTTACCCCAATATTTAAAAAGGGGGGTAGAGAGAAAGCAGGGAATTATAGACCAGTAAGCCTTACATCGGTTGTGGGCAAAATGCTAGAGTCCATTATTAAGGATAAAATAGCGGAGCACTTGACAAATGGGGAAAGGATCGGACAGAGTCAACATGGATTTACAAAGGGTAAATCGTGTTTGACTAATCTGCTGGAATTTTTTGAGGAAGTAACTGGTAAAATAGATGGGGGAGAGCCAGTGGATGTGGTGTACCTTGACTTCCAGAAAGCCTTCGATAAGGTTCCACACAAAAGATTATCATGCAAAATTAAGGCTCATGGGATTGGGGGCAAAGTATTAACGTGGATAGAGAACTGGCTGGCGGATAGAAAACAGAGAGTTGGAATAAACGGCTCGTTTTCGGAGTGGCAGGCAGTGACCAGCGGGGTGCCGCAAGGATCTGTCCTGGGACCCCAGCTGTTCACAATATATATAAATGATCTGGATCAGGGAATTGGATGCAATATTTCCAAATTCGCTGACGACACTAAACTAGGAGGAGGGGTGGGCTCTGATGAGGATGTCAGGAGGCTACAGTGCGATTTGGACAGGTTGGGGGAATGGGCGGATACGTGGCAGATGCACTATAATGTGGATAAATGCGAGGTTATCCACTTTGGGGGTAAAAACAGGAGGGTAGATTATTATCTAAATGGCAATAGATTGGGAGATGGGGAAGTGCAGAGGGACCTGGGTGTTCTTGTGCACCAGTCACTGAAGGAGAGCATGCAGGTGCAACAGGCGATTAAGAAGGCAAATGGTATGTTGGCCTTCATATCAAGGGGGTTCGAGTATAGGAATAGGGATACCTTACTACAGCTGTACAAGGTGCTGGTGAGACCGCATCTGGAGTATTGTGTACAGTTTTGGTCGCCCCATCTGCGGAAGGATGTTCTTGCCATGGAAAGAGTGCAACGGCGATTCACCAGGCTGATACCTGGAATGGCGGGAATGACCTACGAAGAGAGATTAAATAGTTTGGGCTTGTACTCACTGGAGTTTAGAAGATTGAGAGGGGATCTCATCGAAACATATAAAATTATGGCAGGCCTGGACAGGCTGAATTCAGAGAGAATGTTTCCAATGGCCGGGGAGCACAGAACCAGGGGCCACAGTCTAAAAATAGCGGGCAAATCATTTAAAACAGAGATGAGGAAGAATTTCTTCACTCAAAGAGTGGTGAGCCTGTGGAATTCCCTGCCACAGAGGGCTGTGAAGGCTAATTCAATAAATATTTTCAAGAGAGAATTGGATATATTTCTGAAGGCTAAGGGGATTAAGGGTTACGGAGAAAAGGCGGGGACGGGGTACTGAACTGGTAAGATCAGCTATGATCTCAGACGAAGATCAGCCATGATCTCATTGAATGGCGGAGCAGGCTCGAAGGGCCGAATGGCCTACTCCTGTTCCTATCTCTATGTTTTCTATGTTATGCTGATAGATTTAGATGAGGAAAGACGGGAGGAGGCTCGAGTGGAGCATAAACGCCGGCATGGACTGGTTGGGCTGAATGGCCTGTTTCTGTGCCGTATATCCGATGTAATCCAGGTACATGTGTTTAGCATGGTTGTACTACACTCCCAGCTGCTATATTTACACAGGTGTTAGTCCATTTATTTTGAATGAGTTAAGTGTAGTAAGGTACACAGGCATGCAGTAGCAATAGGTGAAGCGTCCCGACATGAACATCACCGATTGAAAGTTGGACCCTGACTAGTTGAAACAGAAACTGGAGAGAAATTCTTCTGCAGCAGCCCAGCCGCGCAACGGTTTCAAAATCAGAAGTGATTCCGATCAGAGAATGCATCTTCCAACAACAATAATCCATGTTTTATTTTCCCTCCCGAATCTGCACTCTCCCAAGTGCATCCCTCACTTCTTTAATTCTGTTTTAGAAAATAGGCGGATTAATAAGAAAGTGGGGGGGAAAATCGCATTGGCTCAGGAGAGCTGGAATGACCACGCATGCGTCTCCCCTGCTGAAACTGACATCTTCAATCAAATAAAAAGGAAAAATAAAAGGGTGGATTTCGAATAAGAGGGGGGGGGGGGGCGGGGGAAATCCCTGCGAGATCTGCAACAAGTCCAAATATGATTTAGCAACTGTAAGTACCGCTAACTAATCCTCGAGTAAAGAGCGAGTGTTTGAACATCTCTTTGATCCATTGTGACATTTCCAGGCATGTTTGTTGCGCTCAGAATCTCTGGCCAATTTGTTTTGTGACAGTGGTGTGAATAGGACCTTCCTCTTTGAAATTGTCTATTTTACATTTCCCATCGACATGCGGGAAAAATATCGCTCGGCAGAGTTCAATTAATATCAACAATTTATATTCTTTAAAAAGGCAACAATGAGCACAGCCTGCAGACAGCTGGACACTGTGGCATGTAGGGTGTCATTTAAATAGTTTGACTTGGGGGGGAAAAAAACTATGATGTACGGTATACAATATCATTGTAATTTCGATATCTTTTCAATACAAGATACAGGGGCAGTGATTAAGTGATCAATAGAAACGTGGACTGAAGGGGGTTTCACTCATTATTGTGAATGTTTATGTCCCTGTCAAGATTGTATTTTTTCCCCCTCTGGGAGAGTGACGTAACTTTCAGATTGCATTTCAGGGTTGCATTACAGCGCAGCATGTTGTGTTCTGCCCCATTGGCCCTGTGTGTCAGCCCTGGCTCAGGAGGCAGCACTCTTGCCTCTGAGTCAGAAGGCTGTGCATTCAAATCCACACTCCATAGATTTGAGCCCATAATTTAAGTGCAGTACTGAGTGAATGCTGCAGTGTCGGGGGTGCTGTCTTTCGAATGAGACTTTAAATCGAGGTGGATCCCATGGCACTATTTTGAAGAAGAGCAGGGGAGTTCTCCTTGTTGTCCTGGGGCCAATATTTATCCCTCAACCAACATCACTAAAACAGATTATCTAGTCATTATCTCATTCCATTTTGTGGGAGCTTTGTGTGTGCAATTTGGCTACCGCGTTTCCTACATTACAGCAGTTGTAATGCATTGTCACATGGTTTAGTATGAGCCTGTTCAGTTTGCTTTGGCTGAGTAAGCAAGCACATGGACTAGCAACTCATGGTGTCTCTGTCCTTCATTTGTTCTACCCATATATATTACATTTTTGGCAATGATGATGGGATATCAAAGCCATTTTTAGGGATTATGGAAGGACACAGTGTTCAATTTTCGAGTGGAAAAGTTTAAGGTGAATTTGTGGCACCTAAACTGAATTTTTGCGATGTTTTACTGTGAATCGTCTGTGCTTCACCTTCGTGTGTACGTATACACAGCAACAGCGGCGTTGATTCTCACAGGTACACGGGGTAGCGTGCTGAGTCACTGTTCAACAGGATCAGGACAATCATGGCCGCGCCTACGGGATTCATCGGAAGCCTCGGCATGTATGACAGAGCTCGCGAACCATTCAGTTCTTACATTGAGTGGATGGAGATGTTTTTTCAGGCAAATAACATTATTGAGACCAAAGGTACAGATGAGAATGTTCAAGCTCAAAATAAAGTAATTTGTGAACAGAAGAAAGCGATTTTTCTAACAGAGATGTGGTGAGACTGTGGTGAGTGATTTTGACCCAAAGCCATTAGAAATAGCAGAGAGCTATAAGTTTGGTACCAGAAACCAAAAACAAAGTGAAACCATCAGTGAGTACATTGTAGCTCTTAAAAAACCTGTCTTTGCATTGTAATTTCGGCACATTTTTGGATCGTGCGTTGCGAGATAAATTTGTGTGGACTGGTGGATGAGCACACACAGTCCAAGTTACTGAACACTCTGAACCTAACATTTGACATATCATGCAGAATTGCCCTATCTATGGAGATGACATCTAAGAATGCTAGGGAGCTCCGTCCAACTCAAGTGACTAGTGCAGCTGAGGTCTACAGTCACAAAGCCACTGCCAAACATAAAGCTCTGAGACCAAGTCAAAACCATGTCAGTGAGAGCAGTTCAGTGAATTGTTATCACTGCAATGGAAATCACTCACCACAGTCTCACCACATCTCTGTTAGAAAAATTGCTTTTTTGCATTCACAAATTATTTTGAGCTTGAACATTCTCATCTGCACCTTCGGTCTCAATAATGTTATTTGCCTGAAAAACCATCTCCATCCACACAGAAATGCAAAGTGTTTTCACTGCCAGAGCAAGGCCATATTTCAACAGCTTGCAGAGCTAGATCTAAAGCAGGAAGTAAGAACCACTCTAGTGGCAATGCAAAGCAGCGACAACAAAAGGGAGGAATTCACAATATTGAATGGAACACACCTGATGTTGAAGAACTAGGCATCTACAGTGTCTACGCCACTAGCGGCAATGCTAGCAGTTATGAGAAAGACTTTTGTACAAAACTTTTGATCAATGACCAATATATTGATATGTGTATCGACACATGACTGCTCTACCATGAGAAAGGACACATATGAGAGTAAGTTTAACCAAATACCACTTACAAAGAGTACCGTCGAGTTATAAACCTAGTCCGGAGAAATCCTAGAGACATGTGGACAAATGGAATGTACAGTTCAGCAGTAAAGCTGCCTATCATTGTAGCGAGCTACAACAACAGGCCAACCCTCATGGTCAAAGACTGGTTGAGCAAGTTAAAACTAGACTGTAAAAACGTCTTCAGAGTAGATGCTTCAAAGAAGTGACTTGATACAATGCTGGATGGGGTGCCAATCAAAAGCATGCTCACAGACAATTATGAGGGCATCATTGGGTATGATGTACATATTCGCATCAAGTCCAATGCGAAGTCTGTCTATTGCAAGGCAATGCCGGTTCCCTATGTGTTGAAAAGTCAGGTGGAGGAAGAGCTAGTGAAGCTCAGAGAGAACGGAATGCTAGTAAAAACTGACAAAAGTGAATGGGCTATCCCGATTGTGGTAGTGCCCAAAGCAGACAAAACTTTACTCTTGTGCGGTGACTACAAAGTTACTAACAACCAAGCAGTTGACGAACAGTACCTGTTAACTACATCGCAAGATTTGTATGCAGCACTCTCTGGGTCAAAGGTTTTCTCTAAGCTTGACCTTTTTTTAATTCATTTATGGGATGTGGGCGTCGCTGGCAAGGCCAGCATTTATTACCCATCCCTAATTGCCCTTGAGAAGGTGGTGGTGAGCCGCCTTCTTAAACTGCTGCAGTCCGTGTGGTGAAGGTACTCCCACAGTGCTGTTAGGGAGGGAGTTCCAGGATTTTGACCCAGCGACGATGAAGGATCGGCGATATACTTCTAAGTCAGGATGGTGTGTGACTTGGAGGGGAACGTGGAGGTGGTGGTGTTCCCATGCGCCTGCTGCCCTTGTCCTTCTAGGTGGAAGAGGTCGCGGGTTCAGGAGGTGCTGCCGAAGAAGCCTTGGCGAGCTGTTGCAGTGCATCTTGTAGATGGTACACACTGCAGCCACGGTACGCCGGTGATGGAGGGAGTGAATGTTTAAGGTGCTGGATGGGGTGCCAATCAAATGGGCTGCTTTGTCATGGATGGTGTCGAGCTTCTTGAGTGTTGTTGGAGCTACACTTGTCCAGGCAAGTGGAGAGTATTCCATCACACTCCTTACCTGTGCCTTATAGATGGTGGAAAGGCTTTGAGGAGTCAGGAGGTGAGACACTCGCCACAAAATACCTAGCCTCTGACCTGCTCTTGTTGCCACAGTATTTATGTGGCTGGTCCAGTTAAGTTTCTGATCAATGGTGACCCCCAGGAATGTTGATGGTGGGGTTTCGGCGATGGTAATGCCATTCAATGTCAAGGGAAGGAGGTTAAACTCTCACTTGTTGGAGATAGTCATTGCCTGGCACGAATGTTACCTGCCACTTATCAGCCCAAGCCTGAATGTCGTCCAGGTCTTGTTGCATGCAGGCATGGACTGATTCATTTTCTGAGGAGTTGTGAATGGCGCTGAACACTGTGCAATCATCAGCGAACATCCCCATTTCTGACCTTATGTTGGAGGGAAGGTCATTGGTGAAGCAGCTGAAGATGGTTGGGCCTAGGACACTGCCCTGAGGAACTCCTGCAGCGATGTCCTGGGGCTGTGATGATTGACCTTCAACCACCACAACCATCTTCCGTTGTGCTAGGTATGAACCCAGCCAGTGGAGCGTTTTCCCCCTGATTCCCATTGACTTCAGTTTTACTAGGGCTCCTTGATGCCACATCAGTCAAATGCTGCCTTGATGTCAAGGGCAGTCACTCTCACCTCACCTCTGGAATTCAGCTCCTTTGTCCATGTTTGGACCAAGGCTGTAATGAGGTCGGGAGCCGAGTGGTCTTGGCGGAATCCAAACTGGGCATCAGTGAGCAGGTTATTGGTGAGTAAGTGCCGTTTGATAGCACTGTCGATGACACCTTCCATCACTTTGCTGATGATTGAGAGTAGGCTGATGGGGCGGTAATTGGCCGGGTTGGATTTGTCCTGCTTTTTGTGGACAGGACATACCTGGGCAGTTTTCCACATTGTCGGATAGATGCCAGTATTGTAGCTGTACTGGAACAGCTTGGCTAGAGGCGTGGCTAGTTCTGGAGCACAAGTCTTCAGCACGACAGCCGGGTTGTTGTCGGGGCCCACAGTCTTTGCTGTGTCCAGTGCGCTCAGCCGTTTCTTGATATCACGTGGAGTGAATCAAATTGGCTGAAGATTGGCTTCTGTGATGGTGGGGACCTTAGGAGTAGACCGATATGGATCATCCACTCGGCACTTCTGGCTGAAGATGGTTGCAAACACTTCAGCCTTGTCTTTTACACTCACGTGCTGGGCTCCACCATCATTGAGGATGGGGATATTCATGGAGCCTCCTTTTCCCGTTAGTTGTTTAATGGTCCACCACCATTCATGACTGGATGTGGCAGGACTGCAGAGCTTTGATCTGATCTGTTGATTGTGGGATCGCTCAGCCCTGTCTATAGCATGCTGCTTCCGCTTTTCAGCTTCCCCAGGTTGGCACCTCATTTTTAGGTACACCTGGTGCTGCCCCTGGCATGCTCTTCTACACTCCTTATTGAACCAGTGTTGGTCCCCTGGCTTGATGGTAATGGTAGAGTGAAGGATGTGCCGGGCCATGAGGTTACAGATTGTCGTGGAATACAATTCTGCTGCTGCTGATGGCCCACAGCGCCTCATGGATGCCTAGTTTTGAGCTGCTAGATCTGTTCTGAATCTATCCCATTTAGCACGGTGGTAGTGCCACACAACACGATGGAGGGCGTCCTCAGTGTGAAGATGGAACTTCGTCTCCACAATGACTGTGCGGTGGTCACTGCTACCAATACTGTCATGGACAGATGCATCTGCGGCAGGTAGATTGGTGTGGATGAGGTCAAGTAGGTTTTTCCCTCGTGTTGCTTCTCTCGCCACCTGTTGCAGGCCCAGACTGGCAGTTATGTCCTTCAGGACTCGACCAGCTCAGTCAGTAGTGGTGCTACCGAGCCACTCTTGGTGATGGACATTGAAGTCCCCCACATGGAGGACTACTGATTCATCAGCTGGGGGGGGGGTGGGGGTGGGGGGGAGACAGTAGGTGGTAATCAGCAGGAGGTTTCCTTGTCCATGCTTGACCATGAGGGCCTGGAGTCAATGTCAAGGACTCCCAGGGCCAGATTGTATACCACTGTGGCACCACGCCTGGGACAGGACATACCCAGGGATTGTGATGGAGGAGTTTGGGGCATTGGCTGAAAGGTATGATTCTGTGAGTATGACTATATCAGGCTGTTGCTTGCCTAGTCTGTGGGACAGCTCTCCCAATTTTGGCACAAGTCCCCCGATGTTGGTGAGGAGGACTTTGCAGGGTTGACTGGGCTGGGTAGGCCGTTACCATGTTTATAGCCGGTGCCGGGTGGTCTGTCCGGTTTCATTCTTATTGTGTTTCGTAACGGTTTGTTACAACTGAGTGGCTTGCTGGGCTATTTCAGAGGGCAGTTAAGAGTCAAGCACATTGCTGTGGGTCTGGAGTCACATATAGGCCAGACCAGGTAAGGACGGCAGATTTCCTTCCCTAAAGGACATTAGTGAACCAGTTGGGTTTTTACGACAATCCGATAGTTTCATGGTCACCATTACTGATACTAGCTTTTTATTTAATTGAATTTAAAATCCCCAGCTGCCGTAGTGGGATTTGAACTCACGTCTCTGGATCATTAGTCCAGGCCTCTGGATTACTAGCCCAGTGACAATACCACTATGCTACCATTCCCTTGCACGCTTATGCTCAGCTGAATGTTGACAGAGTCAACAGTATCACACAGTATCTCACTATCAACACACACAAGGGACTGTACTCATACACCAAGATGCCGTATGGTGTAAAGTCCTCCACCAAAATCTTCCAGGCTACGGTGGATAAGATTTTGCAAGCAGTGCCAAATTGCTTATGCAATCAAGACAATATGCTGATCGCAACAAGCAGCGAGGAAGAAAATCTAGAAGTGTTAGATTTAGTGCTTCAAAGGTTGAATGCCCACAATATAAAATTGAAAAGGAGCAAATGTGCTTTTGTGCAGCCCGAGGTTGTTTACCTTGGTCTGAAAATTGATGCAAATGGCTTGTAACCAGTTAAGGAAAGGGTTGATGATGTCATCAATGCTC
Organism: Somniosus microcephalus; assembly: GCF_052327205.1. NCBI lineage: Eukaryota > Metazoa > Chordata > Chondrichthyes > Squaliformes > Somniosidae > Somniosus > Somniosus microcephalus. The sequence continues at coordinate 59,827,913 of NC_141006.1, read as the reverse complement.
CAAAGCCACAGAATGTGTCTGAGTTAAGATCCTTCCTTGGAATGGTCCAATACTACATTTCTTACCTGAGTTAGCGACCTTGTTAGCTCCATTGCACAAGCTCCTCAAGGAGGATGTCCAGTGGAAGTGCACGAAAGCGCAACAGGAAGCTTACGACACTTGTAAGAGAAGTCTCTCTAGCGATGCTCTACTTGTGCACTACGACACAGAGCATGAACTTAAGTTAGCGTGTGATGCTTCCAGTTACGGGAGCTGTCATAAGCCACGTAATGGATGATGGCCAAGAGAAACCAATCGCGTTCACATCACAAACCCTCACATTAGAGTGAAAGAAACTGTGCGCAAATTGAAAAGGAAGAACTCGCCATAGTATTTGGAATCAAGAAATTCCAACAGTTCTTGATTGGCAGAAAGTTTACCCTGATAACCGATCACAAACCGCTCCTTGCAATATTGGGGCCCAAATCTGCCGTCCCTGCAATGGCCGCATCAAGAATGCAACATTGGGCAGTGTTGTTGTCACAATATGGCTACACGATTGAATATCGCACTTCAAAGCAAAACGCAATCGCAGATGCCTTGTCCAGGTTGCCACATGAGGACTCATGTTGGGACTGAAGGTTAGATTTTCACGCTAGGTGCAGTTGACAAAGACTTTCCTGTGAATGCAACTGAGATTGCAAATGAAACTCAAAAGGACTCAGTACTGAAAAGAGTGTATGAAAACACCTTGAATGGATGGACTGATCAATGTATGGACACAGAATTGAAAACATTCCATAACCGTTGTACTGAATTGTCTTGTGAGCAAGGTTGTATCAAGTGGGGAAACAGAGTGGTGGTGGTACCTACTTCTTTGAGTTCAGAACCAGAACAGAACAGCCTGAAAATTGGTTCAACACCAAAACCTTCTGTAAGGAGACCAGGAAGGCTCTGCAAACCCGTTATTAAACTGGATTTGTAGTTCACTTAAAAGAAAAAAAGCCAGGAATTTTTGTTATGTGGTACATGTAATACTGGGAAAGGTGGGACCATAGTTTTGTTGTATTTGAGAGGAGAATATGTACTTTTTTTTTAAGGGAAAAACAGTGTAATGCATTATCGCATGGTTTGTCACATGGTTTAGTATGAGCATGCTCAGTTCACTCTGGCCTAATAAAGCAAGCACATGGACTAGCAACTCATCCTGTCTCTGTCCTTTATTTGTTCTACCCACATATATTATGGCAGTGGCAGCACGGTGGCATAGTGGTTAGCACTGTTGCCTCACAGCGCCAGGGACCCGGGTTCGAATCCGGCCTCGGGTGACTGTCTGTGTGGAGTTTGCACATTCTCCCCGTGTTTGCGTGGGGGTGCTCCGGTTTCCTCCCACAGTCCAAAGATGTGCGGGTTAGGTTGATTGGCTATGATAAAAAATAAATTGACCCTTAGTGTTAGGGGGATTAAATACATGGGGTTACGGGGATAGGGTGGGATATGTGTTGGTGTAGGGGTTACGGGGATCGGGTGGGATATGTGTCGGTGCAGGCTCGATGGGCCGAAATGGCCTCTATCTGCACTGTGGGGTTTCTGGGTTTCTGTGAACACCAACACTTCAAAAGTATTTAATTGGCTGCAAAGCGCTTTGGGAAATACCTGAGATCGTGAAAGTTCTGATGAAAGGTCACCGACGTGAAACGTTAACTCTGTTTCTCTCGCCACAGATGCTGCCTGACCTGCTGAGTATTTCCAGCATTTTCTGTTTTTATTTCGTGAAAGTCTTTCTTTTCTTTCACATTAATTGCCTCTCTATAAGGGGCATATTCCGGATGTGCTTGAGTGCTAACGTGACATGCTTTCTGATTGACAACCAGAGTGGCAAACCAAGATTTTGGCAGATTTTTAATGTTGTGTGTGTTTGCCTATAGGGTTATCTATTTTCAAATTGCTGGGGTTCAGTTCCACAAGGTCCACTAGCCCTGCTGTTTCTCACTCAAGTATCTGTTCCTCATGTGTGAGCTAGACAGTGAGTGTACAGACCCATACATATACCTGCCATACAGATATATTAATGGAAGTTGGAAGTTGGATTGGCTCTGCTGAACATAGGGTTAGTGCAATGGTTGGCAATTAGTTATGCTCTAAGTTGATTGATTAAGATTGGCCACTTGGGCCAGGCACCAGAGAATTGCCAAATCCGTGGAACTACATCATGCCTGAGATGGAGAGGGAAATTTTGTGCGAAGTAAACCATTTGTTTGATCATAATGGAGGTTGAAAGGACACATCGGAACTTAAAATAACAAGGGTGTATTTTGCCAAGGAATGCACAAGGCTATTCTAGCACTCGACCTTTTTTATAATTTTTTTTGATTCATTCACAGGATGTGGACATTGCCGGCAAGACCAGCATTTATTGCCCATCCCTAATTGCCCTCGAGAAGGTGGTGGTGAGCCGCCTTCTTGAATACAACTGAGTGGCTTGCTAGACCATTTCAGAGGGCAGTTAACAGTCAACCACATTGCTGTGGATCTGGAGTCACATGTAGGCCAGACCGCATAAGGACGGCAGATCGTGAAAGTTCTAACGAAGGGTCATCGACCTGAAACGTGAACTCTGTTTCTCTCTCCACAGATGCTGCCTGACCTGCTGAGAATTTCCAGCATTTTCTGTTTTTATTTTGTGAAAGTCTTTCTTTTCTTTCACATTAATTGCCTCGCAAATTTGCTGGAGTTCTTTGAGGATGTAACGAGCAGGGTGGATAAAGGGGTACCAGTGGATGTGGTGTATTTGGATTTCCAGAAGGCATTCGATAAGGTGGCACATAAAAGGTTACTGCACAAGATAAGAGCTCACAGGGTTGGGGGTAATATATTAGCATGGATAGAGGATTGGCTAACTACCAGAAAACAGAGAGTCGGGATAAATGGGTCATTTTAAGGTTGGCAAACTGTAACTAGTGGGGTGCCGCAGGGATCAGTGCTGGGGCCTCAACTATTTACAATCTATATTAATGACTTGGATGAAGGGACTGAGTTTAATGTAGCCAAATTTGCTGATGATACAAAGATAGGTGGGAAAGCAAATTGTGTGGAGGACACAAAGAATCTCCAAAGGGATATACAGGAAACTTTCTGGTATCCGGCACTGATGGGACCGAGCTGGTGCCGTACCATCAAAACTGCCGTAGAAACCAGCACTAATGTTAAAACATACGGAGCTTTTGAGCTCCGTGTGAATCAACAAACCCTGTTGCTTAGCAACAGCTTCAAAACAGTCGGCCGCAGCTTAAAAGCGTCTCTGTAGCTAAGCAACAGCTTCAGCTAGACCTTGCAGAGCCTGACTGGAAAAAAAAAAAGCAACGAGAAGTAAAAAAACTTATAGGAAACGGCTCCTGAATTTTGCCGGTAGATAGAGCTTTCCGGACATTTAACCTCCGGTTAAACGAAAGTTTCCTGTAGATAGGCTAAGTGAATGGGCAAAAATCTGGCAGATGGAGTATAATGTGGGAAAATGCGAGGTTATCCACTTTGGTAGGAAAAATAAAAAAGCAAATTATTATTTAAATGGGGAGAGATTACAAAATGCTGAGGTACAGAGGGATCTGGGGGTCCTTGTACATGAATCACAAAAGGTTAGCATGCGGGTACAGCAAGTAATTAGGAAGGCAAATGGAATGTTGGCCTTTATTGCAAAGGGAATGGAGTATAAAAGTAGGGAAGTCCTGTTACAACTGTACAGGGCGTTGGTGAGACCACACCTGGAGTACTGCGTACAGTTTTGGTCTCCTTATTTAAGGAAGGATATACTTGCATTGGAGGCAGTTCAGAGAAGGTTCATGAGTTGATTCTGGAGATTAAGTGGTTGTTTTATGAAGAAAGGTTGAGCAGGTTGGGCCCATGCTCATTGGAGTTTAGAAGAATGAGAGGGGATCTTACTGAAACATATAAGATTCTGAAGAGGCTTGACAGGGTAGATGCAGAGAGGATGTTTCCCCTCGTGGTGGAATCCAGAACTAGGGGGCATAATTGCAGAATAAGGGGGCACCCATTTAAAACAGAAATGAGGAGGAATTTCTTCTCTGAGGGTCGTGAACCTTTGGAAATCTCTTCCCCAGAGAGCTGTGGAGGCTGGGTCATTGAATATATTTAAGGTGGAGATAGACAGATTTTTGAAAGGTAAAGGAGTCAACGGTTATGCGGAGCGGGCAGAGAAGTAGAGTTGAGGCCAAGATCAGATCAGCCATGATCTTATTAAATGGCGGAGCAGGCTCGAGGGGCCCAATGACCTACTCCTGCTCCTGTGTCTTATGTTCTTATGTTCCTTCCCTAAAAGACATTTGTGAACCAGATGGGTTTTTGCAAACATTCAGTAGTTTCATGGTCACCATTACTAATACTAGCTTTTTATTCCAGATTTATTTAATTTAATTTAAATTTCCCAGCGGCCGTGATGGGATTGTGAACTTATGTCTCCAGATCATTGGACCATGTCCTGGGATTATTAGTCCAGTAACATAACCACTATTCTACCGTACCCCTAATTCAGCTCATCTACTGCTGAAATACTCATCCATGCCTTTGTTACCACTAGACTTGGCGAATCTAATGTACCCTTGGCCGGCCTCCCACCTTGCATCCTTTGTAAACTTGAGCTCAGTCAAAACTCCGCTGCCTGTATCCTAACTCGCACCAAGTCCCGTTCACCCATCACTCATGTGCTTGCTGACTTACATTGGCTCCCGGTCCAGCATGCCTCGATTTAAAAATTCTCAGTCTTGTTTTCAAATCGCTCCATGGCCTCACCCTTCCCTATCTCCGTAGCCACCTCCAGCCCTGCAACCCTCCGAGATCTCTGCGCTCCTCCAATTTTGGCCTCTTGCACACCCCCGATTTTCATTGCTCCACAATTGGTGGCCGTGCCTTCAGCTGCCTGGGCCCTAAGCTCTGGAATTACCTCCCTAAACCTCTCTGCGTCACTACCTCACCCTCCAACTTTAAGACACTCCTTAAAACTTAACTTTTTGACCAAGCTTTTGGTCACCTGTCCCAATATCTCCTTATGTGACTTGGTGTCAAATTTTATTTGATAACGCTCCTGTGAAGCGCCTTGGGACATTTTACTATTTTAAAAAGGTGCTACATAAATGTAAGTGGTTGTTATTGTTATTCCTTGCAGTTATTGGTGGAATTCTCCACAAATTTGATAAATGAATTGCCAATTTTAAACAAGTGTTCAGGGCTTGTCAAAAATTGGTTACAGTGTCCAGGGAACAAGCTTGCTCATGGGAAAGTCACTGCAAATTTTGCACAAAGTGTATGAATGTGATCTGTGCAATATCCTGCAGGTAGTTGGTAAAACTACATTGCACTGTAACATTTCCTGTTGGGTAAACTTTTATGAATATGCAACAAACAGTTCCACAAAACATCAAACTGTGTGCAACAAGAAAAGGGAAGACTGTAAGTTGCTTTACAGTCTAGTCATCCTATTCAAGACTGTTGTAGACATTAATTTGGAAATAATTCAAACGCTTTTCTCAAACCAAAACATGTCAGATCCAAACATGGACTCTGACTGAAGAAGTCTTTCAGCTTGAACCTGTTGAGGAGCTTTCCTTGTGGTGCTGGCTGTAACCTCTGACTGTCCAACTATAATAATCAGACGTCAAGGCAGCCAACCAGGCCACTGGTACTATACAGCCTTATCGTGCGCACACAGCACTCGGACAAGAGCCAGCTCTGGAAAAGGAGCGTCCACTGCCCTTCGATGTCCTTCACCAGTTGAGTATTTTCTTCTCCTCCATCCCTAAACCTTCTGAGATCTTTGCATTCCTTCGATTCTGGCCTCCCGCGCATCCCTGATTTTCATTTTCCCACCATTGGCACCCGTGCCTTCAGCTGCCTAATCCCTAATCTCTGGAATTCCCTCCCTAAACCTCTCTGCTTCTCTCTCTCTCTCCCCTTTAAGATGCTGCTTATAACTTACCTCTTTGACCAAGCTATTGGTCACCTGTCCCAATATCTCATATGGTCCGGAGTCAAATTTAGTCTGATAACCCTCCTGCAAAGCGCCTTGGGGCATTTTACTACATTAAATGAGCTATATAAATGCAAATTGTTATTGTTGCTGTTTATGGAGGGAATTACATAACAGAGTGTCTAGATGTACAGCCACCAATGATGGGACAAAGGCAGGAGGTTAATGTTGTTATATTCACTGCGTAGTGTCCCTCATAAACTGATTCTATTGCATTCAATGCTTATTTTATTGAAATGTTTTATTGGTTGTTTAGCCAAGCAGAGCACGTATCCAAACTTAATTATGCGATTCTTAATCTCTATTTAGCAGTCTCCCTGCAATAACTCATCAAGGTTTATTCACGAGCACCTCCCCAACCTGTGCCCTCCACCATGGGAACACCATCACCACCAGGTTCCACTCTGAGTCACACACCATCCTGACTTAGACATATATCGCCGTTCCTTTATTGTCACTAGGTCAAAATCCTGGAACTCCCTACCTAACAGTTCTGGGGAGCACCTTCACCACATGGACTGCAACAGTTCAAGAAGGCAGCTCACCATCTCCTTCTCAAGGGCAACTAGTGATGGGCAATAAATGCTGGCCTTGCCAACGACGCCCACATGCCGAGAATGAATTTTAAAAAATATTTCCTGCCTTTATTGGCTTTGTTTCCTAATGATCATAGAATCATACAGTGCAGAAAGAGGCCATTCAGCCCATCGTGCCTGTGCCAGCTCTTTGAACGAGCGATCCAATTAGTCCCACTCCCCTGTTCCTTCGCCATAGCCCGGCAAATTTTTCCTTTTCAAGTATTTATCCAATTCCTTTTTGAAAGTTACTCTTGAATCTGTTTCCACCGGCCTTTCAAGCAGTGCATTCCAGATCATAACAATTCACTGCGTAAAAAAAATTCCCCTCATCTCCCCTCTGGTTCTTTTGGCAGTTACCTTAAATCTGTGTCCTCTGGGTACCGACCTACCTGCCAGTGGAAACAGTTTCCCCCTATTTACTCTATCAAAACCCTTCATGATGATGTATGTATGTGATTGATTTTTTTTTTAAGGTCTTCCAATGCAGTACTCCAGAGTCCTTGGACAAATAGGGCCACTAATGGTGCATTCAACTATAAGTTTAGTGTCAATGTGAAGCAACTCTGACTTTGCACTGACTCTAAACCTGTGAAGTGTAAATCAGATGTCGAGACCCGAACTGAATCTGAAGAGAAGTGGAGTGAGACTTCATTGGGAGTCATCAAGTGGAACAATGCCATATCAATCCATCACATCAACTACGTCTCTGTTTTGCTTTAGACAGGATAATGCCTGTCGATGGTTCAGTGGATAAATGCACAGCCTGACATGGTACTGAGGCACAAAACTAGGAGGATCCCAAGCTATATGCTGAGTTAGCTAATCTCAGTTCCAGCTGGGAGGAAATAAGCCAGTCAAAGTTTTTAGCCCTGATGACCCCCCATCCAATGGCACTTACTAGAAAGTGTGCGTTTGTGAATGTTGCGTAAAGCTCTGCTGTGATGACTCCACCCATCCTCCTGCAGTCGAATAGCCTGCCAACACTCACTGTTCATGGAGGACGGCTATCTGGGGGAGGTACCAAAGGGAAACAGACCCCATTGAATCATACTCTAGGAAGAGCAAGCACCTTCACTCAGGGACGGAAAAAATATAGGTTGGGTCTCCTTGTGCGAATTCACGAGGAAAACCGTAGGTGTATTTAAACAGCTGCTGCTCTGAGACACTCATTAAACTCGAGAAAATGTGGGTTATCTTCACTGCTTTGGCACCAAGTGTAGTTTACCGTGAGTTTTCACTGCCTACAAGTTAGCAAACCTCTCTTGTCTTGTCTTGTCTTGTCTTTTCCAGGCTATGGCTTCTGACCGAGTACAGATGAGACGACGGATGTCACAGGTGGACAGTGGTTCCAGCGCCCCTCGTTTGTGCAGGAGACATCCCAACACTTGCTGCTTCTGCTGGTGCTGCTGCTGCTCCTGGTACAAAACTGAAATTTTAACAGAAATACACGTTTGGAAAAAGTCAGGAGATAAATTACATGTGGCAGATGTTAAAGAGCCCCTAATCCCACTCTGGAGACTTGAGCACAAATTCCAGGCTGACATTCCCAGTGCCAGTACTGAGGGAGCGCTGCACTGTCAGAGGTGCCGTCTTTCAGATGAGACGTTTAACCAAGGCCCCGTCTGCCCTCTCATGTGGTTGTAAAAGATCCCACGGCCATTATTTTGAAGAAGAGATGGGGTAGTTCTCCCTGCTGTCCTGGACAATAGTTATCCCTTAACCAACACCTAAAGCAGATTATCTGGTAATTGCTCTCATTGCTGTTTGTGGGATCTTGCTGTGTGCAAATTGACTGCCGCGTTTCCTACATGGCAACAGTGACTACACTTCACAAAAGTACTTCATTTGGTTGCAAAGCGCTTTGGGATGTCCTGAGGTTGTGAAAGTTGCTATATAAATGCAAGTTCTTTCTTTCTTAAGAGAGCTGCCTTGATGGCCTAGTGGGCAAAAGCATTGAACCATTCACAATAGAAGGCTCCAGGTTCGATTCCTGCTCTGTGCTCAGGTATTTGACTCAGCCAAGGCAGCGGTTGGGTTGCTACAATTGTCCTCAGCACTTGTGGGCTGGGGTGGGGGGAGGGAATCAGCCAGGGTCCCTGGGCCTGATCACGGCCCAGTAACCCCGCCTGGAAAGTATAAACATGTCAACATCAGGTAAGGATAGGATTGGATTTGGCAGTGATCCCTCCCACCTCCCCCGCGACAGCGAAGTAGCCCCATGGCACTAACTAGCTATGTGCACACATGGCTGCTTTGTTGATGTAGAGTGGCCTGTACCCAGAGGATATGATGTCTGTTGAACCATACCCCAACGTGAGTCAGCACTTTCAAGAAACACGACCTGGTATTTTCCTTTGTGCATGAGTCTTAATTGACCTGTTGACACTTTGGAAGCCCATTTGTAGAAAATATTGCACAAGGGAAAACACTGAGGTCTACTTACCATGAGGATGGGGGAATGTGGAGGAGTTTTCTGAATCAGGTCTGTCAAGTAGTTTGTGTAGAAAGCTGTGGCCGCTTAAGCATCTCTTTTGAAGGTCACAGCCAACTGAACGTGGCACTGGTTCATGAGTGGCAGGTATTGCAAAGTGATTCTTCATAACCTACAGAGGAAAGAAACAATTTGAATGGCAAAAGATTGGGAGAAGGAGAAGTGCAAAGAGACCTGGGTGTCCTTGTGCACCAGTCGCTGAAGGTAAGCATGCAGGTGCAGCAGGCGGTTAAGAAGGCAAATGGTATGTTGGCCTTTGTAGCAAGAGGGTTCGAGTACAGGAACAAGGATGTCTTGCTACAGTTGTACAGGGCCTTGGTGAGACCACATCTTGAGTATTGTGTGCAGTTTTGGTCACCTTACCTGAGGAAGGACGTTCTTGCCATGGAGGGAGTGCAGCGAAGATTCACCAGGCTGATACCTGCGATGGCAGGAATGACGTATGAGGAGGGATTGTGTCGATTGGGTTTATACTTACTGGAGTCTAGAAGATTGAGAGGGGATCTCATCGAAACCTATAAAATTCTGTCAGGTCTGGACAGACTAGATGCAGGAAGGATGTTTCTGATGGCCGGGGAGTCCAGAACCAGGGGTCATAGTCTAAGGATAAGGGGTAAGCCATTTAGGACTGAAATGAGGAGGAATTTCTTCACCCAGAGAGTGGTGAACCTGTGGAATTCTCTGCCACAGAGGGCGGTGGAGGCTAGTTCATTAAATATATTCAAGAAAGAGTTGGATATATTTCTTGAGGCTAAAGGGATCAAGGGGTATGGGGAGAAGGCAGGGACAGGGTACTGAATTTGGATGATCAGCCATGATCTCATTGAATGGCGGAGCAGGCTCGAGGGGCCGAATGGCCTACTCCTGCTCCTATCTTCTATGTTTCTATGTTTCTATGTTTCTATCAAACAAGGCAACCATCGACAAGATCTCTGCACTCTTCCAACTCTGGCCTCTTGCCCATTCCCAATTTTCATCGCTCCACCATTGGCGGTTGTGCCTTCAGCTGCCTAGGCCCTAAGCTCTGGAATTCCCTGCCTAAACCTTTCCGTTTCTCTCCTCCTTTAAGATGCTCCTTAAAACCTACCTCTTTGACCAAGCCTTTGGTCACCTGTCCTAATAACTCCTAATGTGGCAAAGAGCCCCTAAGTGCCACGCCAGAGACGCGAACACATAAGCTCGGCGTTTAAGTCTGATAACGCTCCTGTGCAACACCTTGGGACATTTTGCTATGTTAGAGGCGCTATATAAATGCAAGTTGTTGTTGAATAAGGAAATGGCTGAGCAAGATAACGAGAGGATGGGGTGGGAAATATGGTCACATATCAAATTGACATTATGCTGAGTAAAATAAACCTCCTCATTACTTTCCAGCCTAACCGTCAGGAACGAGGATAAAGATGATTGCAGCAGAAATGCATCCATCATGTCCCAGCTGGAAAGTCTTCAGAAACATGAAGAAAGGTGAAGGAATCACTACCGAAGCTGTGATCTCTTTTCAATTTGAACACAATCTTTGGTCCTTCTAAGTATTGGCGCATATTTCATTGAGTGTTAGGTTTGCCTCAGTTGGTAGCACTCTTGTCCCCGAGTCATTATTAAGCCCCGCTCCAGGACTTCAGCACATATTCTAACTTCAGTGCCGTGTTGAGGCGCCGCTGCAATTGTCCTTGGAAGAGAGCTGGAACTAAAACCCCACAAGTAGATGTGAAAGATCTCACGCGACACTATTGGAAGAAGGGTAGACAATTCTCCCAGTGCCCTGGCCACTATTCCTCCCTCAACTAACACTTACACCAGATAAAGGTGTTGCTTGTTGGACGAATCAGTCTGCTACAGGGCCCGGATAAATCCTATTGCTGAAGTATGAATACATTATCTGTGATCATCAATAGGGAAGCTGCATAAAATACAAACTGGCATTTGGCTACATAACAGATGGGACTGTTAGAAACACCACCTGCTACACAGGAGCAGGGTGGTCTTCTACTGGGGCAGAGAAGGTTAAGGGGGTGGGGTGAGGTTTATGAATATTTTGAAAGGTTTTGAGGGAAATTACATAGAATGTACAGCACAGAAACAGGCCATTCGACCCAAATGGTCCATGCTGGTGTCTATGCTCCACACGAGCCTCCTCCCACCCCTCTTCATCTCACCCCATCAACATATTCCTTTCTCCCTCTTGTGTTTATCCAGCTGCCCCTTAAATGCATCTATGCTACTCACCTCAACCACTCCCTGTGGTACAGGAAACTCTTTTTTATCCGGCACCGATGGGACCATTGTGGTGCCGGTTGATCAAGAAGTCCGGATTACAGAGAGGTATACTTACCAAGGTACGAGAGCTCCGTACACGACCACAGTTGCAGGAGCCCCGGTTACACGGCACTTGTGCAGGAGTCCCGGTTACACGGCCACAGATCCAGGAGTCCCTGTTGCACGGCCACAGGTGCAGGGACCCCAGTTACACGGCCACAGATCCAGGAACCCCGGTTACATGGCCACTAATATATTGTAAAACTTACCTGAACCTACTCCTGAATTTTGCCGGTTAAGAGAGGTTTCGGATTTTTTTTAGGTGCCGGTTAAAAGAGAGTTTCCTGTAGCGAGTTTCACATTCTTACCACTCTCTGGGTAAAGAAGTTTCTCCTGAATTCCTTATTGGATTAATTAGTGACTATCTTATAATAATGGCCCCTAGGGGAAAAATTCGGTTGTTTGCGCCACCCGTTAGCGCCTAAAGAGGCCGACAAGTGGGGCGCTAACCAACTAGCGCCCGGGCGCAGCGAACCCTGCGCCTCTCCCCGTATTGAGCGGACATTTTGCGCCGGCGCTAAACCGTAGCACCCGTTCACCGGCGCACGCAGATCATGACGTCATTTCAGTGTGCAACACCTTTGGGGCGCCCCGGACCGCAAATTCAGTGGCGCCCCCCTCCGTTCCGCCTGGCGCTATTAAGGACCGCTTACCTGGAACGTTTCCCAGTCGCTGTCGGGCTGGGGGGACATTCTTTAAAGGGGACTGGTGTGGTTTAAAAGCGGCAGCCATTTTTGGACCACAACTTCTTAGAGAGATACAGAGAGTTGCTCAGCTGCAGACAGAGAGCCATTTCAACATTGAGCCAGCGCTGGCAGAAGAACTTCAGCCTTCTGATCATTACCTTGCTGTTGGTGAGCATCTGAAATGGCAAAACTTTCTGTGCGCACTTAATATGGGGGCTGCATTGGATGGGAACGTCTTGCTTCTGAACCATCTTGACAGGGCTCAGAGACACAAGGATAGAGGGGCAGGCATGGCCAGACGGAGGAGGGCCAACAGACGTCGCCACACGAGACCTTGCGCTGCCAGGGTTTTCCGACAGCAATTTTCATATTTGAACATGTCGGAGGAGCAGTGGTTCCGAAGGCTGCGCTTTAGTAGGGAGGTGGTGACTGAGCTGTGCCACCTGCTTCAGCCAGATCTGCAGCCTCAGCTAAGGTGCAGGACATCTCTGTCGGTGGCTGTGAAGATCACTGTTGCCCTTAACTTCTATGCAAGCGGCTCCTTTCAGGCCGCAACTGGGGACATAGCCAACATCTCGCAGTTCGCGGTGCATTGCTGCATCCGTCAAGTGACTGATGCCCTCTTTAAAAGGAGGTGGCAATACATCTCCTTCCCAATGACCCGGACAAGCAGAGGGAGCGCGCAGAGGGCTTTGCAAGAATAGCGGACTTCCCCATGGTGCAGGGCGCCATTGATTGCATGCATGTGGCTATGCGGGCACCTGTAGAGAATGCGGAGGAGTTCCGCAACCACAAGGGGTTCCATTCATTGAATGTACAGCTGGTCTGTGACCACCGACAGCTGATCCTCGCTGTGAATGCCCAGTTTCCAGGCAGCAGCCACGACGCCTTCATCTTGCGCCAGACCTCTGTGGCAGACCTTTTCGAGGCCCCGGCTCACCCAGGAAGCTGGCTTCTCGGGGACAAGGGCTATGCTCTGTGCCCGTGGCTGATGACCCCGCTCCGTTCGCTCAGCACCCCTGCTGAAGAACGCTACAATGCGAGCCATCAAGCGACCAGGAACATTATTGAGCACACAATCGGCGTGCTGAAGAAACGGTTCCGCTGTCTGGACCATTCCGGAGGTGCGCTTCAGTACTCACCTGAGCGAGTCTCCCACTTCGTGGTTGTGTGTTGCATGCTGCATAACCTCGCCATCCTGAGGACCCAGCCAATGCCACCAGACATTGAAGCACCAGCGGAGGAGGAGGAGGATGAGGACCAAGACGGGAGGGAGGCAGAAACTGGAAGGGCCGTCCGTCAGAGGCTTATCAGAAGTCGCTTTTAGGCCACTCTCAGGGAATGCTTGCTGCCATTCCAAGAACAGGAATGGAACCGTTCTGATACCCCAAAGCCTGTGAAGGGCAAAATGTATGTAAAGAGCAGACATGGCCATTGTAAATAAAGAAATTTGTTTATTTAACAAAATGTGCTTCCTTCCTGCATGACAAAGCAATGGCAACAAAAAGCTAAACAAACAGACTGCCACATAAGTGCCTCGCACACTCGGGAGACTGTCCAAAACATCACTAACATTCAGACCAGCATCCTCGGCCTTGAATTCTACAAATAACAGATAAGAGCAGCACCTTCTACTTTCTTCCCCTCGATGGTGATCTGCTTCACTTGCGAGATTGGCCCCTTCCCTCCCTGCAGCTCCTCCGTAATGGGACCCCAGTGGCTGCAGCAAGGCTGGGGGAGGCCTGCTGACTGTCCGAAAGCGCAGATGCCCCTGAGGGACGGCCTGGACGAGCTCTGGGCTTGGAGGGCCCGGCTGCTGACTGCTCCAACTCTGCATGGGTGGAAGCAGTCTGTCCTACAGGTGGTGGCAGCTGCAGTGGAGACGTGCCAGTGGTGGCATCAGGAATGCTGTCATCCTGAGAGCGGACAGCAGCTCCCTGGTCAGCCGACACACTGGCACTCTGACGGGGCAGCACCGCAGCATGCGGAGCAATCGGCTGGTCCACAGATTGCTGGCCTGCTGTGGTGCTGCAAGGGCCCCAGGTAATCCTGCCCGATCCAGCGAGGGTGGCAGCAGTCAGTGCTCGCATGGCCTCAATCTGCGTCTGCATGAGACCAGCGAGTGACTGCGTGGCAGCACTCAGCACTTGCGTGGCAGGTGCCAGTGCTTTGGTGAAGCCCTGGACAATCCTTTCCAGTGCTGTCCCAAAGTCCTGCGCACTCCTTGCCAGTGCTGTCCCGAAGTCCTGCACACTCCTGGCCTGTGCTGCGCCGAAGTCTTGGACACTCCTTGCCAGTGTCTCAATGGATTCAGGCATCCTTGCCACTGCAGCCATGAGCTCAGTGTGCCTCAGCCCAGCCTGGGTGCTCATTTCTGCAAGGGCACGCACCTCTTCTGCGCTCTGTGCAGCAGCACTCGGGCCCCGACTCGCCCTCCAGGGAGACGGCCCCCGAGCTTCCCTACCCCCCTCGCGTTGCTGCAGGCCGCTGGTTCCTGGAGCTGGATCCTCCTCAGAGCATTCCCCCCCCCCGCTCCCCTCCAGGGAAGTAGTCTCTCCAGTCTGCAGATGGGCTGGCTCGCCTGAGGGTGGTTCGGATGGTCCGGCTTCCTCCTGCTCGGTGGCATAGTGGTTAGCACTGTTGCCTCACAGCGCCAGGGACCCGGGTTCAAATACGGCCTCGGGTGACTGTGCAAACTCCACACAGACATTCTCCCCGTGTTTGCGTGGGTTTCCTCCGGGTGCTCCGGTTTCCTCCCACAGTCCAAAGATGTGCGGGTTAGGTTGATTGGCCATGATAAAAATTGGCCCTTAGTGTTAGGGGGGATTAAATATGTGGGGTTACGGGGATAGGGCTTGGGTGGGATGGCCGTCGGTGTAGGGACCGGGTGCTAGGGTTTGGATGATCAGCCATGATCTCGTTGAATGGCGGAGCAGGCTCGAAGGGCCGAATGGCCTACTCCTGCTCCTAGTTTCTATGTTTCTATGCTCGTCGCCTCCCGAGTCAGTCGCAGTGGCAGCTTGAGGGCCCGGCTCCCAAGCTGGTGATGCAGCATCTGAAAGCAGGGAGGTTGAAGAGTGGCTTTAGCGAAAGGACAGGGTGGCAGCAAGGGATGCATGTGTGCTGCAATGCTCTGACTTGGGTCCAGAGTGAAAAAGCATGCTGGTGGGGGGAACAAGTTGAAGGAGAGAGTTCAAAAAGGTGATGACCTTACCATCGCTGTGCACAATGGGGTCGGCAGCTCCAGAGGCGACGGGACCACTCATTCGGCTTGCAACGATCTGGTGGACTCGCTCCTCCAGGTCAGTAAGGGTCTGCAGGTGAGGCCGGCCTCCTCCGGTACGAAGCTGTTGCCTGCGGTTACTCGTCAGCTTGGCCTGCAAGAGAAAGGACGGGGTGTGATGAAACATGCTGCCCTGAGCTGACATCACATGCCTCCCATGGTAGAATAGCCCTTACATTATGCACCGAGCTGAATGTGCGTGTGTGTTTCCAGAAAGGGCCATGGGTGCTGGATGACAGCTGGCCATTGGGGCTCTGCGCACCCTCTGGCCATAAAGTGAGGTGCAAATGGAGGGATGAAGATGAATGTGAAAAAGGCACTCACCCTAACGACCCGAGTGAGGTCGTTGAACTTCTTCCTGCATTGCACAGGAGTCCTGGGCACCATGCTACTGGAGGTGACTCTTTGGGAAACCTCCCTCCAAGCTCTGCGGTATTCGGTCTGATTAGGCCTCCTGCCATTCATCGGGTACAGCACACCTCGCCGGCGCTCCACCGCGTCAACCAGAGCATCCAATGCCCCCTTGCTGAAGCGCTGCGCTCTCTCCCTGACCCTCTCCATGTCCTTGAAGTTTTGGCCGCCACAGGTAGGTTGCCGTCGAGTTTGAGGCCTACAAGGCGCAGAGTGTGGCTGCAGATGAGAATCGATCCGCCCCTTTAAGGGCTGACCGGCGCCAGCGTGTCTAGGTCCAATCGATTATTGACAGCACTTGCGCTGCACCCACCCATGGGGAAATTGCGTTGCGCCGCCGGGTTAGCGCCTTAAGACTACCGTGCAGCGCCTGATTTAGCGCCGCAATCACCTTCAGGGGCGCTACAACCCAATATCGCTCGAGGAGGCGATCAGTCGCGCCTGGCGCTAAACTTTGTGCACTGCCAGTACTAGCGCCCCAAACGGGGCGATACCGAATTTTTCCCCCCTAGTTTTGTTCTCCCCCACAAGTGGAAACATCTTCTCTACATCTACTCTCTCAAACCTTTCATAATTTTAAAGACCTCTATCGGGTCACTCCTCAGCCTTTTCTTTTCTGGAGAAAAGAGCCCCAGCCTCTTCAATCTTAGAAAAACCGCCTGTCTTGTTCAGTCTAATGAACTCAGCAGGCCAGGCAGCACCTGTGGAGGGAGAAACAGAGTTAACGGTGTTGTGTCCGTGTATAAGACACAGACTGCAGGAGAAACGGTACAACAGGTGTTTACTCAACGTGGCTCACAGTGGAACTGCCTGTACAGATTACTACTCGTTGCTATATACAGGTGTGGTCACTGCCGGTACTACAGTATACATGAGCTGTAAAAAGTAGTTCCCCCCTTAAAGGTATATACATTACAATTCCTCCCCTTTTAGATTAACAGTACCATAACACTCATTTAACAATTAAATATCAAACTAATTACAATTAACACTTTTAACATGCAACATTAGCTGAAAATAGTCTATTTATATATTCAGTCTTTGGGGAGGCCTCCTGATCCTTTCTGGATAGTGCCTTTCCCGAGTGTCTTCCTCTTGGTGCGGAGGCGATTCTGGCCCCCTGTCGTCGGTTGGTTCATCAGCTTCCGATGCTACGGTTTCTGGGATAGATGCGACCTGTATGTTGGGTTCATCACCAGGTACGAATGGGCGAGGCATGGGGTTGACTTGTTCCTGTGACTCTAGGATCTGGTCAGCATGGTGTCTCACGATGCTCTCCCCAACGTCCACTGTGTACATTAGTGGCCCCTGCCGTGTGCATATCGTCCCTGGCTGCCATTTTTCTGTTCGGTAGTCGCGGGCCAAGACTGGTTGCCCTACATTGAAGCTCCTTGTTGGCTTCTCATGGATGTGCTGGAATTGCTTACTCTCAACATCTCTTCGTACGTTTGGTCTGAGCAAATCCAGGCGAGATCTTAACCTTCGGTTAAAGAACATCATGGCTGGGGCCTGGTTGGTGACTGCATGTGTCGCATTCCGGTAGGCGAACAGGAAATTGTCCACCTTGTGCTGCAGCGGAATGTTGTCATTGTACATAGCCTTTATTGCCTTCTTAAAGGTTTGTACGAACCTCTCAGCCAATCCATTTGTGGCTGGATGATACGGGGCGGATGTGTAATGCCTTACCCCGTTCTTTTTCAAGAACCACCGGAACTCTTCGGACACAAACTGTGGTCCGTTGTCGGAGCAAATCTGTTCTGGCAAGCCATTCCTGGCAAAAATGGTCCGTAGGACTGCAATAGTTTTCTCCGTGGTGGTGGAGGACATTTTGATGACCTCAGGCCATTTCGAGTGCACATCCACGGCTATTAAAAACATTGAGTCCATGAATGGACCAGCAAAATCAATATGCACCCGTTGCCATGGAGACTAGGGCCACTCCCATGGGTGCAGAGGGGCCTGTGGTGGTGCATTTTGGACTTTCTGGCATCCTGAGCAGCTCTTGGTCAGGTTCTCGATTTGTTTATCGATTCCCGGCCACCACACATAAGCCCTGGCTAGGCTTTTCATTTTTACCCCTCCCAGATGACCCTCATGAAGCTCATTGAGCACTCTATCCCTTAACTTGGGTGGAATTACCACTCGGGATCCACACATCAAGGTCCCCCGGCACACTGACAGCTGTTCTCTCCTTGTCGAGAATGCTGGCAACAGTGAGTCGCCATGTGCTGGCCATCCCTTCACCATCAAATCATATACCCGAGACAGTGTCGGGTCATTTCGGGTTTCCTTTTCGATACAAGCGTTAGTTACCGGTAGGTATTCAACTATAGTCGAATGGAATATTTCGACAGGATCCACTGCTGGTGCTTCCTCCGCAGTAGGCAGTGGCAGGCGTGATAGCCCATCAGCATTTCCATGCTGTTTCGTGCCCTTATATTCAATCTCATAGTGGTGCGCCCCTAGAAAAAGTGACCATCTTTGTAGTCATTGCACAGTCATCACCGGAACGCCCTTCTTCGGATTAAAAATGGAGACAAGAAGCTGGTGATCAGTCAGCAAGGTGAATTTCTGCCCGTGCAGATAGTGATTGAACTTTTTCACTCCCCACACTAGGCTGAGGGCCTCCCTGTCAATCTGGGCGTAGTTACGCTCGGCTGAGGTTAGTGATCATGACGCAAAAGTTATTGGCCTCTCTGAGCCGTCCGAGAATTTGTGCGACAGCACCGCTCCAATGCCGTCGGGTGACGCATCACATGCCAACCGAATTGGTAATGCTGGGTTGTAATGGGCCAATACCTCTTTCGATGTGATTAGTGTTTTGCTCTTCTGGAAAGCTCATCTACATTCGTCACTCCACTTCCATGGCACCCCAGTTTGCAGTAGGGTGTTCAGTGGGTGTAGTATTGTAGACAAATTTGGCAAGAACTTATGGTAGTAGTTTACCAGCCCGAGGAACGACCTCAGTTGTGACACATTTTCCGGTGCTGGAGCCTTGACTACTGCCTCAATCTTCTCTGGGGACTTATGTAACCCCTCTTTATCGATAACGTGGCCACAATACGAGATCTGTTTTCTAAAAAACTCGCATTTGGGGCAGTTAGCTTGGAGCCCATATTCCTACAATCTAGTGAGCACCTGCTCCAGGTTGGCAAGGTGATCACTGTCATTTTCGCCTGTGACCAGGATGTCGTCCAAATAACACTGGGTCCCTGGGATCCCTTGCAGGACTTGTTCCATTGCCCTCTGCCAAATAGCTGGAGCTGATGCTACCCAGAATACCAGCCGGTTGTATTGGTAGAGACCTTTATGGGTGTTGATTGTGAGGTATTTTTTTGATGCTTCTTCTACCTCCATTTGCAGATACGCCTGGGCCAGTTCAATCTTAGTGAAGCGTTTCCCTCCAGATAGCGAGGCGAAAATATCTTCAATCCACGGAAGTGGATATTGTACGGTGTGAAGGACCGGGTTCACTGTTACGTTAAAGTCCCCACAGATGCGAACCTTCCTTGGTTCCCCAGGCGTGCTGCTCAACGACTTTTTCATCACAGGGATGATGGGTGTAGCCCACTCGCTCCAGTCTACCTTGGACAGTACACCTGAACGTTCCAGACTCTCCAGCTCTGCTTCGATGGCTGGGCGGATCGCATAAGGTACCGGTCTGGCCTTAAAAAATTTTGGGCTTGCGTTTTCTTCAATTTTAATCATCGCTGTCATGCCTTTTAGTGTTCCGAGTCCTTGCTGGAACACTTCTTTCGCGTCAGTTAGGATCTTTGACAGTCGCCCAGGTGTGACATCGTCATCCTTTTTGTCAGCCACAGTCAGTGCCTGTATGGAATGCCATTCCAGTTGTATTTTCCGGATCCATTCACATCCCAGTAATGGTGGTCCTCCATCTTGCAATACATACAGGTCTAGTTTTGGTGTTTCCTTACCGTTATATATGACGGTCACCCTTATTTTTCCTTTGGGGTAGACTTTTTGCCCCGTGTACGTCTTCAAAATAATTTTTGTGTCTCTCAAGGGTATGTGTGAGAATAGCCGCTCGTAGTCCCGTCGGTTTATGACTGTTAGGGCTGATCCTGTGTCCAATTCCATCTTTACCTGGACTCCTGCTATCTTGAGAGTGACCCAAATGGTTCGGTGATCCTCTGTTGTGATCACATTATATAGTTTCAGACAACTCAGTTCCCTGCTTTCGGAGTCGTTATCACTCTTTTGTTCATCTGAACTATTCTCCGTCATCTTATGTACCTTCTTGTACTTTCCTTTGGTAGGTTTCTTATTGCTGGTTTTCTTTCCCGACCTGCAGACTCGTGCTATGTGTCCTACTTTTCCACACTGTCTGCACACTTTGTCCTTGAACCAGCAATCATTCTGGTCATGTGTTGTTCTGCCGCAGCGATAGCACTTCTCTGTTCCATATGACATTTCGTTTGTGCCATATTCTTGCGGTCTCTGTTGTATCTCTGCAGCGCCCCGTGCTGTTGCTTCATATGATACCGCAATGCTGAAAGCCTTTTCCAGCGTAAGGTCCTTTTCAGATAAAAGCCGTTTCTGGGTTCCTCCGCTTTGAAGCCCACACACAAACTTGTCCCTTAAGGTATCTGCCAGTCCCGCTCCAAACTGGCAGTGTTTCGATAGTTTGCGCAGTTCTGTTAAATAATCAGCATTGCTTTCATCCTTATGCTGGTTCCGTTTGTGAAACTTGAATCTTTCTGCTATCAGCAGCGGTGTGGGGTTTAAATGTTCCTGTAGTATCGTTACTATGTCTTCAAAACTCTTTTCCGTTGGCTTCGTTGGGGTTACTAGATTTCGTAATAAACCATACGCCTTTGCACCCATTAAATTTAACAATACCGACGCTTTCTTGTCATCTGACACCTCATTTGCCTTGCAGTACACCTCTATTCGTTCGACATATGTAGTCCAATCTTCGACTTCATTGTCAAATGTGGTGATACTGCCACTCTTCGGCATTGTGGGTGTGGTTTAAAATGGCGTCTCCCAATGGCTTAAAATGGCGTCTCCCGCGCTTTCCTTCCACCCCGCTGCTGCCAACGCCGCTCCCGGCGGTTCTCGTGGCAATGGCAGCGCCCTGTAGGTTTCACGCGCTTCTCCTGCGCTGCTGCCAACGCCGCTCTCGGCGGTCCTCGTGGCAATGGCGGCGCGTCGCGGGTTTCTGCGCATCTCTCTCTCTCCCTCTCTTCGATGCTGCTCGGCCCCTGAACACCGGCTGCGCCCTGTGCGCTCTGCCCTCTCTCTCTCTCTCCCCCGTCGACGCTGCTCGGCCCTTTGCTGTGCCGCTCGGTCGGGCTCTAGCCCGCCACTGTCCGGGAAGGGTCTGCGCACTACCTGTTGCCAGCCCGTTTCGCTGGACCACCTCGACTGGAAAGCCAAGCCTGGCTCTCGACAGCCTCCCCCGCAATTCTCGAGTCTCTGCTGGATGACTGGACGGTTGCCCGTGGTCGACGCCCGAGTCTCTGGCCTTGACCTCCAATCCACTGATCTCCAGGAACGAATCCCCGGGAGGTGATGCAGAGTTGCAGGTAGGTTCGAACTTGCCTTGTCGCCAATGTTATGTCTGTGTATAATAAGACACAGACTGCAGGAGAAACGGTACAACAGGTGTTTACTCAACGTGGCTCACAGTGGAACTGCCTGTACAGATTACTACTCAGTGCTATATACAGGTGTGGTCACTGCCGGTACTACAGTATACATGAGCTGTAAAAAGTAGTTCCCCCCTTAAATGTATATACATTACAATTGGGGTCGATTTTCCCGAAGCTGTCGGGAAGAAGGCGGGACTACAACTTTTGTGTTTTAGACCCGCCTACTTCAACGTCCAGCCAATCCGCGCGATTTTCCTTTGATTGACCTTGTTGAGTCCACCCAGCGGGCTCAGCAGGCCAATTAAGGGCCACCCGGCAACAGGTGACATCACAGACTGCAATTTCACCTTTCAAGAGTTCTTGACAGATGAAATATCAGTGTTTCACAGCTCTTTGAAGCTGTGAAACACTAACAGTCCGAGTTCTGACATGGGTCCTTCTGCACAGACTCAGTTAGAACTCACACCAGCACTCAAAGCTGAAAGCTGTCACTTTTCACAGATCGCAGCCGTTCAGCTTTAAGTGCCGGCTGAGTGATGGGCTCCCGACGGCTACAGGAAGAAAGGCTGTTAAGGTAAGTACAGGTAAGTAAAAGTTCTTTACACACTTTAGACACACCAAACACACTTACCTTTGCACTCATGCACCCATCACTCACCTGAACACCGACATCGTGACCCCTCCAACTCATTCAACCCGACGGCCCGCCTGCTCTAACCTGGCGTGGTTTGGAGCCGTCGGGAAACCCACACGAAACCTCTCAAAATAGGGATTAGGCTAAAAACTGCCTGTTAACAGGCAGTTAATTGGCACTAATCCCTTCCCGCCTGGTTTCGGCGGGTCCCAGTGCGGGGCGGGTACCCGCCGCCTCTGAAAGTTGCGTGGAGCAGGGTTTTGGGCGGGATGGTGTCAGGACCCCCCGAATTCAGGATTTCCCCCCCCCCCCCCCCACACGCCTGAAACCCCGCCTGACGGCTCCACGAAAATCGACCCCAACGTTTCAGGTCGATGACCTTTCATCAGAACTGGAAGATGTTAGAGATTAACATCTTTTAAGCAAATTCAGAGGCAGGAAAAAGGTGGTGGAGGAGGGGGGGTGGTGGGGGAGGGAGAACAAAATGGAAGGTGGTCTGTGACAGGGCGGAAGTGATTAAATAACATGAGGCAAAATAGGCTCAAGTGGCTGAATGGCCTAGTCCTGTTCCTATGTTAAAGGGATGATAGTGCAAGGCAAAAGTGGGTGGCAATCGGACAAGTACAGAAACACAGAATGGGTCCAGAGGAGGTGCAAATGGGTAGAGCAGAATAGCAGAGAGGGGGGGGGGGGAAAGCATGGGAAATGTGGCAAAGTAGAGAAGGCTCCCGTGGCCCGGGAATGTGGTGTAAGAAAGGCAGGTAGACCCCAGGGATGCGGACCATTCCACCGACCATTTACCAATAGGGGCTCCACACCCCCAGCACCAGCCCTTGTCGAAAAAATTGGAACTGGAATTCGGGCTTTGCTGCAGCACACTCCTAACCATCACGCTGTAGCAATACTGAGATCAGAGATTTCTACAAGTACACTGGTGCCACTAAGAGGTAAAATGTATTTTGATGCTTTGGCAACATAAGATGTACCTTATCATGCCAATAAAGCGATTTGTATTGTATTGTAGTGGCACTGCAGGCCTCAGTAAAATAACAAACAACATCTTAATTTTTAAACAAAGGTGACATTAAACAGCTGCAATGATTCGTGGGCCAGTACAATTTGCTTCAATCATATTGAGGTCGATTGAAGAACTTATAACCATCAGGAAAGACTGAACAGGCTGGGGCTCTTTTCTCTAGAAAAGAGAAAACTGAGGGGAGTCCTGACAGAGTTCTTAAAAATTATGAATGGGTTCCATAGGGTAGACGTAGAGAAGATGTTTCCACTTGTGAGGGAGAACCAAAAACATTTTAATGAATCGTCCGCATGGATTTCAAAAGAGAAAATCTTGCTTGACCAACTTCATTGAAGTTTTTGAAGAGGTAACAGAGAGAGTAGACAAGGGTAGTGCAGTAGATGTAATTTATCTGGATTTTCAAAAGGCCTTTGATAAGGTATCCCATAATAGACTGATGAACAAGATCAGAGGACAAGTAGCAGAATGGATAGCTCGCTGGCTTCAAGACAGAAAGCAGAGAGTAGGGGTAAAGGGTAGCTATTCACAGTGGCAGGTGGGTAGTGGTGTTCCACAAGGATCAGTGCTGGGACCACTGCTGTTCACAATTTATATTAACGATTTAGACTTTTGAATCAAAAACACAATTTCTAAATTTGCAGATGACACCAAATTGGGGGGGATAGTCAATACTGAGGAGGACTACAACAAATTACAGGAAGACATTAATAAACTTGCAGATTGGGCATATAATTGGCAAATGAAGTTCAACACAGATAAATGTGAGGTATTACATTTTGGTAGGAAGAATAGGGAGGTCACTTATTACTTGGAGGGGGCGAGTCTAGGTGGGGTAGAGGAACAAAGGGATCTCGGAGTACAAATACACAAATCACTAAAAGTTGCGACAAAGGTTAGCAAGGCCATAAAAAAAAGCAAACCAAGCACTAGGGTTTATTTCTAGAGGTATAGAATTGAAAAGTAGGGAAGTTATGCTAAACCTGTATCGAACCTTGGTTAGACCACACTTAAGAGTATTGCGTGCAGTTCTGGTCGCCATATAAATTCGGGTCGGGGGCTTCCCACGGGTGCAAGCCTCCGACCTGCACTTACCTAGCGCGCCGGCCGTTGTGCTGTGGGCCCGCGTGGGATTCCGATCCTGGGCCTCCTCCAACTGCCGGCGCGCAGTGCTTGCGTATCCCAGGGGCGCAGTTAGTTCGAAGCGCCCCCTGGGATCACGTGGGCCATGGAGAGCCAATGGTAGCAGGGAATGCTTCATTCATAAATTTGACAAGAAGAGCTGTCAAACCTATAAATACTATAAACCCCAAAACATAACTAAAATTTCAAATAATTTTTTTTTTTAAACATTACATTTTTAAAATAACTATAAATTACATGAAACAACTATTTTAAACAATAATTTAAATTTTTGAAAAAATTAATTACATTTTCTAACGGGGCTAAAAATAAACTTACCTTTCTTTAAAGTATTTAAAAATAAACCTGTGGAAAAAATGTTTTAATTTTAATTAATTCACCACTTACCAAAGTGTAACTGCTGGAGACATACCCTCCCGGGGAACCCTGCAAAAAAACTAAGTTCGATACGCACGCGCTGCCTCTCCGGCGCACGCGTTCCACCTGTCAACCCCTTCTTTCAAGGGAACGGAAGTTCTGGTTTCCCGTGCATGCGCAGTGCATGCACGAAAGCGACACTTTCGTTGGGCCTACGCGTGAGTACCCAGTGCATACTCACCCGTGGGGACCCGAAGTTCTGGGCCATTATCAAAAGGATATAGAGGCACTGGAGAGGGTGCAGAGAAGATTTACAAGGATGATACCAGAAATGCAAGGGTATACATATCAGGAAAGGATGAACAGGCTGGGTCTCTTTTCTCTTGAAAAGAGAAGGCTGGGGGGTAACCGAATAGAGGTCTTTAAAATTATGAAAAGTTTTGATAGAGTGGATACAGAGAGAATGTTTCCACTTGTGGGGAAGAGCATAACTAGAGGCCATCAATATAAGATAGTCACCAAGAAATCCAATAGGAATTCAGAAGAAGCTTATTTACCCAAAGAGTGGTGAGAATGTGAAACTCGCTACCACAGGGAGTGGTTGAAGCGAATAGTATAGATGCATTTAAGGGGAGGCTAGACAAGCACGAGGGACAGGGGAATAGAGGGTTATGCTGATAGATTTAGATGAGGAAAGACAGGAGGAGGCTCATGTGGAGCATAAACGCTGGCATGGAGTGGTTGGGCTGAATGGCCTGTTTCTGTGCCATATGTTCTATGTATGTAAAAACTAGGGGTCATATAGTCACTAAAAAAATCTAAACAGGGGAATTCAGGAGAAACTTCTTTACCCAGAGAGTGATTAGAATGTGGAACTCACTACCACAAGGAGTAGTTGATACAAATAGCATACATGCTATTAAGGGGAAGCTAGATAAGTACATGAGAGAGAAAGGGATAGAAGGTTGTGCTGATAGGGTTGGATGAAGAAGGGGGAGGAGGCTCGTGTGGAGCATAAACAGTGGCATAGACCAGTTAGGTCAAATGGCCTGCTTCTGTGCTAGAAAATGCTATTTAATCAGGAAAACAGTTCTAGAACTCAGCTGTTGATAACATCAGGGAAGTGTATCTCAGAACCCAGATCCAAAGTTTGCAACACGTAACTCTAAAGGAAATGAGCAATATTGGTATTGACTATTTAGGAGCAAAGGTCATTAGACTAAACAAGACAGGTGTTTTTTCTAAACATCAACCCCAGCTACTCCCCTTCTTGCTCAGTCCTTCTAAAATCATGACATTTTGCAGCATAGAAGGAGGCTATTCGGCCCATTGTGCGTGTGCTGGCCCTCTGAAGGAGCTATCCACTTAGTTCCATTCGCCTGCCCTTGCTCATTCCTTTTTAATTTTATCTTTTTTCAAATATTTATCCATTTTCCTTTTAAAAGCTATCCTACCACTGTTTCTGGTAGGACATTCAATATCCCACAACCCTCTGTGTAATCAATTTCTCCTAACTTCTCTCTTTTTTCTCTTGGCGAGGATCTGAAATGTATGCCCTCTACTAGTGTCATACAGTCGCTAAAAAATCTAACAGGTGAATTCAGGAGAAACCGCTTTACCCAGAGAGTGGTTAGAATGTGGAACTCGCTACCACAAGGAGTAGTTGATACAAATAGCATAGATGCCATTGAGGGGAAGCTAGATAAGTACACTGACTGGTGGAAATAGTTTTTACCGATTAATTTTTTATCAAAACCCTTTTCTAACTTTGAAGACCATTTTTTCTCTCAAAGTTTATTTAATTACCTCTTGAACTTATTGTATTGCCTGCCTCAATGCCCCTCCTGGGTAATTCATTCCACAACTAATACCCTGTTGTGGAGGGGTGGTGGGGGGAGGGGGGGGGATAGAGGGGGTTAATGTTCCACCAGACTTCCCTTCTTACTCACAGAAAATGTTAGAAAAACTCAGGTGGTCAGGGGGTATCTGTGGGGAGAAAAATGTAGGGTTAACATTTCACAGGATTCTGATGAAAGGTTATCAACCGGAAACGTTAACCCTCCATTTCTCTCTCCCCAGGTGCTGCCTGTCCTGCTGAGTGTTTCCAGTATTTTCTGTCTTTATATCAGATTTTCAGCATCTGCAGTATTTTGCTTTTCATCCCTTCTTACTCTTGGGTTCCCCAGTGTTTGACTCCCATCCCACGATATTTAAACTCTTTGCCATCGTGAGCATTGCTCATGAATATATGTTACCACTTCCCGTTCACAAGACTTTACCAAAGAAACAAACCAACCCCAACTTCCCTCAATTTCCCCCATAACTTACACGTGCCTGATAGCTGGAATCTCCCCTTTTGATTCACAGCGGGAGTCTGAGCCTGGAAGAGGTCACCGCCTGGTCCCACTCCTTCGAACTGCTCCTGAAGAATCCAACCGGAAGGAACATTTTAATGGAATTCTTACAGAGCGAGCATAGCGATGAAAACATTCTCTTCTGGCTTGCTTGTGAGGAACTCAAACGGGAAGATCACAAAGCCACCATTGCGGAAATGGCAAAATCAATATACTTGGACTATATCTCAATACTGTCTCCAAAGGAGGTGAGTGGTGTGTGAGAGCTGTTGGTTGAATGCATGCAAATGAGGAAGGCTCACATGATAGAAAGAACTTGCATTTATATAGTGCCTTTAATGACCTCAACACATCCCAAAGTGCCCTACAGCCAATGAAGTGCCTTTGAAGTGTAATCACTGTTGTAATGTAGGGAACACAGCAGTCAATTTGCGCATAACAAGGTCCCACAAACACACTGAGATAAATAACCAGATAATCTGTTTTAGTCATGTTGGTTGAGTGATAAATATTGGCCAGGACACCAGAGAGAGCTCCCCTGCTCTTCTTCAAAATAGTATATTTGCAATATACAGGGAATGGTTGCATAGTGGTAATGTTACTGGACTAGTAATCCAGAGGCCTGGACTAATAACCCTGAGGCGTGAGCTCAAATCCCACCACAGCAGCTGGAGAATTTAAATTCAGTTATTTAAATAAATCTGGAATAGAGGCTAGTATCAGTAATGGTGACCATGAAACTACCGGATTGTCATCTGGTTCACTAATGTCCTTCAGGGAAGGAAATCTGCTGTCCTTACCTGGTCTGGCCTATATGTGACTCCCAAACCACAGCAATGTGGTTGACTCTTAACTGCCCTCTGAAATGGCCTAGCATGCCATTCAAGGGCAATTATGGATCGACGATAAATCCCGTGAATTAATTTTTTTTTTAAGTGCCATGGGATCTTTTACATCCACAACAGGCGGGACCTCAGTTTAAAGTCTCATCTGAAAGACGGCACCGTCTGACACTGCAGTACTCCCTCAGTACTGCATTGGGAGTGTTGGCCTAGATTTTGTGTTCAAGTCTCTGTATTGGGAGTTGGACCCACAACCTTCTGACTCAGAGGCAAGAGTGCTACCCACTGAGCCACGGCTGACACATTGTCATGCCTTTCTTTTTTCCCCAAATTCACTCCCCTCTGTGCTGAAGGAGCGAACTAGTTCCATTGGTGCATTTGTTTACTGGTACCTCACCCAAGTGCCCATTTTTTCATGTTTGAGTCTAGACAGTGAATGTTAAGACACTACTTTAGTGTGGGTATATCACAGTAAACTTGCACACCGGTTTTCCCGATGTCCACACACGGCCACCCTCCAGTAGGTGTCAGTGCGTAGCAATCAGGAGAGGGAAACCAGGCATTTCACCAGAATGATACCAGGGCTGAAAGAGTTAAATTATGAGGACAGGTTGCATAGACTAGGCTTGTAGTCCCTTGAGTACAGAAGGAAGGGGTGATCTAATTGAAGTGTTTAAGATGATTAAAGGAGTTGATAGGGTAGACAGAAAGAAACTATTTCCTCTGGTGGGGGGAGTCCAGAACAAGGACCTTAAAATTAGAACTAGGCTGTTCAGCGGTGATGTCAGGAAGCACTTCTTCACACAATGGGTAATGGAAATCTGGAACTCTCTTCCCCCAAAAATCTGTTGAGGCGGGGGGTCAACTGAAAATTTCAAGACTGAGATTGATCGATTTTTGTTAGGCAAGGGTATTAAGGGTTATGGAACCAAGGCAGGTAGATAGAGTTGAGATACAGATCGTCCATGATCGAATTGAATCGCGGAACAGGCTCGAGGGGCTGAATGGCCTCCTCCTGCTTCTATGTTCCAGTATTACAACAGTGATTCCACTTCAAAAGTACTTCATTGGCTGTAAAGCGCTTTGAGACATCCAGTGGTTGTGAAAGGCGCTATATAAATGCAAGTCTTTCTTTTACTGAAGCCAATTGTAGTGCCCCTACTAACATCATTACAGGGAACAGTTAATCCAGCCCAGCCCTGGGACTTTCTATATGCTCAGTTAATTCTAGAAACAGAGATCAGCCATGTAGTTGTGCATGCCCGGCGTCGGGTGGCTTGGGATCAGTTCTCAGGTCAATGTCATGGCCCCCATAGTTGACGTTAGTACCTTAAAACAATAAGTATTAGTGCGTAAATGCCCTGCCTAGTGTGGTACTTACCCCTGCTGATCTCAGGTAAGGCAATGGTAAAGGGGCTACAACTTACTGTGGTAGGGAGGGGGGAAAGTAATCAGCCAAGATATCTATTGGAAAGTGTGTGTGTGTATTGACATTGGACAAGAGCAAGATTGAGTTCAGAGATGATGCCCATTATGGTCAAATAGTTTACTGCCATCATCAAGGCTGGTGCTTTAAGAATGGCTGCTTGGGCATGGTACGACAGGGCTGCTGGGGACTCTGAAATTGTCCTCTCCCCCACCATGAGAGAACGGATAGGCGGAGGAAACTAAAGGAGGGAGAAATAGAAGGCATTTCCAAACATGTGACTCCTCTGTAAAAGGGGCTTGCTTTCATCTTTAATAGTGTAATGGGAATTGATGACTTTAGAATACATTCATGCGAGGCCTGTGCATCCCTGAGGACTGCTGACACACTACACCTCACGAAGGGTTACCAACTCTGGTTGGATATATTCCTGGAGGTGTCACCCCATGACCTCCCGCCCCCACACTCCCGCCATTGGTCGTTCGACATGTCCATCCTCACCTTCCCACGGCCAATTGGAAAGCGAACAGGTTCTTCATTACCCGATTGGATGATTCTTGACTGTCAGTCAAACAGCCATTTTTCCCCATGTCCAATATTTTAATAACTAAAACAAAAGTGTTCAAAGAAAATTTAAAAACCACAATGTTTTTATGGCCCTTATGATTTTTCTCCCGGGTGTTGCTCGCAGTAGTGTCCTGGACATTAGTCTTTAATTCCCGAAGACGCCAGGGCAATCCTGGACAATAGGTTCGGACTGTCTGGATTCGTCAACAATGGAAATCAGTTCAAGTCTTCTTCTTAAGCAGTCCCTCGGAACCGAAGATGACTTAAAGGGTGGAAGATGCCTGTGCGTGAATTCATTTAACGTGGGGTAGCCATTGCACACCAGCTACCACACGGGCTTGACAGACCAGCTGCTGGGCTCATCCTCGCTCCTGGACCCCGTCCTCGCTCCTGGGCCCCGACCTCGCTCCTGGGCCTTGTCCTCGTTCCTGGGCCCCGACCTCACCCCTGGGCCGCGCTCCTGGGTCCCATCCTTGCTCCTGGGCCCCGACCTCGCCCCTGGGCCCCGACCTCGCCCCTGAACCTCGCTTCTGGGCCCCGTCCTCACTCCTGGGCCTTGTCCTCGCTCCTGGGCCCCGACCTTGCCCCTGAACCCCGTCCTCGCTCCTGGGCCTTGTCCTCGTTCCTGGGCCCCGACCTCGCCCCTGGGCCTCGCTCTCGCCCATGGGCCTCGCTTCTAGGTCCCAGACCTCACCCCTGAACCTCGCTCCTGGGTTCCATCCTTGTTCCTGGGCCCCGACCTCGCCCCTGGGCCTCGCTCCTGGGTCCCGACCTCCTTATAGTGTGTCTCCTTCCAGTATGTCCTGCGGTGCATTTACTTCTAGTGAGTGTGTCCCGTGGTGCATCTCCTGTAATTTCCTTTCTTGCTGAGCTGCTCCTTGAAGTGGGCCAGGGTCATGCCGTGACCTTTCATCATCCGCTGATACGGAATGTCCTCTCCGCAGAAAAAAGAGAGAAAAAAGGTGCACACTCACCTTGTAAAACTGTGGGGAAGGCTTCTGTCCTGCAGCAGATCCAGTTATCAGATTGATTCCTAGATTTCACTCCAAGGGATATAGGCCTAGAAATATACTGCCCCGGCAGGAGTCGAACGCCCGCCGGAAATTCAGTTTCAACGCCCCAGACGGAAGCGCAGCGCTACTTGAGGCGCCCCGCATCCCTCTTGGGGCGCTGCAACTGAAAATCGCAGCGCAACGTGCCGCAGCGCCACACGCTGCAGCACGGCGTGCTGCGGTACTGCAGGCCTCCCTCCCCTTCTTAAAGGGGAGGGGCCTGCTGCAGCGCGATCGGCGATCGCGAGTGCCGGCAAAAAAGCCCCGCACCGCGGAGAAGTACCGGGCTCTTGAGACACAGCCGGCACAATGCGGGGGGGGGGGGGGGGGGGGGGAGGTGGTGGCGGGGGAGCTCAGGAGGCCGGGGATGGCGGCGCGAAGAGGTGCTGGCAGGCGGCCAGCAAAAATAATGGCCGCCCCTGACCTCCGCGCCTCTACCGCCGCAGGTAGGCCCCCCTGAACCAGTTGCAAATTGCGACTGGCATTAAAGCAGGGGGCGCTACCAAATTTCGCGATCGGGGTGGTAGCGGGACGCTGCGCACACCGATGACGTCATCAGTGGCGGCGCAGCGCTAACGGCTAGCACCGCTATTAGCGTCCCGCTAAATTTAGCGGGAGGCGTGGCCAGTGGTGCAAAACTCACTAAGTGCCCTCTTTGGGCGCTAACGGGTGGTGCAGCCCACTGAATTTCTAGGCCATGGCTTCATAATCCAACTTAAGGCTAAAGGGATCAAGGGATATGGGGAGAAGGCAGGGACAGGGTATTGAGTTTGGATGATCAGCCATGATCTCATTGAATGGCGGAGCAGGCTCGAGGGGCCGAATGGCCTACTCCTGCTCCTATCTTCTATGTTTCTATGACCGACAGCCTCAACCAATCAAATGACTCTAACTGTCCTGGCCCCATTGACTGGGACCTTGTTGTGGTAGCACTTCCTTCCCTGGGAAGTATCTTGTGGTGGCTCCCCCTGTTACTGCATGCTCAATTGTACTGCTTAAAGCAACAGGGGAATGGCAAGGATGGATATAAGTTGGTGTCCGTTATAAAAGATAGGTGTGAGTGTATTCAATTCATACACTGTTTCAAAATTAACAGCAATAAAAAGGGGGATGAATTGTTTCAGCCTCACAAAATGGGTCTCTAATGGCAAGATCTCTTTAAAAGGGGTCAATGATAGCACCACCCCTGCTTTAAAGGGGGTCTCTGATGGCAACATCCCCTTTAAAGGGGATCTTCAGTGGTAAGACTCCCTCTTTAAAGGAGATCTTTGATAGCAAGATTCCCTCTTTAAAAGGGATGTCTTATGGCAAGACGCCCTCTATGAAGTTACTCTCTGATGGCAAAACTTCCTCTTTAAAAGGTGGTCTCTGATGGCAGGACTCTCTGTTTAAATAGGCAGACAGTGCCAATGTAAAAACTCACGCTGAATTTCCGTTTCTAGGTCAGCATCGATGCCAGTGTGCGAGAGACAATCAACAGAAACATGGCGATGCCAACAGCAGACATGTTTGATGAAGCACAGGTGCAGATATATGCATTGATGCACAGGGACTCCTACCCGAGGTTCTTGAACTCACCCATGTACAAATCACTTCTGCAAAACATAACTGCCTCAGCCAATGCCCTGGACTCTTAACTGTAACAATCACTCCAGCACTGTGCCCAACACCAAAAACTGAGGTGATACAAGACTTCTCAACAAAGGACTATGAAGCATCAAACTCTCAGGCCTCCTGTGGGGATCCTTCTCGCACTTCTTGAAGCAAAAAGGGGCCAGCGTCTTCTTGCCAAAATGACCACCACTTGCCTTACCAATAGAACGTAGACAAGCATTGTGTTGTGTCCCATGAAGTATCAGAAACCCTCCATAACCTATAGGTCTACGAATACCTGGAATGTTAGGAATTTGGAGGATCAGACACCTTACATAATCCCACAAAGTTTCAACAAGGATATTGGCATTTCCGCACTGTGCAGGTCCAATCCGGGATTAGCAAATTTGAGTCTTGCTGAAAGGTACTGCCCAAGAGGTTAACCCATCTTTCTCTTTCAGATGCTCTTTCACTTGTTGTGCACTTTGATTTATTTTTATTTCAGGTTTTTTTTACTTTTCATCTCATCGACCTTCTAACGTCCTGCAAAGGTTCCTGAATATTTATGAATGGACAGTTTACATTTTCTGGTGGCCAAATAGTTAAAAATCATTGTCTTAATAAATCCTTTTATAGAATTGGCCAAAGATCAGTCTTTGCAAAAGATGTTGAGAATCAGCCAATTGAACGCCTCCTGCTGGGTCGCTTTATAGTTCAGACTATTTTTGAACAACCCTTAGCCTCTAATTGGTATTATTTGGTATAATTACAGCCCCACTCGAGACTTGAGCATATAATCTAACCCGAGACTCCCAGTGCGGTACTGAGGGAGTGCTGCAGTCGGAGGTGCCGTCTTTTGGATGAGATGTTAAACTGAATCGCCGTCTGCCGTCTCAGATGGACATAAAAGATCCCATGGCACGCTATTGGACAAGAGCAGGGGAGTTCTCCCTGGGTGTTCTGGCCAATATTTATCCCTCAACCAACATCACTAAAACAGATCATCTGAAACATTATCACATTGCTGCATTTTGCCATATTGCAAATTGGTTGCTGCATTTCCTACATTATAGCAGTGACTACATTTCAAAAGTACTTCATTGGCTGTAAACCGCTTTGGGACATCCTGAGGTCATGAAAGGCGCTATAGAAATGCAAGTTCTTTCTTCCCAACAGGCAGTTATGCCTTCACTTTGATGCAAACTGCATTGTGTAATTTAGGAGCAAACTAATGCGTGAATTAGGAGGAGAGCGACGAGTTCCAGCATCAACTGTGCCCCACTGAACGCTCAATGTAACCATATTATGGATCAACACTCGGGGCCATATTATGGACCAACACTCAGGGCCATATTGAGTAGTCAGCTTTTGCTAATTTTCTCGGTTGGCTTGCATCCAATATTTCACTGTAATCAGATGGTTTCTAATGGATCAGCTTGGCTTAACTTTGACCGCCAGAGTTAATAGATTGTAAGTTCACCTCACTCCAGAACATAATCTAGGCCGACACTCCAGTGCTGCTTTGAGGGAGCACTGCATGGTCAGAATTGTGGTCCTGTGGATGAGATGTTAAACCCAAGCCTGTTCTTGTGGCTAAGGTGGACATTAAAAATCCCATGTCGCTAAAAGGAGGAGGACAGGAAGTCCTTCCAATCTCTAGGCCAAAATTTGTCCCATAGCCACCACCACCAAAAACAAAGCACATTATTAACTGGTCATCCCTCTAATTTGTGGGATCTTACTGTGTACAATTGGTTACTGCATTTGCACGCCAAAGTAATTTATTATATGTGAAGGACTTTAGGATGTTTGAGAGATGCAATAGGATGCTGTACAGAGGGCCAATAGACACAAAACTCAGAGGTTTCTGTGGGGGTGGGTTAACAATCCGTGCGCCTGAATGGTCAGGCCCGGCCCGGCCCACCCCAGATATTGGGCCACAAGCCTCATTTCCATCGAGCCGGTGAGCAGTGGAGAACAACAGGCAGCTCGCCGACGAAGCAGGACTGAAGACCAAGCCACTGTGGCGCCAACAGCTGCCCCCAGGTAAGTATGGAAGTGCGGGGGGGGGGGGTGGAGGCAGTGGTCGGGGGGTCTAGTAGTGGTTGGTGGGGGGGGGGGGATAGTGGTGGTCAGGAGAAGGGGAGGTAGTGTTGGGCGGGGACGGGGAAGAGCTGGTGAGGGGGGGGGGATAGCGGTGGTCGGGGGAGTGGGGGTAGTGTGCTGGTCGTCAGGCGGATAGCGGTAGTCGGGAGGATAGTGTTGGTCGGGGGAAAGGGGGGGGGTTGTGGTGCGTGGGGGGGGGGGGGGGGAAAAAGAGAGAGGGGCAGTAGTGATGGCCAGGGGTGGGGGAGGTGGTGGTTATCGGGGTGGGGTAGCAGCAGGGATCGGGGAGAGAGTGCCGGCCGGCAGGTTTGCATTCTTTGAGTGTGGAGTCGGATGGAGCACTTTTTAAAAACTTACTTTATTGGTTGCGGCCCTTTAAGGACCACCTATTAGGCCGCATGTAGTCCTGGTTTTCCCGAGTGCAGCTGTCACCGGCTGCCTCAGGGCAAACCACTGTTGCAGTGGGGGCCTCAAACAGGTGTTCAGGCCCTTTATTTGCATATGCAAAGGGCCTAACACCTGTTTGAGGCATGGGCACTGCAAGCTGATTTTTTGGCCTTTACCAATATGGCTGGGTCATAATGAGCGTGCGCTTGCTGCCCACTATATTGAAGGCCGTTTAGCACCTGTAAAACAGGCACTGTAAGGCTGAATTCTAGGCTTATATTTCCCTATATCATAGAATCATACAGCGTGTGCCGGCTCTTTTAAAGAGCTATCTGATTAATCCTTTCCCCATTGCCCTGCAATTTGTTTCCTTTTCAAGTATTTATCCAATTCTCATTTGAAAGTTATTATTGAATCTGCTTCCACCACTTTCAGGCAGTGCGCTCCAGATCACAACAACTCGCTGCGTAAAAAATGGTTCTCCTCATCTCCCCCTCTGGTTCTTTTGCCAATTATCTTAAATCTGTATCCGCTGGTTACCGACCCTCCTGCCACTGGAAACAGTTTATGTACTCTGTCAAAACCTTTCGTGATTTTGATCACCTCTATTAAATCTCCCCTTAACCTTCACTACTCCAAGGAGAACATAAATACATAATATATATATATATAAATAGGACCTGTTATATTACAGAGTTGCAATCAAAATCAACCAATTGGAATCAAATAAGTTTCCAATCTGGGCTACCTGGGATGTCATCTCCTCTGGTAGCACATTTCATAAGGTACACCTGGAAGGAAAGGAAAGAAAAAGGAAAGCAGACTTGCATTTATATAGCGCCTTTCACAACCACCAGACGTCTCAAAGCGCTTTACAGCCAATGAAGTACTTTTGAAGTGGAGTCACTGTTGTAATGTTGTAATGTGGGAATTTACCATTTTAACACAATGTCCACCCATTTATTTTAAGCACATTAATAATTTATGCACAAGGGAATTTACATCAATAACCTACTGTCCCATCATGAGAAATTAAACGCCCCTTCAGATTGAAATTTACTAGCGTAATTGGTATTGATGGTAGCCTAGATTGTGACCGGCCTTAAATCAGACTCGGACTTCCAAACTCGATCTTAAATGTCCAGCTCAGCAATTAGAGGCTCCAACAGGATAATCAGGGTTTATTTTAGATATATTGCCATGCCTAATGGCTGCAGTCTCTTGGGTTATATCGTTTAATGGTTGCAGTATGTTATGAAGATTTAGGTGTGTTTAATGATGTAGAAAGAATGAAAAAAAACAACTGCCGGTGCTCACTGTACTCCTACTGGGCTAAAATTAAAGGTAAATTGTAATGTTTTATCATGAGTGAGTCAAGATCACAAGATTCAATTTTAAAATTCTCATCCTTGTTTTCAAATCCCTCCAAGGTCTCATCCCCTCCCCATCTCTGTAGCTTCCTCCAGCCCTCTGAGATCTCTGCGCTCCTCCAATTCTGGCTTCTTGCGCATCCCCGATTTTAATCGCTCTGCCATTGGCGGCCGTGCCTTCAACTGCCTAGGTCCTAAGCTCTGGAATTCCTCCCTAAACCTCTCCACCTCTCTCTGCTCCTTGAAGATGCTCCTTAAAACCTACCTAAAACTTATTCATTTCTATTGATTTAACAGTGCGGTCCAACAGAGCCCTACACAGTTTAATCATAACTTCCTCTGACGTGCATTCGCCTAGTTTGATTGAATAGTTCAGTATTCCATTGGCATTATCCATTGCTGCTCCGTATTGGTTCGATATGTTAAGTGTCAAGTCTATTAAGGCTCCTAGGTCCTTTCTAACTTCATCCTTAGCTGTTTCAACAGCATTGATGGAGTATGTTTATCCTCTCTTTTCCTTCCTGTGTGCAGTACTTAACAATTGTCTGTATTAAATTTCATCAGCCACATACATATTTTGTCCAAGTTAGGAAAAAAAAGAGGACATTCTTGAACATTTTTAAACATTTTAAAACAAGGTATGCCCATCAGGATGGAAGAGTCTGCCAAGAACAATCTGAATTCAATTTACTGTTTCCAGGGTTAGAAATAGGGTAGGTCTTTCTGGTTCCATCATTTTGTCAGCTAAACACAGTGACCTATCAAGGCAGGTTGGGACAAATTGGTGATTACAGAGAGCGCAACATTGCAATGTACAGGAAATGGAAGAGCCAGTGCCATCTACCTCAGTTTGAAAAATACAATACACTACCCCTCAATCACTTTCTCTGCCAAATATCTGTTCAGTTCCCTCTTGAATTGTACAGTTCTAGTCTCCATATTATAAAAAAGGACA
The DNA here is from genome assembly GCF_052327205.1 of Somniosus microcephalus. Taxonomy (NCBI): domain Eukaryota; kingdom Metazoa; phylum Chordata; class Chondrichthyes; order Squaliformes; family Somniosidae; genus Somniosus; species Somniosus microcephalus. The sequence continues at coordinate 59,790,695 of NC_141006.1, read as the reverse complement.
TAGAGTCACCGGAGAAGGTGCAAAAAAGATTTATAAGGGTAATACCAGAACTAAGAAGTTATAACATTCAGGAAAGACTGAACAGGCTGGGGCTCTTTTCTCTAGAAAAGAGAAGGCCGAGGGGCGACCTGGTAAATGTCTTTATAATGATGAGGGGTTTCAATAGGGTAGATGCCGAGAAAATGTTTCCACTTATGGGGTGTCCAAAACTAGGGGTCATAAATATAATATAGTCACTAATGAATCCAATAAGGAATTCAGGAGAAACAGCTTTACCCAGAGAGTGCCAAGAATGTGGAACTCACAACCACAAGGAGTAGTTGAGGAGAATAGCATAGATGCATTTAAGGGGAAGCTAGATAAGTACATGAGGGAGAAAGGATTAGAAGGCTATGTTAATCGGGTGAGATGAAGTAGGGTGGGAGGAGGCTCGTGTGGAGCATAAACACCGGCACAGACCTGTTGGGCTGAATGGCCTGTTTCTGTGCTGTAAATTCTACGTAATTCCATATATATGTAATATTTAGCCATGGGGCCCATCTCAGACCCGTGTCCTCGGAAACTCACTCTGTGTGCGAAAAAACTGGAAGGAAAATAGGTTTAATCCGTTTTATTTAATCATTCGTTGACACTCACGTTTCTAAAGCAAGTTGAGTGCAAGTACAAACCTTTCTAGTTCATTCAATTCAAAATATTTGAAACTGGCCTGAAGAGGGAAAAAGGCTACATTTTAAAAACACAACTGAAGATTCCATTTTCGGCAAAGCAGCAAGCCAGCCTAAGAGTTTGAAAAAACAAAACACACATTTTGTATCAAATATCTACAGGAAAACATTTCACAGACACTTAAAAACAGACTCATAAATACCCTTTTAGACTTGAGGAGTAGGGTTGCCAACCCTCCAGGAATTAAAGACTAATCTCCAGGACACTGCTGTGAGCAAACCCAGGAGAAAAAAAAATCAGAGGGGCATTAACAAAATGGAGTTTTAAAAATTTTTTCACTGAACACTTTTGTTTAGTAGTTATTATAAAAATATTGGAGATGGGGAAAAAGGCTGTTTGATTGACAGTGAAGAATCATCCAATCGGGTAACAAAAAGAGTCTGTTCGCTTTCCGATTGGCCGTGGGAAGGCGGGGCGCCACTAGATTGGACAGGTCAGGCGACCAATGGCGAGAGTGTGGGGGCGGGGCCAGTCGGAGGCGGGAGATCATGTGGTGACACCTCCAGGAATATGTCCAACCAGAGTTGGCAACCCTACTCCTAGCAAAATCGGCAGCCCGGATTTACAGCGCACCAGGTTTTCTTTTCCATGGACTTCAATTGTGCGCACGTGCAGTCATCGGGTGAGAATCAGGCTCAGCTGCGACACCCTATTGACCAAATAGCTTCCTGGTGCTCACAACTGAAGAATGGTTGCTTCAGTGAGATAGTGGAGGGCATCCATCTATCTATATATATAAAGCGGTACTTCTGTCATTCTGTCTATCTGTCTGTCATTTCCTGTGCGTCTTGCGGGTATGCACTCGAAAGTTACAGGGCGTACCTACGCGCGCGTTACCTCCAAAGAAAGCTTACGCTTCAGAGACGGTTTTAAGCGTATTTACTTTTCGGTCGGACGAAAATTGTTCGCGCCTTATGCAAAAAACCTTCAAAATTAAACTCATTATCTGCTAGCATTGATTGACTGACATCAAGGTTCCACCAATCCTGTTCCGTCACGATTGACCAATCCTACAGTACGGTCCCCTGATGGTTGGCCAATCGGTGTGTGTGTGGGCGGGACTATTCGTTTTCATCTCGGGGATGTGGCAGCCATTCTTTCACTACCAGCTCTGTTCAGCTTCCAGCTAAAACGACTTTCAAAGTTAGTATCTCTTTTAAAAATAACATAAGATTTACCAAAAACGTTTTATAAGTAGTTTCACTTTCATTTTTCAAGCTTTTAAAAGGTAGACATACAGGGACACAGACAGGGCCCTAAGCCTGCCACTCGATTTAAAATGTTGCCCAGCACCAGATTCACAAAGGGACACAGACAGGGCCCCAAAGCCTGGCACTTCATTTAAACCGCCTGCCCCAAAACAGCCCTGGCAACGCCGGGCTCCCCAGCTAGTAGTTCATGGAACTGTAGCTCAGCAAAAACCAACACCTTCTAGAGGAGAGAGAGAAATCTGGAGGGGGCAGGGGATTTGGAAGTAAGGTGGGGGTGGGGTACTTCTTAAAAAAAAAAAGTCAAATGAACAGCGATCAACAAAAAGAACAGACAAGCCCCTTTAAGGTATAGTGGCAGTAACTGGGCTTTCGGACTAATGCAGTACTCTCCTGTAAGTGTATAATTGATTTCTCATTACTAGTTATTCTAAGGAGAGTTAGGTCCAGACAGTATTTTAAAACAAAACAAAACTACTTCAGTTCAATCTCAAACAAAGCTGTTTTAATGTTGCAATCTTTAAAAAATCCAGTAAGAGTGAGAAATGTCCTACTTATGAATTCCTGGTTCCTGCAACAAAATTAACCCACATCTCAAAATGTTACTTGAAATGTTGAGAATGCCACAAAATTTGGTTCTGTGCAATTTGCAAAGGATTTTGATGATATTCACAGTGAGCATCAAGTACAGAATCTAAATCTCCTGTAGATGCAATTTACACAGCAGAAAACGTACAGCATGCAAAAGCTGCAGAGCTCGTTCAGTTCTTAAAGGGTTAACAGTTAAGAATCAAATTGCTCGCGACTCCTTTGATGAAAAGGATAGAAAAGCACAGCGAAAGTCTCCGACTTTGCTGGAATACACTCTTTGCCTCTCCCCCGAAAAGATTGCGTTTTAAATTGTAGTGAAGAATGTTTCAATGTTGTCCGGTCAATCAGCAGAACTGAAATGAGAAAAGAAACTGTTTTAGGAGTTTAATATCCCCTTGAAGCCTCCTTGTATCCTCCTCACGACTTACATTCCGACCCAGCTTTGCATCATCAGCAAACTTGGATATACTGTATTACATTTGGTCCCCTCATCCAAATCATTGAAGTAGATTGTGAATAGCTGAGGCCCAAGCACTGATCCTTGCGGTACCCCACTAGTTACAGCCTGCCGACCCAAAAATTATCCGTTATTTCCTACTCTCTGTTTTCTGTCCATTAACCAATCCTTAATCCATGCTAGCATATTAACCCAATCCTATGAGCCCTAATTTTGTTTAATAATCTCTTGTGTGGCACCTTATCAAATGCCTTCTGAAAATCCAAATACACCACATCCACTGGTTCCCCCTTATCTATTCTGCTAGTTGCAACCTCAAAAAACTCTAATAGATTTGTCAAACACGATTTCCCTTTCATAAATCCGTGTTGACTCTGCCCAATCCTATTATTATTTTCTAAGTGCCCTGTTACCACATCCTTAATAATAGATTCTAGCATTTTCCCTGCTACTGATGTCAGGCTAACTGGTCTGTAGTTCCCCATTTTCTCTCTCCCTCCTTTCTTAAATAGTGGGGTTACATTTGCTACCTTCCAATCTGCAGGAACCGTTCTAGAATCTATGGAATTTTGGAACATGACAACCAATGCATTCACTATCTTTATAGTCACCTCTTTCAAAACCCTTGGCTTTCAGTCCCATTAATATCTCCAGTACTATTTTTTATTACTAATACTAATTTCTTTCAGTTCCTCATTCTCGCTAGAGCCTTAGGCCTAGAAATTCGGTGGCGCCCCATTTGGGGCGCCAGTCTCGCCAGGGCGCCGGAAGTACCGCCCTGGAAGGAGTCGCAAACGCCCGCCGGAAATTCAGTTTCAGTGCCCCAGACGGAAGCGCAGCGCTATTCGAAGCGCCCCGCATCTCTCTTGGGGCGCTGCAACTGAAAATCGCAGCGCAACGTGCCGCAGCACCACATGCTGCGACACGGCACGCTGCGATACTGCAGGCCTTCCTCCCCTTCTTAAAGGGGAGGGGCCTGCTGCAGCGCGATCGGCAATCGCGAGTGCTGGCAAAAGAGCCTGGCACCGAGGAGAAGTGCCGGGCTCTTGGGAGACAGCCGGCACAATGCGGGGGGGGGGGGGGGGGGGGGTGGGGGTCGGGGGCTCAGGAGGCCGGCGCGGAGAGGTGCTGGCAGGCTGCCAGCAAAAAAAATGGCCGCCCCGCACCTCCGCGCCTCTACTGCCGCAGGTAGGCCCCCCGTTACAGCGGGGGGTGCTACCAAATTTGGCGATCGGGGCGGTAGCGGGGCGCTGCGCACACCGATGACATCATCGGTGGCGGCGCAGCGCTACCGGCTAATGCCGCCATTAGCGTCCCCCTAAATTTCATGGGAGGCGTGGCCAGTGGTGCTAAACCCACTAAGTGCCCTTTTTGGGCACTAACTGGTGGCGCAGCCCACTGAATTTCTAGGCCATGGTCCTCCACTATTTCCGGAAAGTTTTTTGCATCTTATTCCGTGAAGACAGACAAAGTATTTGTTTAATTTCTCTGCCATTTCCTTATTCCCCAATATAATTTCTTCTGTCTCAGCCTGTAAGGGACCCACATTTACTTTCGCTAATCTTTTCCTTTTTACAAGAATGAATGAATGAAATAAAATGGAAGAATGAATTTAAATGAATGCAAAGAATGATAAAAACAAACCTTCCATCGGTTTCCGCATTCATTACACAGAACAAATGTGGTCATTGGTTCATCAGCACTGCGGGTCTGAACCTATGGAGATAATTTAAAAGAAAATATTCATTAAATCAGCCTTTGGCTTATGCACGACTGCATTACAGGTTCAATTTAATGATCGGGAGTTCAGGAGAAGCACGAACTAGACGTACTGACTTCCATATCCGATTCTCTAATCTGTGCTCCCATGGAGCAAAATGTAACTTTCTATAACGCAGCCTCATCTGGATGATGAAATATTAAGCATAAATTTCAGTGATTGGTAATGAAGTAATACCAAGGTTTTCACAGTGGTGGAGCATGGGAAAATTTGGGTAATAATATGTACTGCACACCTAGAACATGGCACCTTGAGGATTTTAGTACTGATCTTATTGCAACAATATCCACGTACCTGATTATAGGTACAATTTTTCTTCCTGCATTTCCCACACTGGAAGAGACTAGAATGAGTGCCACCCGTCTTGGCCATTTGATGGTCCCTGATGGCTTCCTTGGTTATCACATTGCGAAGCTCCTTCAACTCATCGCTGGCCATCTCCTGTAAAGTCAAGGGTGAACGATAGGCTCAAGAGTGGCAGTCAACCTCATGTTAGGACTCCATAAATAACCCACGTTAGAGATAGGTAGGTTGGTTGAGGTCTTCCCCTCAGCTTGGTTCCAGTGCACCTGAGCCCACTGAAATCAAAACCCAGACCCAAAGCATTGAATCAAAGTCAACAATACAGTTGGAAAGTCAACTCAACTCCAATTCTTCTCGGAAAGTTCGAGTTTCATGAAAAACAAACGGAGGAAGTTACCTGCTTATAAGAAAGCCATAATGCAGTGTGGCCTCTGCTATTTGATCCAAAATTTCAATCCAAGTGTCAGCTGTGGCTCAGTTGGTAGCACCCTCGCTTCTGAGTCAGAAGGTTGTGGGTTCAAGTCCCACTCCAGGGACTTTGAGCACAAAATTCTGGGCTGACACTCCAGTGCATTGCTGAGGGAGTGCTGCACTGTCGGAGGTGCCATCTTTCGGAGGAGACGTTAAACCGAGGCACCATCTGCCCTCTCAGATAGACGTAAAAGATCCCGTGTGATGCGCTATCAATAACTCAAAAGACTGAGATTAAGCGAGTAATTAACAGGCTTTTATTAACAAGAGAATGAAGGTGTGCCTCGAGTGGTCGACCGGTCCAGAATACAAAGGGGCTGTGGAGCAGTCACCTTTATACCTGGATTCGTGGGAGGAGTCAGCCGAGGCATGTACACAGTGGAATACAAACAGTGGTTTACCACACCGTGGTACTATTTCGAAGAAGAGCAGGGGAAGTTATCCCTGGTATCCTAGCCAATATTTATCCCTTAATCAACATCACAAACAGATTTTCTGGTCATTATCACATTGCTGTTTGTGGGACCTTGCTGTGCGCAAATTGGCTGCCGCATTTCCTACATTACAACAGTGACTACACTTCAAAATAAAAAAAATCTCATTGGCTGCAAGCTTTGGGACATCCTAAGGTTGTGAAAGGTGCTACATAAATGCAAGTCTTTCTTTCTTTAAAATTTAGTACATACAAGTAGAGCCATTTTAGAGTGTGTTTATTGTACAATACTAATAAGATTGACCAAGTACCGACGAGCTTCCCTTTGTCAACTCTCCAAACTCCTCCGCTCAAAGATGGGAGCTCCAACTGCAATAAGGTTCCATATGCGGCACCAGTGCCTTACCCAAGTGACCATTCTTAGTCTCTGAGCATATACAGCGAGTGCAAGTTGGCTATTTGATTGGGGAGGCATTACAACTGGGCTAGTTCCGTCCTCATTCAACATGCTTACATGAACTTTCTAGCAGGTTCACTGGGCATCAGGTGTTAAAGATGATTAAAGGAGTCAAGAGAGTAGATAGAGACAAATTATTTCCTCTGGTGAAGGAGTCAAAAACAAGGGGGCATAACCTTAAAATTAGAGCTAGGCTGTTCAGGGGTGATGTTAGGAAGCACTTCTTCACACAAAGGGTAGTGGAAATCTGGAACTCTCCCCACCCCCCCAAAAAAAACTGTTGAGGCTGGGAGTCAATTGAAAATTTCAAAATTGAGATTGATAGATTTTTGTTAGGCAAGGGTATTAAAGGATAGGGAACCAGGGCAGGTAGATGGAGTTAAGATACAGATCAGCCATGATCTAACTGAATGGCAGAACAGGCTCAAGGGGCTAAATGGCATTATGGTATCCTGTTCCCATGTTCCCTTGTTAATCAGTCAGGAGCAGAAATAATGGCCGTCTTTTCCTTCCTACTGCCATGAAACAGCCTAGATGCCGAGAGGTTGCTTCACCGGGCTGTAGACGCTAGAACTAGGTGTCATAGTCTCAGGATAAGGGCTCGGCCATTTAGGACTGATGAGAAATTTCAGAGGGTTGTGAATCTTTGGAATTCTCTACCCCAAGGGGCTGTGGATGCTCAGCCGTTGAGTATATTCACTCTGAGATCGATAGATTTTTGGACACTAAGGAATCAAGGGATATGGGGATAGGGCAGGAAAGTGGAGTTGAGGTCGAAGATCAGCCATGACCTTATTGAATGGCAGAGCAGGCTTGAGGGGCCGCATGGCCGACTCCTGCTCCTAATTCTTGTGTTCACAGGATCGTTATCAGACAATATTTGACACCGAGCCATATAAAGAGATATTAAGACAGGTGAGCAAATGCTTGGTCAAAGAGGTAGGTTTTAAGGAGCATCTTAAAGGAGGAGAGAGAGGTAAAGAGGCGGAGAGGTTTAGGGAGGGAATTCCAAAGCTTAGGATCTAAGCAGCTGAAGGCTCAGCGCCAAATGGTGGGACGATGAAAATCGGGGATGCGCAAGAGATCAGAATTGGAGGAGCGCAAGAGATCAGAATTGGAGGAGCGCAGAGATCTAGGAGGGTTGTAGGGCTGGAGGAGGTTACAGAGATAGGGAGGCAGTGGAGGGATTTGAAGACAAGGATGAGAATTTTTAAATCAAGAAGTTGCCAGACCGGGAGCCAATGTAGTTCAATGAACACAGGGGTGATGGGTGAACGGGACTTGGTGCGAGTTAGGATACGGGCAGCAGGGTTTAGGATCCGATCGGCCAGCCAGCCATTTCACAGCCTATCCAATTTTACTTTCTACTGACTTGAATAGAATGAAAAGGAGGTGGGGTGTAAAACTATAAAATTACCCCGCTGGGTATTCACTGTATGACAATGTTTGGGCACAGACGTAACTCCTATTTCTCTGTGCTGCAGCTTATTGATGCTCCAACATGATGGCCATTGTGTCAATGGGTTTTTTTCACCCCATGTTTTGTCCCATTCCAACAGCCAGTCTCCTCTTCCTCCTCCATCACCCCACCGCACCGCCGCAAAATGTAGACATTCATGTGATCGACCATGAGGCAGAAGATGGGACAGTCTAAAACTACAAATACCTACTGATAATTCATTGAATAAGAGGAACATTAAAAAGTATGGGGAGCGAGCAGGCGAGTGGGAGTAGACTGCATGGCTCACGTGCAGAAAAAAAGACTGTTTCTGCGCTGTAATATTCTACAGTTGGACGAACAAGGTGTCCCACATTCACTGAAGGCCAGGGTAGTATGGTAGTGAAATCGAGTCTCCACTAGCTGAGGCTCTCTCCCCTTCCCAGATAACCAGTAAAGGTTGGTGAAGCAGGCGCTCTACAGATAAACCCTGGGCATTTGATTCCACAGTCTTTAACACAGTAGCATAGAACTTCCCCTCTGACATGAATCTTGTCATTCATGTGGAAATTACTTATGAAATTACTAGCCTGGAGTACCCGGCGCTGCCGAGGGAACTGAAGAACCCTCTGACATGTTTATAAAACTGTTTATAAAACTGTTGGGATTGAAGAACTCTTGCTAAGCACCCAGGAGGTGGTTCTTTAACTTCGTTTTTTGTTACTGGGGATAGACAGTAGCCACATACTCCAGGTTTTACAGTTTTCCTTCTATGTGAATTTGGAGGTAGCAAGCAGAATTATCATTTTGCAATGTTATCATTGACATTAATGAGAGAGAGAGAGAGGGGGAAGGAGAGAGAGAGAGAGAGAGAAACATGGTGCCAAAAGGACGTGCCCACCCACTGTCCTCCAATGTACCATGAAATCATTGTGCCCTCAGTAAAGAACACTAAGACACGCAAGGGCAGAACCTCCGGGGGAATCCTGGTGTGGTATAAAGGAGAACTGGACAAACACATCTCACCGATAAAACAGGGGAAATCACATGTATGGCTAAAATTAGATAAAAATATAGGAATAGCAAAAAAAGATGTCTACTTATGTGCGATCTACATACCTCCAATAGAATCGCCATATTTTGAAGAGGAGTTATTTGATACTCTCCACATGGAAATCAGCCATTTCCAGGCCCAAGGTAAGGTGCTACTATGTGGGGACCTAAATGCAAGGACCGGATGTGAACCTGACTTTATAGACCCACAGGGCAACAACCATGTGTTTGGCCAGACCCCTTTATATGTCACACCAGCCATCGCAAATCGGAACAACCTTGACTGTGAAATAAATAAAAGCGGTAGGGAGGTAGTGCAACTCTGCCGAGCCTTAGGCCTGTACATAGTTAACGGTAGGTTCAGAGGGGACTCCTTAGGAAGACTCACATATGCCTCAACTCTTGGGTCTAGTGTGGTGGATTATACAATCACTGACCTGGACCCCTGCGATATCAACGCATTCACTGTCAGGCAGCAATCCTCCCTCTCAGGCCATAACCAAATAAATGTGTACCTTAAACTTTCTGCCCAAACTACAGACACAAAAAAGGAACCCAGTAAGCTCCATAAAATAAACCAGACATACAGATGGGCCCCAGACAGTGGAGATAAATTCATCACAGCACTAAATTCACCTGATCTCACAAGTAAAATATCAAAATTTAAAGAAAATCTATATGAGATCACCAGAGATGGTGTAAACATGGCCATAGATGATATAAATATGATCTTCCATGAGGCAGCTGTAAAAGCCGACCTTGTGAAACAGAAGCGGAAACGTTACAAAAGACAAAATAAAAATGAGAAATGGTTTGACCACGAATGCAAAAATGCCAGAAAAGACCTGAGAAAAATATCAAACCAAAAGCATCGCCAACCAAACAATCCAGACCTACGTATTAGATACAATGAGACCCTCAAAAGATATAAACACACCATTAGGAAAAAAACACAAAATTATACCCACAAAATACTCGAAGAAATTGAAAACTCCATTAATCCAAATCAATTCTGGGATATGTGGAATAACCTGAGTACAACACAATTGCAAGCATTACCAATCCAAGATGGCGACATCTGGAGAACACATTTTGAAAACCTCTACAAAGACATCCCAATAAACGAAACAAACCCAAGTCAACATCATATCACAGAAAAACTCCACACATTAGAAGCAACAATTAAAGACAACCAAAACCCTCTAGACTCCCCAATCACATGGAAAGAACTAGCCACAAAAACAAAATCTCTCCACCTAAAGAAAGCCTGTGGTCCAGACAACATCAAAAATGAAATGCTCAAGTTCAGCAGTATGGAGATGCAGGGTGCGGTACTCAAGTTATTCAACATCATATTACGTTCAGGCTGTTTTCCCGATATCTGGTGCCAAGGACTCATCTCTCCCATATATAAAAGTGGAAACAAATCAGACCCAAATAACTACCGCGGCATCTGTGTCAACAGTTGTCTAGGGAAGTTATTCTGCAGTATTCTAAATAGTAGATTACTGGATTTTCTTAACAAACATAATATCCTTAGAAAAAATCAAATAGGCTTTCTTCCAAAACACCGCACCACCGACCATATCTATACCCTTCACACTCTCATTGAAAAACATATACACCAAACAAAAAATGAGAAAATATTCGCTTGTTTCATTGACTTCAAGAAAGCCTTTGACTCTATCTGGCACGAAGGGCTCTATTATAAACTTCTTCAGTGTGGAATAGGGGGCAAAGTCTATGACCTTATTAAATCGATGTATCTGAAAAATAAATGCGGTGTCAAAATTGGAGACAAACGCACCGGTATCTTCACCCAGAGAAGAGGCGTCCGGCAGGGCTGCAATTTGAGCCCGACCCTGTTCAACATATACATAAATGAATTAGCAGACATGCTGGAGAAAAGCGAGTCACCGGGTCTCTGTCTCCTGGATGGAGAAGTGAAATCCCTGTTCTATGCGGACGACCTGGTTCTGCTGTCTCCCACAGAACAGGGATTACAGCAACAACTAGACCTACTCGACAAATACTGCCAAAATTGGGCCCTAACAGTAAATCTAAAGAAAACCAACATCATGATTTTTCAAAAAAGGCCCAGGTGTCAGGAAAACAAATACCAGTTTACTCTCAGTGATACCATCATAGGACACACTATGAGCTACACTTACCTTGGTCTAACCATTACAGCATCAGGGAGCTTCAGCATAGCAGTGAATGCACTAAAAGAAAAAGCCCGAAGAGCCCTATATGCAATAAAAAGAAAATTCTACAACATCCAAATCCCAATCAAAATCTGGCTCAAAATATTTGACAGCATAATCCTGCCCATTGCGCTGTACGGTAGTGAAGTATGGGGCCCGCTTAACCACCATAGCTACACTAAATGGGAAAAACACACAATAGAAGCCCTACATGCAGAATTTTGCCGAAGCATTCTTCGCACCCAAAGGAAAACACCAACAAATGCATGCAGAGCCGAACTAGACAGATACCCACTGATAATAAACATCCACAAACGAGCACTAAACTTCCTAAATCACCTCAAATCTAGCTCCCCAGACACCCTTCATTTTAAAGCCTTCCAGACCCAAGAGCTAAACCCAGAAAAGAGTCCCCTGAGTCAGCTGCTACTGAAACTAAGTACTCCTACTCAGCCGGACCCTGACCAGTCCCAGACCAACACTGCCGTCCGAACACCAATCCGAGTGAAACAAATCATTAAACAATGCAAAGAAACCTACCTGGAACATTGGAACAATGTAACCAAAAGCCAAAGCAGATTAGAATGTTACCGGGCCCTAAAAAGAGAATATAAACTGGCAGACTATCTCTCGACCATCAGAGACACAAAACAGAGACAGACCCTCACCAGGTACAGACTAAGCGACCACCAACTGGCAATTGAAAAAGGAAGATACAAGAAATCCTGGCAGCCTAGAGAGAATAGAATATGTGATCAATGTCTGGCCGGCGAGGTTGAGACAGAGATGCATTTCCTCCTAAAATGCGAAAAATTCAACACAAGAAACATATTATTTGACAAGCTCAGCCAAACAACCCCAGATTTCAAAGAATTGGATGACCTGTCAAAATTAAGATTAGTCCTGGGAGAAGGAGACAGACCATACCTTGGTGCCAAATATGTAACATGTCACAACCTGAGGACTGTTTAAAATTAATACTGAATGTACCCAACGATGTTCAACGACTTTAAATTAATACTGTTTAAACTAATATTGTATGTACCCAACGAAGGTCAAAATTGTTTGACACCTACAGAATGTTGGAAAACTGTACTTTTTGTTATGTAAGCTTTGGCAATATGGTTCCCTGTAAACTTTCATGCCAATAAAGCATTTGAATTGAAAATTGAATTGAATTGAGAGAGAGAGAGAGAGAGGGAGAGGGAGAGGGAGAGGGAGAGGGAGAGGGAGAGGGAGAGGGAGAGGGAGAGGGAGAGGGAGAGGGAGAGAGAGGGGAAGGAGAGAGAGAGAGAGAGAGAGAGAGAGAGATTGCCATAAACAGAGGGACAACCACTAAATATAAGAAAAGAGTATATACAAATTATATGAATGTATATTTATACTCTCAGGGATATATCTGTTTATACACTGTATGGATAGATCTGTATTTTTGTGTACAAACATGAATGTTTTTCGATGCTTTGGCTACATAAGATGTACCTTGTCATGCCAATAAAGCGATTTGAATTGAATTGAATTGAATTGAGAGAGGGGAAAGGAGAGAGAGAGAGAGAGGGGGGGGAAGGAGAGAGAGAGAGAGCGAGAGGGAAGGAGGGAGAGAGAGAGGGAAGGAGAGAGAGAGAAGGAGAGAGAGAGAAGGAGAGAGAGAGAGAGAGAGAGAGAGAGAGAGAGAGAGAGAGAGAGAGAGAGAGAGAGAGAGAGAGACAGAGGGAGAAGGCACTAACACAATACAAAAACACACTCAGAACCAAGAAAGAGCAGTATATTAAGAATACGCTCATCTCCATTGAGGAATCCATTGATTCCAATTGTTTCTGGGACAACTGGAATACATTACACAAAAAACAGCACGACGAATTGGCCATTCAAAACGGAGACACATGGGAAAACCATTTTGAAAAATTATACCAGAAAAACACACTAAGCCCAGAGCAATACCAAATATGCAAAAAACTGGAAAAGCTCGAATTTGCCATAAAAGATAACCAAAACCCGATAGACCCCATAATATCTGAAAAAGAGCTATTTGAAAAACTCAAGGACCGGCGACCAGGAAAAGCTTGCGGGGCAGACGGCATCCTAAGCGAGATGATTAAACACACGGACGATAAAATGAAATTGGCTATACTGAAACTCTTCAACTTGGTTCTGAGTGTTGGTTGCTTCCCTGATATCTGGAACAAAGGACTCATAACGCCCATATACAAAAGTGGAGACAAAGTTGACCCAAATAACTATCGAGGCATCTGTGTAAACAGTAACCTGGGGAAGGTTTTCTGTAGTATCATAAACAAAAGACTTATAAACTTCCTTGAGGAGCACAATGTCTTGAGTAAAAGCCAAATTGGATTCCTACCAAACTATAGAACATCAGATCATATCTTCACCCTACAGACCCTAATTGACAAACACGTTCATCAAAACAAAAGCAAAATTTTTGCCTGCTTTATAGATTTCCAGAAGGCTTTCGATTCCATCTGGCACGACGGTCTATTCTTGAAACTTATTGAAAGTGGTGTAGGGGGAAAAACATATGATGTAATTAAATCAATGTATACAAACAATAAATGTGCAGTTAAAATTGGAGACAAACAAACAAAATACTTCCCACAGGGGCGTGGTGTGACGCAGGGCTCGCCCAGCTCACCGACACTCTAATATTTACATAAATGAATTGGCAAAACTACTTGAACAATCTACAGCACCCGGCCTCACCCTATATGAATCCAAGGTTAAATTCCTCCTCTATGCAGATGACCTGGTTCTGCTGTCACCAACTAAGGAGGGTCTACAGCAGAACCTGGATCTGCTAGAGTCATTCTGTCAGACCTGGGCCCTGACAATAAACCCCAAAAAACCAAAGTCCTTGTGTTCCAGCAAAGATCCAGACATCAGGGACCCAGAATAAATTTCACACTAGGAACAACTAAAATTGAACAAACCACTAACTACACATACTTGGGCTTAAAAATCAGCTCTACGGGAAATTTTCATCTGGCTGTGAATGAACTGAAAGAGAAAGCAAGTAGGGCTTTCTATGCCATTAAAAAATCAATCCAAATAGAAATCCCAATTAGCATTTGGCTCAAAATTTTCAAATCAGTAACACAACAAGAATTTGCAAAATGGGACAAACACCCAATTGAGATCCTACATGCAGAATTCTGTAAAAGTATCCTCCGGACTCAAAGGAAAACCGTAAACAATGCATGCAGGGCAGAACTAGGCCAATATCCATTAATAATCACTATCCAAAAAAGAGCCACCAAATTTTGGAAACACCTAGAAATGAGCAACCCCCAATGCTATCATTACGAAGCCCTGAAATGCCAAGAGAGGACCATAAAGAAGAATACCCTCAGTCAACTAGTCCTGGGACTCAGTGAAGTAACTACTAACACTACTAACAATAACCAGCCCCAGGACAGTGACAGCGTAACACAAAGAATTCGACCCAACACAATCGTCGCTAAGCAAAAGGAAAAATATCTGTCATATTGGGCAGAAACAACAAAAACCCAAAGCAAACTCAATTGCTACTTGGCCCTAAACAGACAATACAACATGGCTGATTACCTGACCATGGTAAAGGATAGCAAACTGAGAAAAACCTTGACAATGTACAGACTTAGTGAACATAGCCTGGCGATCGAAAAAGGTAGACACAGGCAGACCCGGCTACCAAGAGAGGACAGGATATGCTCTCACTGCAGTCAGGGAGTGGTGGAGACAGAGATGCACTTCCTCACAGCTTGTAGAAAGTATCAGGGCATAAGGGAGAATTTCTACCCAAAATTCACAAAAATATGCCCGGAATTCAGAAATTTGAATGACGACCAAAAACTCCCATACCTACTAGGGGAAGAGAGAAATTGTGTAACACTAGCGGCACACTATGTTACAGCTTGCCATAAACAGAGGGACAACCACTAAATATAAGAAAAGAGTATATATAAATTATATGAAAGTATATTTATACACTCAGGGATATATCTGTTTATACACTGTATGGATAGATCTGTATTTTTGTGTACAAACATGAATGTTTTTCGATGCTTTGGCAACATAAGATGTAACTTGTCATGCCAATAAAGCGATTTGAATTGAATTGAGAGAGAGAGAGAGAGAGAGAGAGAGGGGGGAAGGAGAGAGAGAGG